>NC_136068.1:1944102607-1944702607 GCF_964261635.1 Lissotriton helveticus
GAGAGAGAGGGGTGGATGAGCAGAGAGAGGGGTGGAGGAGCAGAGAGAGAGGGGTGGAGGAGCAGAGAGAGAGGGGTGGAGGAGCAGAGAGAGAGGGGTGGAGGAACAGAGAGAGAGAGAGGGGTGGAGGAGTAGAGAGAGGGGTGGAGGAGCAGAGAGAGAGGGGTGGAGAAGAGAGAGAGGGGTGGAGAAGAGAGAGAGGGGTGGAGGAGCAGAGAGAGGGGTGGAGGAGCAGAGAGAGAGGGGTGGAGGAGCAGAGAGAGGGGTGGAGGAGCAGAGAGAGAGAGGGGTGGAGGAGCAGAGAGAGAGGGGTGGAGGAGCAGAGAGAGAGGGGTGGAGGAGCAGAGAGAGAGGGGTGGAGAAGCAGAGAGAGAGGGGTGGAGGAGTAGAGAGAGAGGGGTGGAGGAGCAGAGAGAGGGGTGGAGGAGCAGAGAGAGAGGGGTTGAGGAGCAGAGAGAGGGGTGGAGGAGCAGAGAGAGAGGGGTGGAGAAGCAGAGAGAGAGGGGTGGAGGAGTAGAGAGAGAGGGGTGGAGGAGCAGAGAGAGGGGTGGAGGAGCAGAGAGAGAGGGGTGGAGGAGCAGAGAGAGAGGGGTGGAGGAGCAGAGAGAGCAGGGTGGAGAAGCAGAGAGAGAGGGGTGGAGGAGTAGAGAGAGAGTGGTGGAGGAGCAGAGAGAGGGGTGGAGGAGCAGAGAGAGGGGTGGAGGAGCAGAGAGAGAGGGGTGGAGGAGCAGAGAGAGAGGGGTGGAGGAGCAGAGAGAGAGGGTTGGAGGAGCAGAGAGAGAGGGTGGAGGAGCAGAGAGAGGGGTGGAGGAGCAGAGAGAGAGAGGGGTGGAGGAGCAGAGAGAGAGGGGTGGAGGAGCAGAGAGAGGGGTGGAGGAGCAGAGAGAGAGGGGTGGAGGAGCAGAGAGAGAGGGTTGGAGGAGCAGAGAGAGAGGGGTGGAGGAGCAGAGAGAGGGGTGGAGGAGCAGAGAGAGAGAGGGGTGGAGGAGTAGAGAGAGAGGGGTGGAGGAGCAGAGAGAGAGAGGGGTGGAGGAGCAGAGAGAGAGGGGTGGAGGAGCAGAGAGAGGGGTGGAGGAGCAGAGAGAGAGGGGTGAAGGAGCAGAGAGAGAGGGGTGGAGGAGCAGAGAGAGAGGGGTGGAGGAGCAGAGAGAGGGGTGGAGGAGCAGAGAGAGAGGGGTGGAGGAGCAGAGAGAGAGGGGTGGAGGAGCAGAGAGAGGGGGTGGAGGAGCAGAGAGAGGGGTGGAGGAGCAGAGAGAGGGGGTGGAGGAGCAGAGAGAGGGGGTGGAGGAGCAGAGAGAGAGGGGTGGAGAAGCAGAGAGAGAGGGGTGGAAGAGCAGAGAGAAAGGGGTAGAGGAGCAGAGAGAGAGGGGTGGAGGAGCAGAGAGGGAGGGGTGGAGGAGCAGAGAGAGAGGGGTGGAGGAGTAGATAGAGAGGGGTGGAGGAGCAGAGAGAGAGAGGGTGGAGGAGCAGAGAGAGGGTGGAGGAGCAGAGAGAGGGGTGGAGGAGCAGAGAGAGAGGGGTGGAGGAGCAGAGAGAGAGAGGGGTGGGGGAGTAGAGAGAGAGGGGTGGAGGAGCAGAGAGAGGGGTGGAGGAGCAGAGAGAGGGGCGGAGGAGCAGAGAGAGAGGGGTGGAGGAGCAGAGAGAGAGGGTTGGAAACCTCAAAATGTAACCAAAATCACACATTTCCTTGCATTTCTGTGCCATATTCTTCCAGAATCAGATTCTGAGTAAAAGTACCTGGTGAGAGCCACTCAAGTCACTCCATCCTGGATTCCTCTAGATGTCTAGTTGTCAAAAAAGTACAGGTTTGCTAGGGTTCCCTATATGCACGCTGAGCCAAGGCCCAAAATCCACAGCTAGGCGCATTGCAAAAAAAAGGGGTCAGTTTTCGGTAAACAATTGTGATGTGACCATGTTGCGTTTTGGGCCGTTTCCTGTTGCGGTAATTAGGCCTACCCACACAAGTGAGGTGCTATTTTTATCAGAAGACTTGGGGGAATGCTGGGTGGAAGGAAATGTATGGCTCCCCATAGAATCCAGAACTTTCCTTCACAGAAATGTGAGGAAAAAGTGTTTTTTAGTCAAAGATTGAGGTTTGCAAAGGATTCTGGGTACCACAACCAAGTAAGAGCCACGCAAGTCACCCAATCCTGAATTCCTCTAGGTGTCTAGTTTTCACAAATGTCCAGGCTTGCTGGGTTTCCCAAGATGCCGAGAGAGCTAAGGCCCAAAATCCACAGCTATGCACATTACACAAAAAAGGGGTAGTTTTCAATGGAAAAATGTGATGTGTATATGTTGTGTCTTGTCCCGTTTCCTGTCAAGGCCATTAGGCCTGCCCACACAAGTGAAGTGCCATTTTGATTGGGAGACTTGGAGGAACACAGAATAGTAGAGCAAGTGACATTGTCCTTGTTGTCCTAAAGATTTCCTAAAGACCCTAAGGTCCGATTTCCTTTTGTGCCAGACGAATAAACACCCCCCCTCCTCACCGTACCCTCCTCCAGTGTGAAGTTATTTTTTGGGCTATTTGGGAAAGTTAGGCCTCCATAACGTTTGGTCCATAGAAGCTATTCACGCCAAATTTGTGTCCTTTTTTTCAGTATCCTGTGGATTCTAAAAGTACAAAAATTCTAAAAATAACAAAGACTTCGGACAGGATTTAAAACTACAACTTGCAGGATATTGTTGGTCCCTGAATTGATTTAGGCAACTACTAGCCTCAAATTGAAGAGGTCATCTTGAGTGATTCTACCCCCCGTTTGGGCTGTCTACAGCACCCCAGCCTTGAAGAAGACCCGCTATGACATCAATGAATTAGGCTGTTTTCAGGGTTGAAACGTCGGCTCAGCTACAATAAGTCTATTGGTTTAGAATAATGAGCAGGCTTGCTTTATACTGGAGACATTGATTTATTTTGTTCTGACCGTATTCCTCATTTGTATATCTAGTTTGATCTTTTTGTAAATATTTTATGCTTGCACCTGTATATAATGCGTTCACATCACCACAGTCACTGAGCACCCACTTCACTGTAATATATGTCACTTTTTGTCTTGACAGCCTTAAAAGTTAAAATAAACATTCTGATTGCAATTTTCAGTAAAAAGTGAAACTGACATTCGATGAAGTGGATTTCTTTGCAGATTTTTGGGGTTTAGGTTTGTGTTCCGCTGTTATCAAAGTTGAAGAATACTTTTGCGATTGTTTGTGCCCTAGTGAAGAAATCATTTGTTTACCCACCAGAACCGCTATAATTTGCAGCTATGTTTTGAGTTTGCCTTTCCACAGGACAAGCCCATCAATCTAGCTGTAACCTAGGTAGGTAGGTTTAGTTACTTATGACTGAAGCTTTAGATTAGGTGCGCCGGCTCTGGATTTCAGTCTTTGCCATATACTTTCTGAACCTCGGTCTAACTGATTGCATATCAGAAGCTGCTGTTACACAGATTAACTTCCTGCATCATTAGTCACACACATTAGGGATCCTTAGACGAAGGTGAAGTTTCTAGCAATGTGAAGGGCAATCATCACCATGACAATGCCTTGCAATTACCATTAGACCTTGCATTTAGATGACTTAGTAGCTACCTCAGAACCATCTACACCTTAGGTTTTCCATCCTCGTCTGGGCCCTGTGGTGGGTGATCTGGTTCATGAAGACCAATGCAGGTTTATCCTGGGCCGCAACACAGGTATGAACCTGAGATGGCTTATGCGGAATGAGGGAGAGGGAAAGAGTGAGGAGATGGTCCTGGTATGATGATATAGAAAAGGCATCTGACACTGTAGACTGGGCTAGCTCATAGAAGTGTTAAAGGGCTGAGGCCCAAAATGTCATGATTCGATTCAATTGCTTTACACGAGGCGAAAGGCACAGATTAGGTTGGGCCCTCTCTGATCTGAGGGCTGGGAGTTAGGAAGAGGCACAGGTCAGGGTTCCCCATTGTCGCCCTTGTAGTCCGCTTTGGCACTAGAGCTCCTAACGATCATGGCACGGTGGTGCATACATGTGGGGAGGTCACACACCTGGTGTTGCTATATGGGGATGATTTACTGTTTTAGCTTAGGGGCCTGCAGGAATCCCTGGGTGGGCTGCTGGATGACTGGTCTGCATTTAAATCAGAGGAAGTCATTGTTGTTTCCTCTCGTGGCACTGGCTGGGACCCAGGTCGAACGTCTCCCTGATCTGGGCCTTCACTGGGAGCGGGATAGATTCTGTTAAATGGCTGCTCACGCGAGAAAGGCCCAAATGCAATACAACATGGGCAGAGTCGTGGACTCTCTGAAATCATCTGCTGCTTGTTGGAACACCCGACGATCTCACTTGTAGACAGGATTGCATTTCCAAAGATGAAGATGAAGCTCTACACTATTCAACAATCCCTTTGTCCTCTCCCTGGAGCTTATAAAGCTGGATGCCCTACTCACATTCTTGGTATGGGCTGGCGTGTGCTGTAGAGTAGCTAGGACTACACTGATGAGGAACTATGAGGATGAAGGGTTGGAGGCACAACAACTGGAATTCTATCACCGAGCTGCAGTGTTGCAGCATGCAGCACAATGTATGGCAGAGTGAGACAATTGAGAGAAAAGCCTCTTCCTGCTCCCGTTGTAGCTTTGATGGAGTGGATTTCCTGCTTCTGGCATGGGGCTGCATATTGGTGCATGGTTGCTGGGTCCAGGTAGTGGACAGAATTACACATACCCAGCACTGCAGGGAACCCTTACGCCTCAGTTTTACCGGCAGAGTAATATAGCAAGACACAAAGGAAAAAAGATGTCCTACAAATACCTGCAACTGCTTTAGTATTGGCTAGACAGCACACTGATATTACATGGATGGGGCAGGAGGCGTCCCTGCTGGCCCACTGTGAAAGAGACGTTACCGACTGGTTTATAGCAGAAGAGATTGAGATGAAGAGTAGTAGAACAGATGAGAAGCTACCAGAAGATATAGAGGTGTGGGTGGGGTTGCTTGATAGTTTCCTGGCTCCTGTGAGTGTACCAAACAAAAAAATAGAGTCACAGATAGGTAACACTGTATCTGTTTGCCCCTGAATTAAACAAAAACTAAAGAGAGGACCCCTAGACAATCCAATCAGGGACAGGGGAAAGATACGCTACAGAAATAGAAAGTCCCTATGCACTCAGAGTATAGAATCTCAAACTAACAGTCAAAGGTAACCATGCCATACTATTTATAAAACCACTGTGAAATCACACCAGATCAAAGAAACAACTTATTTACTTGTTAATACCAAGGTATATTTTTTGCATTTTATTAAGTACAATACATGTTAAACATTGATTGTTAAACATTAAAAACAAGTTAAAATCAGGACATGAGAAGCATGAAAAAAAATAATTAAAAACATTACATAATTCAGGTTACATTAGTCATACAGAATAATAAGTCAGATCGCAGTATTCATACAGAGTAGTTGATCACCAAATCACAATATTCATACAGAGAAGTTTGTCGACGTACGTTTCGGTATATTAACAATTCTTACACCTTCTTCAGGACAGTTTCTCAATGAGTGAATATTTTTGGAAATTTGCTTGTATTAGACTGGGAGGGCAGGTGTGATGATATGCCCTTCGTTGGATGTGTGCTAGAATCAGCTACTCACATCTAATAATTCTGGTCATACTCAGATTATAGTTATGGTTGCTTTGTTCATCAAGGGGAGCCACCGTTCTTAATTAGTAGATTCTGAATAAAATCAATTAAAAATCAAACAGAGTCCTACACCGTCGTAGCCTTGATTATGATGCTACCTATTTTCAACGGCATTTGGTACTTCTTAATTGTACACTAGGAGTGTGATTAATAATGGCCAATCGTAGTACGAGTTGACGGCCTCCCTGCTCCCACTGGCGCGAAAAACGACATAACGAAAACGAATTAACACACAACTTAATTCACTCATTAACTGTACCTTCAAATGTGTCCAATGTCATGTGGTGTTTTGATACAATTGCCTATGAGTCTTCAACGTACTGTGCTTTTCCTTCTTTGATGTGACGGGACTGGCTCGATATGCCACCATGTAGATATTTGTTCGCTGACTAGCCTGTGCTGCTAAGTTTATTTAAGTGTTTAAATAAAAAAAGTTTTAAAAAAAATAAAACAACTTGCTCTCCATACAGAGCTATTCCAACTGCTTGGGTGGGGTTTCCAGAGATGAAGGTGAGTGTATCCTTGATTACTCTAAATGTTTATCTAGAGTTTTCAAACTAGCCAGTTTGATTTGTTGAAGGTCTCCTGACCCAACTTCCATGGAGTTCGGAAGTTGCCACCAGTGAACAGACGCTTCCTTCTCTGGTAGAAGGAACTGGTGTAGACTGAGTTTCAAGGGGCTTTACTAGCACTGAGTAGTGCCACGTGAAAGGGTGCCAATCTATGAATTTATTTGTAAAGTGCCACGTGGCCATACAATTATGATGCGTAAAGGATGGTGGCCTGCTCACGAGACAGAAAACAAAGAGAATAGCTAGCACAGAGTAGTAAAATTGGATGGCCATAAATCCTCATACTCAGCCGGTGCAAGCATGGTTCCATGCCCAGATATGTTAGGCACTGCTTCTTGCAAGCAGTAGGTTTGTGAATGATAACTGGTGCTCACCCCTCCGGACGATGTTTAAGAGCGAGAGCACAGAAGACCCTTAGCTTTCCTCATTCGGAGTCATGTTCTACTGTGATATGCTTCAAGAATTGCCACACTTATACTTGATTTTATTGTATTTTTAGGTCGAGCATTCGAGACCTATTGTAGTTTCTTATTGTGGTAAATAAATAAATAATACCCTATTTTTGACTAGACTTTATAGCATAACAGATAGCTCAATAAAATAAGAGTCAAGATTCGAGGTAGTAGGAGTTTCTGCAGGTTTTATTACAGCATAAGGACAGGATCAGGACGACCTGCATAGGATGACCCAGCAGCTGCTGGGGCTTGATCTGGGATGAGCGCGCTCACATTCAATAACAAAACATTGATTTATATACATAGCGCAAATACATAGCATTACATTGCAGTAGGCGTAGCAGTGGGTGGAGCAGAAGGCGTGACGCGTAGCAGTCGCGAGAGATAACAGTAAAAAGAGGTGTAACTGGGAGTATACATAGACATGTGATGCAAACGTAACAGAATATGTCATGAATGGGCGGAAACTTTGGAGGGGGCTACCTAAGGAGCCGGGACCTCTAACCTAATGGTGCGCGAAAACTAGCAATGACGTGTTACTAGGAGAAGCTGGGGGCTATGAATTCTGTGCTAGGAGCAGAGACTAGAGTCTGAAGGGTCGGGGCGACATGTACCTAAACCCTATCTGGTATCTGATGTTTAGGGAACATGTTGATATAAACTAGAAGTCATGAGGGGAAAAGCTAACTTGATTCTAAGACTGGACCATGCATTATTCTACATGTAGTGCGTGATGAAGAATACTAAATGACCATTAAATACAGTATTTCTCTAACGTGGAGCCGAGAAGGCTAGACAATGACGGAAATTATTGATGCAGTTCAGTAGCTTAGGAATGCAGAAGGAGGACTGAACTGATAACTGGAACTATAACATACTTTTTGGCAGACTCAGAGGCAGAGCCAAGCTGCACCGGGCACTGCGAGGCAGGAAGTAAGTGAAGGGTCGAGGATACAGGTGGGGGCTGTATCGCTCCTTAGCGAGGCTTTCAGGAGACAGGAGCTGAATCTGTGGTCTGGGCCCTTTTGAGGCCTAGAAACGGGGATTTTATAATGGAATAACGTGCACACTGGGAAACGTGGCAACATTACTTTACATAGGCCTGATATTCGTAGTATTCACGAAGACTGGAAAATAGCATACTAGAGGTGGACACAACTGGAATTGCGTCATTAATCAGGCATGGGGAATAACATATGCATATTGGTCATGCACACATAACATATGATGGATGAGGCGTAGGGACACAGAACATGGCAAAATTTACTTTTCCACATTCCCTCCTTGTCACTACGTTTCCATCAGGAAACATCAATTTTCATGATACCATCTATCATTTCATACAGTACCATTTGCTCATCTCGAATTGTCTTGGAACGGGATTTAGAACGGGGCTTGGGACTAGGAATACAAGAGGTAGCACACATGCTGCAAATCGCAGGGCCACATTGTATACAGAGGCAGCAGCTAAATATGATCGCTACTGCAATACCTAGAAAGGACAGGACTTTCCATCCCCATGCGGAAATTACATTCCAGAACCAACCGGACCATGTCCAGGTGCCTGAATCTTGGTGCAACAGATGGGCAATCTTATGGAGTCTGGTTATAGCTGAATAAACAGACGGCGCGTTATTTGGAATGAAAATGCAGCAACTGGATCCGATGACTCTACAGGCCCCGCCCCTATCGGCCAGTATGACGTCAAGGACGAGACGATTCTGCAAAACGACAAATCTCATAGCAGATTGTTCTTCGGTTAGGTTACCTAGAGCGGAGGCAGTCTCATCTACTACAGCTTCAAGGGTTCTTGTTAACCTACGGATTAGCTTACTGTTTACAACTGTGCCTAAATAAGGGAACACACCTTTATCAATATCAATGAATTGTTCTGCAGCAGTTTCAGTATAATCGACAATCGGGAGATTTCTCTTGTGTCTGGTATGTACTAGGAAGGAATTCCTATGATAGTCAGGTGGGGCTAGGAAAACAGGTGGCAGTAGGAAGGCAATGTAACAGGTTCCCTCCCAATCGAGGGGCAGACGGACATATGCAGTTTGACCACAAATAAAATAAGAATGACGTGAAGCTTTGAAAATAGATTTCCCACTGTCACTATATTGGATAACAGTAGTACATTCACTATGACCTATGCGTACAGAACCATAACTACGGACACATAATTCGCCTTTGACAGGTAGTACTGAAATAGCAGGTAAGTCTGGAGTAGTATCAGACTGAACATTCAGGACCATGAAATTCGACGAATAATTACCTAAATTATATACTTCATTTTCTAGATCTAAACCTGTTCTGTGGGGGAGACCTTGCTTGTCTGGAAAACATGTACTGTTAAGAAAAGACATATCTGTTGAGGATGACGTTAACGTGGACCATGCTCCACACGAACCATTGTGTGAGAATGGATAAGGAAAGAGTGGCAGAACTCCCTTCGGTGTCTGGAAAGGGGGGAGTCGACCACACACCCAACAATTAGTGGCATTGCTGGTCTGGTGTGAATAATGTAACATACGGATAAATGTGTTGTTGCGCATAGCGAGGCGGTAAGAATATTCGTGAGGAGGCAGATCACTAAACGTGTGCTCTACTGTAGCATTAGTAGACATATTTACATGAGGAACTGGAAAACACAGGAAAAGTGCGTAACTAGTGCAGGAAATCATTATGCTGAGAAATAATAGGAAACTCAGAAAAACGATACATTGAAGTGAACTTCGACTGACTCTCTCACTATGGGGGTCTATTTTATACATGTCAGAAACAGTCTAACCGTTTCACCTAGGGGAGGACTTATACAATCAAACTGACTGACTTATTTTACTAGACCTTAATTTGAGCTTATACTCCTGTTGCGGAGTTTTCTCTAACAAGGGAGGGGTTGTAATAATGTCTTGTGCGGGACAGTCCTTTAAAACAATGTTCTGGCAATCCTTCGAATCCTGGGAAATGTTTTTAGATATGTTTTTGGAGGCTGATTTCAATCCTTTGAAAAGTTTTACATGAGAAAGGTGGACCCACCCCTTCCTGCCTTCCAACTTGACGGCAGTACGGGTGGTCAAGAGGACCTGACGTGGCTCCTTCCAACGTGGTTCCAGCGGACTTGATCTGTCGAAATTTCTGATCATCACAAGGGAGCCTGGAACGATCTCGTGCGGTGCCACCTCGGTATTGTCTGGAAATGCGGCGGCAACCTGTGAACGACATGAGTTGAGGGCAGACATCAAGGAAGCTAGGTAATCTGTCAGCATATTACATGAAACATCGGTAATACTTCGGGGTCTAGGAGTACCCCACATGTTAGGGGGGCGGCCGAATACGACCTCATACGGGGACAGACCTGATCTGGAATGTGCGACCATGCGCATATAAAACAAAGCGACTGGCAGAGCTACTAGCCAGTCCACACCCTTGTCTTTACATATTTTAGCAATTCGAATTTTCAGAGTCTGATTATGTCTCTCAACGAGACCGGCTGCTTCAGGATGGCGTACACAATGAAACTTCCACTGGTACCCTAACAACAGGGAAACGTGCTTCATCAACTCTGAGGAGAATGGCTGACCGTTATCAGAATATACGACTCTAGGGAGTCCGTATCTAGGGAAAAATTCACGAACCAACTGCTTGGCAGTGGTCGCGGCTGTGTAATCTGGGACTGGATATGCTTCTGTCCACCTGGACAAAGCGCATACAACTACAAGGACATACTTGAAACCTCGACATCGCTCCATCTGAATGTAATCCATCTGGAGGACCTCAAAAGGGTGGTCAGGGGGCTGGAAACCACCTTGTTCCACCGGGACACTTTTACCTGGGTTAAACTGACAACATATCATACAGGTACGGACTTTCTGCTTGGCTGCAGCTCGTAAATGCTTATTGAACCAAATGTACTGGATACTGTCTAACATAGCTTTTTCTCCTAAATGGGCTGGACTATGTGCGGTATTGATAATGATTTGAACCATAGAATCGGGGAGAAACCATGTGGCTCTACCCTTCGTTAACCATCCTTGATCTGTCTGGACCCCTCCTTGTTCAGACCATTTCTTGATTTCATCGGGAGTAGCATGTAACTGTATATCTATGACATCTTGAGTAGGGTCTTTAACTGTCATGCATTTAATCGGATCTGGAGTATGTGTCAGATTAACTGGAATGTCTGGAGTCTGTGCTGTAAGCTTGGCTGTGCGGTCTGCTAGATCATTACCTTGGGAAATAATGTCAGTGACTTTCGTATGTGCTTTACATTTCATGATAGCAATAGATGTCGGTAAATGTATGGCATCTAACAGGGCTTGAATAAGGAGACCATGCTGAATCTTGGTTCCATGAGAAGTCATGAAACCTCTCTCCTGCCAGAGCACTCCGAAGTCGTGTACAACTCCGAATGCGTAACGTGAATCTGTGTAAACATTAACTTTCAGGTTCTTGGCATGTATACAGGCTTGTGTCAGAGCGACTAGCTCTGCTGCTTGAGCGGACAGGGTATCAATACGGTGTGTTTCAATAACTTCAGTGTCAGTAGTCACCGCATACGCGGCGACTAGTTCTCCTGTACTAGTTCTCATACATGAACCATCCACATAAAGTGTCAGGTCGGGATCTGGTAACGGAATGTCTGTCAGGTCTTGTCTTGGCTTTGTCGTAATGTTAACTACTTCCACACAATCATGTGGGTCTGGATTTGGATTAACTGATGGTAACAGTGTAGCAGGATTCAGAACGTTGCAGCGTCTAATTTCTATGTGTGGCTGGAACAGTGTCAATTCATAACCTGTCAAACGTGCGATTGTCAAGTGCTGAGTTTGTGTTCGGTTTAAAAGAACTTCTACTGAATGTGGGACTTGTACTGTCAAGGAATGTCCTAAAACTATGGAATCACTTTGTCTGATAGCTAGTGCTGTGGCTGCAACTGACTTGAGGCACGCAGGCAACGCCTGGGCGACTGGATCTAATGTGCTCGAAAAATAAGCACAGGGCTTGTATTGACCTGCTTGATCTTGTGTGAGAACAGATAATGCTGTACCTTCCCGTTCAGTAACGAAAAGTGTAAAAGGCTTACTGTAGTTCGGTGTAGCTAGAACTGGAGCTTGACATAGGGCTTTCTTTAACTCGTTAAAACTAAGTGTATGGTCAGATGTCCAAGGGAGGACAGTCGATACGGCTGCCTCCTGTGTCGTTAACTGTATCAGTGGCTTGGCTAGAAATGCATACTGGGGAATCCATTGTCTACAATAAGAAGTAAGGCCGATAAAGGCACGTACCTCCTTCTGGGTTCTGGGCTGGGGAAGACTCGCTATTAACTGGATACGGTCGGGTGTCAACTGCCTACCCCTCTTGGACAGCAAGTGTCCTAAGTATACCACTTGCTGGACACAGAATTGAAGCTTCGAAGGTGACACCTTGTGCCCCATCTCGGCTAGAAAATACAGAACTGTAAGTGATGCTCGCTCGCAAACACGTTCAGAACGGGCTGTGATCAATAGATCATCGACATACTGGAGCAGGGCAGTGTCAGTTGGCATGTGAATATTGTCTAGTTGTCTCTTGAGTGCTTGACTGTAAATACTAGGGCTTTCTGTGAAACCTTGAGGAGCGCGTGTAAACATATAGCTCCTTCCATTTAAACAGAATCCGAAAAGAAACTGGCTGTCTGGATGAATTGGAACACTAAAAAATGCATTCTTGAGGTCTATGACAGTGAAAAACATGGCTTCGGAATCAATAGCAGTTAACAGGGAAGAAATATCTGGGACAACTGGGTACTGAGGAATAATACATTTGTTAAGCTCTCGTAAATCAATCACTAATCGATATACTGGGGGTGCATTTGGATCAGAACGTTTCATGACTGGAATGATCGGAGAATTGCATACATTGGAGTCAGTTTCTACAACTACTCCTTGAGCCATGAGCTCGTCAATAATTTTGGATAAGGCTGCTACAGCCTCGGGTGGCAATCTGTACTGTCTGATTCGTGGTAACACTACACCTGGTTTGAGAGTCACACGATGGGGTGTGATTTGCATGTAACCTACATCAGTTGGACCTTGCGCCCATAAATGCTGCGGAACTTTAGACAATCTTGAATCAAAATCTCGTAACACATAGTGACCCTTAAAGTCACGTAGGAACAGACGTATTCCCTCTGGGGAACAGCAAATAACTGCACCTAATTCTTTCAGTGTCTTAATACCTAATAGGTTTTCTGGACATGACTTAGTAAGTAACAGATCAGTAGTGCGGGACAATGGACCTACTTCTAGAGTAACTGGCTTAGATATTTCATTAACTATTGGTTTTCCTGAAAATCCAAGGGAAACATTTCTTGAGCCTGAGAGCGGAGCCCCTGGAACTTCGGCGTGACTAATTGTGGTCCTACTTGCCCCTGTATCGATCAAAAACTTTCTGTCTTTCCCTAATACTTGACTGTGAACATAGGGACCTTCTTGATCTACAGGTATCTCGATGAGAGGCAAGCCTACCTCCCTCTCTAGGCTGTTTCATGAATATGACTGATACTCTGGATACTCGGACTGTGCATACTGGTACATCTGTGATGTCACATGCGGTGTTGCAGCAATAGGCTGCGGTGCGGAAACTGTCTGTTGTGCATTCTGTAACTGAGGAATCTGTGAAACTTGTTCTTGTCTCGGCGGACGTGGTCTTTCTTTAGTCTTACCAGTAGCTATGTTGTGTTTCAGAACTGCACACTCGTTTATAAAATGACCTGGCTGTTTACAATAATTGCAGTTCCCTTTAACGGGAGCTGCAGGATGACTGACTTGATTCGGACCCCTCTTCTGACTGTCTTGGGGAACAGATTGTGCTACTAGCACTTTCATTTTCGTGTCTTTCATACGTTTTCTCTCGTGTTCTTGCTCTTCCCTGATTCTATTCTGGTGATACTGGAGCATCTGGAGCATCTGGGACGGAGTATTGGCTTGCCAGGTGCTTTCGACTTTCAAAACTCGATTTTTAATTTGTGGACTTGAATTCTCGACTAATTTAGTAACGAAAAGATGAGGGTATGACTCACTACTTGTCTTGAGACCACTATTAATACTGAAACATTTCTCAAATCTAGAATAAAAATCACTAATATCCTCATCTTGTTTCTGTTTACAGGCTGAGATTGCATCCCAGTCTTCTTTCCTAGTTGTCAATAATCTGGGTAAAACTTGAATCAATAATTCTGGTAAATCTTTACATTTATCTCCAAGACCGGTACCTGGTACTCGTGCCTTGTCTTCAGCTTCTAGAGCTGCCCAATCGATCTTTTTCTCTCCCACCTCCCATTCTTTTTCCTTTAACTTTTCATACACCCCTGCGGGTAACAGGACCTTTAACATTTTAATGATATCTGGGTAAGTGTATTCTCCCATACGGAGCATGTCTTTTAATTCTCTATGGAACCCTGCTGGATCTTTGTCATGACAGGGAATTAATTTCTTCATTTCAAGAAGTTCCATCTTTGAAATCGGAGTGTATACAAACACTCGTTGCATTACGCCACCCGCCCCTTGGACTGGGTGGACTTCTCGTAACGGATTCTGTCTGTCTATGTAGAATGATTTACTTTCTGGGGGTGAGACATGAACAAAATGCGGGTTCAAAAAACGTTCTATACTTGTGACGCTGTTCTAGAATGACACTAACTAAATCGGTACCTAGACCTCTCCATCTATACTGGAGTAACTCGTTCAGGATATCGTGCAACGGACCTGGATCAGAATGTTGACCCTCATACAGAGTGATGAGGTGCTGGATCATATACATACCCACCAGTCGTTGCTCGGCTGGGGGCAATTTCAGAAACATTTGTGCCACTATTTCGTCTGGAAAAGTGGTAGAATCAGTAATCCATCGGACTGCTGATCGGGCTAGTTCTTGTTCATGCATAGTACTTAGTTCACTGTAACCGACTCGTGATTTCAGAATGTGATCGGTAGCTTGAAATACTTGTTCTAGGGAACCTTGTTCTGGTGCTAGATGTTGAAAAATAGACTTGGGTTCTAGACGTAAATGGCGATCTGGAAATCTGGATTTTCCTACATACGCTATTCTGGCGGGATTCTCGTCTTCCTCTTCAGGGTCAGAGATACTTTCTTTCTCGCTTACTTGTGCTGCTTTACGCTGGTCGTGTAACCTTATTATTTCTTTACGAATTTTCTTGTACATACTCTCCATGGCACTGACGGTCTTGTGCTTACCCTCGGCTATATTATCACTCCACCTTGTCAGGATTCTCATTTCGACCGGATCTTTGGACGGGTAATCTTGTTCTCTTATTAAACAATTGATCAGGAACTTTAATATCATGAGCTGAATCTCGGCTTTCCTTTGAGACATAATCTCGCCAATACTTTCTGGATCATCCCCTGTACGGATGAAACGATATATTCTGTCTAGATCTTCTTTCATATTCGGCAAGGTGACTAGATACTCGGTCACCCTCCTTACACGTAAGGAATATAAAACCATAGTATATTCGCCTGGAACTGGATCATAGACACATTCGTTAAGGGCTTGCCTGATTTCTGTGACAGACTTATTACTTTTAGGAGTACGCTGTGATGCTTGAGCATGTAATTCGAGTGCTGATAAACGTTTGTGTGGCGGCGGGGTTTGAGGAAGACCTCCCCCTGCGGCCCCTAGACTAGAATCGTCGACTGACATTCTTCGTCCTGGCGGGGTCGGTAATTGTACTTGTATGGCGGACTGGGCCGGGGGAGCTGTTAAGGGCACCCCGGTGTCTAGAGGAGCATGAATTACCTGGTTTATAGGGACTGGCGGAGCGCGGACAGGATTTGCATATTCGGGGACTGTGTCGTCCAAATAGGACGAAATAAAAATATCAGCTGCGGTCGGTTTGTGACGTAGCTTGGTCGGAATTAATGGTGGCGGGAAATTACTGGGTGCCTCTGGGGTCGCTTTCGGCAGGCCTTCGGCAAGGAGAGGATACATACCCTTAATAAGGGCATGCCTCTGTCTGTCTGACTGTTCGGCTTTGACTTGTTCACCTATCTCGATTAATTCTCTTTCTTGAGCTCGTTCTTGGGATTCTCTACTTAACTCTGACTTTCTGACTTCCTTTTCCGTTCTTTTATGAGCTTCCTTGCGCCATAACTCGATGGCATCTTTCTGTGACTGTCTGGCTTTCTTTTTCCATAATGCTTCTTCTACTCTCATGATACATTCAGTATCCCATGTACCCGATACGGGCCATCTATACTTTTCTTCTAACTGTTTGGTATACTCTACCCATAAACCTAGGTACATTATGGCGCTTATGCCATGTTTCTGATACATAAAATGACCTGGACTGTCCCTAGGCGGGACAGGAACTGCTTCCTCTAACAGACCCTTTCTAGTTTTTAACTGACGTAACTTGGAAAAAAGCGGCATTCTAAACTTGAATCGGAACACAATACAATACACGAAAAACAATAACAATTGGGAAAACAATTCAGGCATACCACGACATTGGAAATACATTAAACAATATCATAACATAACAGTTCGAACAGAATACTACCTGAAAATACTGAAAACAGAAACAGAACAGAATTCTCGAGAACGGAACAGACTAGAGTTACTGGATGCACTGCTGTAACAGTACGGAACATACCGGTCCCATAAAGGAACGCATCAAGACCCGTATCCACCTAGGTGAACACTTCGTTTGTGGGCTTGGGTACCACCAACCCACGGACCAGGAGTCAATTTAGATTGGTCCTGTCTAGATACTACCCCAGCAATGGTACTCACCGGGCAGCACGGAACGGAAGGCCTCGAACGGGACTGGACGACGGACGACGAACTTCGGACTTCAGTTACGGGTGGACCTCCGGATACCTCGGACCTTGGACTCTCGGCTTGGGCTCTGGTCGGGACTCGCCGCGTTCCTCCACCGTCTCGTTCGGATGCTGGACCGCCTCCTCCGTCTCCTCCGTGGGCCTGAGGGATACTTGAGCAGAAATATCTGCCACTGCGCAGAAGAGTTCCGTCACGACTGCAGAGGGTCAGGGGGTCGGCGTGGCTTCACCGACGCGTGGGGAAAGGGCAAGTCCCTATTCGGGCGCCATTATGTGGTAAATAAATAAATAATACCCTATTTTTGACTAGACTTTATAGCATAACAGATAGCTCAATAAAATAAGAGTCAAGATTCGAGGTAGTAGGAGTTTCTGCAGGTTTTATTACAGCATAAGGACAGGATCAGGACGACCTGCATAGGATGACCCAGCAGCTGCTGGGGCTTGATCTGGGATGAGCGCGCTCACATTCAATAACAAAACATTGATTTATATACATAGCGCAAATACATAGCATTACATTGCAGTAGGCGTAGCAGTGGGTGGAGCAGAAGGCGTGACGCGTAGCAGTCGCGAGAGATAACAGTAAAAAGAGGTGTAACTGGGAGTATACATAGACATGTGATGCAAACGTAACAGAATATGTCATGAATGGGCGGAAACTTTGGAGGGGGCTACCTAAGGAGCCGGGACCTCTAACCTAATGGTGCGCGAAAACTAGCAATGACGTGTTACTAGGAGAAGCTGGGGGCTATGAATTCTGTGCTAGGAGCAGAGACTAGAGTCTGAAGGGTCGGGGCGACATGTACCTAAACCCTATCTGGTATCTGATGTTTAGGGAACATGTTGATATAAACTAGAAGTCATGAGGGGAAAAGCTAACTTGATTCTAAGACTGGACCATGCATTATTCTACATGTAGTGCGTGATGAAGAATACTAAATGACCATTAAATACAGTATTTCTCTAACGTGGAGCCGAGAAGGCTAGACAATGACGGAAATTATTGATGCAGTTCAGTAGCTTAGGAATGCAGAAGGAGGACTGAACTGATAACTGGAACTATAACATACTTTTTGGCAGACTCAGAGGCAGAGCCAAGCTGCACCGGGCACTGCGAGGCAGGAAGTAAGTGAAGGGTCGAGGATACAGGTGGGGGCTGTATCGCTCCTTAGCGAGGCTTTCAGGAGACAGGAGCTGAATCTGTGGTCTGGGCCCTTTTGAGGCCTAGAAACGGGGATTTTATAATGGAATAACGTGCACACTGGGAAACGTGGCAACATTACTTTACATAGGCCTGATATTCGTAGTATTCACGAAGACTGGAAAATAGCATACTAGAGGTGGACACAACTGGAATTGCGTCATTAATCAGGCATGGGGAATAACATATGCATATTGGTCATGCACACATAACATATGATGGATGAGGCGTAGGGACACAGAACATGGCAAAATTTACTTTTCCACATTATATTGGGCTAAAGCCATCCCCCACCTTTTGATTTGTTTGTGTCAGTGTCCTTCAAAAATTCTTGCTTGCCAGTGGTCAGTCCTGTCTCTTTGTCCCTCCTTTCTCTCTTCCGTTCCTCCCAGGCAGCAGGGACTAAGTACTGTCTCATCACACTACAGTTCTTTGTTTGTTCTCTGCGGGACTACTTTTTTTCTTGGTTTTCTGCTCTGTTTCTGTTTGCCTGTGTGTAATTTCAGCACCATATCCGATTACATTTAAATATCGGTTTCCTCCCTCCCACCTCCTCCAAATTACACAGTTGTATTGGGGTATGTCGTTTGCCATGCCTCCTTCTTCGATGCATATATTTTTTAGGCTTTTAGCAATTTTTGATGTCGACCGTAATTTGGTTTTTTTTTAGTAGGATTCGGTCTGTTTTTTAGGTCTCGCCTATTCCATTCCGCAGGAATGAATATGCGAGTCTAATGCCGCTAAACCACCGCTAAACCAAGACTTAAACCCAAGGCTCTCAAAAGGCTCTCAAAAAGCGGATTTCCAACAGTTCACGAGCATCACGTGACCACAAGCACGCGCATGTCCCCACATGAAAGGCATCAGCCTCCCTCCCACAGGCATCCCCAGCATGCGCTCGGCCGGCCTCTGCCAGTTCTCCTCCCCTAATTATTCACTTCACTTTTCAGGCCGCAGGCCGTGACTCGCATCTCTACTCCCCCAAGCACACCCGGCCTCACTTCTCCTCCCCCTAATTACACTTCTTTCACGGTGATCCGCTCCCCACCCCCGGGCCGCTTGTTTTGCTTCGGCTCCTCTCCGCCCACTTCATTTAATAGCCCTCCCCCAGTGCTCGTCCTTCAGTTTTCTCTGCCCACCATCTCCAAACCTTGTTCCTTTAGCTGTTCCCACTTTAATTCCCTCCCACCCTTCTCTACTCCTTCTCATCCTCCTGCCTCTCCTCTTAAGTCTACTCACCCCTTTCCCTCCTCCGTCCTCGTTTCCTTCCTTCTCATCCTCCTGCCTCTCCTCTTAAGTCTACTCACCCCTTACCCTCCTCCGTCCTCGTTTCCTTCCTTCTCATCCTTCTGCCTCTCCTCTTAAGTCTACTCACCCTTTCCCCTCCTCCGTCCTCGTTTCCTTCCTTCTCATCCTCCTGCCTCTCCTCTTAAGTCTACTCACCCCTTCTCCTCCTCCGTCCTTGTTTCCGACTGTCTTCCTCCTTCACCTTCCTTTCTCTACACCTTTTTCTTCCTCCTGTCTTTTTCCTTCCGCTTCTTTCATTTTCCTGTCCCCTTTCAGTTATCATTCGCCTCATCTGCATGATACCTTACTGTCTCTGCCACTGACTCACACCAACCATCCTCGTCCTGCAGTTTTCTCTGCCCACCATCTCCAAACCTTGTTCCTTTAGCTGTTCCCACTTTAATTCCCTCCCACCCTTCTCTACTCCTTCTCATCCTCCTGCCTCTCCTCTTAAGTCTACTCACCCCTTTCCCTCCTCCGTCCTCGTTTCCTTCCTTCTCATCCTCCCTCCTGCCTCTCCTCTTAAGTCTACTCACCCCTTACCCTCCTCCGTCCTCGTTTCCTTCCTTCTCATCCTTCTGCCTCTCCTCTTAAGTCTACTCACCCCTTCCCCTCCTCCGTCCTCGTTTCCGACTGTCTTCCTCCTTCACCTTCCTTTCTCTACACCTTTTCCTTCCTCCTGTCTTTTTCCTTCCACTTCTTTCATTTTCCTGTCCCCTTTCAGTTATCATTCGCCTCATCTGCATGATACCTTACTGTCTCTGCTACTGACTCACACCAACCATCTACAACCTCGAAACACATACATGCACAGCTGAACAAAGTTAGCATTTCAAATAGGATCCTCCCGCCAGGTTTCTGTACACTTTCCTCTCACTTGTCAACCCCAAAAACAACCCAGCATACCCTATCACTCCAGATTCGATCACATAAACATGTATTAGCAAGGCTACTGGACTTTACACATCACATCATACCACACGGCTCAGTACACACTGCACAAGGACCACTAGACAGAGCCATCCTGCTTAATGAATGGTTTGAAATTCCACATTTTAACAGTATAGCGCCTACCTTCTTTTCATACACGCCTAGCTCACCATCTCGCCAGGACACTATACATACAACCGTCCGTTCCTGATGCCGCGCGAGGCACGTCGCTTTACATTTAAACAGCGTGAGACTCAGTAATTCTAGGGGCATGTTTGAAAGAAATACTACAAACTCCAATTCTTTAGGCAACTTGCACTCTCTCTCCCCAGCTTCAGAGCCTGCCCTCACAGAAGTATAGTGCCTACCTTCTTTTCATACACGCCTAGCTCACCATCTCGCCAGGACACTATACATACAACCGTCCGTTGGGCCCAGCTCTCCCTGACTCTAGTTTTTTTAACTCTTACAAATCCCGTTGTTAAGTCTCATTACAAGGTACGTTCATTTGTAAATGCGAATGAATGGCTGGGGCCTAGACGCAACGAGCAGGGTGTGTACTTTAGAATCTGCCTCGCCCCGGGCGTGTGCACGAGCGAGCAAAGTCTACCCACCTCCAGCCACGAGCACCCGGTGAAATCTTATCAGCTGTCCACGGACAGGGAGGATTGCGCACTGCTGTTGTTTCTAAGAACTGAAAATAATATAGATCGTGACCACGGCCTCACTTCGCAAGTTTACAAATGCTAAGCGCTGCGAATAACTGGACTAAATCCCAACGTAGCGTGCGCTGAAGGATGGAAGGCAGAGCTGCCCTTGCGCGGATTCATACTTGTGAGCTGAAGCATACTTACATTGTTTACAGTTAAACAGCGTGGGACTCGGTAAACACATCTTTATATGGCAGGGGAAAGATATTAAAAGGATCGGCGACTTAATCTGTGTCCCCAGCAAGAAATGCAGAGAAGTCAGAACATAATTCTAGGGGCATGCGTGCAGCCCACGGCTAAGGGCTTGTCGCCGTAAGTTATACCCTAAAACACTGACCTGCGCAACATACCAAGCATCTAAGCCAGGTACAAGCCCCCACTCTCTCGCTCTCTGCTCTGGCTGTCATTACGGAACAAAGACAGGGTGTGGCTTAACGCTCAGAATTGCCGGCTCCGGGCTTTGGACGTCTGCTGAACATCCTGTGATTCAGCGCACATCACTTACTCACCCCTTGCTTGCTACAAAAGAATCTGTCCCTGTATGACATAACTGCTGCAGCATCACTCAGCGCTACCCCAGCATCACTCAGCGCTATCCCAGCATCACTCAGCGCTACCCCAGCATCACTCAGCGCTACCCCAACATCACTCAGCGCTACCCCAGCATCACTCAGCACCACCACATTATCACTCAGCGCTACCCCAGCATCACTCAGCACCACCACATTATCACTCAGCACCACCACAGCACCACTCAGCACCACTACAGCATCACTCAGCACCACCACATCATCACTCAGCACCACCACAGCCCCACTCAACACCACCACAGCATCACTCAGCACCACCACAGCATCACTCAGCACCACCATAGCATCACTCACCACCACCTCAGCACCACCAAAGCACCACCACAGCATCACTCAGCACCCCCACAGCATCAACCAGCGCCACCCCAGCACCACTCAGCATTACCACATCATCAGTCAGCGCTACCCCAGCATCACTCAGCACCACCACATTATCACTCAGCGCTACCCCAGCATCACTCAGCACCACCACATTATCACTCAACATCACCACAGCATCACTCAGCACCACTACAGCATCACTCAGCACCACCACAGCATCACTCAGCACCACCACAGCACCACTCAGCACCACCACAGCACCACTCAGCACCACCACAGCACCACTCAGCACCACCACAGCACCACTCAGCACCACCACAGCATTACTCAGTACCACCACAGCATCACTCAACACCACCACAGCACCACTTGGCACCACCACAGCACCACTCTGCACCACTACAGCACCACTCCGCACCACCACAGCACCACTCAGCACCACCACATTATCACTCAGCACCACCACAGCACCACAGCACCACCACAGCATTACTCAGTATCACCACAGCATCACTCAACACCACCACAGCACCACTCAGCACCACCATAGCACCACTCTGCACCACCACAGCACCACTCAGCACCACCACAGCACCACTCAGCACCACCACAGCATCACCACAACATCACTATGCGCTACAACAGCATCACTGAACGCCACAGCATCACTTGTCCCCAAAACAACATCACTCAGCGCCACCACAGCATCAATCTGTGCAACCATTCAACAACAACTGGTTCAAATATTTACTGTCAATGTTTCAAGCTTTATTACAAATGTCATAAAAAGATTTTAAATGTTTTCACTTCTGTTCTTGTTAAAACATTGTGATTTGTCAGATCAATACATGTAAGACAGGGGAAAAGTAAACATGTACCTTTACTAATGCTATAGATGTAACATTTGCTAACGTTATAACTATTGGCATTTCTAATAACAAAATTAATACTTTTATATTTTGAAAAACATAAACAATAATTAAAAAATATTTACATTTTACACACCAAAAGCTCAAACTTTTCTATTGCGAGACCTATTACATTGCAAATGCTTGTTCTTGGCTTGCGGCCTCAGCAGCGCAACAAGCCCTGCTGTTCAAATCTACTCGGAGACACTGCTGTATTTTACACTGACACCGAGTGAGCACTTAGCATGGCACTCGAGTCACCTTTGCTACGCTTCAGTTTCGTTTTGGGCCACATGCTGTTTCAGCATTGCATGCACTTTACAGTCCGCCTGAGGCACAAGCAGGGACCGAATAGGCTGCTTCTCTATCAGAGAGCACTCTGCGGTCCTATCGGGGCACAAGCAGGCATCCTTGGTGTGCCTTTCTTGCTGGGAAACCCGTGTGCAGAGTTGTTTCCCAGAATCCGGCGTGTTGCCAAAGGACTTGCACTGCACGGATGGTGCGCGCTGAGTCCTCCAAGTCAGCTGCTGACATCACCAGTGCATTGTGAAAAAGGTATTTTACTTAGCTTTTTTTGTTTTCCCTAATTATTTTTTTACATGGCACATGATTCACTCCGAGCCACGTACATACCAGTTGCTGCGCTTTGTTTGTCACACACATACTCTTGCTTTGCTTTCTCTTTCAGCCCCGGAGCACATGACCCCGTGCTCTGAAGCCAGCCCAGGGAGGTTCCCAGCTCTGGCTCAGTGGGCTTTGCGCTTTCTCTCAAATACTCCATAAATGGAGAAACTGCCGTCAGGTAGTGGCGCCAAACCTAGTCGCAAAGCAACCGAGAGTACAACACCACCCTCCCAGCGGTTCCCGTTTTTTAGGCTGAGGGGCGTGCTCTTGGCACCGAGGTAGGGAAAGTTCATGCAGTACCTGCGTCTCAGTGTCACATTCACCACTAAATTAACCCTCAGAAGCCGTTTATAAATAATTATTCCAAACCACGGAAAGCTTGTCCTTTAATAAGCCTATTTTATTTCCACATTACACAAACAGTGGGAATTGATCTATTAAGTGCCTGGCTATTAATGCTGTTTAATGTCTGCCTAGTTGTGAAATTAAGATGTCTAGTTGCATGCATCCATTGTGGGGGTCTCTGTGCGGATTTTGCAGTGTTTATTAACATTTTAAATCATGTGCAACAAATCAATACGGGCTTCGATAATTCATTTTAATATGTCTAGTTCACCAAAATGGCTCTAAATTGTTTGCAGTAGTCTGGCTAAAAAGAAGATGGATGATGCTCGTCCACTAAATGCTCTCACTGCAAAATGGCGTGGGGGACAAGGTTCGGCCTGTCCCTTTTATCCAGATCAGCGGGAAGTCATTGGTCACGTTCTCTTTGCCTGTCCAGAATATAAGGTACCCAGGAGATCTTGGTTAAAACCTATCTGTGTCCAGTTGGGTCTCAAAACAGGTTGTGAGGCTGTCAGGATTTTACGAACTGACAACTCCCAAGCCGTAGTTATAGCCATAGCTAAATTCCTCCATTGGATGTGGATAATTCGGACCCGCAAAATGAGCCTACAGTAATTACGGCCTACGACACTTGAGATTGTAAAATGTTACTAGTGATTAATGTACCTAATGATTAATTTTAAAATATTTTTTTTAAAAGAATGAAATGAATTTTATATCCATGTTCCTCCTTTTTCTTTATCTTCTTTTAAAATAATTTATTTAATGACTGTAATTTATGGATTTTATGTAGGGCGGTAGGCCAATAATTGTTAATTGAGAGTTGAAGTGACGAATTGTGGATTTTATTAGCTGTCAATGAAGGGTAATTTTAAAATATTAAATTGTAACTGTCTTTTATGATTGAAAAAAATCAAAATAAAGACTTTTGAATTGAATTGGATGATGCTCGTCAGTTTCTGGAACCAATGTACATGTGCTCACGTCCTTTACAGGAAACACGCGTTTTTATAGCCTCCAATCTGGATTTAAGTCACTTGCTGGCAGCCACCCTTCATAACTTCACAGGTGTCAATCATATAACTGTTGTTGCTGTTTTTGTTGTTGTTTCAGTGGGCCACGTGGATCGTAAAGGAGAGCGAAAAGGCACGTAGTAATACTTTTTAACTGTTTTATATACTTGATTTGAAGCAGTTGTTCCTGGACGGAATGAGCGTTTTAGAAATTGACAATACATACAATAATCAGTGCCACTGGAATTATGCGATGTTGCAGGGGTGGTGTTTCCCAAATAATTATGGATTTTCCGCATTTGCCACAATACTCGATAATATGCGCATAAACTTCAGATTGTAAGGCAAATAAATTGTTTTTAGCACATAGTTAGTAAAAAAAACACGGCAACACGTATTGCCGCGCATTGGAAGCCAATTTGCAATGGTTGAGTGGACCCCTTTCAGTAGCTTATAACTGTATTCCGATGTTAAACTGGTACTAATGAGTAGAGCCCTTTAGCCAGATGGTGTTCACCTGCATAACAAGCATTTGCAATGCAATATGTCTTGCATTTACGCAAGCTTAAGCTATTGGCATTGTAAATGACAATGTGTTTTATTTATGATTCAAAAACTAAAACATAAATAAAAGGCATTGTCATTTACAATGCCAATAGCTCAAACGCGCGTAAAAGCGAGACCTGTTGCATTGCAAATGCATGTTTGTTTATGTAAACTGAGGATTAAAATGATTTGAATACAGTCTAGAAGTACGTCTAGAATTTACTATTGTTTCTGGGGCTCATTGTTCGATGTTTATGAGCAAGTTTAATCACAGTTGGACAATGGCCTTTTTTTTCTCCTGCAGTTGTTTTTGTTAAGCTTAGAGCAACCTATTTAAAAAGGGAGGGCTTTGCCGGGTGATGTTCTGGAGAAAAGCTTGAAGTGTGCTGATCATGTTGACTTCATGAGCAGTACAGTCAGTACCCATATGGTTTCCATTTTATGTTTTTGAACTATTATCTCGGACTTCTGCGGTACAACCAATCTAGATTTATGTTGCACTAATCTCAATAGACTGGTTACTGAAACTGAAGGTTTTAAAAATGACTCAACAAAGCACCTGCCCAGAGCTGATGGTGGGTCCCTTCGTATGATGGATATAGTGAGAGTGGTGTTGTCTTAATGAAATATGTTAAAGATTCACTCCAACTGTTTCCATTTTGTGAAACCGATCAGATCAGCCTTGGAAGAACAGGAAGCAGTCCGGTCTTCTGTCCAGATGTGCCACCTGGTAAGCAGTGATACTTCAATTAATTCTAAACCTTTTACCATATTCTGAGAATTGATATAGTTTCTCATCTTTGAGTACCCTAATGTGAATTTTAGGACTTCTTTACCACCATAGTTTTTCCCATATTATTAGCACTGTTAAGTGTTCCTGCCTATGTGTATCCTTTCATGTACTTTAAGTTTTGCTTTCTCATTGAACCTTTTCCCACATAAACAGCATTGATGAGGTTTCTCACCTGTGTGTGTCCTCTCATGTACTTTAAGATTTCCTTTCTCATTGAACCTTTTCCCACATAAACAGCATTGATGAGGTTTCTCACCTGTGTGTGTCCTCTCATGTACTTTAAGTTTTCCTTTCTCATTGAACCTTTTCCCACATAAACAGCATTGATGAGGTTGCTCACCTGTGTGTGTCCTCTCATGTAATTTAAGTTTTCCTTTCTCATTGAACCTTTTCCCACATAAACAGCATTGATGAGGTTTCTCGCCTGTGTGTGTTCTCTCGTGATGAGTGAGATTAACTTTAGCACCAAAACGTTTCCCACATTCAATGCATGAATAAGGTTTCTCACCTGTGTGTGTCCTCTGGTGGTTAGTGAGACTTTTCCTCACAGTGAATGCTTTCCCACATTCAGTGCATTGATAAGGATTCTCATCTCTGTGTGTCAACTTGTGACCAGTGAGTGTTCCTTTCAAACGGAACCTTTCCCCGCATTCTGTGCACTGATATGGTTTCTCACCTGTGTGTGTCCTCTGGTGCTCAGTGAGAGTTCCTTTCCTACTGAAACGTTTCCCACATTCTGAACACTGATGAGGTTTCACCCCCGTATGCGCCCTCTCATGTACAGTAAGGGCTCCTTTTGCTCTGAACCTTTTCCCACATTCACTGCATTGATGTGGTTTCTCACCTGTGTGTATTCTTAGGTGCGTTATAAGAACTGTTTTTTGTGCAAAGCATGTTTCACAATAGGAGCACTGATATGGTTTCTCACCAGTGTGTGTCCTCTGGTGAGTTGTAAGACCTGCTTTTGAAATGAATATTTTCCCACATTCGGAGCACTGATATGGTTTCTCACCGGTGTGTATCACCTGGTGAACTGTAAGACCTGCTTTTGAAATAAATCTTTTCCCACATTCGGAGCACGGATAGGGTTTCTCACCTGTGTGTATCCTCTGGTGAGTTGTAAGACCTGCTTTTGAAATAAACCTTTTCCCACATTCTGAGCACGGGCACGGATAGGGTTTCTCACCTGTGTGTATCCTCTGGTGAGTTGTAAGACCTGCTTTTGAAATAAACCTTTTCCCACATTCTGAGCACGGATATGGTTTTTCACCTGTGTGTATCCTGTGGTGATATGTAAGACCTGTCTTTGACATATATATTTTCCCACATTCTGAGCACGGATATGGCATCTCACCTGTGTGTATCAGCTGGTGAGTTGTAAGACTTGCTTTTGAAATAAATCTTTTCTCACATTCTGAGCATGGATATGGTTTTTCACCTGTGTGAGTCCTCTGGTGAGTCTTAAGACGTTGTTTACAATAGAATCTTCTCCCACATTCAGAGCACTGATGTGGTTTTTCACCTGTATGTATACTCTGGTGATCAGTAAGTTTTCTTTTTACACTGAACCTTTTCCCACATTCACTGCATGGATAAGGTTTCTCCCCTGTGTGGCTCCTCTGATGAATTGTAAGAGCTGCTTTTGTACGGAAGAATTTCCAACATTCCAGGCATTCATGCGACTTCTCATTTATGTGTGTTTTATAATGAAAAAGAAGAACTGTTCTCAGACTGAACCATTTTCCACATTTGGAGCACTGATATGGTTTCTCACCTGTGTGTGTTCTCTGGTGAATAGTACACTTTTCTTTTGTTTTAAACTCGTTTCCACATTCTGAGCACTGATAAGGCTTCTTGGCTATGTGTGCCTTTTCATGAGCAGTAAAGCAATCCTTTCTTCTGAACCCTTGTCCATATTCTGAGCAATGATAAGCTTTCCCATCTGAGTGTAATCTGTGGCGAAGAGTAACACTTTCTTTCCTTTTGAAACGTTTGTTATATTCTGAGCACTGATATGATTTTGCGTTTCGGTGTGCTTTCTGGTGAATAGTAAGAAATGTTTTCAAACTGAACCCTTTTCCACAGTCTGAGCACTGATAAAGCGTTACTCCTGTATGTGTCCTGTGGTGCCTAATTAAAATTTCCGTGCTCCGGAAGCATTTTCCACATTCAGTGCATTGATAGGGTTTCATGTCTGTGTGTGTTATCTGGTGTACAGAAAGATTTGTTTTCTGACTAAAGCTTTTCCCACATTCAGCGCAAGGATATATATTTTTCCCCAGTGTGTTTTCTCTCATGCATACTAAGGCTTTGTTTCTGAGGGAAGCTTTTGATACATTCACTGCATTCATAAAGGGTCTCACCAGTATGTGATCTCTCATGCCCAGTAAGATTTCCTTTATGGCTGAAGTTTTGATCACATTCATTGCACTGATAAGGCTTCTTGACTCTGTGCACTCTTTGATGAGAAGTTAAACATATTTTCTGAATCCAACTTTTCATATATTCAATACTTTTTTCTCTTTTGTATGCACGCTTTGGTGAATAGTAAGTGAATTTTTTTAATTCAAAGTTGTCTCATATTTACTGTTCTAATAAGGTTTCATACCGGAATGAGTTCTCTGGCGCTCAGGCATCTTTCAAAGTATGAATTTGTCACTTTCTGTATGTACGTTTTGTCTGCATGTAGTAATCTGGTGGAGGGTCAAATGTAGGTCAGGTTTCTCATTGGTATGGGTTGCCTGATACACTTTCACTTCATTGAAGCTATATTCAGATTTAGTACATTAAAAGTATGCTTTCCACAAAGATTTTCCAAAATTCACTTCTTTGATATTAAATATTGCACATTTGTTCTGCAAATGCTCAACATTTTTTTACTATAATTGTTTTAGATATGATCGTTAATCCCTGTGTTTCACCATGAAGAAATACGATATTATTCTGATACACAGATTTCTTTTGTGTGTCTGATGTGTAAGATGTTATCTTCCTTTGACTTGCTGGCACATTGAATTGGCAATGTCACTTTTTTGTGTGAATTATGCTGCCTGCAGTGTGAATCTTCAAAGCACTCAACAGGATGTTAATTGTTGCTTTTCAGCTCACATATCAGTCACCTATAAATTAAATAGAGTGGTATAGTTTTAGCGTTATTCATGTTAACACAGCATTATCTACATGGTACAGGGTATTTATCATTGGCATTGTAGAGAGATCTCCATTTTTTCATGTTGTAAAGACCAAGGCTCTGAGTTTCTGTGAATTCAGGATGCATGCATACTATCTGTACCCCAGTAGCACCCAGTAATTGAGCTGCACAGAATAAAACAGAAGACAGGATTGTGATTAGCCACCGATGCCTGAAGTCATCATTCCTTGGTACTTACCAACGCCACACAGGTAACACAGCAATCTCACAAGATCCGGTCACTGAGAGATTAAACCTAAACTTCTTCCTACTAGAGAACACTTCTAAAGCCAGAGAGGAAAACAATGAGCTGGAGGAATTGCTTCAGGAATTGTTCTCAAAGGAATGAGCACCGCAGATGTTCTTGGGTAGTTTGCTCCTTGATCTTGAGCTAAGACAACTAATCTCTGTAGCCAACCAGTGGACATAGAAAACAAATCTGGGTACCATCTCCCCAAAACAGGCGTAGAAAGCAGAAGGAACAAACACTGGTCTTACCAATGTATTGCCCCTTTGTAAGGCATTAGCTGATATTTTGGCTTTAATAATGCTTATTGCACCAACAAAAAAACCAACAGTACTGGCAAAGCTGATAGGCCCAGCTTTTTAATAGCGAAAGTGACTACTAAGTGATTGAAGCCTTTATATTTGTTTCTGTGGGGTTATATGGAAGGGTGAGTCATTGAATGCTGGGAAAGAATCAGTGTGTATCTTGAAGGTGGGTCAATGGGGAACTTACTGAAGGTGGGTCCTAAGGAGAAAATAGGAGGGATGGTCACACATTCATACACAGACAACAAACGCACATTCAGGTAATGATTCCTTGGACACAAAGAAACACAGTGCATAAAAACAATACAGTTAGACACCACAAGCTAGTGTGTGCTACATGCACACACACACACATTCATAGTGGGCAAAGGATTCCAAATTCAACAGTTTCCGTTTGGAATACCCCACAAACAGAACCAACAGGGAACATCTGGACCTGGGTTTGGAAAGAGAACAATCACACAATTTCTGTCTCACCAAAGGCAAATCCATAATTTGCAACTTAATGTCATAAAGGAATCCTATATTCCAGCCATCCGTCTATGGGACCCACCAGCCCTAAGTACCTATATAATAAATAAGGTCAAACTGGTTGATCATCATTTGCTTGCTAGATTAATGAATCCTAAGACTAAGGAAATTTTCAGTGTACTAACCATGTCTGATGCAGTAGCACTCTAAGGTCCATCGAAAAGAGGTGAATGTCACCCAGAGGTTTTTGGGAGGAGAAAATCAACATGTGTTCATCTAGAAGGTCTGAATGATTTTAAGTAAAGAACGAGCTTCACTGCAGATGTGCTGCTCAGAAACACACTGCTGCTAGGAGGACAAATTAAAGTCAATACATGCAACTGTGGCTTACCTTATTCCCACACTATGTATTTATACCTATATGTATTGTACTTAAGAATCATACATCAGGAACTACTATGGAGTTCTTCAATGGCCGTGCAATGAAAATGATTTTCCTCTCCTGTAACCTGCTTTGCCTTTCAAAACAATTATATATAGGACTTAAAATGAATGGCGTGGTCAGCTTACAGCACCTCTTACTGGCATATCAGTGGAATGTGTATTCATACTGTAAACCTTTATTTTAAATGAAGAAAATGGATTCAGAGAAATTATGAGCCCCCAATTAATGTCTGTTAAAATGTTTTTCTCTAGTTTCGCTGTATGTTTGTACTTTTCAGGTGTCAGCTTTGAACATTCAAGTTGTTCATTAAATATTATTCAAGTCTTAGTACCTGCAGCTGGAAGGGCTGGGATGGTGCCACCTTCACCTGCTTGTAACAGGGCAAACACACCCATGCAGCCCCTTGAGATGCAGTCTGTCTACGCTTGCCATGCTGCAGTCTGTTCTCACAAAGATGGTTTGTAATCCCGCAGCAATGATGCTGCACAGAGGGAATCCTATCTGGAGGCAGAGAGATACCTGTTCACCCAGAGACCTTCGGCGCAAAGACATTCTACATCCAGGAGGAATGGAGACAGCGATGGAGACACACGAGGAGCTCCATGCATGGTGCATGCGTTTCTGAGAGGCAAGGAAAGAGCTGCTGGGAGCACCTTTGGTGCTTTCTCTGCCCCCAAGCCTGTGGTAGAACGTTAGTGGTAGCAGAACATGAGATTACCAAGACCAGAGTAGAACTACCTCCACAGCCTGCCCCCTCCTGAAGATCTCAAAGCTTGGTATGGGTCTCACGCATGGAAGTAACTGCACAAGACCTCACATTTCAAGAACAATTTTAACTGTTATGTTATGTTATTCGAGATTTGTAGAGCGCACGGGCACCCGGAGGTTTCATGGCGCTAGAGAAGCAGAAGATGGTAAGCAGTGATTTAATCGTGCGCTTGCTTGAACAACCAGGTTTTCAGTGCACCCCTGAATTCCATTAGGTCGGTGCAACTCCGGAGAGACAAGGAGAACAAGTTTCTTTTTGAAGAGGGGCAAGGTGAGGAGGGACAGGTGGGCAGAGCGGAGATTACGAGTCGGTTCATGTTTGTTTATGAGATGGTTAATAAACTTAGGGCTTTTACCATGAAGAGCATTGAAGGCCAAGCAGCCTACTTTGAAGGTTACCTGTTGGGCTATAGGTAGCCAGTGAAGAGTGGCTAACAATGGTTTCGCCGAACTCCTGCAGTTACATTTAAATATAAGTCTGGCCGCCTGATTTTGCACAATCTGCAGGCGTTTAGAGAGAGCCAGGGGAAGGCCTAAATAAATGGAGTTGGAGAAATCTAAAGGGGAAAGGACTAAGGCAATTACCACCTGAATGAGGGCAGAGTGCGTGAGAAGATGAGCAATTTTCTTAATCTTCCGTAGCTGAATAAAGCATGAAGATATCAATGTTCCCACCTGACTTTTCAGTGAGAGATCGGAATTAAGAGTGATCCCGAGACTTTTTACCGAAGAAGAGGGAGACGGGGGAGAACCCATCGAAAGCGGCCAAAAGTGAGGGCCCCAGCTGGTTGCACTTTTACCCGGGAGTACCAGCTCGGTCTTTCCAGGATTGAGTCTTAAATGGTTCATCTCCATCCACCCTTGAATATGCAGCGTAGTGGCCTGAAATTCCTCAATAGAGTCTGTGGAGTTTAATGGGAATATGAGCGGCAGGTCGTCCGCATAATTATAGATTGTGACCTTCCTGTTTTTTAAGGAGTGCAACAGCGGTATAGATTAAACAGGAGGGGGACAATGATGAGCCCTGCGGAACGCCGCAGGTAGTGGCAAGTTTGGGCGCTGTGAAGTTCATGAGCTTGACTGCCTGGGATCGGTCGTTCAGAAAGGACTTAACCCATCCGAGGGCCGCGTCTCGTAGGCCGGCCTGTTCGACACGGTGCAACAAGATGGTATGATCCACCGTGTTGAACGCTGCCGACAAGTCCAGGAGCACCAAGGCCTGATGTATGCCATTATCGACATTAGCTCTCATAGTGTCAAGGACCGCTAGGATCACCGTCTCGGTAGAGTGCGCCTGGCGAACGCCGGCTTGGTTGGGCTCTAGGTAGTCAGATGTCTCTATAAAATTAGAGATACAGCTAGCCACATGGGCTTCTAGAATCTTTGCACCGAAAGGGAGGAGGGATTTGGGCCGGTAGTTCGCTAAGTTAGAAGAGTCAGCACCAGGTTTTTTAATTAATGGGACCAGCGTGGCGTTTTTGAACGAGTTGGGGACTATTCCCTGTAATAGGGATTCGTTCAAAAGGGGAAGTATTCCTCGGGGTAGTGTTAAGTAGACTTCCTTTAGTATATGCGGCGGAACTCTTTGCATCTTACAAGCCTTCCTGTTGGGATTATTCCTGAATCCTGCTGTGAAATCGCCTGACAAGGACCTCTAAGATCTGGGTCCCAGCCCTCCCGCCTCCCGCCGCCCGACTCCTTTCTTTCCTGGGGTTTGGCCGCTGAGCGGAGTGTGGTCGAAGGGCCAAGAAGACTACAAGTCCCAGCACCCATAGCGGCACACGCCGCGACATTTGCGCGCCAGGAGGCGCTCAAAAACAGCGTCACCCCGGTCGAGGGGGGGAACTCTTTGCATCTTACAAGCCTTCCTGTTGGGATTATTCCTGAATCCTGCTGTGAAATCGCCTGACAAGGACCTCTAAGATCTGGGTCCCAGCCCTCCCGCCTCCCGCCGCCCGACTACTTTCTTTCCTGGGGTTTGGCCGCCGAGCGGAGTGCGGTCGAAGGGCCAAGAAGACTACAAGTCCCAGCACCCCTAGCGGCACACGCCGCGACATTTGCGCGCCAGGAGGCGCTCAAAAACAGCGTCACCCCCGTCTCGCGGGACGCCGGGCGAAGCCCGGGCCAAGGGCGGGCCCGTTGTTGCCCGTTAGTGCCGGTAGAGACCGGACCGGGCCACCCCCCTTGGTTCTTATTGCCAATTCTTCCATCTTACAGCACACAGGGTTTTTTTGTTTTTTTTTTATGTCCACCATGCCTGGTAGAACCAGAAGTAAAACCAAAACTGCCCTGGCTGTAGTTCAAATCACTGGACCGATAGACCAATTTATCTCACGGACCAATGAGGCAATTGATCATAGTATCTCTCTTCTGGAACGTAGAGTGTCTCTGGACCTCATGAAAGCAAAACGCTCGTCCTTGGGTCTTTTAGCAACTGCAGTATCCCCCATCCAGAAAACCTTACCTACCTCTTCCCTTCCCTTACCTGTGACTGTTGCTGATATCAATACAGTCCCATGTACAGTTGATTTATCAGTAACTCAATCAGAGTCCGAATCATTATTATCAGATGACCTAGAGGTCACCCCGGATCTAGAAGCCTGTCAAACACTCGAAAGACTAGAATTAACTATAGATAAACATCTTCGAGGAATAAGGGAAGGAGCTATTCCCAAACAAGGTAACATGAATCCACCTGATAATACAGTAGCTCCTGTCATCCCTATGGGACATGAGAGGGAATCCGGGAGGGATCGATCCAAACAGTCAATACAACCCGCACAATTAATGACAATTACTTCAACAGAAAACAATTTCTTACTTCCTCCTATCCTTATTGAGGATACAGATAACCCCTGCAAAATATGTAAAACTACATTGCAAATACTAACCTCAATTAAAGACCTTCTTTCTCAGCAGTTGAAACCTACACAAATTAGCATAAGGAACCTAGAAGCTCAATTAGCAATCCTATCACGTACATATCCCAGCACAAAAAATCCACATTTAGCTAAGCAAGGGACAGGAAACGTTATTCACCCCCCAAAAGTATCTCACCAACCACAATCAGCTATAGCAATAAAACAACCTGTCCCGATCATCCCACCCTCTCATAAACTAAAACATAGTGTTCCAACACAAAAATTGCAAGATTCAATGCCTAGTGTACAAAAGCCCAAAATCACTATGGAGTTGCCCCAACACACGCCCAGCATAGGTCGGGTAAAAACAGGAAAAACTGGGAAAACAGCAGGCAATGTAACCATAAATCATACTATAAATAAATCGATACCTACACCCTCCAAATCAACGGTTACACCCCAGCTGATATCCAAAAAGACACCAAGAGTTAGGCGCCCAGTGCACCTCCCACCAGAGGCTACCCCATATACAATCATTCTTACAGGCGTACCTGAACTAACGGAAGGTATGACTGAAACTGCCTGGTCACTCAAGAACAAGGTCATGCAGTGGCTAAGTATAAACAGACCACTAGAACCTTACCACTCTGGAGGGATCTCCACAGTCTGTAGAGTAATATGGGTAGGTGGAGAACCTAAGTCGATCCACGGAGACTGCATTATAGCAACTTGCAGAGATCCATCTACTGTGGACCACATTTGTTCATGGCCCTCACTGGAGAAAAAAGGTGGAATAGATGCCCAACACCTTTCTTTCTTCTATCCACCATTGAATACACATCAATATATTTCCTCCTTGAACTGGCAGCACCCCCAAGAAGATCAGTGGAAACAGGTGGGATATAGCTATGGTCACGGAAATAGAAACAGAACTAGAGAATGGCATAAGCAGCCTTGGCAAGGTAGACCCTATCATCCACTGGAGGGCTGGCAGGGTTTTCCAACAAGAAACCGTTATGACTGCCTAGAGATGGTCGATTGACCGTCAAGGCCCCAAAAACTTAAGAGCAAGAACGTCTACATCATGCTTTCTCCACTAAACGCTAGATCCCACCCATGCCCACTCAAACCCGGAAGTCAATTAAAACAAACTTCGCCTATTAACATAAACTCCAAGCCTGGGACTATTGTAGATACCTGTCACACTATTACTAACGAAGCGATGACCAGAGTTTCGGTTATCCTTATGGATAGTATAGATCTAAATTCTCACCAGTCAAATGATTTGAGAGACACTATTAACCCTCCTTTGATTTCGACAGAGAGTTTTCCTAGTGAACCCCCCGTCTCACACGTATCCCTTGATCCCAATAAATTAAACCTTTCCATAATGTATTGGAATGTCGCAGGACTGTCTTCCAAAATAACGCTAGAATCATGGTCTGAAACAGTAAGGGAACACCAGGTACTCTGTTTTCAGGAAACATGGTCCATTATTCCAAAACACTTAACGGGATACAAAACCTTTTTCACCCCAGCAGTGCAGGGAGCCTTGGGCAGGCCTAAGGGGGGGTCTTGTGATTTATGTCGCCAATACTCTCCCTTCTCTATCTATTAAAATGCTAAAAGAATTCCCGACCTATCAAATTATGCAAATAAATTTCACAAATGATTGCACTTATATTTTTATTAATTACTACAATAACTTAACTACATTGGATTGTTTGACAATCCTAGTAGAGATTGCCACTTTCTTAATATCCCTGCAAAATGATTTTAACCAAAATACAGTACATTTAATATGGGGCGGTGACTTTAATCTCCCACTATGTTTCAACCACAAAAGTGGAAACTGTGGGCTACAAAACGAACATGGTAGTCCCATGCCCCATTTTGCTCACTCGACCTGTGGAAACAAGTTAAATGAGATTCTATTTTCCTTAGATCTGGACTTTGCAAATGAGTTAGTAGAGCCACAGAAAGATTTTTCTCCAACTTTCCATGGAAGAGGCTTCCTAACAACTATAGACTATATACTGTCCTCCCAATCACTCAAGGGGCAACTAACCAACTTTGTAACCGGGACAAATGTAACAAGTGATCATTATCCAATCAGTGTAAGAATCACCCCAAAAATGGACAATGCACACCCTGCAAAAATGAGTCTCTTAAACCAAAACTCACTAACCATGAACAAACTGAATGGCTATACATGTCAGATCTCGAACCCCCACCCCACTTCTTTCTCTCTGTCACCGTCTCCGTAGGTGCAGAAACCAGAACTACACGGAGTCCCGAGACGGCAAGGACAGAACCACACTTCCCGGCAAGCCGTGTTGCGCGGCGCACAGGTGACGCAGAGTCAGGCGCGCACCCGGAAACAAAAAGACATCGGAGACCAGCGGCGGTGCCGATTACTCAGCTGAACACGGAGTCTTCGTTTCAGGCGTATGGGTAGCGGTAAGCCGTTCTGGGAGGTTCAAGTTCCTCATTGTGATTGAGGGAGTCTCATGCTTGGTATTGAACACGCAGGCAGCGTGTTGTTCTGTTCTCGCAAATGGCGTGTTGGAAAGGACACGCAAGCAGCGTGTTGTAAAGTGCTGCGACTATCTTTGGTCTTGCTTTGTATTAACGCGCAGACAGCGTGTGAACTGTTCTGTAACATTTATCTCTCAAGAGAGAGAAAGGACTTTTTGGGTTCACGAACATTTGGCTCTGTTGAACTATGAAGTAAGTTGCAAGACTCATTGTCAACTTACGTTTATGCGGAGCCTCAGACTGTTTCAACTATTTGCATATTGACATTGAGAAATGGTGATGAAGTGCAAAGCAGAAATCGTTAAGGAGTAATTAACATTGACTGCTGTTTTTTCCTGTTTATTTCCACAACCCTGGTTTGCTTTATTTTCTATGCAGGAGAATCCGAGAGAGGGATACTTTAAGCAAGGGTTCTGTGCTGATAGGTGAGCCGTTTTGAAACCACATACTTACTAGGTGTGAATGAGCATTGTTGTTGGTATTCACATGCAGGGGTTCATACTAGTTCCCGTTTGTCTTTCCTACAGCAAAACAGTAGCCCTGGTATTCCCTCAAGTCTCATCTCCTCGCATATACTCCCTAACCTTTCCCCTCTCCAGGTAGGAAAGAAGGATAAGCAAATACCATACATTCCTAGACAGAAGAGTGTGAAACAGTGGGTGAAAGGGGGGGGCTTCTCCTCTAATGGTTTGTTCCTTTATCGTTTCAGCTCTCCCTCCCCGCTGCTCCCTTCCTTTCCTTCCTTGGGGGAATTGCTTTTATGGTCTGTGTATATTTCAGACGTAGAAGTGGTTCTTCGAGAGGAGGTAGAGGTCTTGCAACACAGCTCCGAAGAGATAGAGGCGGAGCCTGACAGAATAATCGGCCCAAGTAGTTTTTCTCTTCTCGGCTGTGTTGGAAGACGCCATGACAACATTGGATGATGTTATGGCTGCACTAGTGCAGGTTCAAACCGAACTTGCAGCATCCAATAGAGAGGTGGCGGCTGCCCGAGCCGAGAACGCCCAATTGAAAGCTAGAATGGATCGGACCCCGACACCCCAAGCCTTAGGAGGGGGGAGTCAAGTTCCATCAACCACAGTCACAGTGGAAATGCCTGCTCAAATTCCCTTAGCCCCACCTGAACGATTCCACGGGGATAACAGCAAGGTACAGGTGTTTATTACACAAGTGCTGTTACACTTCATGTGCAAACCGAAGATGTTTGCCACAAATCAAGCGAGAGTCGCTTTTTTGATCTCGCATTTAGGGGGTGAAGCCGCTCAATGGGCAGTCCCTATTGTACGAAGGGATGACCCGTTACTATACGCATGGGATGACTTCCGTGAGGCATTTGAGAAAACCTTTGATAGGAGGGCTGAGACCTTTTCGGCTGATAGGGATCTGCTTAAGCTAAAACAAGGCGGTTCGGATCTAGTGACCTATCTAAACAACTTCCGCCGTCTGGTGGCCGAGACAGAGTGGCCTGAAAACAAACAATCCGCCCTTTTCTATCAAGGCCTGAACGACGACCTTAAAGATGTCTTGGCGCAAATAGACCCTCAGCCTAGAACATGCTCCGCCCTGATTGAACTTACCTTACGCCTGGATCACAGGTTGAAAGAACGCAAAGGGGACCATAAAACCAAAGACAAAACAGTGTTACCTTACGAACATGCGGGGCATGGAGATAAACCGGCCTCACCCTCGGAAGCAATGGATATTGGAGCAGTTCGTGCTTCATTAACGCTTAGTGAGAAGAACTATCGTCGGAAACAGGGTCTTTGCCTGTACTGCGGGAAAAAGGGACATTTCCTGAGGGAATGTCCAGTGAAACCCAAACCAGGCAGAGGGAGAGGCGGAACGGTAGCGGCAGGAACCACTAACACGGAGCCGGAAAACTGCAAAGCTTGAAGGTGGGTGAAGGGGAACCATCAAGCAGAATAACCATCCATTCTATTACCCCAGAAACAAACTCAGACCAAACACATCTATTCCTGCATATGTCTATTGTGATTGCATCTAAGGAAAGAAGCATCAGAGCGATGGTCGACTCAGGTGCTACCGGATGTTTTATGGATTATTCAGAAGCAGAGCGCCTCGGGGTGCTGTTGATCACAAAAGAACATCCAGAAACGGTTTACGCCGTAGATGGCAAAGAGCTGAAAGCGGGACCTATATGGTATCACACTCCGGACTATGTTTTGTCCTATCAAGGAAGGCATCATGAGGAGATTTAACATCATCGAAGCGCCTCAATATGGCATCATATTGGGACTTCCGTGGTTGAAGAAGCATGAACCTCAAATCCATTGGACTTCAGGCGAGGTGTTCTTTCGATCCATCTTCTGTAGGGAACATTGTATTCATGAAAGGCTGAACCCCTCAGGTGCCTTGGCTTTGGTGCTGCATGTTGCTACCGCAGCAGAAAAAGAAGTCACTCTTCCCTCTTGCTACAAGGCATACGAGGAGGTGTTTAGCGACGTGAAGGCTGAAAAAACTCCCTCCCCATCGGTCATACGATTGTCAGATCGACCTTCTTCCCGGGTCTGTGGTGCCCAATAGCAGGATTTACGCCCTCACACTACCGGAAAACGAGGTTCTACGTGCCTACCTGGATAAATATCTGGCCCTTGGATTCATCAGGCCTTCCAGGTCCCCAGCGGCGTCACCACTATTTTTTAATCCAAAAGCGAATGGCGAGAAAAGATGCTGTATAGACTACAGAGCCTTGAATGCCATCACGGTGAAAAACCAATACCCGTTGCCCTTGATACCGGTCCTGTTGGAACAAGTCCGTTCAGCCACTGTGTACACAAAACTGGACCTGAGAGGGGCATATCACCTCGTCCGAATACGACATGGGGACGAGTGGAAAACAGCTTTTAAAACGAGGTATGGGCTCTACGAATACCTCGTAATGCCCTTCGGATTATGTAATGCCCCGGCGGCGTTTCAATTCTTCTCAAACGAAGTACTACGAGAATACCTGGATCGTCATGTAGTGGTCTACATTGACGACATCCTGATTTACTCCGACTCCATGGAAGAACACGAAGAACATGTAAAACAAGTGTTGGGAGCACTGCTAGCACACCACTTATACTGTAAAATCACAAAATGTGAATTCCATGTGTCCACAGTGGAATTTCTCGGTGTAATGCTCACCCCATCGGGACAAGTGATGGCAGAGAGGAAAGTTAAGGCTATCGCGGACTGGCCTCGGCCCTGTACCGTCAAGGATATACAGTGTCTGCTGGGGTTTGCCAACTTTTACAGGAGATTCATCAGAAATTTTTCTAAACTGGTGACCCCGTTAACCCGCCTGACGAGAAAGGATGTTCCCTTTGTTTGGGACCAGGAAGCACAGCAGTCGTTCGCACAGCTTAAGGTCTCTTTCTCCTCTGCACCTGTTTTGATTCATGCCAACCCCGAATTACCGTTTGTTGTTGAAGCAGACGCCTCAGAATACGCTATTGGCGCCGTACTTTCACAACGGAAAGAAGACACTGGTGTACTGCATCCTATTGCTTTTATGTCACGGAAATTGAGTGTGGCTGAGTGTAATTATACCATCGCCGAAAAGGAACTGTTGGCGATTCGTGATGCCTTCCTGGAATGGAGACATTGGTTGCTGGGTGCTAAACGGTTGGTTACTGTTTATACAGATCACAGGAATCTGCAGTTCATGCGGGACGCAAGACATCTTACCCCACGGCAACTACGTTGGATGTTGTTTTTTGAAGAATACAGGTTTGTGGTTACTTTTCGGCCTGGTTCAAGCAACAAAAAAGCCGATGCACTTACTCGCCAAGAACATCCGAACCAGCATTCCTTAACCCCTGATCGAGCGATAATCAATCCTACTCAAGTGATCGGTGCAACAGAATCGCAGGCCTTTCTCAAAGGAGTGAGTAAAGGAGTACAGACGTGTGTGTGGAGGACATGGATACGCCATCACCCTGAATGGAGAATGAAACATGGAGTGCCCATGAAAGGGAATCAGGTATTAATCCCAACGATTCCTTTAAGAAAACTGGCGTATTCTTGGTGTCATGACACCCCTTGTGCGGGACACATGGGATATGTAAAGACTCTGGAGAAGGTGGTGAGGCAGTTCTGGTGGCCTTCGGTGAGACCTGATGTTCGTAAGTGGGTGAGTGAGTGCAGGACGTGTGCACAAATGAAATCCGACAGACAACAACCACAGGGTCTACTCCAGCCTCTGCCCACGCCGGAACAACCTTGGGAGAGGTTTTCAGTGGACTTCATAGTCGGACTCCCCAAAGATCAAGGAAACAGAGCCATCATCGTTGTCGTGGATTACCTGACGAAGATGGGTCACTTCGTGGCATGTAAGCAGGTCCCTACGGCTGGTCAGTTGGCTTACCTTCTTTTGGTTCACGTTGTAAGGCTACACGGTCTCCCAAGAGATATAGTGTCCGACAGAGGGGCCCAATTCACAGCCCGTTTTTGGAAGACCTGGTGTGCAGAACTGCAAATTACGTCCTCTCTGTCCACCAGTTTTCATCCGCAAACTGATGGGCAGACAGAGAGGCTTAATCAAACACTTAAGCAGTATTTGCGTTGTTATGTACGGAACAACTCGGATGCTTGGGTGGACTGGTTGTGGGTAGCAGAGATCGCCTACAATAACACTTTGCATTCATCCACACAACATACCCCTTTCTTCTGCACCTATGGGCATCACCCCAGGTTCACTCCTTTGCTACTGCCCAGTACGTGCAGTACGCTTCCGGAGGTTAAAAACAGGCTTTTGCGACTACGCAAGGTCTTGCTCGCCGCCCGCAAGAACCTGATTCAGGCCAAAGCTGAGTACAAAAAACATGCCGATAAACACCGTAGGCCGAGCCCTGTGTATAAGTGTGGTGATTTGGTGTGGTTGTCCACGAAACATATCAGGTTTCGAAAGCATAGCGTGTTTAATCCTAAATTCATAGGCCCCTACAAGATTGTGAAACATGTCAATCCAGTAGGGGTGCGTTTGTGCCTGCCGAAGCACCTTCGGATTCACCCGGTGTTTCATGTTTCCCTGTTGAAACCATCTTTGTGCCCCCGCCGCCGGGCACCCATGCCTGTTTGGGTGCAGCAGGACCGGGAGTATGAAGTGCACAGTGTTTTGGACTCCAAAAGGGTGAGGGGGCGTTTGTACTATTTGTTTGCTTGGAAAGGATTTGGTCCGGAAGAACACTCATGGGAGCCTGCTGCAGCGGTGCATGCCCCTCGGCTGGTGGCCAGATTCCATGAGGCTCACCCGGATTGCCCTGTGTGAGTCCGGGACCCTTTGGAGGGGGGATGTACTGTCAGATCTCGAACCCCCACCCCCCTTCTTTCTCTCTGTCACCGTCTCCGTAGGTGCAGAAACCAGAACTACACGGAGTCCCGAGACGGCAAGGACAGAACCACACTTCCCGGCAAGCCGTGTTGCGCGGCGCACAGGTGACGCAGAGTCAGGCGCGCACCCGGAAACAAAAAGACATCGGAGACCAGCGGCGGTGCCGATTATTCAGCTGAACACGGAGTCTTCGTTTCAGGCGTATGGGTAGCGGTAAGCCGTTCTGGGAGGTTCAAGTTCCTCATTGTGATTGAGGGAGTCTCATGCTTGGTATTGAACACGCAGGCAGCGTGTTGTTCTGTTCTCGCAAATGGCGTGTTGGAAAGGACACGCAAGCAGCGTGTTGTAAAGTGCTGCGACTATCTTTGGTCTTGCTTTGTATTGACGCGCAGACAGCGTGTGAACTGTTCTGTAACATTTATCTCTCAAGAGAGAGAAAGGACTTTTTGGGTTCACGAACATTTGGCTCTGTTGAACTATGAAGTAAGTTGCAAGACTCATTGTCAACTTACGTTTATGCGGAGCCTCAGACTGTTTCAACTATTTGCATATTGACATTGAGAAATGGTGATTAAGTGCAAAGCAGAAATCGTTAAGGAGTAATTAACATTGACTGCTGTTTTTTCCTGTTTATTTCCACAACCCTGGTTTGCTTTATTTTCTATGCAGGAGAATCAGAGAGAGGGATACTTTAAGCAAGGGTTCTGTGCTGATAGGTGAGCCGTTTTGAAACCACATACTTACTAGGTGTGAATGAGCATTGTTGTTGGTATTCACATGCAGGGGTTCATACTAGTTCCCGTTTGTCTTTCCTACAGCAAAACAGTAGCCCTGGTATTCCCTCAAGTCTCATCTCCTCGCATATACTCCCTAACCTTTCCCCTCTCCAGGTAGGAAAGAAGGATAAGCAAATACCATACATTCCTAGACAGAAGAGTGTGAAACAGTGGGTGAAAGGGGGGGGCTTCTCCTCTAATGGTTTGTTCCCTTATCGTTTCAGCTCTCCCTCCCCGCTGCTCCCTTCCTTTCCTTCCTTGGGGGAATTGCTTTTATGGTCTGTGTATATTTCAGACGTAGAGGTGGTTCTTCGAGAGGAGGTAGAGGTCTTGCAACACAGCTCCGAAGAGATAGAGGCGGAGCCTGACAATACAGTCAATTGGGCCAAGATTGACCCGGTGGAAGTAACAGAGAACATTCTTGAAAAATCTAAGTCTTGGATACTTGAATGCTTATCTTCAGATACTACACCTCGGTCAATCGTCAATAGCTTCCAGAACATCTTAGAAACAATTGGTAATGAACTTTTTGTCAAGTTAAAGAACATTAAGCCCTCTACCACGAGATGGTTCGACGCAGCTTGTCGAAAAGCCCTCTCAAGCTTGAAAGAAGCCTTACATAGACCCACAAGAAACCAAGTGGAAATCTCCAACTTAAGAAAACTTTATAACCTAGCCAGACGGGAATGCAAAAAAGAAATTAAGCAAGACCTATGGACACAACTCCATGACAGCTGCCAAAGAAAGGATAGCGCCCTATTCTGGCAAGTTATAAGATCTCCTTTTCTGGCCGACAGTACAGAAGGTCAGCATCTAGATGTAGCAGTTACGGAGGATGACTGGGTTATGCATTTTTCTAAAATCTTCGGTCCATCCTCTCAAAATGCAACAGTAATAGGAACAGAACCAACTGAAGCCCATACATCGAAGAATAACAGCTATCCGATAAATATCCATTTCCATCATAGTGAAGTTATTAAAGCAATCAAGGCATCGAAACCAGGCAAGGCTCCGGGCCCCGATGGAGTTCCAATGGACATTTTTCTCCATAACATAGAACTCTGGTCACCGATAATTACTCAGGTTCTGGCAGCAGTAACATCGGATGGGTTTTTTCAGTCATGGTCAACGTCAACCCTGTTACCCATCTTTAAAAAAGGCGACTGTAACGACCCAGCCAATCTCCCTTCTGGATTCCATGGGTAAAATTGCAGGTCGAGTGCTCCTGGACCGTTTACAATCTTGGGCCCAGGAAAATAACATAATGACCGACCTGCAATATGGCTTCCAGAAGGGGCTTGGGACCGTGGAACAGGCCCTGAACCTTGCCCTCTTGACCGTGAAATATGTTGGCGCCAAAGGAGGTAACATCTTCCTCGTCTATGTCGACCTCAGTGCGGCATTTGACTGCGTCCAACATGGAAAACTTTGGAAAATACTCAGTGACCTTGGAGTGGATCCACCTTTAATAGTCTTCCTCCGTGAACTTTATTCCAATGCTTCAGGGCGAGTCAGATACGGTATCAACGGTGAGCTGTCCCGCTCATTTCCAATAACAAAGGGAGTAAGACAGGGTTGTGTACTGGCTCCCTTCCTGTTCAATCTTTACACCAATGGATTAGAGCAGGCTATGCTGGAAGGGAGCCAGGATCTACCCAAGATAAACCACCGTCCAATACCGACACTGCTATATGCAGATGATTCAGACATCCTGGCCCGTACACTAAATCAACTCCAAAAACAAATCAATAAATATAGCAGCTTTATGGACTCACTTGGCCTGAAAATTAATATAAAAAAGACCTTTACCATGCACATTGGCCCCAGGGTCAAAAACCATAAATCAATATTGGTGGATAATACAAAGTTGGAAAAAACCTCTGTTTACCCTTATCTGGGAATTCTTGTGGATGATGCTTTAAATTGGCGTCAAGCTACGGCCACTAGAAACCTCCTTTTTCGCGTGCAACATCGGCCCTGATTTCCTTTTCGAGAAAACTGGGGAAACCTGCTCCACCTGAACTTTTGAAAGTCTACTACGCTAAGTGCCACAGTGTGGCTACTTATGGAGCAGGCGTGTGGGGGTATGGCCATATAGATCACCTACAAGTAACAGAGAACGGCTTTATCAAATATGTGCTGGCCCTCCCGCAAAGCGCCCCGAACTTTGCTTCCCATAGCGAGCTTGGCATGGAATACATTACAGACACTATCCGTTCCCAACCTATCTTATTGTGGCAACGTATATGGTCCAAACCCGAGTGCCACTTAACACGATCCCTGATCACAGACTGTTTAGCTCTAACCAACAGGCATAAGATCCCATGGTTGGTCTATGTACGGAACTTTTTTAACGACCTTGGCTACAAGTCCTATTTCGATGACCCTCCTACTATCGAAGATATCTCCAGAAAACAGCTAAAGTCAATGTGCTTGGCTCACCTGAGAGAGCTGCGAAACCAGGCAGAGATTACAAAAACTTCGAATACCCAAATTTGCGCAATACAACCTCTCAAAGGTATGCAACCCTACCTGTCCTACTTTCTGTCAAACCACGAGAAATTCTTATTAACAAGATTTCGCTTTAACACTTTTTTTCGTTTAGTTTCTTTTCCTGAAATCCACAACTGGTCCCGCATGCTCATGAACTGTCCATGCGATGGAATATCTCCACAAACAACGATTCACATTATTTTCTTTTGCAAATATTACAAATCTCCACGTAAATCTTGGATTATTCCCCTTCTTCGATCTAGTGGTCATAGACAGTGTTACTCTGCATTCCTCTTTCTGCAGTGTTTGGACTCGCCACATGTAGCTAAATTCATAGCGACTTTCTTAAAAGCCACTATCACAATACACCAAAAACTTTCAAACTGAATAGAAAAACTTAAATCATAAGTTTTTTTTTTTTTTTTTTTAAACTTTGTCTTTCTTAAATTTATGTTTATGATGAAATCTTTTACTATGTACTTTTTATGATTATACAAGCGGTAATCGAATAAAAGTTATTGAACTGATATGCGGCGGACAAGGGTCGTTGGGGGACCCAGACTTTACGCGGTTCAACAGCTCAGCTAACCTCGATTGGTCTATGAGAGGGATAGCCTCAAGTTCGTAGGGATTTCTGCAGATGTCCATTCTGTCTGCAATGGCCGAGCAGGGCTGGATACTGTCTCTTATAATGACAATCTTATCCTTAAAGAAGTCATTGAGCTGATTACACATGATTTGAGTGGGAGGTTGAGAGGGGGAGGTTCTGACATCATTACATAGGTCGTTTACGACCCTAAAAATTTCTCTGGATTTATTTTGGGCGCTGGAGATTTTTTCAGAGAAGAAAGCTGCCTTAGCTGATAAGATGGAGTTCTTATACTTCCTGCGGGCAGATATGTATGATGATCTATCTTCGTCAGAATATCCGTGTCTCCATTTTCTTTCCAATTGGCGCAGTTTTAGTTTTTGATTTTTTAGGTCTGCAGTGAACCACCTATGGGCGTCCATGCGACGAGCACGTGAGAACTTGGTTAACGGAACGTGCTCGTTGCAGGCCGCCAGGACCCATTCAGTGAGATCTTTGTCCATGAGATTAATGTCTGGGGAAGGTGTTGGAAGAGAACTGGCCAGAGTAGACAGGAAATCTTGATTATTTAGTGAGCCCCATTTCCTTCCTAGCCGCCCCGCGGAGATGGGAGCCTTTGAGTGGCCGTAAGAGATGATGGAGAATTGCAGTAGGTAATGATCAGACCATATGCAAGGTATTGTCGTCGGGGTGGATAGTGGGGCATTACGTGACCAAATCTGGTCCAAAATGTGTCCCTTTTCATGGGTGGAGGTCAGGACTGATTGAGAAAAGTTCATGTGGGAGAGAAGCTCAAAGAGTTCTGTGGCCTGGGGTCCTGTTTCCGGGTCATTATACCAATAATTTAAATCCCCAATCAATATGACTTTGTCATAATTAACGGCTAGTCTGGCCATTTGTTCAGTCACAGAGACTGGGGATGTAGGCATCGTTTTGGGTGGGCGAAAGCACACATTCTATTAGGTTTTGAGCTCTCATCAGAGAAATGTATTTTCATTTGAATTCTGCACAGCAAGAAGAGTGAAGTGACACTAGTGGTGAGGCATACTAAAGTATACAAAAAAGGGATGGATTGAATGTTTGAATTAATATCAACCACTGGTAATTACTCAGGCCACATACCAGGGCACCATTTTTTTTCACACCATGCCACCTCATTTTGGACCCAGGAATATGCAAATCAGTGTAGACCCTGCTCCAACGGAAACGGTTCATACTGAACTTCCAGGCCAGATTCTCCCTGAATCACAAAACAAGCAAACTGGGACTGGTTTCGCCCAAAATATGGCTCATAAACCAGGTATAGTTTGATTCCAGTGTGTGCACAGGACCCACGTCTGGGCATACCTGTCCCGCTTAGCAGGACATACTAAAGTATATAAAAAAAGGGAGGGATGGAATGCTTTAATTGGTGGTGTGATCGGCATTGGTGCAATATCCATGGAAGTATGCAGAAGAACAATATATTAAACAAGAGTGGTGCAACAGCTCTCACAGCTATATAAGTTAACACTCAATGTGGATGCAGTCCACTATCTTGTTAACATGGGATAGAACACCGAACCAGAGATAGGAATTTTTTAAGTTTTGAATAAAAGTATTGCCCGAAACGTATTAAGTACCAACAGCAGTCATCTGATTGAGAATGACTGGGACCTCTGTAGTAATTAAGACTGACCATGATATAAGAAACAGGTTAATCTAAGTTGGAAGGTTTAGCCTCTGACTTGGTCTCTAACCCTTTCCTTTCTCCCGTCGGGCAACGGCCGTCGCAAGCACTCCCTCCGTAGTGCTATGCACATCCGTTGGCTGCTGCGGCCCTGCCCACACAATGAAACACTCCGCACCGTGGCGGAATTGCCGCCCCGGTTAAGGCGCTAAGATGAAAGTCAGCAAGCTGTGGTCGAGAAAGGCTCCACAAGTGCTTATGAAGTCGTTGACTGGGCGTGGCTTGGACACCGATGGAAGAGGTCGCCTGAGAGCTGAGCTCCGCGACCGAGCCTCCGATTATACTGTCTAACGACCTCTGAAAACCCCTGTTTCCCCTCGCAAGACGAGCGAGGGGGAATATCCTGCAGAGCGGCAGCGGGACATCCCCTGATCGTCTCTGGGGGCCGATGAACCAGACTCACTGGGCTGCCTGGGGTCCCCGGGGCGGACAGACAAGATGGCGGCTGCGGGGCGCCTCTGACGCCTGATACACCGGCGACCGGGACTGCCCCTGTGGGCCCTTTGGAGTTCCCCGGTTCGACGGCAGAACCAGGGAGATCAACTTGCCGCACGGCTCATGAGCGCGCGAACACGGATCGAAACTGCTGGAGAGGGCTATCCGGCTGAGGCTTGTGCGCCGTTGCTGTGTGGCGGCCCTTCGAGCTGAGATCGGGGTGCCCGGCCCTCCCCTGCGGGAGCTTGCTGCAGGCACTGGCCCAGAGGGTCGCACTGGTGTGGATTTGGCCCCGGCCCCCGCTCTGGAGCGGCGATTTCACCCACCATTGCCTGTGAATTACAGAGGCGGAGACCTGCTTCCCGCCCTCCCCCCGAGGACCGACTGGGCCGCTGTGCGAGGCGCCTCGGGTCCTACGAGGGGAAATAGACGTTGGCATAGCGCTTTGACGGTGGGGCTGCCTTGAGGACCGCGTGGAAGCCGGAGTGTCCCTGCTGCCTGTCGGGCGGCTCCTGGGAGTGTCGGCGGGAGGACGCACCATTGCTCTGAAGGGGGCTTGCTGAAGGTGAGCCCAGAGGGTTGGGGCCCGGTCTTGGAGGGCAGAAACTGCAGTGCCGCGCAAAGCACCGGGACCCTGGCATGGTGCTCACTGGTGCCCTCGCCCGACTGCGCAGTGAAGGATCACCTTGTCGCCGCCTCGGGGGCTCCAGGGGCGGAGGCGGAGATGAGGGCAAAGGCTGCAGGGGCGCTGCCGCGATGGGGGTGATGATCTACAGGAGCTGAACTTACCTGCACACGCAGTGGTGGCAGAGGAGAGCAGCAGCACACGTCTCGCTGGATTTTGAGGCCTGCGCCTCTGACCTCTTGCACCGAACTGCAGAAGGAACTGGTGACTGAGTCGAGGTCGAAGTGATCACCTGACCGAATAAAGACTACCAGACGACCTCTGATGGTTTGCAGCGTCACGTGGAAACAGGTGACTATCCACTAGCGGTGCCTAGACGCCACGCACCGGGCCCCCCCGACCCGCTGTCTCTTGGGTGGCCACCTCTAGAGCGCCTAGGAACTTCACTGACGAATTGCCCTCCGTGGTGGGGCAGCCGTGACACGGCTACCGTTCTAGGGGGGCTGGGTGCGACCCTTGTTGAACTAGACTAAGAACCTCACATGGCTGGCACTGGATGGACTGCTGCGTACGTGAGGGCCATCGAACATCTACTCTAATCCGAGCGACCTGGGACTCTGCTGACTGGGGACAACTCTACCTCGGTCCTATACACCTGACAACAAGGGGCCTCTGAGCAACACAATTACTTATTCACACTGCCCTTTTCTGAGCGCGCCCGGGAGAGTCCCTTCCGATCCGCTGGAACGAACACCAGCCGGAGCTCGAGTTGGTGGGAGGCCCCCTGTTTCCTCTCCACTATCCCTCGCCCACCGGCGACGAATTTGAGGACACTACTGCCATGGGAAAACCTAAAGGTACTAAAGGCGCTACACAATCCACATCCGATGCGGAGATGCCGGACAAGGGAGACCACCCAGACCCCGACCAACCACGGGATCCCCACTTGCAATTCCAGCTGGACAAGATCTTGACGGCCATAACGGAGATCCGTGCGGCACTTCAACAAGATATTTCGCAAGTGGCCACGGGACTTGGTTTGCTCCGAGCAGACCACGGTAAACTGTCTGACAGTCAAAGAGGTAGAAGACACAGTCCACACTCTGGCGCCAGCACAGAAAGACCTTTCAGCCACGATGGCCAATGTGCTGGATCGCATGGACGCTCTAGAGAGATGAGCTGAGGACGCTGAAGGGCGTAATCGCCGGAATAACATCCTCATAGAAGGCCTGCCAGAGAAAGTGGAAGGGAAGGACATGGTTCGGTATCTTGACGATTGGCTCCAGACGACGGTGGCGCCAGAAGGTTTGTCCACCTTTTACACGCTGGAACAAGCGCACAGAGTCCCATCCAAGCCGCTACAACAGGGCCGTCCACCACGACCGGTAGTGGCATGGCCGTTACACTATCGAGACAGAGATCTGCGGCTCCAGAATGCTCGCTTGAACGGCCCTTTCCAAGTGGAGAACAGTAAAGTCAACATCTTCCCAGACTATACTTACGAGACACAGTGCCGGCAGACCTCTTTTCTAGCAGTTAAAAGAGAACTGAGAAGCGAGGGTCTCCAGTACTCCCTGTTGTTTCCTGCTCGTCTCAGGATAATTGTTGATGGCGCCACTAAATTCTTTGACATGCCGGAAGACGCCTGCAACTGGCTGGAACTGTACAGAACTGGCAGAGATGGCCTGGATGCACGGCTCGGAACTGTCTCAGAAGGACTGCCACAACGAAAATTCAGGCGGATCCGTAATCGACACAGGGGTCTCAGGCGACCTTCAATGTCTGAGACGGCAGCGGAGTGAAGAGGGGTCCTGGAAGTGGTTTCTACCATATCGGGGTCACAGGATTCTCCATCGCGAGACGAGGCAGAATCCGGTAAAGGCGATGACCCCTCCGACACTGAACACTCAGAAACAGACAGTGTGCCATTGCCTGCGATCACACTAGCGACGGCTGAAGGAATGCTGGACGAATAACGAGAGAGCACCTGTGAGCTGTTGAGGCCCGCACACATTGACTGTGGTGAACTGTTTATTAAGGCATGAAAGGGGGCAATAATGTTCTTGTGGAGGGGAGGCGGGTGGAGGTTCTGTTGTATTTACCTACCTGAGGCTTGTTCCCCCACCGGGAGCTCAGGCGAGGGGCGGCTCCCCGTTGGTACCCAACCCCCCTTATTGCCCTTAAGGCTTCCCACAGTGACTACTGTTGGATTATTTACCAATTTTTTTTCTGGGAGTGTTTGGATGGGAACTAGATTGCGGTCTTTGGGTCCAGTTCTGGGGGGGAGGGAGGTTGGGGGCATATCATAATGTTGGGGGAAGGGCACACCATCGGTGCTAATGCTTTATCAGGTTGGAGACATTTACAGAATGGCTGGAACGAAGAGCACGGGACACTGTGGGACAATGGGTGACTTATCTACTTTGAAGTGTATAACCTGGAACGTGAGGGGACTCCATACTATGACCAGATGCCACAAAATACATGCATATCTGGTGCGCAGGGGAGTTAAGATTGCATTATTGCAAGAAACACATTTGACAAAGGCTGAAGGGATAGCATTACAACGCAGATGGTGGGGACAAGTCTACAACACCACATATTCAGCTTTTGCCAGGGGCGTTCTGATCTGGATTAGGGCCGGGATCCCATTTCAGGTTACCAGACAGATTATAGACCCAGAAGGGAGGTTTGTTGCCATAGCGGAAAATTGGATGGTAGAGACATTGCCTTGTGTAGCGTATATGCACCTAATGTGGATCAGCTCACTTTTTTAACAGAATTATCAGGATCCCTTGCACACTTCCTGGTGGCACCTGTATTAGTGGGAGGGGATTTTAATACAGTGCTAGATGTAACTCTTGATAGGTCACATCCCCCATTGGCAGACTCCCCAACACACCGTACTGCTAAGGGTAGAATGGAATGGCACTCAAGATGGAGCCTGTATGATATATGGTGCGCACAACACCCACAGACTCGAGATTATTCCTTTTTCTCAAACATGCATGAACTCCATGTTCGGCTAGATGCGTTCCTATGCTCCCCAACCCTCATACCAATGGTTGCGGGGACATAATATTTGTCGAGAACAGTCTCAGACCATAATCCTCTACTGCTCACCATGCAGTGGTCCCCTGTCACTTCTTGAGTTCCCACCTGGAAGCTATGCCCAGAAACACTGGAAGACCCGCTGTTCCGTGATGCGTTGGATGAGAGAATAACACATTTTTTTGAAGACAATGCTGGTACAACGAAGGCGAGAGCAACAGAGTGGGATGCCTTCAAGGTGGTAGTTAGGGGGTTTTGCATAGGTAAACAAGTAGGAGTACGGAAGGTGCTCTTGAACGACCTTGATAGAGCTGATAAGAAACTCCGGGACATGGAGTCTGAGGCCCGGTCACCCCGAACTACAAGAGCAGATTAGTGAGGCGAAAGAAGCAGTCGCAACAGAAACAGAACGTTTGCGCAGCTTCGACTATAAAGCATATATAGCTAGATCCCACGCAGAGGGCGACAAGTCTGGAGCCTTGCTGGCCTGGCTCGCCAACCCCATGAGGAGAGTCTCCCCCATAGTGTCCATGTACACGGCGGAAGGTGTGGAAGTGCATACCCAACCAGAGATCCTACGCTTCTTTACCAGTTACTATGAAACCCTGTATCAAAGTAAATTGTTGACCGACACCCCGGCTATAGATGTTTTTCTTGAAGGGCTATGCTTCCCAGTTTTAGACCCGGATCAAGCAAAAGACTTGGGTAGAGATATTCAACTAGGAGAGATCCGTCGGGCAATAAAACAGATGGCACATAATAAAACCCCAGGTCTCGATGGATTGCCCATCGAATTCTATGTGAAATACATGGATCTGCTGGCCCCACGACTACTAGAGGTCTATGTAGAAGCGAAGCAATTAGGACACTTACCAAATTCCATGCGAGAGGCGTTGGCAATTCCCCTCCTCAAACCTGGTAGAGAGAGCGGTGATACAGCATCATACAGACCTTTATCGATGCTGACTACTGACTACAAAATCTTGAGCAGCATACTGGCATCCCGTCTCTTAGAACATATGCCCACACTGGTCCATGAAGACCAAGCGGGTTTTATACCTAAGCGCAACACTGCTATGAACCTACGCTGCTTGATGAGACTCCTAGAAGAAGACCACTCTGAAACCCATCACCCTATGATATTATCCGTAGATTTGGAGAAGGCGTTTGACAGCTTGGAATGGGAATACCTTTACAAAGTACTTAGGCGCTTTGGTGTGGGGGACGACTATCTGAAATGGACCGCTGTGCTATACGCCTCGGTGGTGGCCAGAGTGAAGACGGGTAAACTAATATCACCTCAATACTCAGAAGAAAGAGGGACAAAACAGGGATGTTCACTATCTCCGTTGCTGTTTGCATTGGCAGTGGAGCCTCGCACGGGGGTCCATTATAGGGGACTGTGAAGCAAACTTGGCCGGCAATACGTATCGTTATATGCGGACGATCTTTTGCTTTTTCTTGAAGACGCAGATGGGGCCCTAGCTAGAGCCGACGATCTTTTAACCAGCTTTGGCGAACTTTCCGGCCTTAAAGTAAATTGGTCCAAGACATGTTTATTCCCAGTGCACAAAGGCGAGATTCAGCCCTCCACGACCAGAGCAATCAGGAGGGAACCCGTCTGCCTGAAATACCTAGGGGTTTATGTTTATCACACCCCTGCTGACGTATTAGAGGGCAATGTTACCCGCGGCATCATAGCGCTGGAGGGCAGCATGTCCTTCTGGGCCACACTCCCATTGTCAGTGGCAGGTCGCATAGTGCTGCTCAAGATGGTGGCGCTCCCAAGGCTCCAATATTATTTTAGAACGCTACCCGTTTGGATTCCTTCCGCCACCTACAGACTTCTGAAGTCTTTGATAGTATCCTTCCACTGGGGGACGGGTAGATGCAGAGTAGCCTTAGCAACGTTAATGAGGCCTAAACCGGAAGGAGGTCTGGCAGTCCCCGACTTTGAACTGTACTACTTGGCAGCTCAACTGCAGACCTATACCCAGGAAATAGCTCGGGAATTTCGAGGACCAGAAAATAAACGGGGCCTGGGCATGCCTCGCCATGTGCTTTCATTTATAGCATTACAACAGAAGTTAGACCTCAGAGACCTCACACAAGAGGAGAAAACGATTAGATTATGCTGGAACCGCACACAGCGTAGGGCGGGAGTGCTGCACCCATACGCCCCCGAAATCCCGCTGGGAATGCTGACAGCATTACCACACGGCGGGGATTGGTCACAGTTACAGAGGAGGGAGGATGCAGGGATTCAGGTACTTAGGGACTTATATGAGGACGGTGTGCTGCTGCCTTTTCCGGTACTCCTGGACCGGTATGATCTGCCCAATGGGGACTTCCTACTGCACTCAGCACTCACACGCGCACTACAAGCGCATTGGAGAGGAGGGCTCACGGAACTTAAAACAACGATGGCTTGCCAATATACTATGATGGCAGCGGGAACGTTTAAGGCGGTCTCATGCCTTTATTTTAGAATGACCAATGAAGGTCTCCCTCCTTTAATGGCGTTGAAGGGCAAATGGGAAGTCGATATAGGTAAAGAGACGCACGCAACCTGGGCTTCATCCTGGACTCCTCCCTCTCCATGACCGGACAAGTCAACGCCGTCTCCTCGGCGTGCTTCAACATCCTGCATATGCTACGTAAGATCTTCCGGTGGATCCCCACCGAGACAAGGAAGACGGTCACCCAGGCCCTCGTCACCAGCCGTCTGGACTACGGCAACGCCCTCTACGCCGGAACCACCGCCAAACTCCAGAAGAGACTCCAGCGGATCCAGAACGCCTCAGCCCGACTCATCCTGGACATCCCCCGTCGCAACCACATCTCCAGACACCTGAAAGACCTGCACTGGCTCCCGGTCAACAAGAGAATCACCTTCCGCCTCCTCACCCACGCACACAAAGCCCTACACAATGAAGGCCCAGGATACCTCAACAACCGCCTCAACTTCTACGCTCCCAAACGCCAGCTTCGATCGACCGGCCATGCCCTCGCCACCGTCCCCGGCATCCGAAGAGCCACTACAGGGGGAAGGTCCTTCTCCTACCTCGCCGCCAAGACCTGGAACTCCCTCCCGACTCACCTCCGCCTGACCCAGGACCACCTCGCCTTCAGGAAGCAGCTCAAGACCTGGCTGTTCGAGCAGTAGCGGACCCCCCCCCTAGCGCCTTGAGACCCCCCGGGTGAGTAGTGCGCTATATAAATGCTTTGATTGATTGATTGATTGATTGATTGAGATCCCTGAGACAGTGTGGAAACAGTTAATGAGAAGGGCCTGGAAGAGCACACGCAACGCGAGCTTCCAGTTAGTGCACTTTTACATTCTCCACCGTGCATACCTAACCCCGGGAAAGATCAAAAAATATTTTGCCGCAGATTCTGCGGGATGCCCTAGATGCAAGACAGTTGGTGTTGAGTTAGAACACATGCTATGGACATGCCCGATATTAACTCCTTACTGGACGGAGGTGGGGAACACTCTTAATGAGGTAACTGAGAGGGGATTGGTGTTCGACATGGCCATTGGGGTTCTACATTGGTTTCCTCACACCTCTAAAAACAAAGTCACAAGCAAATTCATAGATATGGGGCTTATCCTCGCAAAACGCGAAATCACACGACATTGGAAGACGGTAACAGGTCCCACGAGTATGAAATGGAGAAATTAGTTTCTTAAATGGGCGGGCGGGGAAAGCATGTTGAGGTTTCAATCGGCGCGGCGCCAGCACAATGACAGAGCTTTAGAAACTGCACAAGCATGGGACGCATTAGTACAAACACTGCGCGACTATGACAAGCAGGATGAACTAGCGAACTAATACCATGACTGGAGACTACCCCTGTAACACGTCAGGTACATGGCGCATACCATTGTCTGCTAACTCCTGTGCATATTACCCGTTATGATTATAACTTAATACGTGCACCGATGGTGGGAAATGGGAAGGGGTTCTTAATATTAGCAATTACTTAGTTCTTGGGTAACAGGCCACTATTAATGGCCCAGACAGCGTAAAACTGTAATGTACGATATATGTTGTGTGAAACAAAACCCAATAAAATTTGTTTAAAAAAAAAATGAAGTCGTTGACATTTGGAGGGACCGTGCAGAGCCTGCGAAAGTCAAAACTCACACCTAAGGAAGGTTACTCACTGGCCAGATACCTTTGCTGCCTTCGTTCAGGCTTAGGTCACTTTTTTGGAGCCCAGATTCCTCTAGCAGGGCAAGACTGCAAGTTGTAGCCAAACAGGGCTCTACGCTGCCTTACTCCTTCTCCGTGACCTCCAGTAGAAATATATTTGCTACCACAGGAAAGCTCCAAGCTTTGGCAACCTGAATCTTTTGCCAGCACAACAACCCTTCGTTGGATTGACCTGGCAGCTTTGACCCAGTCCTCCAGAGATCTTTGGAGCTTAAAAGTTTTTAAGTTCCAGGTTTCTCAGGATGTTAGGAAGAGTATGCTTTGATACGCTCAACTGTCCCAGGACCTCACGGACAGCCCTAGAGGGGGTCAAGACCCACATCAGCAGAAGCCACCAGCAGGGTCACAAGAAGGCTCATTTGGAACTGGTCAGTTGGGCTCTTAAGGAAAAGGTGCTTCTAACAGTGTTGTGTCCCTGTAGTCGGGCAGGACATCAACCAACTGACCCTTAGAGTCCATGTTTTTGTCGTGGGTACAGGGGGGAGCAGGTCCAGCCTCTCTGATCTGCTCATATGTCTCACTAACAGGTGCAGTCTTTCTTCTGACTTCCACAGGCCAGTAGGGCTCTGAAGGTAGTGCCCAGTGGTGCCACACTTATGCCTGGCACTAGCCTGTAGGTGGAGAAGACTCCTGGCCCCTCTTTAACCAATAGGAAAAAAGTTCCCTGGGGTAACTGTGAAATATTGGTTTGTAGGTTAAGGGGGTGTGTGAACCCTTCTAAAGCAACAGCCAGAATCCTCATCAGGGAGAACCACAACAGCCACTAGATGAACCTGTGCTTAATCTGGTAGCTTGGCACAAGCAATTCCCAATAAAAGGAAAACCCCAAACTGAGTAAGCAAAATAGATTATCGTTTAATAAATAAAATGACACAAAAACCACAGAAATCAAATCTATGGATCCGGAATTATGAAAGTTAAAACTTTTAAGTAAAAATAGCACCAAGAAGCACAAATCACTGCAGTTATCTATTCCCACAGGACCAAGTCACAAGTTCATGCTGATCGCGATGGAGCGCTGGCCTGGTACAGAACCGGGTTTGGTCAGATGAGAAATATCCCTTTGTGTGTTTGGGGGTTGAAATACAAAGCCTTAAATCAAGAGGCTTCCTGATGAATCGGTGCTGGTTGGTTGCCAATCAGAAGCTGCTCTGTGAAGTCTGGCATTGCAGTGTGTCAGTCTGCATCAATGCTGAGCGCTCCATTCACCAGGATATGAGATGCGGAGTCTGCCGTGAAGATGTGTCGCGCTGTGGCAGTGCTGAGTCGCTGATCAGGAGCTGCGATGCAAAGTCCAGCGTCGCAGTGTGTCGGGCTGCTTTAAAGCTGAGGGATTCGCCGTCCAGGAGATGCGATGTGAACTCCAGTGTCGAGATATATCGCACTGCATTTGTGAATAATTTGCCAATCAGAACCTGTTTTTCAATCATGGCTGAATTTGCCCTATCAGGTCTGGAATTGTGCTGCGTCGGGCAACGTCGACTTTGATGGATATGTTGTGTCCCTATAGTTTACACAGGAGGCCAGCGAACTGGCAGCTGGAGTCATTTTGTAGAGTTCTGGGTTCACTTCTCCTTGAGGAGAGCAGGCCTCAAGCAGTAGGAGAGCATTCTGGAGAGCAATGTGATCCTTCTGAAGTCATCTGCAGGTCCAGGAGTATTCTGAAAATGTGTTCTGAGGGCCCAATATTCATGCCTGGTGCTTGAAGTGAGGGCCTTCCTGGCTACACCTAATCCAGTTCTAACCAGTTCTCCTGTCCTTGTTGGGTCTGGCTCCCTTCTGTCAGGTAAAGCAACAACCAGGCCAGGCTTGGCGTCAGTCCCCCGTGTACAGGTAGTATCAACCCTTTGGAGTGCACGGGAAGGCCGGCTACAGCATTTCCCTATCATCGACCAAGATGAACCTTCCCACCCACACCCAAGTCCCCTGGGCTTCACTGTCTTGAAGGAATACACAAAACCCCAGTCACAGTCCTGTGACTCGGGATATTGGCAGAAAAGCACAGATGGTTAGGACAAGAAAATGCCAACTTTAAAAAATGGCTTTTGGACCCGGCTACTTCAGTTTGAGGTCCCCGCCTTGCTCCTGCGTCTCGCTCTGATCTTCTGCTCTCTGTTCTCACCCCTTGTGCTCTTCGTCACTTTCTGTGCTCTGTTCGCCTATTTTGTGCTCCTTGGGCTTCCTTGTGCTCTTTTTGTGCTCCTTTGTGTTATTTTGTGCTTCTTGTGCCCTTTTTATTTTGTTTCCTTTTTCTGCTTTTTCTACTCTTCTGTGTTCTTTTTACCATTTTTTCTGCTCTTCTATGCTCTTTTATGCCCTCTCTTTCCTCTTTTTGGTCTTTTGTGCTCTTTTCTGCCTTTGTCTTTCAGTCACTTTGGCCATCTCACCTTGAGTCAGTATTTCTGCCCCCTGTGGCACTCCCTGCAGCCCCCCACACCCATCCTGTGCTTTTCCCACCTACTCCACCCCTTACGTGTTCTTCTACCACGTTCTCAAGCCTGCCTCTTCTTCCAGCACTGTGTTAGGCCCACTTATCGCCCCTGCACTCTACCCCCTTCCAGGACCTATTTAATGGCAGCGCCCTACAGAGCAGGTGCCTAGACCCAGCCCCACACTTATCTCAACTGATCCTCTTACCAGTAAAGAGCCTTTCAGACCCAGCAACTTTGCCTTGAGGGTCTTGCCCCGCTACTTTAGCCCATTCTGGCAGTCTACCCTCTATTCTCAACCCCTGTTCTCTTCTGTGCTCCGTTGTGCTTATTTGTGCTTCCCTGTGCTTTGTTCGTGCAACTCTGTGCCATTATCTGATTTTTGTGTGCTGTTTTTGTGTGATTTGTGTTCCTTTTGCACAGTTTGTACTCTTCTGTACTCTCTTTGTGCGCTTGGTCTACTATTTTATGTTTTATGTGCTTTTTCTGCCCTTTTTAGGTTTCACCTAGCGAAGGCTGCGCTTGCGCAGTCTCCGCTGGGAGAAACTGATGTTTTCGGAGAATGGGGCTTGAACCCGCCCCTCTTCTCCATTGGCTGGCCTCGTAAATGCTGGCCAGCCATTGGAGGAGAGGCCCCGTCTTTTTCGGATTCGGGGGCGTGTTTTTGCAGCTTTTAACTCTGTGACGTCATCCGTCACTCAACTGCAAAAGCCACGCCACCGAATGCGAAAATGGCGGCGCTCTTCTTATGCCATTTCGGACCAACCACCGCCGGAAGAAGTCGCCGAGTCCTCCGCCCCAGTCGGTGAGTGCTTGCTTTTCTGCCCCCCCTGTTCCTCGTTCTGGTCGCTGCTCGGTTTTTGGCACCCCCCACCCCCTGTTCATCGTCACTTTTGGTCTCTCCCGTTGCGGCGTGCTCGTGCCCGTTGCCCCCGTGCCTCGCGCCCGCCCTGGTACCACCAGTCGTCGGCCCCGGAGTGTTCGTTGTTCTGTCAGGCGTCGCCATCGATCGGTGATGCTCCTCAGAGGCCGTGGACCTGGCGCTTTGTTCCTACCCTGGGGCCCTAGCCCTGCCCGACCAGCGGCGCAATGTACAGTCCGCGCCCGTTGAGCCCTGAAGTCGGCCGCGGCCTGCTTCCTCCGCTGCCTCCCTTGCCTCCCCTCCCGAGCCTGCCTCCGATTCCCCCATGTCGCTTCTGCCGCCTTTGACACCACTGCCTCCTTTGGGGCCGCTCGGATCTGTGGGATCGCTGACATCGTCGGCCTCGCTGACATCCTACAGGAGGGAGATGTCGTCCGACCTCCCGAGAAGGGTGAGTGTTAAGGGGCGAGCACTGGTGGGGGGTGGAGAGGGGACTGTCAGAGATCATGGGAGTGGTGGTACTGCAGGATATGAAGAGGAACCTGAGAGAGATGATGGAGGGGATACGGGTGACTGCATGACAAGCACTGATAGGGGATGTGCAGGGAGGCATGATGAGTGAGTGTGTGGGGTCAGGTTTGTCATGTTTTTGTATGGGACATCGCTAAAACAGCTGCCTCTCTGCTCTTTACAAGTTAAACAACATTGGATTTCGAGATCTCATTATAGGGAAAATGGAAAACAGTGGGAGCGGTGCAGAGTTATGGTTGATGTTGGCTGTTTGAGGATGTAGGGTCATCTTGCAGCAGCTGAGTTGGCAGAAACAGTATTGCTTGTGTTGGGTAATGTGGAAATAGAGATCTATTAGAAAGAGGAGTATATTGTGCACACATACAGATATGAGATGATTGTTTTTAATGGATTCCAGGTCCAATGCTTGCAAACGACGTGCCTGATAGTTGCGGTTTGGGATTAATTATTGACAGCAAGGTGCATACTTTGAAGTCGTGGGTTACTAGGCGGCCTAAACGCAGAGTGTTTTCTGCGGCACCTCAGAGGCTCTGTCTGGTCCAGGGCCCTCATTTCTACCTTCTGATTACTGAGGGGGCAGCATCTGATGTTAATGAGGGTCTGGCAGCAAGAGGGAGGGGGCAGGTGGGGCACAGTGCCAGGGGCATGACAGTGCGCTCTACCCATGTCTGTCGTCTGCGTGTCGCTCGGTCCTGGCTGTCTGCCTCACCCTCCGCCTGCCAGCCTGTCTGGGCAGCTAGTTGGACAGACAGACAGAGCACAGAGCGAGCGACACATCACCCCATGGGCACTCTGCCACGGTCTCAGACCCTCGTTCAGATGCAGGGGAGCAGCCCCAGGGCCTGCTGCCAACATTTCACCTGCCTTACTCCTCTTTTCAACAGGGCGCTCTCGCTTCTCTCCTGTTTCCTTTACGTTCCCTCTTCTTCGGTCTCTCTCCCCCAAACACACACTCCTCTCTTTCTCACACACACACATACACACACACACACACACTCTCCCTCTCATAAACAAAAAAAAATGTCTCTCTCTCCCCCAGAACACTTCTCACTTTCCTGCACACAAGTATCCCCGTTATATACACCAGTCACGCATAAATGTCACACTCCCTCACACACGAACCCCACAAACATCGCACTTCCTCACACAAGAACCCCACAAACATCGCACTCTCATATACGAACCCCACAAACATCACACTCCCTCACACACGTGGGGGGCTGTGTGTGTGGGGGGGGGGCTCTGTGTGTGTGGGGGGGCTCTGTGTATGTGTGTGTGTGGGGCTCTGTGTGTGTGTGTGGGGAGGGGTTCTCTGTGTGTGGGGGGCTCTGTGTGTGTGGGGGGGGCTCTGTGTGTGTGTGGGGCTGTGTGTGTGTGTGTGTGTGTGTGTGTGTGTGGGAGGGACTCTGTGTGTGTGGGGGGCTCTGTGTCTGTGTGTGGGGGCTCTGTGTGTGTGTGGGGCTGTGTGTGTGTGTGTGTGTATGTGTGTGTGTGTGTGGGGCTGTGTGTGTGTGGGGCTGTGTGTGTGTGGGGGGGCTCTGTGTATGTGGGGGGGGGCTCTGTGTGTGTGTGGGGGGAGGCTCTGTGTGTGTGTGGGGCTCTGTGTGTGTGTGTGGGGCTGTGTGTGTGTGTGGGGGGTCTGTGTGTGTGTGTGTGCCATTTGCGAGAGATTAAGCTATTGGCATTGTAAATGACAATGCCATTTATTTATCTGTTTTCAAAACCAACACATAAATAAAAAAACTTGTCATTTACAATGCCAATAGCTCTAACTTTGCAAAGGCGAGACCGTTACATTGTAAATGCTTGTTTAACTAGTCTGTGCTCTTTTTGCACTTTCTGTGCTCTTTTCTGCTTTTGTGCCTTTCACTCACCTGGGCTTTCGTCTCGAGTCAGGCCTTCTGCCCCCCTGAAAACACCACACAGCCACCGCTCTTTTCCTGCCTACCCATGCTCCTTATCTCTGCTCCTGTCATGTTTTCCTTCCCGCCTCTTCTTTCTGTGCTGCAGTAGCACTGCCTCTGCACTCCTTTCCCCTCCCAGGACCTACTTAATGGTGGCATGCAAAAGGCAGGTCCATCTGCGCCTGGACTACGCCCAGCCCCACGAACCCTGGTCCAATTGTGATACTCCGCAGCATTCCTTCAAACACTCGATCCGAGACGCCGCTCCTCCCGCTGCTGCAGCGCCGCAACACACACCACGATAAGAGCGTTCACCTCCACCCACTGCGGGTCTCCTGCAGCTACCACGCACACAGGCCTCAGCAATGCCATCAAAGCCCACGCCCAACACGATACGCCACAGCGACCTCACATAAGAGCACTCACTGGATTGCATGCTACTCAACACACCATCGCTCAGCAAACACACAACAGAAATTTGGGACCTGCTGAGTAGTGATCCACCAGACATCCTTTTCCTCACCAAAACCTGCCTCTACTCCACATCTGCACACAACATTGGAGCAGTAATGCCAGCACTGGGCTCGAAAAAGCATAGCATTGTTACCAGATTTGCTGGTCTAGTAACTTTAAAAATCTACTAAACCTAACTGTAATGTACTTGACCAATGAACTGCTCTCAAATTGTGTGATCCTAGGCAAGTATTTTGTCTTAAGGAGTCGCTGCCTTCTTTATTATCAAATAAGTGAGCACCCTCAAATATGCAAGTTCACTATTTCTGCTGTACAAAAAACTCTTTATTTACCAGACTTAACTTTTTCTCCATGTATAATAAGAATCAAGCCCACGTACAGGGTACACGTGATCACTGGCTTGCCTCTTAGTTCACTAATAGCATTGTCATCTTGGCAGGAGCAGTTATAATTCCCAGTTCATGTTTAAAAACTCACTTTTCATAAATATATTACTAAGGCATGCTGTGGTAGTGAACTGGCATTTACAGATAACATATTTTCCATTGGAATGGCCACAAAATGTTCCTACTAACATGTAGTTTTACTGATAATAGCGCAAAAACAGAAATTGGGTTTCAGCAAAAATATTTACAATTTGCACATCACCAAGTAAAGTGTTATAATTTGTTTTGATTCTATAAAAATATTTTTTCACCCCAGAAGTACACAAATGGGTCTTCAAAACTAGTGAAATATATATGAAATATTTGAACAGTTCACTTAGCTATTTCAGTGTTGTGTTAGAAAAATACTGACATCTTACAGCCTTTCATTCACCATGCTTTGCATAGTTCAATTGTCACACAGTTCACTTAACGAAATCCTCCAACTTCAGTCACAGGAAAAAATATGAAGCAAGACAAACTGACTTTTGACCACTGTCTCTAAAAGCGGAGCAAATGTGACAAGGTAACAAGATTTAAAGGCATTTTTCTTGCTCTTTCACTTTGTGAGCAATAAAGATGCCTTTAAATCTTATCTTGTCACATTTGCTGCTTTCAGAGACAGAGGCCAAAAGTCAGTTTGCCTTCCTACATCTACTTTTTGTTCTGTGACTGAAGTTAGAGAATTTTCAGCTTGCCCGGAAGGTAGAGTAGTCCCTAAAAATAGCTCGCCCTGAATAAATCTTGCTTGACAATGCTAGTGGGCGAGTGGATTTTTCGAGCCCTGATCTACAAGGAATCTATCATATGCTCAACATTCATGGAGAACGCCACCCCATTCATGGAACATCTGCATTTCAAGATGCAAATCTCCGAAAACGTCACCTTGTACGGGACCAGTGCATATCGTACATCCGGACCAAATGCCACTTTTAAGAGTCTCATCACCAACTTAACCCCCCTACTCCCCATCGACTCCAGAGTCTACATACTCCTTGGCGATCTCAACATCCACTCAACAGTCATGTGGAAGACAGATCCGACCCAGCCCTGCAGCACTCCTCGAAAGCCTGGGCAACATCAGACTTACCTAGCTCCTTAAATAACCAACACACACTGCAGGACTCACACTAAACTCCATCTTCACCACCAGTGACAGCATCCAATACAACCCCACCTCCCCGCTCACTTGGACCAACCATTCCATAATCCACTTCCAAGTCAACACACCGGTAGTCAACGCACCCACCAGTACCAGCCAACCAAGACGCAGATTGGGGGAAAAGAATTACAGAAACAGTTTGACTCAGCACTCCCAGCACGGATCAACCAACCCCACAGACAACCGTAACAGGTGCGTTGCCAACTTCCACAACTTGATAAGGAACTGGGCTGACTCACTCGCTCCAATGAAGCCTAAGAAGCAAAGAAGGTCTGAAAAGCAAGCCAGCTGGTACACACAGGAACTTTGAAGCACCATCTTGCATTGTAAACAGCTGGAGATGCAATGACAAGCAAGCCACAAAACTACCAACAGAACCACCTACATATTTACCGCTATATAGTTATTTATTTCACTTAAAACAACAATGGTCAAAGGGACTTTATAGTTAGGTGAAATTGTCAGTTAAACATATCATTTTAAACTAACAAATCCACAGAAATTCACCAGTTATAGTTATCTTCAGAAACCATAACACATGCCCTAAAGTAACTATAAGTTGTGCCCGCCATGCACAGTGAAGTCATCAATGACATGACATCATCCAAGCTTCGTTTGACACATTGCTCAATTGCTCTAAGGGCAAAATAGCTCTGAATACTATGGCGCATCATTACTGCTATCACACATGCAACGTCCATAGATGAAGCAAGCGTGTGTTATGTGCAACACTGACCCTATACCATACACTTCATGGGTAGCTGAGTTTTTGTTGACTATGAACCATAGATGAAAGGGTAACCTATCCTACACACGGTGTTCAATCTGTGTACAACTGTATAGGGAAGACCAAGTTCCCGCAGATACTCAAGCCGTTACATAATTAATGCTCTACTACAGACCTTCTATACCTGTATCAAACCCTCCACATTCATCAGACCTACAGTAATAAATGAAGTGGATATTAGCAGAAAAGTAGGTGTTAGAAACAACTGTCTACTCTATGGAGAGAGTTTATTCTGTACCACACTGTTTGCAGACATTAATACCACAGAGTATCTATTAAGAACAGTGTACACTATGCAAAACATGTCTAAAGAGCAACTATTCACTTAAAATAACCAAGGTTTGAAGGTGCTAAAGATCGTACTACCTGAAGCCTTCATGCTGAGGTGAAAGCTTTACAGTTAACCTATCTTCTGACGCAAAACAAGCACATGTACATAGGTTAGTGCATAATGCACACAGCAGTCTATGTTATGTACAAATTGTCATGCTGAGGTGAGTCTCTCTAACAACTAAGGGCTGCCTAAAATGCTTAGGGGTAGATTTATTAACTTGTCATGCAGCACAGCAAGTCAAATATATACATAGTTTACCTACTGGCAGATGCCAGTAGGTAGTTATAGTTAGGACCTAGTTCCCATAGGAAAAGTGTTTTTTTCCTTGCTTATTACTTTGGTGTCATTTGACGATCCCCCAAAAAGTACCCTCCTGATTCTAGTTGAGCATGGAAAACTTTGGTGTGATCTGTCAAGCGTGAGCTGATAAAAAAGGATGGGGGGGGGCAAAAGTGTGTTTCCCTAGTCCCCAAATTTTAGACATGGTTACAGCCTGAACCGCTGAATGGAATTCCGCCAAATTTGGCAGAAAGAAAACTCTTTTTTGTTATTTTGGGTAAATCCGTTCAGTAGTTTTGAAGATTTTGAAGGAAAACCAAAACACGGACCCTCTGCAAATCTTTTCAATCTCGTGCAGAGATCCGATTGGCTGCAGACACTTTAACTAGGCAACTATAACTCATGCCGTAAAGTAACTATAACTCGCGGCCCCACCATGTATCCTTTTTCCATCAATTATTTTATTGCAAAAGTTGCAATGATAATATTATTTGATGGGAGATGTCAATAGTGATGTAATATGTGGGGTAATTAGCAGTGAATGGTGAGGGCTTATGGTATAGTTACCTTAGTTCATGAGTTATAGTTTCTGTTGAATTTCTATTGTTTTGTGCTTGTAAAATCTGAAGCTTACTGTAACGTCCCTGAAAACTTTAGTTTCTTCAGTCAATTTGTACATTTTAAAATAATTTCCTATCCTTAACGTCCCTGTAACCTTTGGTTGTTTCAGTGAAATTCTATGTTTTTTTAACCAGTTGTCATGTTTGCAGAGTGGTGGAGAAAGTGGGCGCGCCTCCAATAACCTCTCAGCAATCCTGCTTTGTGGCACTTACTGAAGGTAACAGGAGGTCTTCTTGGCCCCCAGGACACTCAGCAGGCAAGGGGACTTCATCTCCCAACCAACAGTGTCGCAGGAGGCACATTTGCATAGTAGTGAAGAAAGTGGGTGGGGCCTCTGGCGACTTGGCGGTCTTTTGGTAATTTTTTATTTATTCAGAAGGAGACTGCTTGGCCCCCCTCCATGGTCGATTTTGGCCCTGGGGAACCCATTCCTCTGTGCCCGGCCTCTAGTGTGGGTACCTACTTTCTAGTGTTGGGGACCGAGTGGGGAGCCTCAAGGCCCCCATGGTCCCTTCCAGCTTCCCACCTCCTGCAGGAGTCGGCACTGCTTTGACACAGAGGGAGCTAGTAGGCAGCTCCCTCTATGATACAGCAATTGGCTCTGCTTTGAGCAAGCAAGCGCAAAATACTCTCACCTGCTCAAAGCGGAGCACTGTTTCCTAGGGGTGGGCACGCCGAGACATAGCTGGTGCCAGCCCTGGAGGCGGGTCCTCACTCCATTGCAGGTCAGAGCCCCAGGGAGGTGGAGGTCACCCACTTTCAATATTACCATTGGCCTTGGGGATCATTATCACCGTCATTATCATTACCATTTGGCCCGCATTAGTATTACATTTAGCCAAGGGGAGGCGGCAGTCCATGAGGCTGCGTGGGTCCCCTCCCCCGCAATTATGTCAGATTTCGCCCTTGGATTTCGCGTGGGGCCTCACGTGCCCCTGCATTAATACATTTGCCCGGGGGAAGTGGGGGTCCCCAGGGCAACCCCTGCATAAATTGTGAAGAATACCCCGGGGAGGGGGTGGCCCCAGGGGCTGCAGAGGTCATACGGGCCTCCACTGCACAAACTGTCAAAAAGCCCCTGCATCATTTTATTGTTTGCCTTGGGGAAGTGGCAGTCACCGGGCATGGGGGTGCTGCATGGGCACCCCCCTGCATAATTAATAAACATTGCCCTGGGGATTTGGCCCACCCGGGGTCTTCATAAAAAACAAACGAAGGGAGCCTGTGCGTCTTATCTTTTTTAAAAAGTTGCTGTGGGTCCAACTATGAATTCTCAAAATTCAAAAAAATACTTTTAATCCCCGGCAGGGTCCCAGCCATATCTGGAGGGGGTGTGGCGGGAGAGTCAGGGTATTCCTACTGTGCCCCCTTTTCCTTATTTTTAACTTCTTTGTGGGGCTCGGCTTCAAGCTGAGTCCCAAGATAGCTATAGCTGCAAACACTTCCTCGTTGAAGTGTTGGCATCCATTCAAATGTCAGTAGGCCACTGCAAGGACTTGCGTCCCCAAATATCTATATTTTTTATCTCTGAAACTACTGAATGGATTTACACCAAATCACAAAAAGCACGCTTTGTGGACCAACATCTAGCATTCTGACAAATTTGGTATAATTCCGTTCAACGGTTCAGGCTTTAGTCGTTTAAAAAAATCCCCATGGACATAATATGGGGAAAACGCATTTGGGAACCCCCTTTTTTCTCGGCTCCCGCCTGATGAATCACCCCGAAACTTTTAACACACCAGCTGAACCAAAAAGGGGAAGTTTTTGTTAAATTTGCAAAACGGCGCCAAAGTAATTGGCAAAAAAACACTTCACTATGGAAACTTTGTTCTTTACTATAACTACCTATCGCCAGTAGTTTATAAATGTATATATATTACCTACTGGCGGTCGCCAGTAGGTAGATATAGTTAGGACCTATAATCCAAAGGAAATCCGCAACATTCTATTTGGAATAACTTTGGCGCCGATTGACGAATCTTCATGAAATTTCCCAAACTTTTGGCCAGCTCAGTTCTGCTCCTTCCCTCAAAGTTTGGGGGCGACTGGTCAAGCGGGGGCCGAGACAAAAGGGGGGTCCCAAAACGTGTTTTCCTCATGCAATTTCCGATAGGACCTTTAGACTAGGCTACAGCCCGAACGGCTGAACGGAATTACACCAAATGTGGCAAAGAGGTAGTCCTCAGTTCAGACTTGTGCCTTTTGCTTATTTGGTATAAATCCGTTCAGTAGTTCCTGAGAAAATTACAGTGAAAACCATTTATATATCTATGGGTGCGGTGGATCTGCGTATCTATCCGTGTACTCTACGTGCAGCCTACAATTACCCTGCCATGCACGAGCTAATTGGCTGACAACTGTGAAAATCAGGAAGTGTTGACAGCCATCTTGTGCCTCGGTAGAACCGAGGCACAAGAAACCAAAAAACAAACGCTGCAGAACGCGAAAAGGGGGCATGGTAGAAACACCCTGACCCCCTAGGCCTGCGAAGGGGGTCCCACAAGCACCCCCAGGGCCCAAAAAAGCATTAAAAAAAAAAAAAGAAATTGCAGAGATACGTGCACCCAGTGCGAATTTCGGCCGAAGTAAAAAAAAAAAAAGCGCGGGCTCCCGAAATTCAGTGGTAATTATCCCCTGGGGGGGGCCAAATCCCGGGGGCAAAAAAAGAATTGGGTGGGGGGCCCAATAGGCCCCCCCAGCCCCGGGGCTTTTAAAATAAGGAATGGGTGGGAGGGCTAAAAGGCCCCCCCAAGCCCCAGGGACCGCCACCACCCCAGGGCTTCATCACGATATTGGTGGGGGGGGCTCAAAGACCCCCCCCCCGCAGCCCCAGGGACCACCACACCCCGGGGCTTCGAACTGTAAAATAAAAATAAAAAAACCTGTGTGGGGGGCCCAAGCCCTCCCATACGCCCCAGGGACCGCCACCTTCCCGGGGCTCTAATATTTCCAGCCCCGGGGACCACCACCCCCTGGGGCTTTAATACCCACTCATTCTTCAATGTAAATTGCTATATATGTGATGCATATTTAAATAACGAAGCAAACCACATTCACTGGATGATGTCATCAGTGATGTCATCAGTGATGTCATTTGAGATGTCATCAGTGATGTCACTGACCATGTCATGAATGATCTAATATGTGACATCATCAGCAGTGGATTGCAGGTGCGCGAAATATAGTTAGTACAACTAACTATATAGGAGCAATTTCATTGGTTTTGTATGAGTAAAATGTCCAGCTAACTATAACACCACTAAAACTTATAGTTTTTTGAGTGAATTTAAAAGGTTTTTTAAATGCTGATTCCTAACTATACAAGGCCTGAAACCTATGGTTTTTTCAGTGAATTTCAAAGGTTTTTTAAATGCTAATTCCTAACTGTATAAGGCCTGAAACCTATGGTTTTTTCAGTGTTTTAAAAAAAAAATTGATTGGTTAACTGGATTATTAAGTGTATCTTAGTGAATACATATATTAGCGAGTAATGTTTAAATATTTAAATATATGCATGAGTGATGTAATATGTGACGTCATCAGCAGTGCATTGCAGACGTGCAAGTTATAGTGAGTCTAACTAACTATAACGTGGGAATTTCAATGGTTTTATGCGAGTAACATTTCCAGCTAACTATACCTGGTGTGAAACCTATGTTTTTTTTCAGTGAATTTCAAAGGTTTTTTAAATGCCAATTCCTAACTATAACTGGTGTGTAACCTATGATTTTTTCAGTGAATATATATATATATAAAATTTCTATGGCAAAATGAAACCCCTCATTTTGTTCCTTTTCAAATTAAATGTATTAAGCGTTACCACTTTATTCCAATCAAGATGACTTCAGGTGTGCCATACTTTTGTCATAAGTAAGACTGTTAGCGTTCTAGTTGTTCTTTAGAACACTCTGGGACATTCTGTCATTGGGCTATAGTTGGGCTACATCTGGCTGATATTTGGGCTACATTTGGGCTCTTTTGTCTCTGGTGGCCATCTTGGGAGACTGCATATCAGAATTTTTTTAATGAAATATAAGTGGATTTGAGAAGTCACTCAAAATGTGCCCTAATTTTTCTTTCTTCAGCACTAATCATAATTTATATGGCAAAATGAACCCCCTCATTTTGTTCCTTTGCAAATTAAATGTTTTAAGTGTTAAAACTTTATTCCAATCAAGATGACTTCAGGAGTGCCATACTTTTGTCATAAGTAAGACTGTTAGCGCTCTAGTTGTTCTTTAGAACACTCTGGGACATTCTGTCATTGGGCTATAGTTGGGCTACATCTGGCTGATATTTGGGCTACATTTGTTTTTTTTTGTCTCTGGTGGCCATCTTTGGGCTACATTGGGCTACATTGGGGCTCTAACATATATATAGCCCAATGTAGCCCAATATATATTTTTTCAAAGTTAATTTTTCGTAAAAACCACTGGAGCACATATCTTGAGACATAGCAAAGGCACATCGGGCTACCAGTCCCTACAATTTTGCCACGTTTGGTGGAAAACCATTCAGCCGTTCGGGCTAAAAGTGAGTCCAACCGCCCTATGGAAATTAACATGGGGAAAACATGTTTTGGGACCCCCCCCTTTTATCTCTGCCCCTGCTTGACGAATCCCCCCCAAACTTTCAGGGAAGGAGCGGAGCGCCGCGAGGCAAAGTTAAGGAAAATTTCAGGAAGATTCCTCAACCGGCGCCAAAGTTATTCCCAATAGAATGTTGCAATTTCCCTATGGAAAACAATCCTAACTATATATCCCTACTGGCTATCGCCAGTAGGTAATATAAATAGTCTTTCAATCCTAGCATCCATAAATCCGTCAAAGCATCTCCAGCGGAAAAGAAAAATAGGTGGCACATGGTTGTCTGTCACCAGCAATCTTTTTAATTTCTTGAATTTCCCTAAGGTGCAAGAAAAAAATAAATATTGTTGGGCCAGGCCCTCTCTGCAGGTGAAGTGGGCCAGGCTCCAGGGGTCACACCCACATTTTTTGCCTTCACTCTATGCTTGCTGAAATTTGTTTTTGTTGACCTTAGGACTCTGCACTTTACTACTGCTAACTAGTGTTAAAATGCTTACGCTCTCTCCCTCAAACATGGCAAGATAGACTTACACCTATTTGTCTTATTTAATTTACTCATAAGTCCACTGTAGTGTGGTATCCCATATACCCAGGGTATGTAAATTAAATACTACTAGTGGGCCTGCAGCACCTATTATGACATCCACGTAAGAAGCCCCTTAAAACATGTTGCAGGCCTGCCATTGCAGGCTGAATGCTGTTTTAAACTGCCAATTTAACTTGTCAATATAACGCCCTTGCCAAGCCTTCAACTCCCCTTTAATTGCATGTATGTCACCCCTACGGTACGTCCTAGGTATCCCATAGGGCATGGTGCATTGTAATTAAAGGGCTGGACATGTACATTTAAGTTTTACATGTCCTGGTGGTGAAACACTCCAAAATATGTTTTTCATTACCACGAGGCCTACCCATCCCATAGGATAACATATAACTGTCTGTTTGACTTTGTTTTATCGTCCCAGGCAGCCAGATAATAGAGGGATTAGCTGTGTCTGGATGGGCCAGCAAACAGCAGGATCGGGCGGGCTGAGCAAAGCCCCACTTGCAAATGAATAGGCTGTGCTTTGCCTTCACACAGAGGACTGGTCACCCCTGCATTGTTCATGCAGACAGCCTGGAGCCACAGCAGATAAATGCAAAAACTTCAAGCACTTCAAAGGGAATTCTCTTAAAATGAGGCACTGAAAGTTTGAGCTATTGGCATTGCTAATAATAATGCAATGCGAATAGCTCAAACTTTCAGAAACGCGAGACCTAATGTATCGCAAATGCTTTTTGTTTTATTGTGGAAAAGCAGTACCCGTGAGTGAGATTTCACCTAGCAATCTGGTCTTTTCAGAAAATGTGGTATTACATGCAAGAGTTATGTCGGGAAGGCAATATTTGTGCAAGACTGTAGCGTGTGGTTTCGCTTCCTTTGAGCAAATCTGAGCTGTGAAAAAGTATTTCCAAGCACAATGTGAGCTTTAATGTGTAGCTAAAGTTTATTTGCCAAAAATGTTTCGTTTGTTCTCCAAGTTGTTGACTTTGTGAGTGGAGTGGTGTGGCTCACTAGTTAGAGGCGGCAGACCCGGGAGCAGAGGACGGCCCGGGACCAGGGTTCAATTCCCGACGCGGCAGGGTCTTGGACCAGGGTCAACGGACTCGATAATTCTCGCCTCGGTGCCTACTCTAACTAGGGATCACACTCGGCAACTCTGGGCATTAGCTTGCCTCATCTCCACAACGGCCCCCCACATACGCCGGGGATGCCTGGTTTCACCTTGGAGATACCCAGTAGGGACCATCTCACAGGGAAAGCCAGGACAGGTTCCCCAGCGGTCTACAGCGCAGAGATACTCCTTCGGGAGTCGATTCTAGCGCTTTAGAAACCCACAATCAATCAATCAATTTATCACTACGCTTAGAGGTGGCAGCAGAAAGCGTTTCTTATTCGGTAGATAAGTAGGCATATGCTATACAGGCAAAAACACTAATTGCCTCACTACAAATGTATTAGAACAGATCTTGTCTGGAATAGTTTACTTTGGTGAAAAACATACCCACAGCTCCTAACACCGATGGTATTGCAATAACGAGGGTCGTGTGACGATTGAAGACTCACAACAGCCACATATTTTGTTTACTTTTTCATTAAGTGTATATTGTTCATCAAAGCCTGAAAATATTTTTATCCACGTGTGCCAGTTTGTAAAAGTAGCTCGACAAAGAAGTCTCTCTGGTTGATGAGCGGTGGTGAGGTTTCGTCTGAGGTATTTTTGGCACAAGCCGTTAAGTCATTGGAAGGACATGTAAAGATCAGCCATCTAGTGCAGGCGCCATTCGAGACCAGGCACTAGTACAGCTGCCCGAGAAAGCAGCTAAAACACATATTCAAGTATGTCAGTGAATAAGAAACATGGCAGCAGTGCAACATTAAAAATATGTGCAGTACAAAATACATAGATAACCCCCAATAGTGGATGACATGAGGCGGTGAGTGCCACTGGTCATACACGTAAAACTTAAGGGCAGCAGGTTTAATAAATGAACAATGCCGCCAGCACGCTTCAGTAAAAATGGCACAACTATTGCCGCGATGAAGTAAATTCATGAAGGGGCAGCAGGCTGCAATGAAGAGATGCTGCTGACCCACACTCAAGCTTGCAAGATCAATCAATCAATCATAGACATTTATAGAGCGCTCTACTTACCCGGAGGTTCTCAAGGCGCTAGGGGGGGGGGTGCTGCTACTGCCCGAACAGCCAGGTCTTGAGCTTCTTCCTGAAGGCGAGGTGGTCTTGGGTCAGGCGCAGGTCGGTCGGGAGGGAGTTCCAGGTCTTGGCAGCCAGGTAGGAGAAGGACCTTCCTCCTGTTGTCGTTCTTCGGATGCGGGGGACGGCGGCGAGGGCGTGACTGGCTGATCGGAGGTGTCGTTTGGGAGCGTAGAAGTTGATGCGGTTGTTGAGGTAGCTCGGGCCTTGATCGTGTAGGGCTTTGTGTGCGTGGGTGAGGAGACGGAAGGTGATTCTCTTGTTGACCGGGAGCCAGTGCAGGTCCCTTAGGTGTCCGGAGATGTGGCTGTGTTGTGGGATGTCGAGGATGAGTCTGGCCGAGGCGTTCTGGATCCGTTGGAGTCTCTTCTGGAGCTTGGCGGTGGTTCCGGCGTAGAGGGCGTTGCCGTAGTCCAGTCGGCTGGTGACGAGGGCCTGGGTGACAGTCTTCCTGGTCTCGGTGGGGATCCATCGGAAGATTTTCCGTAGCATGCGCAGGATGTTGAAGCACGACGAGGAGACTGCGTTGACTTGCTTGGTCATGGAGAGGGAGGAGTCCAGGATGAAGCCCAGGTTGCGTGCGTGGTCTGTCGGTTTGGGTGCAGTTCCCAGGGCGGGGGGCCACCAGGAGTCGTCCCAGGCGGAGGGCGAGGATCCCAGGATGAGGACTTCCGTCTTGTCCGAGTTCAGCTTCAGGCGGCTGGTCGACATCCACTCGGCTACTTCTTTCATTCCTTCGTGAAGGTTGGCTCTGGCGGCGGCGGGGTCGTTGGTAAGGGAGAGGATCAGCTGGGTATCGTCGGCGTAGGAGATGATGTTCAGGTTGTGTTGGCGTGCGATGGCCGCGAGGGGGCTCATGTAGACGTTGAAGAGGGTTGGGTTCAGCGAGGATCCTTGGGGTACGCCGCAGATGACTTCGGTGGCCTTTGATTTGTACGGAGGTAGGCGGACTCTCTGGGTTCTTCCGTCGAGGAAGGAGATGATCCATTCCAGTGCCTTCTCCTGGATTCCGACGTTGTAGAGGCGCTGCACTAGGGTGCGGTGGCAGACGGTGTCGAAGGCCGCGGAGAGGTCTAGGAGGATGAGGGCCGTTGTTTCTCCGTTATCCATCAGGGTTCGGATGTCATCGGTGGCCGCGATGAGGGCGGTCTCGGTGCTGTGGTTGGCTCGGAAGCTAGACTGTGAGGGGTCGAGGGATCCGTTCGTCTCGAGGAAGGCGGCCAGTTGCTTGTTGACGGTCTTCTCGATGACTTTGGCTGGAAACGGGAGGAGCGAGATGGGGCGGTAATTCTTCAGTTCGGTGGGGTCCGCTGTTGGTTTCTTGAGTAGAGCGCCGAGTTCGGCGTGCTTCCAGCTCTCAGGGAAGGTGGCGGTGTCGAATGAGGTGTTGATGATGTCCCGCAGGTGGGGTGCGATGACAGCGTCGGCCTTGTTGAAGACGTGGTGAGGGCAAGGGTCGGTCGGAGATCCGGAGTGGATGGAGTTCATCGTGCGGACGGTGTCTTCGGTGCTGATAGTAGTCCAGGCGCGGAGGGTGGTGGTAGGGGGCGGTGGTTCGGTTGAGTCGGACGTGGCGTTCGTCGGTTGGGTGTTGAAGCTGTTGTGTATGTCCGCGATCTTGTTGTGGAAGTAGGAGGCGAGGGAGTTGCAGAGTTCTTGCGATGGGGTGATGTCGTTGTTTCCGGCGTTGGGGTTGGAGAGCTCTTTCACGATGTTGAAGAGTTCCTTGCAGTTGTGTGCGTTGTTGTCCAGTCGGTCCTTGAATGCAGTTTTCTTGGTGTCGCGGATCAGCTGGTGGTGCTTCCGGGTGGCAAGCTTGAGGGTGGTCATGTTGTCCGGTGTTGGCTCCCTTCTCCAGGCTTTCTCGAGGGCTCGGCAGTTCTTCTTGGAGCTCTTGAGTTCGTCGGTGAACCATGGGGCCTTCTTGCTGCCGGGTCTGCTGGGCGGGGTCTTCAGTGGGGCGAGTTCGTCCGCGCAGTTGCTGATCCACTTCGTGAGGTTGTCGGCGGCCTGGCTGGGGTTCGCTGAGCTGGCGGGAGGGTGCTGGCTCAGGGAAGCGGCGAGCTGGTCGACTGTGATCTTGCTCCAGTTTCTGCGGGCGACCTGTTGCTGGTGGTGGTGGATCGTCGTTCTTCTGAAGGTGAAGTGGACGCAGCTGTGGTCCGTCCAGTGGAGTCCTGTGGCGTGGCTGAAGGCGATGTCTTTGCAGGATGAGAAGACAGCGTCGAGTGTGTGTCCGGCGAGGTGGGTGGGGGTGGTCACCAGCTGCTTGAGTCCGAGGTTGGCGAGGTTGTCGAGCAGGGTGGTGGTGTTGCGGTCGTTGTTGTTCTCCAGGTGGAAGTTGAGGTCCCCCAGGAGGATGTAGTCAGCGGAGGGGAGGGCATGCGGGCTGACGAAGTCGGCGATGTCCTCGCTGAATTGTGTGCGTGGTCCCGGGGGTCGGTAGATCAGGGTGCCTCTGAGGGTGGTCTTCGGGTCGGTGTGGATCTGGAAGTGTAGGTGTTCGGCGGTAGTCAGGATGTCGTCGGTGTGGGTCGTGATGCGGATGGTGTCCCTGTGGATGATGGCGATGCCTCCTCCCATCTGGTTGGCGGTGCGGTCCCTCCGGATGATCTTGTAGCCGTCCGGGATGGCGATGGCGATGTCGGGCGCTGAAGAGGCGTTCATCCAGGTCTCCGTGAGGAAGGCAACGTCAGGAGCTGTTGTGTCGATGAGGTTCCAGAGTTCGATGGCGTGTCTGTGGACTGAGCGGGTGTTGAGCAGGATGCACTTGAGGTGGTTGGTGCTGGTGTTCGTCTTGGCGGGTGCTGGTGCGAGGCAGGTCCGGATGCAGGTGAACTTGCAGGCGGTGCAGCAGAAGGGTCCGTGGGAGCGCCTCGGGGTGGCACGGTAGCATCCCGGGGCTCGTCCGTCGTTGAGTGCGATGAGGGTGGCGGCGTCGTACGTCCGGCGGGTGGGCTGGGATCTGCGGGGGCCAGGGGTCCTGGCACTGGGCGCGGTCCAGGCGCGGACGGGCGCAGACGGGCTTACCTTTGGCGCACCTTCGGCGCTCATTTGGTGCTCCCGCTGCGCGCGTCCGCTGCGCGGTCGCTGAGGGGGCGTCATAAGAAGGGATCCGGGAGGGCGGGTCAGGCGGGAGGCGGGGAGCGCGTGGGCCTATCGGTAGGCGGGGGGGCGGGGTCGCGTCAAAACCGGCGCGAAAACCAGGCGGCTGGCCCTGCGGCGGCTGGGGCGCCGGGCTGGATCGGCGATCAAGGCGGGCGGCCCTGCGGCGGCTGGGGCGCCGGGATGGATCGGCAGCAGGCAGGCAGGCAGCAGGTAAGTGGCAGGCAGCAGGCGGGGAGCGAGGGGGCAACCAGGCCGAGGGCACAGTGGTCGTGTGCAAGCAGATGAGCACCAATAGCAAGCTCCATGTAAGCAGTGGAGCTCAGCTTTCCCTACTCAAAAAACAAAAATACAGCATCAGCAGTAGGCCTATACTGCTTAAGGAAAAAAAATTGCCAGTTCCAAAATAGAAAAGTGGTTGGCTTAATTTAAAAAAAAACCAAAATGATTTCTTAAAGTTCTCATCTCGTTATTCAGACCGGAACGGGTTGAGAGCACCTAGATGAGCCTTTGTATACCGGTATGCCTGAGTAAATAAAATAAATATTCGTGAAAACAAGGCTCAGCATTTTCTCTGCTGATCAGATCAGGGCTAATTACAGCAACGTTTGGGCCAGGGACACCGGTCTCTGCCACCAGCTGGAGCCCCGTGACTGACTGGAAGGTGGCGGGGAGGGTGAGCAGACAGAGAGGGGTGGAGGAGCGGGGAAGAGGCACAACAAGGAAATCAAAACCAGAGCTGTGCTCGTAAAAGGGCACAGTGCTGGTACAAAGAGCTCATACCTGTAGAGAGGGAAGGTTGTGCTGGGAGGAACAGGCACTGACAGCAGTGTCCCTTGCTCTGGGGCAGGCAGCAGCACACGCAGAAGGGGAGGCAGCAGTGTTAAGAGGGGTGAGAGTAAGAATGCTATATTTAAATGCAAGCAGCTAGGGCCCTGAAGCTGAACACACACAAACAGTAACAGAGCAGGAAGCCAAGAAAAAATAGTCCCCTGGAGAACAGATAAAGAACCATAGTGGAATGAGACAGTACTAAGGCCCTGCTCTGTTGGGAGGATAAGAAGAGAGAAAGGAGGGGCAAAAAGGCAGAACTGACCTCAGGCAAGCAAGGATTTTTAAAAGACACTGACATAGACAAATGAAAAGCAATGCCAAGAACAAGGGATGGACGTGATGGCCACAGACTAATTACTGCAGGTCTCAAAGAGACACAGCATGCGCTGCCTAGCTCGTCCTAAAAAGAGGACCTTCAGACCACTCTTTAGTCACTTTTTGGACCTGCGGAGGACTCTCAGCCTACTGCTGTGGCCTGCTGTGTACTACACAAGAGAGATTTGCTTCACCTCCTTAGCTGCCTAGAGCCTGCCTTGAACCCGCAGAGGCCTGCCCTGAAGTGTGAGCCCTGCTTCATTACTTAAAGCCAGGAATAGCATAGTGACTCTAGGGGCTAATTTACTGGCCTCTTGTTCAGAGCCTCAGGGACAGAAAAGGCTCACACCATCTTGAACTTGCACCTGGACCCAGCCTGAGAGAGTTCTAACACTAAAGTGGAGCCTTTCCAGTCTAGGACACTTTGTGGTGGTGCTAAAGGTGCCAAAATCCAAATTTTGGAACTTAAAAGATTTTTGCCTAAAAACTGCTCAGAGAACCGAGAGAATACAGGGACCAATTTGCTTGGGTATCCATCCAAGGTGCATCCTTTGCTGCAGCTCCTGTTACGTTCTTCTCCACGCAGCAAATCCTGTTCAGTGGTCCTACGCCAAAGGGGTATCTGGTGTCCCGGAACTCTCTTCAGCTACTGCCTCCTGCCTTGTCCCACAGGAGATTTTCGACTTTAAAAAAACAATACAATTCCAAACGTGGAAATCTTCACTGCAACTTCATTTAGCGACTCCCCGACAATGACACTTATTCCTCGGACACCGCCTGCAGCCGTGCCCTGCTCAAGTTTACCCACTCAGAACATTTTCTTCAGAATTTCTTAGGAGTTTGAAGGTAAGCGACAACTGGGCCCAATCCACTTTTTGTATTTGACCCGTGCTCCATCACGGTCAGCGATGTTTTCGAATTTGACCCAGCAACTAGATGTCCACGTTTGGCACTTTGATCTTTTATGCACTTGTTTTTACCTTAAAGTCTAGATTTCCATAACTCTGATTCTACTAATTGGATTTTTTCATTTTGTTGTCAAATGATTCATTAAAATGTACTTTAATTTTTCTAAATTGGTGTGGGGTTTTTCTTGTGTTATGCTTTGACTTTATTACTATTTGGTGTGCTGCATACATTCTTTATACATTGCCTCTATTTCAATTCAATTAAACTTTATTCGGATACAGTTTTGTGTCCATAAAAGTATACAAGTAATTAAAATCATTATTTAAAAACTGTTAAAATATTTAGTACAGAATATGACACGGGTAAAATACATTTTGTAGTAAAAAGAGCCGTAACTATCCATTAGCAGCAAGAATTCATATAGAAAAGACACAGAAACAAAGACAACAGCAGACTTGTGAAGCCAATAGTTTCTATTGTGACCCCAGAACACAGTCTATCATTATATATTTTACACGGAGTCAAAGTTAGCTCGATATCTAACACACACTTTTAAAAATTGGGCTATTGGGATGATGTTGTACTCAATGTCCAGACATTGTAGGGCAAGAAGGGCCGGATGACAGTGCCGCAAGCCCATGAGTTTCACCAAAGGGATGATCCACCGCTTACGTGGGAATTCATAATAACTGCAGAAAAAGACTATGTGGAGTAACGATTGCTCTGACTGCCCGTCACATGGGCAACAGGGCAGGGTACTAGACCAGTCTTTTATCTTTGGAAAAGTTAACTGCTGATGGAAAGTATTAAAACGGAGACGCGTCAAAAGATATTTATCATGGACAGTGACACTGGTTAGTAGATAAGGCTGGATCCCATGGGAGACTTGCACCGAGACTAGGTGGAAATTTGTAGGTTTAATGATCTCTGATGCCGAGCGAAGCTCACGGAGATGGGATAGACACACATCTTTCAGTTTTTTATGTGAAACTTCAGTTATGGTCTCGGGGGTTAGAAAGGCTGTTTCCATGTTTACATCTCTAAGGAAATTATAAACATAAAGTAACCATGGGATATTTTTCCACTTATCCAGTGTGAGGCAGTCAGAAATAAGAAAACGTGTAAGTTTACATTCTAAAGTTTGCCAAAGACGGTGCCATAAAAGAATTGGTTCAACAGCAATAAGATCGGTAATATAGTCCTGACCCAACTCCATATGACAGCCGAAGGTTGGGGAGCTTTTTGGGGCTGCCAGGAGATACCGCAGGAAGCCGTTTTCTACTTTTTGCCTCTAAGTTAAGACTGATTGCTTTTGTGCCAAGCTACCACAGGGTTAAGCACGGGTTAATTAAGTGAATTTTGTGGTTCACCCGACAGAGATTGTGGCTGTTGCTTGAACAGTGGTCATCATCAGGACACAAATAATCAGGTACACCCAGAAATACAAAATTGGAAGAATAGAATTTGGATCCAGAAAAAAACAAAATCATTCTGTGGGCTATTGGAACACTACGAGAAGCCTTACATACTAGTCTGAGAGTACATACCATTAAATTTAAGTTTAAAAGGCCTGAGTAATTACTTTTATACAGAACCTACAAGAAAGAAGGAGAGTACTCAGGTTGCAACCAGGTAACATAGGGGCTCAAAGACATGTGCAATGGAAAAAAGATATGTGAATACTAATTTATTTATTTCTTTTTTACATTTGTATGGCGCGCAGCTACCCAACAAGGGTTTCCCGGCGCCGATGGCAGAGTTGAAGCGGTTTAGGAAGGTGGTTTATGACAAGGTGGATTAATTCTGGAAGAGCCAGGTTTTAGGTGTTTTCTGAAGATGACATAACTGTCTTCTTTGCGGATATGGAGAGGGAGTTTGTTCCAGAGAGTGGGCCCTAGGACAGAGAAAGATCTTCCTCCCATTCTCGCGAGCCTGAACTTCGGGGTAGAAAAGTTTGCGGAATATTGAGATCGCAGCGCTCTTGCCGGAATGTAGGGGGTAGCAAGGGTTTGTAGATATTTAGGGGCGGTACCAGATTTGATCCTAAACATATAGCTCAGGGCTTTGAACCTAATGCGGCTCTCCACCCTGAGCCAATGTAGGTCTTTTAGATGGTTTGACACACTGGAGGTTTTTGGAATATTACAAAGTAGTCTTGCCGCTGAGTTCTGGACCAGTTGTAAGCGGTTAGTGACAGCTTTGTTTGAGCCCAAGTAGAGAATGTTGCCGTAGTCAAGACGAGATGTGATGAGTGCATTGACTACGGACTTTTGGGTATCAAGGGGAAGCATCCAAAGGATCTTTTTTAACCATTTCAAGATGGTGAAGCAGAGGCCAACCACTTTGTTAGCCTGCTGCTTCATGGACATGGTGTTATCAATGGTAACCCCCAGATTTCTTACTTGGGTGGCAGGAGTGGGGATGGAACCAAGCTCGGAGGGCCAGTGAGTTGCGTTCCAAAGGTCTTTATTTTTCCCCAGGAGGAGGATTTCGGTTTTGTCTCCGTTCAACTTCAGCTGGTTTGTGGAAATCCAGCTGAAGATGTTTTGGAGACCTTGTTTAAGACGTGATGGGGTCAGTGGGTTTGATTCTGACAGGGAAAAGATGATTTGAGAATCATCTGCATATGTCATGAGAGTAAGCCCAGATTCATCAGCTAGATCAGCCAGGGGCCGGAGGTAGAGATTAAAAAACAGAGGGCTCAGGATGGAGCCCTGCGGTACTCCGTGGGGGGCGCTAATCGTATCGGAGCAGGCTATTGAGGATGAAATTTGGAATGTTCTCTGTGACAAGAAGGATTCAATCCATTTTAGCGCTTCCCCCCTGATGCCATTTCTCCCAAGAGTGGCCAGGAGTTTGGAATGGGAGATGGTGTCGAAAGCCGCACTCAAATCTAATAAAATGAGTGCGACTGTCTGACCATCATCTAGGAGTTTCCTGATGTTTTCGGTTACTCCTAGTAGGGCTGTTTCTGTAGAGAAACCGGCCCTAAAACCAGATTGTGATGGATGAAGAAGGCAGTTATCTTCGGTAAAGAGGGTTAGGGCAGAGTGGATGTGCCTTTCCAGCAGTTTTGAAAAGATGGGGAGAAGTGAGATGGGCCGATAATTCGCGGGAAGTTCCGGGTTGGCAGTGGTTTTTTTTTAGGAGTGGGCTGACCATGGCGTGTTTCCATATTGAAGGCACTGCGGAGAGCTGGAGGGAAAAATTTATAGTTTCTGCAATAATGGTCAGGGCAGGAACATCCAGTTTCTTAAGAACAGAAACAGGTATTGGATCACGGGGGGAGCCTGATTTGACTAACTACATTGTTAAACAAAAATAACAAAAACACCCCAAGTGACCAAGGAATGTATAGTCGAAGTAATAACCATGCCCAATAAATTTGTAACATATCTGCCTTTACTAGAAAATGATGAGCCCACAATTGCCAGGATGGTACTTAGTGTAGGCAGGCGAAGCATCAATCATCAACCAGGGGGACACGTAAATAGAACCACCCCAAGCCAGCAATGTAACCGTTGCTGTCCTGGTCAGGGAGCAAAAGATGGGGACCTCCTGACAACAGGTAAATCAGCACCTGGTTCAGATCCACAAAAGCTCAAAAAAGAAAGAGTATTTAAAATAATTGTTGATGACAACATAAAATGATCAATTAACAAAAAGAGAGGTCATTACTGAAAAAAATGTATCTTGAATAAAAATGTAAATATAGTAGGACTAGTCGAAAGAGGACCATCAATCGCGCTTCCAAAAATAAATCACAATATGAAAACAGCATTAAAAACTGGATTAAAAGTGATTACAGATGAAGAAAAATGAAAATGAACTTTCTGGACCTCCTTTGTTTAAAAGGAAACCTGAGCACAGGAACGAATGCATGACTGAGAATTTCAAAAATAAAAGAAAGGGAGGAGGTCAAGCCACATTGCAATAGTTTCCCGTTGTGGTGCCAGAATGTCAACCCAACTGGCATCGTAAGGATCATCCGTATCAAACCACAGACAAACTGGCATCGTAAGGATCATCCGTATCAAACCACAGACAAACTGGCATCGTAAGGATCATCCGTATCAAACCACAGAATGTTAGAAATTGACCACATGAAAGTTTAGCAAATAATACTAAGAAAAGTTACACACATGGGTTGACTCAAGCAAGATGAAAAGTGGCGGTCCCACCGACAATGCATATGTATGATGGGGCAGTACATTTTTATCATGTGTGAGCCAGCAATCGGTGCTAATCCTGATCGATGTGCTACGGCATCCAAGCTATAAGTCATTGACGAGGCCTAATAAAGCTGGAAGCGCTCTGGGGCTGCTTGTGGACCCATGTGCAGCGTGTCTCGCCTGGAAGCTCGCGATTGACTGTTTGCATGAGGAGCAGGGTCAGTACTAATTTGCATAAGGCGGGCCTCTGTCTAGAGTGGAATGGTGGGCAAAAAACAGCGGGTTGGGAGCGGTAGGCAGCAGTTATGCTAATAGCAAGCATCCCATTGCTTTCAGGACAATATCAACCTAGTCATAGTAGTGTCCTGGTACAGTAGAGACGGTAATCATGGTTGCATTGCTGTTTGTTCTAACTGTATCCTCCAAAGCAATGCCCGATGAGTACCTTCATACAGCGAATTGTGGTTTCCTAAGTGTGACCTCAATGATATCAGAGCTTAGGAGTGGGGGCAGTGGAGAAGGAAGAAGAGAGGGTAGTTAGGAGAAACTATGACGCGGAATACCCAGGTTTAATGATGATTTCCAACTGTTCCCTCATCGCACTCGACCGTTTAGTAACTGGACAACAGACGAGTTGCATTCGATAATTTTTACTATGCCTACTCAACTCTGTTTGCTTTTCTGTGAATAATTCTTTTCTTAGGCCCACTTATCGTCAATGTACACTCTAGCGATCATTCCAGTAAGGCAAAGACATGAAAATACAGCATGTTCTTATTTTTTCAAATATCCTTAACAATTCATAACATGCAATCAGTAGAAGAAGCAAATTACTGAGGCGGAGAGAATGGCGGCAAATGAAATGCAAGAGTACTCTCTTGCTTCTATGAGTATAAATAACAAATAAATTCCTAATTACCACTGACGTCGTGGGCAAGGGATCCCAAAATAAAGGCCAAAAATCAGAAGGAAGAACTCTTCAAGTGCTGTCACCGGAGCAACCCTACATTTGTTTTATCCCCATTGAATTGCAGGAAATTTGCAAGTATATCAGGCAATACCTAGGATTCAGTGTAAGGGACTTCTTTAATTTTTTTAAATAACCTAAACTGACTTAAAATGTCATATTATTGTTAAGTTTAATTCTTCCTGGCTCTATTGCCACCACTCAAGTCGAGCAAAACAGTTCAACGCTTTTTTTCTCCCCAGAGTCTTCTTGACAACCTGTTCTTTCTTAGTTAATCCCAATGTAACCATGTCCTAAAATACCAACTGATGCTACTGGCAATTGCACAAGCATGATTTGGTTTGTGGAAAAGAAATTGCGTAAAACATATTTTTAATATTCCTAATGAGTTTATCGACCTACGACAAAGGTATAAATGGTGTCGGCATCTCAGATCGACCTCGCACTACACAAGTGCACAGAGTCCTGGGAAGTGTGACCCCTACCGTGACCTCTCAAGGATGCGACTAAGGTGTGACATGTGGGATTCTCGAGATGTAAGCTTGAAAAGCATGGTGACCAGTTAATGCTCAGAACATATTGCTATCACATCAGATGCAGAAGAAACACATTATAACAAATCTCACAAGGCCTTTCTGTTCCATTTGCAGTACTACCCACTGTGAAGGAGAGAAATGGCTGCTCAATGCATTACCTTCTGGGTTAGGTTATCGTGGATTCCACACATTGCTTCTGCCAAGGATGATATTGTGTTGGTTTCATCAGGGATTTTGAACCCTGTATAATCTATGACCCTGTAAAGAAGAAAAAAAGACATACTGAGGTCAGTTCACGGTAGGCGTTTGTCACAGGGATTTGCAGACAATGTGCGTGAGAAAAGTGCAGACACGGACAAAATGTTAAAGTTTGAAAGAAAGTTGGGAGCTAAAAGAAGAAAACAAAAAGTGATTCAAAACGTATAATGAGGGGTAAGGAGCTGAAATAATGAAGAACGAGTCACAAATTAAAAGAAAATGAAGAAACCAATCCAGGAGTGGTGGGTACAGATGACAATCACAAGCGGAGCAAGGTCTAGAGATACCTGCAGAAACGAAGGGTAAGTGACCTGCAGGGAGTGGGTTAGTCTAAAATTGACAAGTGCCAGTACCTGAAATGATTGATATCAGTGGTATTATGAATTTTGGGGTGCCTAATAGACTTTCCAGGTGCTCTGTGTGTGATGTGTGTAGAATAGTAGGTACCAGGTGCCCCTTTCTGCGCGGGGCCTACACAGTCTGGTCTGAGAGAATTACTCCAGGATTCCACATCACTCCCATTTACTAATGTGTAAACCAAGCTGGGGGTGAAAGAGTTCTGAGAAATGTTTAGTCTCTTGGCTTTAATATATGCCCGAACTTGTGTTCCAACCTCAATAGCGACAGTTTTACATTTGTTTACATCTATATACCTCTTCCCGTGATATTTTATTTCTTGTTAAGTGCGTACGCGGTTAAGAGGCAGAATGTATTAAAAAAGTTTAAAAAACCTCTTGTGAGGAATTTCCTGTCCAAGTTACAAGCCCAGCTTACTTCAGCTCCACAATCCACAACAGAACTCACACACGTCACAGCACAGGGGGCATCACAACAGTTATCAGGCACTGGTCATAGATATCAAAGCTCCCCTGGTAAGGTCACCACAAGTTACAGATTTCCCCAGACAGCTGGTGAAAAACGGGGACCGTCCTGGCAAATCCGGGATGCGTGGATATATATATATATATATATATATATATATATATATATATATATACCAAATCCTTTCTGCGAAGCACACGCAATTCTCCGCGCTGCCACACCTTCAGGAATGGACCACAGCAAAGGTAACTTATGAAGTGCAATTTATTCCAGTCACAACATGACGCGTTTCGGCCAGGTTACCCCAGCCTTGATATATATACATTTACAAGGCTACTAACTTTGTGTATATATATATATATATATACATACATACATTTGCAAGGCTACGCAAAAAACAGGACAAGCCAGATGTAAAAGTAGCATGAGAGGCTTTAGGCAGGCTTTGGTGTGGGACCTGTCCTGGTTTTTGCGCCTTAAAATCTGCTTTCCTGTCGACCTTTATTTTGCTCATAAACATGTATAACCGGGGCTTTATGTGGGCCGGGTCCTGCTGGTGCTCAGCACCGTTATATATAGAGGGTCCCAGACCAAAACACAATTCCTGATTTTGAACACACACTATTTAAATGAATTTTTGAAACACACACTAAATGAAGGTGAACAGTGTTTTTAATTCACTGTACCAGGTAAACAATGAATGTTGAAAAATCAGACATTAAATATACATGATTCAATGCGCCCACAAAGGGAGGGGGAGGGGGGAGGTGCAAGGAGGGGGATGTATTTCACTAGATTTTACATCACTAGTTAACATTCAAGAACAACAACATAATACATAGTTCAAAGCATAATTCCACATACATGAAAGCCATGGAACATGACATATATCATAGCAAAAAATTTTTTCTAAGGAGATACTCCTATAATGATTAGTATATCAAACTAGGGTTAGGAGTTCCTTGTTGTAAGGTGTAGATGTCTACGTTTCGACCCCGATGGTGTAGGACAGTGGATCCTTACTGCGTGGGTCTTCGTCAGGACGTGATAGGTGAAGGGGAGGGGAATGATGGGGCGTTTAACTCTGCGCAAAAAAATATAATAATAATTGTTACTCAACCGGTCTCAACTGAGTCCCGACACAACTACAAAAAGAAGGACAATAGAGTCCATTTATTAAAAATCAAAAGAAAGGAAATGGTAGGAGGTTCATACCAAGAGAGAAATACTGGGTGGGCTAAAGGCTAAATAGTTATCTCATGCCACAGATCAACAAAAGGAACTGCCATATGTGTCTAAACACCTAAAAAGCTTTATTACCACTGTGACCCAATGAGACAGGTAGGATTTAACTGGAAAAGACTCTTACACGACAGGGCATTAAATACCTTCGTCAGACGATTATGCACAAAAGGGGGGTACCACGTGTGCAGTCAAGATCTACCGTATGTAATCAAAATTAAAAATCACATTTGTAAGCAAAACCCAAGTGGGGTGTTGAGACTAAGGTGAGGCTGTATGGATAGAGCCCTACCTTGTTGTAAGCACCAAGGGTTAAGTCATGGATCAAAATGATTACCGGCTGCATCTGAAAGCAACGGTAAACAGCGTGTCAGTAGCACAGTCGCATTCTCCAATGAATCAATGAAGACTCAATACAGCTCAAAACTCACCAGTGTGGGTTGTACACCGTGCTAAGCCGGCTCTTTATCCACAAATTAACGCACGTTGTCAAGCTTGGCTCCGCATTATTGCTCTGTAAAGACATTGATAGAAAACGCCCAGCGTTTTAGAAATAACCCAGCGTTTTAAAAGTATGTCTTGCTGCTCCCTGCCAAGGGGAAAAAACTCACCCGCAATAGGGTTTGAAGGGCCAACCAGCCTTATTCCTAAAAAGAGACCTTTTTTCAGTTGGGGCGCGTTGTCGCAAAAGCATCTGCAGTGAACAAATCTGCAATATACAAGGTGAAAGGCTACTTAAGGAAAACCCAGCGTTAACAAATACGCATGGCTGCTCCCAGCCAGAGGGGAGACTCACCCGCAATATTGTGGAAGAAGCCAAACCGGGATTTTATTTCCGACCAAATCAGGGAAAGCCTCGATGATATTTAAAAGCCGCGTGTCACCATCTGTAGAGACACGGAGAAAAGACACTTAAACAGCCGCCCTTCGACTAACAGAACGCACAATTTCAGAACGCCAGGAGGGAGACCAAAAGGCAGAGACTCACCCGCGCTGCTGACGGAAAATTCCGATAGTGGTGCCTGCGCGCCGCGTCTCCTGGAAACAGGAAGTGTTGCCCCGAGAGACGGAGTTATTTACTCTCATGTGAAGACAGACTCGGGTCAGACTTATAAAAACTTCATTTAAGCGGGGATTTCGTCAGGAAAAAATAAACTCAATCAATGCTAGCGAAAACAGCCAAGGTCAGGAATTAATAAACATATATACAGCTAAATTTATACAATAAATCGGATAGGGCCCATTGGCAAAAACGTGATCATAGCACTGGACCTACCACACAGGGCGGTCAAAAGGGCTACTCACTCCATGCAATCCTACCTTGTTAAGAAGTGAAAAAACATTCTTGAAGCCCATACATATTCATCTCACCCACCAGAGGGTCCGAATGGATCATATATTATAAATGTCAGACATGCCAGAATGGTGACAGGGGGCGTCAAAGACACTGTACATACCTAAATAGGTGGTAGATGGCGCAAACCTACCTGGCAAGGCGGTTAAAGCGCTCTGTTATTAAAACATTCAGGTACATTGCACATTTGTAAGACAAATAGATACTGCTTATTGGGTAGGTTATACCAGGTTCATAGCTTCAAAAAATCCACATGACACATCCCACATAGGTTTCGAAAGGATCAGAAGGTAAGGAAGCATCATACGCCATTATATATCCCTAGAACATTGATGTACTTGCGCGAACCTGCCGGGCACGGTGGTTAAGGCGCTATGTAGCCCAAGGGTAACATTTAGAAGCAAAAATACACATTTGAAACATCTTAATCCACAACTAAATGTTGAGGCACATTGATGAAGACACTCTCAAACAGGAATAAAGCATACTAACATAGATATTTCACAGAGTAGCCATTTGGGCAAAACTGCTTTCAGACTCATTAAGACCCCCTCGTACAGAGTCAAAAAACCGGATCCATTTGATTTCTCTCATATTCAAAATGGGTTCAATGCTCCCACCCCTTGGACCCAGCTTAGCCTGCTCCAAAACTAACCACCTCAAACTCTCTGGTGGATGGCTCTTTTCATTACAATGTTCCACCAGGGGTGCGCCTGCAACCTTGCATCTCACACGGCTGCAGTGTTGGAAAAAACGTACTTTGACTCGTTGCTGGGTTTGACCCACATAGATCAAGTCACAGGGGCATATAATGCAGTATATTACGTCGGTCGAATTGCAATTCGTGTGCGATTTTAGTGGTACTTGTTGTTGACCGTGGCTAAAGACCTTAGTTTGGATTGTCGCAGGGCATGCTTTGCATGAGCCGCATCGGTAATGGCCCACAATGGGGGGCAGGTTCCACATGGTTGTGATGGTAGGTGCATCTTTGGTCGGCAGGAAGGAGCGAACCACACTATCCCGAATGTTCTTAGCCTTCTTAAAAGCATGAAGGGGCAATGAGTTACACCCAAGATCTTCTGATATCAAATTCCAATATCTATTGATGGTTTTTTTCACCTCATTGCTCCTTGTGGAGAAAGTTGTCACACAGATGAGGCGCTCCTCCTGGTTCACCAGTTTGTCACTAGGTTGGAGCAAGATTTCTCTTGGGTTGAACCATGCTCTTTTTTTGGCTTTATTTACCAGGCGTCTGGGGTATCCACGTTCGAGCAACCTGTTCATCAACACGGTGGACTGCTCTATGTAGTCATCCTTCCTACTGCAGTTACGTCGAATCCTTAAAAACTGACCAAACGGAAGGTTGTCCCGGAGACCTCGGGGGTGGTGGCTAGAGTATAGTAGAAGAGAGTTCCTCTCCGTCGGTTTCCTGAACAGTATAGTTTTTAAGGTGTCATCTTCCACAAAAATAGTAAGGTCCAAGAAATCTATTGTTTTTTTATCGAAATGGATAGTGAACTTGATGTCCGGGGAGCGTGAATTGAGCCAATTGAAAAAACCGGTGATTTTGTCCTCAGTACCTGACCAGATACAGATGATATCGTCAATATATCTCATCCAGGTTTTTATGTGTGGTCTGAAAGGGTTAGCATCAGTAAGTACAAACGTGTCCTCATACATGGACATAAAGATAATGGCCAAATCTGGGGCAAAGGCAGCCCCCATCGCCACACCCTTGGTCTGGAGATAGAAACAGTTTCTGAAGACAAAGAAATTCCTCATCATCGCAATTTTTAATAATAGAATGATGAAAGATGTAGGCACCCAGGTTGGAGCCTCCCGCTTATCTAGTGCAATAGTCATTGCCATGAGAGCCTCCTCTTGGGGTATGCTTGTATACAGGGAGACGATGTCACAGGTTACTAGAAGATCTTTAGCGGAGTCATAGGGATGCCCTTCAATCAGGTTGATGGTATGAGTAGTATCCCTGAGATAAGTGGTAGTGGCTTCTGCTATAGGTTTCAAAAAAACATCTATGTATCTACATAGGGGTTCCAGAACAGAACCACACCCCGAGACAATCGGGCGTCCAGGAGGCTGGTGGAGATCCTTGTGTACTTTGGGTAGGGTATAGATGGTTGGGAGTCGTGGATGCCTCTGGTTCAGATATTGAAATTCGTGTTCCGATAGGAAACCTTGTTGTCGTCCATCCTCCGTAACCCTCAGGATCTCGGCCGTGATGTCCTTGGATGGGTCACCACCCAATTGCTTGTAGCTAAATCCATCGTTCAGCTGTCGCAAAATTTCCTGAGTGTAGTTATCCAAATCTTGGACAACTATCGCCCCGCCCTTGTCGGCCGGTTTCACAACTATTTCAGTGTTGTCTCTTATCGTCTTGAGTGCTGATTGTTCTGCACGGCTAATGTTATTTCTGACAAACTTGTTGTCATCAAGGATAGACCTTACATCCCTAAGTACGAGACTTTCATACGCAAGGATCCGCTGGGTCATGGCATAAGTCGATGGTACGAAAGTAGATGGTACCCTCAGGTTTGTGGCAGATAGCATCGGTTGAGGTGGCTTGTTCCTGAAGAAGTATCTGAGTCTTATCTTTCTGAAGAATTTGTGGAGTTCGACCTCCGTGTTGAACGGATCTGGTTTGGAGGTTGGAACGAAGGATAAACCACGACTCAATACTTTAACTTCATCGTCTTGGAGGGTGTATTTGGAAATGTTAATCACAGGAGACGTCTTTGTCACCATCGGTAGGTTTTTCTGCGGGTCGACCTCTCCCCGTGTTCCTCTTGAGGGAAGCTCACTTGCTTGGCACCTCTCCCTCTCCCGGAGTCCCATTCTTGGCCTGGGTTGAATTGGCCCCTGCCTGTCCCCCTGTCCCACATGTTCCCACGGCCCCGGGGGGGTCTCCATCCTCCCTGACCTAAAAAAGCTAGCATTGATTGAGTTTATTTTTTCCTGACGAAATCCCCGCTTAAATGAAGTTTTTATAAGTCTGACCCGAGTCTGTCTTCACATGAGAGTAAATAACTCCGTCTCTCGGGGCAACACTTCCTGTTTCCAGGAGACGCGGCGCGCAGGCACCACTATCGGAATTTTCCGTCAGCAGCGCGGGTGAGTCTCTGCCTTTTGGTCTCCCTCCTGGCGTTCTGAAATTGTGCGTTCTGTTAGTCGAAGGGCGGCTGTTTAAGTGTCTTTTCTCCGTGTCTCTACAGATGGTGACACGCGGCTTTTAAATATCATCGAGGCTTTCCCTGATTTGGTCGGAAATAAAATCCCGGTTTGGCTTCTTCCACAATATTGCGGGTGAGTCTCCCCTCTGGCTGGGAGCAGCCATGCGTATTTGTTAACGCTGGGTTTTCCTTAAGTAGCCTTTCACCTTGTATATTGCAGATTTGTTCACTGCAGATGCTTTTGCGACAACGCGCCCCAACTGAAAAAAGGTCTCTTTTTAGGAATAAGGCTGGTTGGCCCTTCAAACCCTATTGCGGGTGAGTTTTTTCCCCTTGGCAGGGAGCAGCAAGACATACTTTTAAAACGCTGGGTTATTTCTAAAACGCTGGGCGTTTTCTATCAATGTCTTTACAGAGCAATAATGCGGAGCCAAGCTTGACAACGTGCGTTAATTTGTGGATAAAGAGCCGGCTTAGCACGGTGTACAACCCACACTGGTGAGTTTTGAGCTGTATTGAGTCTTCATTGATTCATTGGAGAATGCGACTGTGCTACTGACACGCTGTTTACCGTTGCTTTCAGATGCAGCCGGTAATCATTTTGATCCATGACTTAACCCTTGGTGCTTACAACAAGGTAGGGCTCTATCCATACAGCCTCACCTTAGTCTCAACACCCCACTTGGGTTTTGCTTACAAATGTGATTTTTAATTTTGATTACATACGGTAGATCTTGACTGCACACGTGGTACCCCCCTTTTGTGCATAATCGTCTGACGAAGGTATTTAATGCCCTGTCGTGTAAGAGTCTTTTCCAGTTAAATCCTACCTGTCTCATTGGGTCACAGTGGTAATAAAGCTTTTTAGGTGTTTAGACACATATGGCAGTTCCTTTTGTTGATCTGTGGCATGAGATAACTATTTAGCCTTTAGCCCACCCAGTATTTCTCTCTTGGTATGAACCTCCTACCATTTCCTTTCTTTTGATTTTTAATAAATGGACTCTATTGTCCTTCTTTTTGTAGTTGTGTCGGGACTCAGTTGAGACTGGTTGAGTAACAATTATTATTATATTTTTTTGCGCAGAGTTAAACGCCCCATCATTCCCCTCCCCTTCACCTATCACGTCCTGACGAAGACCCACGCAGTAAGGATCCACTGTCCTACACCATCGGGGTCGAAACGTAGACATCTACACCTTACAACAAGGAACTCCTAACCCTAGTTTGATATACTAATCATTATAGGAGTATCTCCTTAGAAATTTTTTTTTGCTATGATATATGTCATGTTCCATGGCTTTCATGTATGTGGAATTATGCTTTGAACTATGTATTATGTTGTTGTTCTTGAATGTTAACTAGTGATGTAAAATCTAGTGAAATACATCCCCCTCCTTGCACCTCCCCCTCCCTTTGTGGGCGCATTGAATCATGTATATTTAATGTCTGATTTTTCAACATTCATTGTTTACCTGGTACAGTGAATTAAAAACACTGTTCACCTTCATTTAGTGTGTGTTTCAAAAATTCATTTAAATAGTGTGTGTTCAAAATCAGGAATTGTGTTTTGGTCTGGGACCCTCTATATATAACGCTATTGATCACCCAGGTCCCACTGACCATATGGGTACAACCCCCCTTGTATAACCAACGGTGCTCAGCACCGGCAGTTCTTAAAAGCAGGTGCTGAGATGGGTCTTTGCTGGACTCTCCATTTTTGCCCTCAGGGTGAAGAAAAATCTTAACATCTTAACTCTGCAGCAATACTAATGCTTTAAATAGGCTGTTACTGCCCGGCACGGAATACCTGCACTTTTTCATTTTGAGGAGAGTACCGGCACTTCTCAAGAGAGACTTAATACTTTTAATTGGAGACTACCTGCACTTCTATTTTTCCATTTCAAGCACTGAACAGAACCACCGCTCAAAGCCTTTGATGTAGCTTCAGAAACTCAAATTCAAAATAAGCTTTATTCGATTTGTTTTGTAAAAATCATAAAAGCATACAGCACATTTTATACCACAATTTTCCCCCAACGTTTAAAAGCTCGAAAAAGCCATTTTCACATGATAAGAACATACAGTCGGTGGCGTCAGAAACTCATTTTAGTTCTTTTAGTCTTATTTCAGAACTGAAGAATCTTCAACATTTTTTACAACGAAGCCACAGTCGTTGCTTATTTATATTATGCAGCTAACAACCACTGACAAAGTCAATAGTCCTGGCTGAATATGTGATCTTTCTTCGCATGCGTTTACCACGCATGCCATAACTACGTTATTTCGCATACCGTTACAACGCAAGTTGTAACAACGACTTGCATCAGGGGGCGCTGGATGTTGGAATAGTATCATTTACTATTCCAAATCCAGTCTGTGCGGACACTAGGGAAGGTGGATTTTAAATCCAACACGTTCGGCCCCCCAACGCAAGTCGTTGTTTGGACTTGCGTTGTAACGGTATGTGAAATAACAACACAACGACCGTGTTGTTATGGCATGCGTTGTCACGCAAGCGTTGGATTGTTGTCGGTGTAATGTTACTTGTATTATATATCTGGACGCAAAGACTGAAAACTCAAAATGCCAGTCGGCGGTACACTATGCCAAGCACAGGTTTTATAAGATTGTTGTTTTAAGCCACGCCCCTAATTATACAAGCCACGCCCCTAACTATACAAGCCGCACATCTAATCATACAAGCCACGCCCCTAAGTATACAGGCCACGCCTCTAATCACACAGGCCACGCCCCTAATTCCACAAGACACGCCTCTAATTATACAACCCACGCCTCTAGTTATACAGGCCACGCCCCTCGACAGTTTTTCCTCCCCATTTAAAGCCCTGTGCATCATTTTGCATCCGTGACCCCCGTGAACGGTTCACGCCCCGGCTCGCGCTCCCGGGGACACTCCAGGTGTGTTTACAGCTGCTCTCTCTCCCTCGAGGCCTCCTTCCTCCTGGAGCCTCCCTCCCTCCCCCCCTCGCAGCTCTGACCAGTCCCCTCCCTCGCCATCTCTGCCCCTCAGCTCCCGGCCCCCGCCTCACCTGGGACAGCTCTGCCTTCGGTGATATATTGATATTTGTTTCCAGAGCGGCCGGGCCTGAACACTAGACAGGAAGTGACTGGGCCGCCGCCATTAACAGCCGGAATCTCACTGCGCATGCTCAGAAAACAAGACACACCTCACAGGTGCATGCGCACAGGTGACATGGTGTTACTGCCCATGCGCATGCTGAGACACTGCTTACGTAAGCATGCGCACACCTGCTAATCACTGCGCATGCCCAGAAAAAAGACGCGTACAAAGGCAGTGCGCAGCCGCCGTCGTACTTCGAGGCTCGTCCAGAAGAGAACGCGACTTTTACAGCCCGGCCGCCATCGTCCTACTGCGCATGCGCGGAAGACGAGACACAACTCACGAGAGCATGCTCACAGTGTGTGCACATGCTTCATTAAGTAGAATATCAGACATGCCAGCATTCTAGGGCAGGGCAGTGGGACAGTGTAATCTCCCCATTGCCTTCTATGACAGAAAGTGCAGTTTCAGGTGGGAGACGCTAAAACAAAGCACTTTTTGTCCCATTAAAAATCGGGAGTCTCCCGCCGGATTCGGGTCCATTGTCATGTATGGAATATGTAGTTCTGTACAAACAGCACCAATGCAGACATGCCAACATTTCAGGACAGGGACTTGGGAGAATTAAAGTAGAAAATCGGGAGAATGAAAATTCCCCATTGACTTCTATTGTAGAAACTGTCATTTCAGGTGGGAGACGGCTAATATAAAGCAATTTTTGGCTTGAAAAATCGGGAGTCTCCTGCCTGAATCGGGTCTATTGGCATTGGACATACATAATGTGCATTACCAAAGACAACACCTCCCACCTGCACAAACAAGAAACTTTCTAGAACTAACGATGACAATTTATGAGATAGAAATATCTTTCTTCAGGTACTAAAGCGCATGCATAAAACTTCAGAAAATGCTTTCTAATATCTTGACAGACCCATTAGTTATTATCTTTAGATTTGAGTCTTTCATTCGTTTTGTCCATAAATTGGGCTAGTATCCCTATAAAAGCATATTGTATAGTGTCTTAACACAAGTTTGAATCGCCTCCTTTACATTGCGCAAAGATTTCTTCCTGAAAGAAGGGAGGAAGTACTTGCTGTGAATATCACTCCACCCAGGACAGAGACAGAAAATTGTGATTCAAAGATTCCTTGCACTAATTTCAAAGTCTTCAATTTGGGGTGCTGGAGGTAGAGTTCCAGAGGCCTCCAAACTCTTTCATATGAATTCAGTAGACAGACAACAATTTTTGTTTTATTGGTGACTCTAAGTTAGAATCAATGTACTGATGATTTGGCTGGAAATAAGAATTCCATGAGAAGCTTAAAGTGTATTGTGATGCTTTTAGTAAATCTCTTAGCAGTGGTATCTGGTTACATTTCAAATGCAGGTTACCAGTCCGTGGCTTCCAATCAGGGGCTCAACCCACCATGAAGTCCGCAAATTGGGATGAGGGAGCAGGGTTCTTCCTTAGGCCATACCTGGTCCGTTCTCCTCTGGCAGGGGTTCTCGGCGGGGTTTCCCTCGGGATAGCGGTGGTGTCTTGTCGAGCAGCTGGAGAGTGTGGGGTGTTCGCCTTGGGGGTCACGGGTGTCATTGAACCTCCCGCAGGGTCTTCACCGTGGCTGTCTTGTTCTGCTGTCTCTGACTCCTCGCGGTCCTTTCGTTGACTGGGAGCTTCCTGGCCCCTTTCTAGCTCCTGTGAGCCAACGGTGTCTGGATGTGCTTTCTTGAAAAAGGAAATGTTGCGGGTAACTGTTTCTGGTCCACGTTGGGCTGTCACCATGGTGCCTGTCCGCCGCAGGACCGTCCATGGTTGAGGTTCGAACGGGAGCCGGAATTTGCTTCCTGGATACCGGTCTCTCACGTATACGCGATCCCTTTCTCGGATCTCCGATTCCTTGGCCTTCCGCCGTGAGCTGGCGTAGTTGTTGGATCGGAGTCTGTTGGAGAGAGTCTTCTGCGAGTCTACCCGACTCGGGGTCCAGTCGGGGTGGCTGGGAAGGGTGTCTCTGACCAACCGTCCCATGGTCGCAGGACCTGGTGCAGCCTCCGTGGTCCGGTGTGGAGTCAGCCTGTACTCGCGCAGAAAACTGTATATTGCCCTTTCCAGGGGGGATTCTTCGGCATGGGCAATCCTTATGATCTTGTTCAGGGTGCGCATGAATCTCTCTACCTCCCCGTTGGCTTGAGGCCAGCGGGGGGTTATCTTCCGATGATGGATTCCCCAGCTTTGGAGGTAATCTGCAAACTCTTGTCCCTGAAAGGGGGGACCATTGTCCGTTTTGACCACTTCAAAGATGCCGTGAGTGGCTATTGTTTTCTCAAATTTGGCAATGACTTCCTTGGCCGTTTGGGTCTCAATGATTTCTACCTCAGGATACTTGGTGAAATCATCGATGATAACAAGGAGGTATCGTCCGTCTGGTAGGTGCCCGAAATCGGCACTCACACACTCCCACAGTCTCTGAGGGTTGTCTTCTGTAATGATCGGTGGTGGGCGTTCCGGTTGTCCTGCTGCTTGGCCCCACGTGCACGTCCTGACTGCCTGTTCCACCATCGTGTCCATTTCTGGGAACCATACCTTAGCCCGCAGCCTGCTCACGCCCTGGTGTCCTCGGTGAGCTAACTCCACCACCTGTTGGGTCAGATTTGCTGGCATTACTATCCGCGGGCATCGCAGTAGGCAGCCTCGGTTGTCGAGGGACAGTTCTTCCTTCACCCTCAGGAGCGCTTCCAAGGAGGTTTTGGCATGCTGAGTCCGTATGTTCAGGGATGTCTGGATTGGCCTCCAGTCATTGGATCGCAGGGCATCTGCCGCCAATTGCAACACTTCATCGTTCTGCTTGGCTTTGATGATCATCTCCAAGCTCATGGGGAGGGGTCTTGACCGCTCCAGTACGACTCTCACATACTCTTCTGTCTCCTCTGCATCCTCCCTTTCCGATTTGGTTGCAGCGCGGGGGTGCCTGGACAGGTAGTCCGCCAGATTTGTTGCTCCAGCTCTGTATTCCACCTGATAGTCATACTCCTGTAATTGAAGGATCCATTTTTCGATCCTCAGGGGTGGCTTCGACACTGATCCCTGGAATAGGGGTATTAAAGGCTTGTGGTCCGTTGACACTGTGAAGGGGTGCCCGTATACATAGACATGGAAATGTCTGCAAGCCCAGTGAATCGCGATTGCCTCTCGTTCAATCTGTGAATATCTTTGTTCAGTGTCAGTCAGGGAGCGGCTGGCGTAGGCTATGAGAGCCCATTCTTCATTGTTTTGCCGCTGGGTCAGCATGGCTCCAAGGCCGTAAGGGCTGGTGTCGACTGCTATGTTCGTGGGCTTGGCCGGGTCAAAATACAACAGGGTTTTTTCAGCCGACAGGGCCTCCTTGGTGTCTCGGAATTCCTTTTCCTGTTCTTCGCCCCACTTCCAGGGGGTGGTGGCTTTTGTTAGCTCTCGGAGAGGCCTGGTGATATTGGATAAATCTGGTATGAATCTTCCACAGAATTTCACCATGCCCAGGAAGCTCCTTATTTCGGAGATATTGGACGGGGCTGGAGCGTCTTTCACATCCTGGACCTTGTCGGGGTCCGGGGCTATCCCCTGGTCTGAAAAGGTGTACCCAGAAAACTGATCTTGCTCTGTAGGAATTGGCACTTCTCCCGGTGCAACGTGAGCCCCGCCTCTTTGATCCTCTGCAGTACGCCCCTCAGTCTTTGATGGTGCTCTTCAACGGATTTGGCATAGATCAACAGGTCGTCGCTTACATTTAGGACTCCTGGCAGCCCGCTGAGTACCTCCCTAATAGTGTTCTGAATTACCTCGGCGGCACTGGAAATGCCGAAATTGAGCCGTCGGTAGCGTCTGAGGCCCACGTGGGTAGAAAAAGTAGTTATGTAACGGGAATCTGGGTGGAGAGGTAGCTGCTGGTAGCTAGAGCGAAGGCCCATTTTCGAAAACCACCTTGCTCCGTTTAGCTCTCCCAAGATGTCATCTACCGTGGGGGTTAAGTGTCTTTCCCTTTTGACGGCTGCGTTGGGTAGGCGCATGTCCACGCATATGCGGACCTGGCCCGGCTGTTTCGGCTTGCGAGCTACCACAATTGGAGATACCCAGGGGGTGGGTCCACTGACCTTTTCGATGATGCCCTGCTTCTCTAGGGCCTCCAGTTCTTCCGCTACCTTCTGCCTTAGGTGGAATGCAATTCTCCTGTGCCGTAGGGCTACTGGTTGGATCGATGGGTCGATGTGGAGGGATACTTCTTTTCCTTTCAGACACCCTATGCCTCTGAATGTCTCCTCAAATTCTTCCAGGATGGTGTCCAGCTCTTCTGTCAGTACGGCCATGGCAAACAAGATCAGTCTGCCCGCTGATCAGCATGCCGCTGCCCTCCTTGGTGACGTAGACTGTCGTGGGGACTTTCAAGTCCTGGTGTTGGAGTTCCATCTTGAAGCACCCTATTAGCGGGATCGGTGTTTTCTGTCCATATGCAAACACTCTAATCTTTGCTTCTTTCAGAGGAGGTCTGGCGCTTAGTTGGTTGTATATGTTTGCCGCCATTAATTCAATGGACGCTCCGGTGTCAATTGTAGCTCGCACTTCCTGTTGATGAATCCTGATGCGGCATTTCGGGAGCCGCCGCTTTTTTCGCTGCGGCTGGTCAATTGCGAAGACGTAGTGGACGGGATATTCGCTTGTTTCATCGTCCATATCTTCGCTGTCTTAGTCTTCCACAATCGCGTGTGCGGCTTCTTTCATGGACTTTGTGGACCTGCATACCGCAGCAAAGTGGTTCATCCATCCGCATGAACTGCATCTTTTTCCTCTTACTGGGCAGTCTTGTGCGTGGTGGGGCTGGCCCCCACAGTATCTGCAGTCCCTGCGCCTTTCTTGTTGTTTCTTCCCGCCGTACTGGCGCGTCTTTGGTTTCACCACGTTTACCTTCTCTGCCGTGTTGACCTGTTCCATCTTGATAGGCTGATGGAGGGCGGCTTCCACGTGCGAGGCTCTGGCTTGTGACAGTTCTTTTGAGCGCCCTAGCTTGAGGATATCTGCCAGTGGCTTACCGTCCTCTTGTAGTATCGTGACTCTCATCTTGGAGGAGTAGCAACCCTGAATTATCTGCCCCCGTATCTCCTCTTGTTCATCGCGGAATCCGCATGCACTGGTAAGTTCTTTCAGTCTTCCGTGGAACGCATCTATGGACTCTTCGGCCTCTTGCCTAGCTTGACGGAATACAAATCTTTCATAGTCCTTGCTTGCCATGGGCTCGAAGTGTGCATTAAGAGAGTTGAGGAGGGTTTGGTAAGATTTGGGGGTAGCTTCCACTAGCGTTTTGTATATTTTGTGGATGTCCTTTCCACCAAGATGGAGGAGTAGCACCCTGCGCCTTTCTCTGGCTGTGCCTGCTCCTTCAAAATAGATCTGCAGACGATCTGTCCAGTCTTTCCAGCGTGGCGCTAAGAATGCTGGGGCACGTCCACTACAAATGGCTCGATGGCGGGAATGGACGCCATGTTAGCACGTCGATGGGCCTGACTTGCAGCACGCGGTGTCCTTTGTCAGTGACTCCCAGGCTTGGGCAGATGCGGCCCTCTTCGGAGCAGCTCTTCGCGTAGGTGTGAGGTGGGGTTCCATCGGCGTGGGCCTCTACCTTCTGTACCCTTCGGCGTGCGGTCACTCTGCCTCCTGACCAGCGTCTTAGTGCTGGACGGGGCCGCACGCCAGTCTCCCCACCTATCCCGTGAGCTGAAAGGCTTGATGTCCCCTCTGACCTTGGTGACGACGCTGGCACTCCAAGAAGCTCGTGTCCGACACGTGGCGCGGTCCGCCGTATGAGCTTCTACTGCCGCAGGCGTGAGGTGCGAGGGGGCTGATCCGTGACGACACTACGAGGCATCCGGCGAGGGGTGCCGAACATGCTACTGGCATGGGGCTGCCTGGATGCCAGTACAAGTGCGTCGACGGGCATTGGCAGAAAGAGGCGTGCTCTGGGGCACAGCATGGGTTCTTAGGACCCTCGTCGCCAGTGTGAGGTCTTAGGCCGCGGGCGCAGGTGGAGCGCGGCGCCGCGGCATGAAGGACACACGGGACACACGTTTTGCTTTCCGCGTGGTCCGGACTGCCTTAGCCGGCTACACCTCCTTTATTTTATACTCTAGCGCGTGACGTAACACGCCCGCGCACACGCACCCTCTGGGACGCGGGTAACTAGACCGCTACCTCCCGATCCCAGACATTACAGTGATGCATAAAAGTTTGGTATGACATTTTTGTAGTGAAAGACGCGAACAAGCTTATTGGACAAACGTGAGGTCCAGGCTGGGCCCTCCTCCAGAGAAAAAATTAAAAAAGATTGGCAAACGGTGCATTTTAAAGCAAATTAATTTAGTGACAAAGCAAGGCTTATAAAGCAGTGGGAACGTATAGCCTTGAAATATTAAACACATTAAAAACTGCCCTATATCTTACTGCATTAACATTGCTGCCAAGGTTTCAGATTGCTCTGTGTGATATTTTCATAATTTCAGGGTAATTATGAATGACATTTCAATAACCATGACTGACACATTCTCGCGAGCAAAATAAAGCAATGAAGACGGGGGAAACATATAAATGTCAGAAATTACACCCATTTGAACAACAAGAAACTCCAAGAAGATATTAAAACATCTGTAAAGCACCAGAAATGGGATGGCATTAACCTAGTGCCCTTGTAATGGGTGGGTGGTAAAGTGTTTTCAACTTATTCACTGTGTTTCGCCTTGGTCTGTTTCTTTCCCTTTTACATTTCGGTACGATTAATGACAACAAACATCAAAAAGCAGAGAAAATTCCAAGCCTAGGTGAAACACTCATACCTGACAATGAACATGTACTGGTCTTTCCTCCACCGTTTCTCCCACAACAGACATCCGATGAAGTAAGTATATTTTATTGGAGGGCTGCACGTCATTTCTGGGTACCACTGTTAGCTTTAGAAACCGAGCTGTTAATTAAAACAGGCAATTCAAACCACTGGATCTCACACCTCTGCTGAATGCTGAAATAGCCTGGTAAGTGAGGGCACATGCTGCAGAGGGCACGTGTGCAAACAGTAGGCAACCTATCTGAATTCAGCGGAAGCTTTCACTTGTTAACTACACCTCACGGACAGTGAAGTGCTTAGGCACACTTACTTAATTTTGCAGCGAGGGCAGCCAGTGAGAGCAGCTGCCATTCCGTACACTTGACTTGCTGGCCAGTGTCATGGGTCGCCTGACTAGCTGGCGCTCTCTGGGCAGCTGAGCTGTGAACGATTAACCACAACTCTGCCGCCACAGCAGTGTTCGGTCAGCCGCCACCCGCGATGGCTCACCACCGTGCCTGGGCCCATCTGCGTCATCGTTGAAGCGGAATTCATCATTACCGAGGCGAGCTGAGCTCATGACTGCATGAAGCAGCAAAAAGAAACTATCAGATTGCAACTACCGCACCTCCCATCCGCCTATAAACTGAGTCTTAGACAAATTCACACTCCTGACCAGTATGTCGCGCCACACATGATTGAAGTGCTCCATTATTGCACTTAAGCTCAGCCAGCCCCCAGGCCACGCTTGCGTGTTGCCTGCCACTCCCCAGTTTTCACCAATCATATTTAACCAATAATCAGCCAGCACTCTTGGCTACTTGACAGCTGAGCTGAGGCGGTATATATGCGTGACAATACATTTCAGTGCGGTGATGCGGCCCACCACACAGAAATGCATTAGTCTAACGCCTGATGCATGGTACTTGGCAGGGCTGCATTAATATGTTCAACAGTTACTGTAATATGCAAATTGTACAACGCGACAGCTTCAGCCTTTTGAAGTGTGTGCTTGCCTAGTGTCTTGCACCGCATTGCGGCATCAACTTTGAAGAAAATGCTCTAACCAGTCTCCGGAAAGGACCCAAAGCTGCTGGCTACAATCAGCCATATAGAAATATGTGAAGATAGGCCTTTAAGTTGGATTAAAAACATGGGGGCTGTCTAAAAGGGAACACGTAATATACATTTCTGTGATTCCCATAGTGTGCTACCCGACTGGTATGTTGGTTTCTCTCTGAGATGTAATTGCATCCATATATATAACACAACAACTGACTTACACCTAAAACCTGGCAGTACGATTGGCTTTGTCAATGGCTGTCAGCTGTTTAGAATAAATGAGTAACAACAAGGATTTGTTTTGAATAATTAACCTTGAAAATGTTTCAGTTCTGAATTCCAATAGTATTGAGGCCTGTGGATGGAGTTTTAGCCGTTAGTTATGCTCGCTTTATGAATATGTCTGCCCTTTTTCTCTGGACTGTTGCGGGATCACTGGGCTGCCACAAATTTCCGACCACCCAGCGTTCCCCCAGGTCTCCTGACAATAATTGTATCTCACTTGTGTGGGTAGGCCTTGTGCCCGTGACAGGAAATGGCCCAAAACGTACTGTGGAGACTTCAAAATTATCGATCGCTAAACTGTCTGGTTTTGCGAGGGAATCACCTGTGTTTTTGGTCCCGGGCACCGCAGCCATCTAGGTAAACCTACTAAATCCAGACAGTTCTGGAAACTGGACACCCAAGTCCAGGGAGGTGTGGCTTGCATGAATACCCCAACATTTTCTTACGCAAAAAAAGCTGGCAACTTTTTCCTGCATGTTCTAATACTTGTTTGTTATATTTATTTATTTTTGTTCCAGGGGGGCAAAAAACAATGGGAGGGTGGATGTTGGGAAATACTACCTGAATTATAGCATAAACAGACGGATATTAGGGGCGAATCAACAGATGCCAGAATCCGAGGGCGGTGCAGAGGTGCAGCTCAGGATATGCTGAATGATTGTTATGTGGTGCTGAGTGAGGTTGAGGTGATGTTTAGTTGGTGGTGTTGCACTGAGGCTCAAGTGATGCTGAGCTAGTGTTCAGGTGGCGCCGAGGGATGCTCAGTTAGTGCTGTGCTGAGTTGATGCTGCACTGATAAACACAGGGCAGCATCCAAAGAGACATAACTAAACATACCTCGACGGACAATGCCAGCGATGCGACCGGGACATCAAAGTAATGCCTCCATTAATAACAATACATTCAAATTCGCTACCAACTGTACAGATGTTAGTCTTGAAAGAAGTTGTGCGCATTATAACTAATAGGTGCTCAGATTAAAAAACAGTAGGAGCGCTTGAAACTGGCCTGGTGCATTGTTTGTAAAAAAGAGAGAAATTTAAAGCCCATTACAATCAAATTAAACATGTTCTGGGGAAAGTCACTTTGCAGCAGCAGCGTAACCTTGTAACAACGCTTATTGTGTTTGCCACTAACTAGTGGGGAGGAAGCTTAAACTCTTTTGCAGATTGCTGCATATTAAGACTTTGGATATGTTAGATGGACTGGGGAGAGGTCACCTTGCCTTAAACCTGAGCATTACTAAGTAATTTATGGTGTGTGTCTTTAATGTTCTGCAGGCGAAGGGGAGGGAAGGAACCTTGCAGTACAATAGGAATGTTGGCGATCCAGGTTTTAAACTGGTTAAATTAGTTGGCGAGAAGTCACCCTGCAGTAGTTTTCGGGCAACAATAAAAATGTAAAGGGAACTTTGGTGAATAATGTTTTTTTTTGTTTGTTTTTTGCAGAGTTTTATATAGCGCGAACTAGACCCGAACTGAATCAGGTATCAGAGCGCTTTACATAGCACCAGTTACGTTACATGAGGACACACATTCATTTTAGGCACGGGGAGATTAAGTGATTTGCCCAGAATCACAGGAGGTTTTTGGCGTCGTTACCGAGACTCAAACCCAGATCCCCAGGTCCGAGGTAGAGCGCCCTAGCCGTTAGGCCAACCCCTCTCCCCTGTTGGAGAAAGATTGGAGTTTTATTTAGTGGCTGTTTCCACTCATGGTAAAGTCATGCAGAGGATTGAGATGCCTGCTGCAAAGAACATGTCCTTGTTCCTCGTGTGTCCAGAGGTTTACAGGCAACAATAGGAATGTAACAGTAACTTTGGTGATTAAGGTTCCTGCTGGAGAGAGATCGAAGTTTTATCCAGTGGCTGTTTCTACTCCTGTAGTAGCGCAGAGGATTTTGATGCCTGCTGCAAAGAACACGCCCTTGTGTGTCCAGAGGTTTTCAGGGAACAATAAAAATGTAAAGGTAACTTTGGTGATTAATGTTCCTGCTGGAAAGAGACGCATTATTGCACAAACCTTTTAAATATGATTGGCAAAACTAATTCTGTGCAACTAAGCCTGTCCCTAAATGGAGCTCTGATATTACGTGTAAATGGTTCAGGAATTGCAGACCAGCGCATAGCACTTTAAATGTATGTGACAAGCGTCTGCAATATTTGTATGTTTTCACACTTCTAGCAGAATAGCAATTGGGGGCTCAAGCTTTGCAGACCCACCAATGGAGGAAGATAACTAGAACATGGCAACAACAGGCAGCGAACAAGAAGAATTTCACTTCATCTTTGCCTCTAGTAGGTGGACTATACGTGCTTTAATTGGACTTGAAGCGCTTTAAATAACTGTTAATTTTGTTGTGTATAATTCTGGCATTAAGTATTTACAATTTTGCTCTGTGCCTCTGCTTGTAGCTTTATGCACGTGCTGCCTTTGACCAATATATTTTTCTCTGCTTGTCAAAGTATTTGTAAAGTAAACATTGCTTGAGTGGCAAGGAAATCACCTCAAGCACTCAGAGAGTTAATCTCAGAGGTGAGCATTTACAAGCAGCAAGCAATTAGACACACGAGATGTCACAGTACTTGCTTGAAAAAATAAGCATTAACCCCTTGGCCGCAGCAGTAATCCTGCCGCGGCGCTTGGGGGGAGGGAGAGAGCGCGGCGCCGCCATGCTCGTGACGGAACCACGCCGCCATGAGCCACAGGCGGGCTGTGCTTATGACAGCGTTGTTCCGTCACGACTCCGCCCACTCACTAATTCGCCCGCACAGGCAGGGAATCAGTGCTGCGTCGCGGAGTGGCCGCAGTATGACGGAACCACGCCATCATGAGCACATTCCGCCCATGGCTTATGACGGCATGGTTCCGTCATGAGCAGGGAAGGGGTTAATCTAGCCAAGAAGGATTCCTCGCTCTGTAACACGCTGCTGTTCTGGTCTGGTAATCTGCCATGGAGATTAATCCAGTGTTAGTGCAGATACTGTGGAAATCGGAGTGAGCTGCCTTATAACAAGGTATTTTCAGAATACTTTGGCCTCGATTGCGAGTGCCAGGAGGGATAGGCAGTATTTATAGCACCTGTTAAAACCCATATGCAGGGGTTTAAATAGCAAATTTGAAATAGCATCTATTACTGCACGCCGAAGACTATTTCGGCTTAGAAGCCCCTTTCAATGCCAATCACTCTTTCAGCTTCGACGTTTTTTGATGTCGGCTGCGAGGTGTGATTGGCATAATGTTAGAGAAAGTGGAAAAGGATGCATGCGCTGGACAGGGCTTGAAGGGAAATGTAGTTCTAGAGCATGTTTAGGTCTACAGTGCCGGGAGTCTGTGGATAGGCAGCCAATGTAAACGAGTGGGAGGAGCCGGGATGCTTCCTTCACTCTGTAGCGCTCCACGGAAGCCTGTTGAAGTGACTATAAGCGTGTTTAATTATTTTACGATGGACGGGAGCAGTTATAGGCATTTCAATTGAAAACCCTACAGCTTCTGTGAAGTCTGCGACTACAGAGCAGACGTTAAGGGTAGTAGGGGGGACTGAAATGCCTCCTGCTCTCAGCAGTGTACAAAGGAAACCTGTTGGAGCGATTAAAAGTTAGTATGATGCAGGATGGGGTGAACGTGCCTACGCAATAAAAGACCACATTTTAAGATAATGCAATTGCCATGGGAAACATGACGACGCCGTGCTCATACACGATCTGAGCCAAACAATAGATTATAGAGTGCGCCCAGAAGACCCTAGAATAAAGAATCGAGTATGCTCACGTGTAACAGGGGAAGTCTCCTTGAAGGGGCTGCAAGACCAAAAGGCGGGACTAATTAAGTATAGGGACCAAACAAAAGCAGGCATTTATGAAGGCCAGGAACAAGAGTCAAAGGAAAGATGGACGATACCTATAGTAACTATGCCAGATATAGCATGCATTGCAGAGCAGCACATGTGCTACCCAAGCTCAACCTAAAAACAGATGCTTTCATCTACAGCACTTTTCCCCCATATTTCCCCAAAAACACAAACTTTAGCTATATTTTGGCTAATTTCTGAGTTCCCTCCAGGGGGGTCCACAAACTCTAGTTACATCCTCAGGATGTTGGAAGTAAAGGATGCAAATTTGGCATAAATACCTTATGTGGACAAAACGTTACGGGCCCTAAGCGCAAACTGCAACAAATAGCCAAAAAAGAGGGGGGTGCGGGGTCGCCGTAGCAGGAAAGGGGTTAAGGTCAAGTGGGTTGAAACTATTTCCCAAACGGAATATTCCCTATTGCACGCAGAGACATCTCTTGGTGAGACAGAGGGCAGTGAGTCTGAGATCTCTTGACCATCGCCAAGCTGAAGACCGGCACGGCAAGAGTAGGGGCGTCGCCTGTGGGTGTCTCAGAAAAAGGCCCCCTGAGGAATCAAGGTTTCAGTCCTAATGAGAGAAGCTCATAGAGATCTGGAGAACTGATCTTCATGTTACAATTTTCAGGTCACAGATTTAAATGCTGAAAGTTAGTTTGGTGGGCTAATGGACCTAGTGTGCTCTGTGAGTGTGTGTAACATTAAGGCTAATTATTACATGTTTGATATAGAGGCTACATCTGACTGCAAGGAGCTGAGGAGTGCTACAGGTAGAATTTGTTATACCTGTAGGAGTATCTCAAGCTGAGTGTGCTATACATACACCAGACTACAAATGTAGATTGCTATTAGGATGTGGGGGAAGGCAACACATTAGTGAAAGACATATAGGAGGGAGGACACAGAGGCCTGTGGGTAATACGGATGTTCTTCTCTCCTGCATCTAAATTCACCAAAAAGAAAAGGTTCTGTCCAACATTTGTCAAAAGGGATTTTCAAGAGGAAAATAAAAGCATTATAGAAGGACATTTTCCAGTGATAGGTCTGAAAGTGCCCAGTGTCTTGCTAGAACAGCTTTGAAGTGTGAAAAGATGTGATGGAGATGGCCAAGTCAAAGTTTAAGGGCATTCTGCATTAAACCCAAATACAAGGAGGGTCGTGCACCTCTGTCTAGCTCTCCCCCTCCACACTCCTTCACCTCCCAAGAACCAGAAGTGTTATCAACACAGGCCGGTGGGTGTTCACCCTTCACCCTCTCCACCCAGGAGCTCTTGAGCGCCAAAAAAGCGAACCAGGGTAAACATCTTCAAAAAGCAAATCAGGGAAAGACATGAGTCTGAAATGTGAAAGGATTCCCTGCAGGAGGTGGTTTGAGAGACATCAGGCCCCAGACACATCAATGATTCTCTTTCTTTACCCCTGTAAGGGAGCAGGAGGAGCAGGGACTGATCTATACAAGAACATCAGAGGTTCAGGAAGGCATGCACCAGCTATGGAAGCACCAATCACCCAGGGAAACACCACAGAAACACAGCCCACTCAGCTCAGTGCCCCTGGGCCCATCTACTGTCAAGAGAAGCATTTATTAGTGGGAAGTAATGCCTTAACCCCTTCAGTGCTCATGACGAGCTCAGCTCGTTATGAGCTAAGGCGCTCCTGTGCTCATGACGAGCTCAGTTCGTCATGACCGCGCCTGTTCAATGGAACGCTCGCATGCTGGGCTGATTCCCCTGCTGTGCTGAGCGTTCCATTGAAACAGGCGCGGTCATGACGAGCTCAGCTCGTCATGAGCACCGGGGCGCTGTGCGCGCTCCCCCGCCTCCAGCACAGCGGGGGAAACAGCCTCGCACTCAAGGGATTAAAGTCTGCTTTCAAGCTAACCCTTGCATAAGTGATGGCGGGGAGTAAGGACAGCAGGGCCAGTAACTGCAAGATAGCATAGCCTGCATGATCATAACAAAAGGGAGTAGGCACCCCAGTGGGAGAACCTCTCCAGAAATAACCTGCATTACAAAATTCAGCATCAGAACCAGGGACATTAATACTTAGCGCAAGCATCCAACAGCGGAAAGAAACAGGGGGCATTCTGGGTTTACGATTCAATGCATTTCTCCTGAGGAAGGATCAGTTATTACATGGCCAGGAGAGGGGTCTGCGTCACAGATTATAACTAACAGTTGTCAGGTAGAGAGAAGTGTGATATGGAGCTGCAGGAACAGTGCCCAGAACACGTCTGTCTTCTGCACATCACAGGCAGTGGATTTAGCACAAATTTGCACAAACTATCAAGGGTCCAAAATGAGGATTGGGATTAAATATCCCACCCATTAAAATTAAAATACCGCTTTCTAGTGTCTCGTTCCCCATCCTGAGGGTTGCAACCCTGATTTTTGGCGAGTCAGAAAAGTCTGAGCAACAACTAAACATGTTTTCAATCAAAAAATGGGGGGTGGAGGGGGAGAAAGAAGTTGAGGTCCATTAACTTGATCTAAAACTGCACACCTATTTTTTTATTTCTTGAATCACCTTTCTCTAATAAATACTCATTTTCTGAAGATGACCCAAAGAATTTTAATTCACAATTTTTTCAGCACTTAACAATTTGCTCTGGACACTACTACGCATCCAGTGGTTACCTCCGGGTGGAGGTTAGCATACAACAAAACAAAAGACCCTATGATGATGCACTAACGCAACGTAAACGGCGGAGAATCAAGATATACCGCCATACCATCTACGTGCGTGTATGAGTTTTTTTTTTATGAAGGACAATTAGCACCATAAAAACCCAGGCTACGTAGTTACAAGTGGTCCATTCTCCCTCAATAACTAAACATGCTTTTAAATTCTGTGTTTATCTGGTCACATATGACATGTTAGGCTGCTTTATTTATTTAACATGGGGATTTATATTTACTTTTCTTTCTCTGACTGCAAATCGAGAGATTGTAAAGTGAATTATGTGACAATCTTCCTGGAGTACAGGGAGTGTGAAAGAAAAGGTTGTTAGGTGGTGTTTGTTTGTGAGATACAACACAATGTAAACACCTCTAAATGAACTGTATGCATTTAGCAGATAGAAAAACTAAACTTAGGCACAATTTGTTGTATTTTCATCTCAAGTGTGCTGAAAACAGAGATTTTAACAGGATAAAACAAATCCACAAATTTTTTCTTGGTGATGCACAAATGATAAATATTCACTGAAACCCAATTTTTACTCAATTAATCAATACATAATATCTTTATTCAGTCTATAATAAACCAGTAAAGCAGTAAAGCACATATAAGAACACAAATATTAAATTTAAACATTCGTTATCATTTGTGCACTATGTAGTTTTGTCAATAAAACTGTATGTCTGTGCAGATTTAGCGGCCAGTTCAATGGAAAATGCGCAGTCTGTCATTGACCTGTACTACGATGCGGTTCTTTACGTGCATTAAAGAATCACACAAAGCATTTCCATTAAATAAAGCTGGGTCACAAACGTTAGCTGTTGTAAAAAGTTGGTTGTGGTACTAAACAGTTTGGGAACCACTGTTCTACAGTGTTTCCTCTAGCCAAGATTAAAATATTTGCTTTGAGTAATATACTGCATGCATTACCTTATTACATTAAGAAGTTCACAAATGGATTAAAATAGGTGTGCTATCTCAAACTAACCCTATGGCACAAAGTGAGCAAAAACTAAATTCCAAGGTATTTATTATAGAAGAAATTCTGCAGTAGGCCAATGATCAGCTACTTGACGTGGCTTCTTGATAAATCATAAATAGTTCGAACTCTAATTATTGCCTCAATCTGGATGACTGAGAAACCCTTTCTTTCTGGCTGAATGCTTTGAAATGCCCAGCCTGCTCTGCGTTCTTTAGTGATACAGAAGATTTGACTTTTGAGTGAATGTTTTCCACTAAGCTGTGCAGTGAGGAGGTCTCTCCTCCGTACGTTCTCTGGTGATTTAGAAGATACGAGAACTAAGAGAAGGGGGAGGGGGATCCAAGGGACATGTACAGACCAGCGAGGACTGGTTCCCCAAACATTAATACAAAACACAGAGATTCCTCGGGTCTAAAATGCTGAGACGGCATCAATAGGGACAACAACAAAGATAACCAGTAGCTAATGGGAGAGTATTTTAATTAGGACAAAATCCCATCACCCACCAAGGTGGCATGCTTCATCATCTGGGAGTCTCCTCTTGGTGGAGACTCCTAGCTCTGCCAAGGGCTACAACCCCCTCACTGTGAGGGAGGAGCTCAGGGATGTTTTTAGTTTTCTATTCTGCGGAGGATGTACTAAATGCTACAGATAAGGAGCTTAAGACTGGTTGGGTAGCAGGCGCAGTGCAGGAAAAAAACTCAAAATGTGAGGTAGGTGATATTAAAACTAACTGGAATGAGGTCTAACTACTGTGCGTTTTCCCTGGAAATTTATAAGACTCACTGGAGTGAAAGGTTTTCACTCCTGTGAGTATTCCCTGGCAATGGTATAGAGTTTGCTTTTCAACAAACCTCTTCTCAGACTCACTGCAGTGATGGGGCCTCGCTACAGGGTGTATATACTCTGGTGATTTACAAGATACCTCTTTGAGTAAAGCTCTTCTCACACAGTGCACTGAAAAGGCCTTACTCCTGTGTGTATTCTCTGGTGCATTTGCAGTGTTCGCTTGTCACTAAAGCTCTTCTCACACTCAGTGCAGCGATGAGGCCCCTCTCCTCGGTGTCTTCTCTGGTGAGTTAGAAGATTCCCCTTTTGAGTAAAGCTCTTCTCACAATAAGTGCATTGAAAAGGCCTCACTCCTGTGTGTATTCTGAGGTGATTTAGAAGACTCCCCTTTTGAGTAAAGCTCTTCTCACATTCAGTGCATTGAAATGGACTCACTCCGCTGTGTATTCTCTGGTGAGACAGTAGGTGCACCTTTTGCGTAAAGCTCTTCTCACATTCAGTGCATTGAAAGGGCCTCACTCCGCTGTGTATTCTCTGGTGATTTAGAAGACTCCCCTTTTGATTAAAGCTCTTTTTACAATCAGTGCATTGATAAAGTCTTGCTCCTGTGTGTATTCTTCTGTGAATTCGGAGAGTTCTCTTGGAAACAAAGTTTTTCTCACACTCAGCGCAATGAAAGAACTTCTCTCCTGTGTGCATTCTTTGGTGAAGAAGATTTTCATTTTGAGCACTACTATTTTCATGCTCAGTGCAGTGACTGTCTCTCACTCCTGCATGTATATCTTCAGATGTCTGAAAAGTGGTATTTCGAGCAAAGCTCTTTTCACGTGGACGACACTGGTATGGCCCCAATAGTGTGTGTGTTATTTTGTGCCACAGAAGACTTGGCTTTTTAGTGAAGCTCTTAGCGCACACAGAGCAGGGATAAGGTCTTTTCCCTGTGTGGACTCTTTGATGCTCCACCAGAAGTGCCATACTGATACTTTGTTTTCCACACTCACTGCAGGTGAAGGTTACTTTCCTGGTGTGGATTCGCTGGTATTTTTGATTTTTTGCGAGTTTGTGAGTTAAAATCTTTGCAGGCTTGACACATGTGTCTGGCTCTTTATCGCTCACTATGCCATCTGCTGATTGATGTGCTGTAGAAAGAAACAAGAACAGGTTTAGTTCTTAGATTCACCTTCAAAATATTTCAGCACAGACTTGTGAAATTAATGTCAAATTGATTTGGTCTTGTTGCATCAAAAGGCTTGATGAGCTAGTAAAAGCTTTTCGTTAATCGACGACAGCTGCCCTGAGTCTGTCTACTACCCTTGTGCCTGTGAGATGTAAGGACTGTTAGGAAATCTGTAATATTCCCTCTCACGTGTAGTAGATGTCAGGAAAGTAGATTTTATTGCTAAGATACAGAAAGCAAGCCACCACAGTGTACACAGAAGTAGGAAACCCTTCAACTGTCTGGAATATTGGGGATTCACATATAAGCACCTGCTAAGGCCATTCAAGCATCATACAGGAGGTAAACAAGCACAGTGATGGCATTACATGATAGGAAAAACAGGATAATGGAACACTGTGTGACATTTCTCCGTAGAAAATAAAATCAAAGAAGGAAAGATCATGAAAGCGATGGTCTACTACATGACATAGGGCCAGATGTAGGTAGCCAAATACCGGTCGGTAATGGCCGATTTCGGCCGTTACCGACCGGTATTTGGCTTTGGACATGTAGGTGGGTCGGAATTTATAGAATCGGTGTATTTACCGATTCGGTAAATTTACCACTTCGGTATTTTTCCGAATCGGTAAATATACCGATTCTGTAAATCCATATGTAGGTGTCACTGTTTGCAGTGCCACATGCCCTTAGGAATTCTTAAAATACCGAAATCCAGTGTACATGCACATCTGTGCATGTACACCTATGCCATGTGACACACAGACATGCTCTTAGGGCATGTAAGTGTGCCACATGGCACACAAGCCTGCATTTGGGGAGCTACAGGGTGTCAAAGTGACACCCCGTTCCCCCTGCCAGGATTCGGTATTTACTGATTCTGTAAATACCGAATCTTCAAGGCCCGTAGGAATCAATGGGAAATACCGATTCGGTATTTACAGAATCGGTAAATACCGACTCTTACAGAATCGGTAATTTTTAAAATTAAAATTACCTACATCTGCCTCCTTCCAATTTACCTACTCTTAAATACCAATTCGGTATGATTCGGTATTTAAGAGTAGGTAAATCGGAATTACCTACATCCGGCCCCTAGCTACTTAAGAGGAACAAGACAAAAAAAATGAAAGCAAAAATTAGGTTGATATTTTCAGCAAAATACTAAAAATACAATCTATAAAGAAAACAAGCATAGCAAAAAGAATGAAAAGCACATCAACAGCAAAATGTTCTCTCCCAGAAACTCATAGAAACAAGAAGAGTCCCTTTGACTTCCACCTGGTTTCTCTCCCTTTCACACGGCTGCACCACCACATTATCAACCTTGACTCTCAGCATTCCATCAATGACGGGAATTTACCCTAACTGCATTCCTCCATAATTTATCCTCCTAGTGATTTATGAGAACGCCTGTGACCTTCGACATGCAGTGATTGCAGTAGCATATAAAGAGTGCAAGCCCAGGGATGAGTGATGACTTTGGGTTGTATCCTCCAAACTCCATCTTGAATGTCCGGACTAAATTATTGCCAACAATCCCAGATCACAGGCTAGTGGGAGAGATTACCTCACTGATACACAGGGATCAGACAGGCTTTATGCCTGGCTGATCGATGCAACAAAATCTCCGGCGTCCACACAACTGGCTAACTGTGGTGCAACATGCCCCCTTTCCACTGATACTTCTCATTACAGACGTGGAGAAGAAATTTGTATCAATTTATTTGCCAGACCTTTTTGCGACTGAGAAGATTTAGTTTTGTTCCACAATACTGCAGTCGGGCAACTTTGCTGTACAATGACCCCACCCTGAGTGGGACGGGTATACTCAGACGTGAGTCCCATGCTCTCCATGCCACAGGAATAAAGCTATCCAGGCTGAAGAGGGCTAAAAGCCCGAAACCGGTCCTTGGATGCTTGTTTCCAGTCCAGGGAGGACCTGGCTTAGCAGTTCGGGCTGGACTGTTCCCATTGGGCACAGGGTCAAGACTGATTTGCATATCGCTGGGTTTAAACTGGAAAGGCATGGTGAGCAAAAAAAACGATGGATTTAGGCCCAGATCTCTGTACTGGGGGCAATGTATGACATTGTTCTGCATTCTGTCCATCAACTGTTGTTTTGCATTTGTACAATGACCCCACAGCAGCAGTCTGTGGGAATGAGGCAATCTCAGACCCATTCTCTTTAGGCCAGGGCAGGAGGCAGGGGTGTCCACTTTTCTCCTTACGGTTTGCCCTTTGTATGGAATCCCAAGCTTGATCAGGGCATCAGGGGAGGAAGTGGAGGAGCCACAGTGGCCAATGGAGAAACAATGTCTATTTCTGTATGATGTCCTACTATACATCGCTGGTCCTGCCGCGTACTTGGGACCCCTACTTGAGAAGGTGGAGGCCTTTGGGGATACTCTGGATACAGGGTGAACAGAGGCGAATTGAACCTTTATAGAATGGGGCAATAGAACCAGGGAAATGAGTCACTGAATCAGTTCAGTCACTTCAAAGCTTTATTCGGCTTGTAAGTCACAACCATATAAGCAATCATTAAAATACAATTACATCATTATTGTTGTCAGCCCTTATTAGATACACAGGTAATATTTATCATCAAAAATGTAGATTGTACACACCTTTGGTAAATAGTATCGTGCTAACTCACAAACGTGTGCCTTATGCACTCTAAACTACATAATATGCAAATGTCGCAATACAGTACCATATGAAAATGATTTACATTTAGTACGAAATCTTCCAAAGTGACAAGTGCTATAAATAGTACATAAAGTGCAAACTTCGCAATAAAGTGACATATGTCAACGGTATACATTTCGTGCAAATTTGCAGAAAAGTGCCATGTGCTACTAATATTTGAGTGAGTTCAATTATGGCCTTCTGACATGGTCGACATATTTGAGTATAAGTCACTTGTACAGGGTCAGAATCATTATTAATGTCAACCCTTACTGAATACACAGGTAATACTTATCTTCATAAATTAGATTGTACATACCTTAAGTAAATAGTATTGTGCAAACTCGCAAACACTTGCCTTATGCACTTTAGAGTACATAATGTGCGAAAGTCAAAATACAGTACCATTATAAAAATGTTTTACATTTGGTACGAAATTTCCCAAAGTGACTGATGTTATAAATAGTACATTATGTGCAAACTACGCAGTAAAGTGCCATATGCCAACAGTATGTATTTCATGCAATTTTACAGAAAAGAGTCAAGTACTACTTATATTTGGATAGATAAAATTATAGCGTTCTGACATAGTTGACATATTTAAGTGAAAATCGCTTGTACGGGGCCAAAAGATTCATAAAGTGCTATCGTGCTGTTTTAGTTAATTGATCTGGGCAAAAATATGTAAATTCATAAGACTATAGATTTCCTAGCAGCTATACACTTTAAAATATAAGATGCAGCATAAAAACAAATGTCCGAACTTTCCAAAGAGAACAGTAACTTCATGGCATTTTTAGTGGATCGTACATTATATTTTAAAAGGATAGGTTTCAAATGAAATTTCCTTAAAAAAGAATAAAAAGTCACTGAATCAATAAAGGTCTTCCTGGACGTCTTAACATATCTGGGCATCTCTGTAACGCAGGACCCAGAGGACTTCTGGGAGCAAAACCTTGAACCACAAACGGGGGCCTTATAGGTGGACATGGCCAGATGGAGAAAGTTGGCATTCTAGTATTATTATTATCATTATTATTAGATACTTATATGGCGCACAGCTACCTCCAACGGAAGGGTCCCGGCACAATTATTCTAGGCAGGGCGGCCATCCTCATGATGATCACCCTCCTCAAGATATTATATGCAACTCAAAATAAACACCCTTCCTGATCCCAGAATCCTTCTTTGCTCGGTTGGACAGGGAGACAAAGCAATACTGGCGGGATGGTGAGCCTCACAGGAATGCTTTCAGGACTTTATGTCGCTCTCTCCCACTTTTGGGCATACTATTGGGCCTCTCAGTTCCAAGCAATACATTATTGGGCCCATGGCCCAAGAGAAGTCTCCGTGGTGCATCTTGAGAAGAGCTTTATGAAGAGCCCCTCGTTAAGACACCTCTCTTAAAGTGGCGAGTGCAGATCTGAGATAAGGGGCCCGTCCTGAGCGGTGCTGTTGGCCTGGGGCAGGACTAAGACATATATGGGGTGGAGGGGGTGGGTGACCAAGGCCACACCTTTGTGGTGGGTGGTATGCTCTGGGAGATAGGAACACCCACGCTTTTGACCACTGGCCTTCGATAGGAATCTCCACCCTTGGGGATGTGATTGGGGAGAGAATCCCACAAGGAAATCATGGAAACAGATCTACCCTTTTGTTGTCATTTTGCATGTCCAAGGTAAGGTACAAGAAAGAGACGAAAATGTATTTTCAAACATTTAGAGCTAAATCGTATTCTTGTATAAAAAGCATGAGTTGCGAAAAATAGGCAGATGAAACAAAGCAAGTGTGGGTACACGCCCATGTATTCCTACCTACACTATTGACTGCATAGTGGGAGTACCCTCTGCCAGATCAATTGCGATGGCCTAACCCCCTTACTTGGGTAAGATGTACCAAAGAGCCAGTCTGGTGTAGTTCAGGGTATCGTCCCTAGCAGGATGGAGGTCAGAGTCAGCAGGGCTGCATCTCAGTCACAGTGAAGGTTCCAGGATTACACCAGCAGACGTGCTTCTCTGCCAAATGTAGTACAGAGGCAATATTCATTGTGAAAGCACTGGTCAGCTCACATTGTGTCAGAGGTGCAGAGCTGATGCGATGATATGTCTACAATATCGGAGCTGTTGCCAACAGACAATCATGATACAAGGGAATCGCGTTCTGTGCTCCTAGCCTTGGCCTGAGTGTACAGAATACATGCCATAAAAACGTACAACGAATAGGCTTCATGTACATTGCCTTCTCAGTACATCACATGAGTCTAAAACCAAGTTAAAGTCACTATCAGAAAGAGATGCCAAGTTAAAACATGCAATCTAAAATGGAGGCTCTACGTGGGCCCTGTCGTGCTTCACCACACCCTCCCAGTGGAAGAATTAGCTCAAACTGAGTAAAACCGTAAAAGCTATAAATATATATGTAAAAAAGCAAATGCACTTCAATAATAGAAGCAGCTGAAAGCCATATTAAAAACATGCCAATTAATAAGCCAATAAAATCTAAAAAAATAAGTCAATTGCTTAAACACAAGGGGCGAAATCAAAATCTTGTAGGCTCCTGAGGAGTTTCCATGTCTTGAGTCACTAGTGACCAATAAAGAACCTGCATCTTCTCCTCCTGCTTCAACACCCTCCGCATGCTCCGCAGGATCTACAAGTGGATCCCCACTGAAACTAGAAGAACGGTCACCCAGGCCCTCGTCAGCAGCACGTTGGATGACGGAAACGCCCTCTACGCAGGAGCCTCTGCAAAACTCCTGAGACGGCTCCAAAGCATCCAGAACGCCTCTGCACACTTGATCCTTGACATCCCTCACCGCAGCCACATCACACCCCACCTGAGAGACCTACACTGGCTCCCGGTCAACAAGAAGATAACCTTCAAGCTCCTCACCCACGCACACAAGGCACTCCACGACACCGGACCAACGTACCTCAAGAGACGACTCAGCTTCTACACCCCCACCCGCCAGCTCCGCTCCGCCGACCTCGCCCTCGCCACATTCCCCGGCTTCCGAAGAGCGACCTCCGGCAGCAGATTGTTCTCCCACCTCACGCCAAGACCTGGAACACCCTCCCCATCCACCTACGGCAGCCCAAGACCTGCTGACCTTCAGAAAACTCCTCAAGACCTGGCTTTTCGAGCAGTAGCAGCATTCCCCACCCCAGTGCCTTGAGACCCTCATGGGTGAGTAGTGCGCTTTACAAATGATATGATTGATTGATTGCATCTGCAGACGACCGATCCACAGTGGCCTGAGAAGCAAATTCCAGCCAACTCAGCAGATGCTGAAGGCATGGCACCTGGTAGTGAAACTGCAACATTAGAGCCAGATCCCAATAATCCAGGAGCTGAAGCATCCATATCGGCCAGAAGCAAAGGCTCATAGTACGCATCGAGCAGCAATGGCAGCCTCGTAGGACAGCACTGAAGGTGGGTCCTCAATGGACTCATGCAGATCCATACCCATAGATTGAACCAATTGAGTGGCCAGACACAAGTTCAGCGCACATTCGAACGGGCTCAACAGACAGCAGTACACAGGGAGTCCACATTCTAGCTACACGGGTCTGGAGGACAAAGACCAGCTCGCGTTCAGTTCCTGGAGTAAAAACATTCCAAATTACTGTATTATGCATTCACAACACAGCAAGACATGTGGCAGATTCATCACCATTTGGCATCGAGGTGGAACATCCATTGTAGAGCAACACAAATGGGGCCAAAATAGCAACAACTAGGAATAACACAACTGGTATTCCTCTAAATACACTTGAAGCCAAAGAGTGCAGACAGTTCCCTCCAACTACAACCTGAAATGTACTGGGGGTGTGGCTAAGGCTGACTTGATGACAGAAGCTCCTTAACAGAGCTACACGCTGCGCTTCATGAACTCAGCAATATTCTGAAGTTCCTGCTGCCAGCTTTTACCCACACTGGCTCTAGGTGAGGGTACCAAGGTCAGGGGACCTGGATGGGCACCCTTTAAAAATATTTGCGCCCCCTGTCGGAGAGTGACAGCGGACACTCTCATGCAGCCCTGTGACATTGCTGCAGCATTTTCTGTTGGAGGCTGGAACCGGGCCTTCCCACCTCTACCCCTCTTTGCTTATAGTTACAAGCTTCCTGGGCAGGAGATCCCTGGGAAGTTACAATAGGGGTGCATGTCACAGGGATCTGGCCACCTCGGACAGCAGAGGCACCCCCACATGGTCAGTGACGCCAGATTGGGCCTCGCCAGGGTCGACGGTGCAGGGATTGGCCCACGATTGGTATCAGCCCTGGGCTTGTGTCCTGACCTCGGTGGCGTGCGGCACTGAGACACTGTGCTTTGGGGCTTTCTATGGCCTGGTGCAGGAGAGGTCAGTGACTGACCGCCGGATCCGTGATTCAGGTGATCCAGGGGAGACGGCAGTGTGCCAGTGTAGGAGACTCTGCGGGTGGATAATGAATGTCGTGTAGGGCTGGCGAGGGGCCTGCAGGGTGTGCATGACTTCGAGCCTTAAACTTTGGGGCCTTTCACAGAACGCTGTGCACTGGGGGCCTGCAGATGATTCTCCTGGCTGCTTTGAGGCAGGGACAGTATCTCCTAACAGTACAGCACCAGACTGTGATTGGCATTAGACCTGGTATTTGTTGTGGCGCCCTTGTAGTATCTGTGCAAAGGCAATCACTGCATTCCTTGCTGAATATGTAAATACGATGCAAGACTTTTCATTACATAGGAGTGCAGCGCATAGATATATTACCTACTGGCAGTCGCCTGTATGTAGTTATTGTTAGGACCTTGTTTCTTTAAAAAAAGTGTTTTTTCTTTTGCCAATATCTTTGGGACCGTTTGACGAATCTTCGCAAAAGCTTCCAAACTAATGGTTCACTCAGGTCAACTCCTGTCCTGAAAGTTTTGGGGTGATTTGTCAAGTGGAGGTCGACAAACAAGGGAGTCCCATAACTCATTTTCCCTATTTTAATTTCCTTAGGAATTTTGGAACAGGCTACAGCTTGAACTGCTGACTGGAATTACACCAAATTTGGTAAAAAAGTAGCTCTTGGTTCAGAAAGCAACCTTTTTTTTAATGGTGTAAATCCGTTCAGCGGTTCCTGAGAAATAAAAAAATATATTTATCAATCTTTGAGCACCGAGGAGGAGTTGAGACTCGTCCCGAGCAAGAGTGACTTCTGATTGTCTGCCAACACTCCAAGCCAGGAAGTGTTGGCAGCCATCTTATGACTCAGTAACTGAGTCACAAGAAAACACAAAAAAAAAAAGAGAAAGGGGGTAGGGTAGAAATACCCTGAACCCTTGGACCTACTCAGCAGGTCCCACAAGGACCCCAGAACCAAAAAAAGCAATAAAAAAAAAATGTCTGAATTCGCGCTGGCAGGGGCGATGAGATCCTCTTGTGTCCTGAGGACCTCAGGACTAAAGAGGACTTTATCCCCCAAACAGCAGTGCGCCTGGAGGCATGTTTGCAGATTGGTGTAAAAAGGGGGCAAGGCCTCGGACGACTCTCAGCAATCCAGCTGTGTGGGACTTACTGGAGGTACCTGGTGGGCTAGTTGGCCCCTAGGGACCCTCAGGATTCAATGGGACTTAATCCCCCAACCCAGCATTGCCGGAGGCACGTTGGCAGAGTGGTGGAGACTTTTCAGCAATACTACTATCTGGGACATACTGGAGGCATCAGGTAGGCTAGTTGGCCCCTAAGGATCCCCAGCAGCGAAGGGGGCTTTAATCCCTATCCAAGAGCGTGCCAGGAAGTGTGTTTGCAGAGTGGTGGGGGTGAGGGGCATGGCCCGCTATAAGAATTTAGCAATCCTGTGGGATGTATTAGAGGTAATAGAAGGAGAAGTTAGCCTCCAAGGAAGTCCTTGGGGGCCAACTTCCCCTCTTGTTACCTCCAGCTAGTCCCACACAGTGGGATTGCTAACACGTCATGGGAGGCCATGCCCCCCTTTCTCCACCACTCTGCAAACGTGCCTCTTGGCAGACTACGGGATGGGGGATGAAGTCCAATTTACTCCTGAGGGACTTTGGGGGCCATGAAGCCCTCCTGGTAACTCCTACACAGCAGAATTCTTGAGTGCTGGTCGAAGGCCCAGCACCCTTTCTCCACCACCCTGCAAACGCGACTACTAGTTAAAGAAGTGTTTGCAATGTGATAGGTTTCACATTTGCGAGAGTTAGAGCTATTGGCGTTGTAAATATAAAACGTTTTTTAATAATGTTTTGTGGAGTGGAGTAGATGTACGTTCTGTGTAGTGGAATTATGTGGTAAGTTGTGTAGTGAAATTATGTGGATAGTCCTCTTGCCTCCTTCTGCCCCTCTGTTGCTTCTTTCTGCACACCTGTTGCTTCATTCTGCACATTCCGTGCTTCTTTCTGCACCTGTCTTGCTTCTTTTTGCACCCCTGTTGTCTCTTTCTGCACTCGTCTTCCCTCTTTCTGTACATTTCTTGCCTGTTTCTCCATCTTCATTGCCTCTTTCTGCACTTTTCTTGCTTCTTTCTACACCTCCGTTGCTTCTTTCTACATCCCTGTTGTCTCTTTCTGCACTCGTCTTCACTCTTTCAGTACATTTTATTGCTTGTTTCTGCATCTCACTTGTCTCTTTCTGCACGTTTCTTGCCTGTTTCTGCACCCCTCTTGCCTCTTACTGCACCCGTATTCCCTCTTTGTGCAACTCTTTTGCCTCTTTCTATACCTCTCTTCCCTCTTTCTGCACCACTCTTGCCTCTTTTTGTACCTCTTGTGCTTCTTTCTTTACCCTTCGTGCCTCTTTCTACACCTGTTGCTTCTTTCAGCAATTCTCTTACCTCTTTGTGCACTTCTCTTCCTTCTTTCTGCACCCATTCTGCCTCTTCCGGTACCTCTCTTGCGTCTTTGTGCACCTCTTCTACCTCTTTCTGCACCCCTCTTGCTTCTTTTTGCAACTCTGTTGGTTCTTTCTGCACTGTTCTTGCTTCTTTCTGCACCTCACTTGCCTCTTTCTGCACTTATATTGCTTCTTTCTACACCTCTGTTGCTTCTTTCAGCAATTCTCTTGCCTCTATCTACACTTCTTTAGCTAGTTTCTGTACCTCGTTTGCGTCTTTCTACACCTCTGTTGCCTCTTTCTGCGCTTCATTAGCTTCTTTCTGTACCTCTCTTGCCTCTTTCAGCACCGCTGTTGCTTCTTTCTGCACTTTTCATGCCCCTTTCTGCACACACAGGGCTACTTTTAAGCTGACCTCAGGCTCAGCTGTGCACACATGCAAGTACAGAAAAGGGCTGCTGGCCTCTAAACTGCCATGCCCTATTATATGCTAGCGGCTTAGAGGTCGTTTTAAGCCCCCTGCCCTATTATGTACTAGGGCCTTACAGGGGATGTCATGCCAATCACATGGGTACCCCAACCCATAGTGTACCCGGGTGTATGTATGTGTTTTCATTGTATTCTAAGTGTCTTTCAGCATAACACTGGCTGCGGGCCTGTTTAGTCAGAGTCAGTTACCACCAGTACCAGTCAGCAAAAAGTTGGGGGCACAGGATGAGTTTGCAACAAGGCCTCTTTCTGCACCTTTCTTCGTCTTTCTGGACTTCTGTTGCCTCTTTCTGCATTTCACTCTCTTTTTTCTGCACTTTTCTTTCTCTTTCTGCACATGTCCTACCTCTGTAGGCATAGTTAGAAATTAGCATTTAAAAACTTTGAAATTCACTGAAAAAAACCATAGGTTTTCAGGGACGTTATAGTTAGAAATTATCATTTATAAAATCATTGAAATGCACTGAAAAATGCATAGTTTTCAGGGATGTTATAGTTAGAAATTAGAATTTAAAAAACCTTTGAAATTCACTGAAAAAAACGTAGGTTTCAAGAACGTTATAGTTAGAAATTAGCATTAAAAAAATCTTAGAAATTCATGAAAAAAACCACAGGTTCCAGGGACGTTATAGTTAGTTGGACATTTCACTCGTACAAAGCCAGACACATTTGGCCGTTATAGTTTGTTGAGCTAACTATAACTAATGCATTAAATACATTTAAATGCACCATCTGAGTTCTGAGGTCCACAATGATTTGTTGGCAACTAAGAGGGGTGTTTGTGGTGGACGTACTGCGGTGAAACTTTTAATTTGATGACAAATGTCACAACTGCGGACATGACATTTGTCATCAAATACATATTCTGGCTCCTCGGAGAAATGGAAGAACATGGCGGCCGGCTAATGGCAGGTCGCGGGAGAGCTCTTAGAGTGCTAATGGAACCTTGAGGAAACGAGGAGTACAATATGCTAAATCTAGGAAGTTGGAAATGCCACAATGAAAAATCCAATATCGGGAAAGCAACCGGAATCTACCTTGCAGAATTTCACAGACTGTGCAAGACTGTGCAAGCACGGGTGTGCCTCAGGACGCGGAATCCACCATGGCAGGCAGCAAAAGCACCGTAAAGGGCCCGGCAGCGAGTGTCTCACAGGACAAAACATCAGGCAGGTACGGAGACAAGGAAGAGTGTGAGAAAGGGAAAGCAGGAGAGAGTAACAGTGGGGGATGAGGGGCTTTTCAGATACACCCTAAGGAGCGCAGGGAAGGGGAGAGAGCTGCTGGGACAAGATACAATGGGGGAAAAAATCTGCTGTTGAAAGAGAAGGAAAGAAGAGAGGTAATAAGGAAGACAAAAACCCACCAGTCTGTAATAGGCCAGGTCCTGTTAAGCATACAAGCCATAAGAAAATATTAAAAACAAAACAGAAGAATTTGGAGCAAAGGATTAAGATCACACCTTCTCTTAGGACATTTTTTAAGGTTCTGCTAAAAATGATAATATTAGATGAAGGCCGTAGGGGGCAGTCAGACCCTTCCGGGGGCGGGGGGCGGGGGGCTGGATATGGCAGAATGGACAAATGATAGAAGCCTGAATCTATTCCAAGTTTTATTCTGAGAAGACCCAGTTTCCTCTAAGGAGGGGGCAGACAGTGTGCAAGTATTAGCATCTAGTGCTCCAAGAAGCTCAAGCTCTAGTCCGCTGGGAAGTGAAAGTGCCCTGAAGGGAGAAGCGAGAAGAGATGGTAACATAAACAGCAAGGAGCCCTCATTAGGATCCCTTTTAGCAACACTTTCCTCTGACATTAAGTCTAGGTTTGAGTTTTTCAGAAACGAACCACAAAGAAATAAGACTGGCTTGTGAGAATTTGGAGAAAAAGATAGATGACCTAACTAATAGAACAGTCATCTTGGAGGGGACAGTGAAGGAGCTTAGAAAGTCTGTGCAAATAATAGTGCAGAAATTGAGGAGCTATAACTGAGAGAGCAGGAGTGGCAAGATAGACTTGAGAGAATGGAGAACTTCCAGAGACGAAACACTCTGCAGATCTTAAAGGTGCCAGAAGGGAAAGAAGGAAAAGATATTAAGGCATTTGTAGTTAAATTTATCGAAAGGGAACTACAACCAGATGAGTCAGAGCAGGAGATTGCCAAGGATATTCAGAGGATCCACAGAGACCCCTTCAGACTAAATACTATCAGCACCAGACCAAGGAGAATATTGGTGAATTTCCTCACCTACATCTTGTTGAAGTCCTTGAGTAAGAAATCAGTAGACATGGCTGGTGTCACATGTGAAATCAGATCGGACCTGTCAGATATTACCTCAAATCGACAATGGGAACTGGGAAAGAGGATAGATCCATCGAAGAAATTAGGGGCCACAGTTCAGTTGAAGTTCCTGGAAGTTTTGATAGTTAGGCTAGATAACAAAATGCACAACTTTTCCTCGGTCAGGGATGTAGAGGAATTAATTGAGAAAACACAACCAGGAGTCTGAACATTAGGACGATAGAATGGTTGTACTGAAGAAGAGTATAGTTTATGGTTGATTTTTCCTTTATATTATTTGGTTATGGTGAAGCACACTCTGGGGGACACCCATAAGGCATAGGCCATGGTGAGTCTGGGATGAGTACTCACAGGGGGAAGAAGGGATGGGGTCACAGGGTGGGTAGCATGTGTGGAAAAAAGTCCTCCAAAGCCTCACTTATATTGTCCTCACATGCAGACGACAAAGGGGATAGGTGAGAAACAAACATCACATTTAAAAATTCTATCCTGGAATGTAAATGGTTTGAGGGTAAGGGGGAGACGGGAGAAACTATTACAGTATATAAAAGATTCACCAGCCCAGATAATACTTATGCAGGAAGCACACTTGGTGGAAAAAGAGTGTTTAGAGATCTTTAAGAGGAAAAGATGAGTGCAACAGGAAGTACGTACAAGACACTCATCTGTAACAAAGGGTGTGGTCCTCCTGGTGAAACAAGATACTGAAATCATCATCACTGAGTATGTTTCGGAGAGTGGGGTAAGATGGCTTATTGCAAAACTTGGGATTTTAGGGCAAAACTTTAATTTAGTTGGATTTTATGGTCAGAATCAGGATGAGAGTGTTCCCCTCAAGGAAATGTTGACAGAATAACTGAATTTCCCGCACCCAGTCATCATGGCGGGGGATTTTGTTGTAGTTCTGGACAATATCCTAGATAGATCCTCGAATAGTAAAGCTGTAGTGAATCCCAAATTGGAAGGTCAGATAAGGCGAATTATGGAGCAAATGGGTCTTAGTGATGTGTGGCGTCAGAGGGCAGGATCAAAGAGGGGATACACATATAATAACAGGAAGTATAGCCACCAGTCAAGAATCAACAATTTTTTCTTGAATATAAAGTTAGCAGATATGGTATGTAGGAAGGTGGAATTTGACTATATGGTTGCCCAAACTTTTTTCCTGGTGTTTTGATGGGTTTTGACTTAGTTGGACAGAGACCCTGCTAATCAGGGCCCAAGTCTATCTGCTTTCTTTGTAAAATGGACTCCATGTACTTTAAGTACATACCAGATTGGGTATTGGGTCACCTTTGTGAGTCCCTGTATAGTGTAACATAGGTACCCAGGCCATAGGTGCATCCAAGGCCTACCAGGGGCTGCAGCATGTATTATGCCACCCCTGGCTGACCCTCCAAACTGACACCACAAGTCTGTTCACTCAGCTTGGGTAAGGTGGTGTAATCACCCCTTACTTAGATATATTATACCTATATCTACCTATACATATAGACACATATGCAACTATAAGTCACTCCTATGGTAGGCCTCGACAATCCTCGAGGCAGAGTGCTTGGTTTTATGTGAGAGGGTGCCCTAGCATGAGCTGAGCCCCTCTGCAGCTTTCAGAACCATCTCCTTATAGCTGTTCTATGATATAGCCATACCATATACTCTTAAGTGCATTATAATCCTCGCTGTTAATGATAACTTTGGTTTGGCTTTATCAAAACATGTTGTGTAAGGTGTCAAACACTTTGGAATACTACTCCCCCCCCCGCCAGTCCTGGCGGCGGGGGTAGCATTCCACCCTTCTAGAGGGAGAAGACATGTAGTTACTGTGAAACCCAGTAAAAGTTAAACAGAGCTTCAGCAACGCAAAATGGATGCTGCTGCCACAGACATGAGTCTGACGTCCTGCTGCTTGGGTCCAATCCAGATACCGACACCGCAGTGAACTAGATCCTTCGTGGGACGGCTCGAATCCAGTGCCTGGTCATCATCAATGCCTTCTGGACCTCGTGGCTGAAGAGACAAACTCACTTTCTTCACCTGCAAGCACCCGACATCGCCTGGTTCCTTCCTGGTACCTTCCTGGTCACTGACTAGTGACCCAGACTCTGTCTCCTCTTCTTTCAGGTTCTTCAGATCTTTGATCCACCCTTGGATCCACCTGGACACTTTTCCTCTGGTCGCCTGCAGCACTTCTTTGCAGCTCTCCATTGAAAACGACGACGAAACCCGACACGAAAAGGCACCTATGCACCCGGCTTCCCTGGGTGAGGTGACACGAGTACTCTGGTGCTCCCGTGGGTCTTGACTCTCGAAGTGTCCTAGTTTAAAAGGGTTCCATCCTAGTCCATCCGGAAGTGTCCTTAAATTGTTCTTTTGTAACTTCTTCGTTTCCCATAGAAAGTCAATGGTAACTCGGGGCTGTGTTTAGACACGGCACGCGTCTCCCGTGGGCCTCCTACTTCCTAACCTTTGGTTGTTTAGAGTAGCCCCAGTGATTCCCCAGGCCCCAGGCGTGCTTTCTATTCCAGACGTGGTTCTTATACCACTATGTTAGTACATGGTTTGTGAGGCCCCTAGGGCATAACTGTATTTGTGCAACTTATCGTATGCTAATTGAGATTCTTGTATTGTACTTTGACCTCTGACCTGATAAAGAGAGCAGAGGGGTTGTGTTTAGATTAAATACATATATATTTGATATATACCTTGTGTGGTGTCTTTTCATTTGGTACTCAAGGGATTATAATTGGTAAAACAACTAGCTTCACATGCTCTCTGAAGTCTTAGTCTGATGACTTCTGGTCCATGCTACCACTAGGATAGCTTTCTATAAGGTTGCCTTTACAACCACAATCAATAAGGGTCGATTAGACTGGTGCAATGTGCCCACTAGAAGTAGTGGACATCATATGCCAGGCTAACTTCTCACATGGTACAGGATATCAACCATATAGGGGTGCACCTATCGGACAACTCAGGGGTGATGTTGGATTTAATCTTAATAGAGAAGAGCATTCAGTCTAGATGGACAATGGATCGTACTCTATTAATAGAGTAAGACATAATCGAGCTATTGAATAGGGAAACCTAAGAGTTATTGAAGTTAATCTAGGGTCTACCTCCGTGGAAAGAATGTGGGACACTAACAAGGCCGATTTAAAAGGCAGAATATGACGTTTATCGGCAGCAATGAGGAGTGCCTATTGGGAAGCAGTTACAAACTTAGAAGAGCGAATCCGAGTATTAGAAAGGGGATTGATCAACTTAAGAATAAATGAGGGTGACTCCCAGGGTTCGATGTCGGAAATAGCACAGGCTAAAAGTAACTTAGCCAATATAATGGAAGTCAGGGTTAGAAAGAGATGGGAGACCAGCAGGCTAGCCCATTTTGAACATGGCGAGAGCTGTAGTAAACTGTTAGCATGGAAAACTAAAAATGACCAGGTGAGGAATATGGTTAAGCATATCAAGTGTGAGTACACGGGCTGAGCTGTCTGGCAAGACGCAGATCGAATAAGCCTTCTTTAGGTACTTTGAAAAAGTTTATCCGGAATAAGTAGAGACTACTGAGGAGGGGATGAGAAAATGGTTAGAGCAGGAGCATTTTGATGTTTTAACGGAAGAAAAAGGCAAGAGTTTGAATGAGAAGATAGTTAGGATGGAAGTGGATCAAGTACTCAAGGAGGGAAAACAGGGGAAGGCCCCCGGCCCCCCATGAAATTTACAAAACACTGGCAGGGACGTTAGTTAGCACCAATTTTAATGAAGATATTTAATGAGGTATGGATGTAAGACGCTAGCATGCCTGAGTCATGGAAGAAGGCCAGCATTACACTAATTTTGAAGCCAGGGAAATGTGCCAAGAACGGCCGTTCGTACAAACCAGTGTCGTTATTAAATTGCGATTATGAAATATTTCCAAAATCTTGGCTGGAAGACTTAATGGGGTAATGGCAGATATCATACACGAGGACCAGAAGGTGTTCATACTAGGCAGGTCCTTGAAGGAAATGACACACACTCTTATTGGCTCCGGAGATCTGGCCACTGCATATAAACTCTCCCTTGAAGTAATTGCATTAGACGCTACAAAAGCGTTTGACCATGTAAACCGGATTTTTCTTCAAACAGTAATGAAATCTCTTAACTTGGGAATAAATTTTTGTAAAACACTGGCTGGAATATATAACTCACCATTAGCAAGGGTGTTGGTAAATGGCTCTTCGACAGACCCTTATAAAATAACCAGAGGAACGAGACAAGGTTGCCCGCTGTCGCCATTATTATTCAATCTTTATATTGAACCTCTAGCAAGGAAAGTCAGAAATAACCCGGAGATCATGCCCTCTAGATTGAAAGGCTGGAAAAAGACATTAGCTCTGTACGCGGACAACCTCTTGATTTATACGACTCACTTGCAGAAGACCATTAGTCAGGTTATGACATTAACAACGGAGTTTGGTAAGGTCTCAGGTTATGAGATTAATAGAGAAATACCAGAAATAATGGTCTGGAATGCAGAGAAAGGAGAGGAAAAAGTCAAAAGAGAAATTAGGTATTTGGGGACCAAGACAACCCAAGACATTACCGGGTTAGCCATGGAAAACTTTTTTTAACAATCAGGAAGGAAGTGTGCAACTTGAAGGTGAGCTGCTCACATCTTCTACTCACCATATGTGGCCGAGTCAACTTGGTAAAAATGACTATCCTCCCAAAGTTCACCTTTCTTTTCGATTCTATCCCACTACCTTTCAAGAAGGAATGGTTTGGAAAGCTTCAAGGCCGCATTAGTAGCTTTATCTGGTTCTCTAAAGGTCCTCGTATAGCGTGGAAGAAGTTGAGAAGGAAAATAGAGAAGGGGGGGTCTAGCGTTACAAGACTTACGATTTTAAACCTGGGCAATCTTGTTGAAAAAGGTAAAATGCTGCTAGATAGACCTTTGTGCTCCGAACCGGGCAGATGTTAAAGGATGTGAAAGGAGGGGAGTGCGGTTTTATGCATAAATATGCTGATTCCAAATACTTGAAAAAGATCAAACTGAAAACTTTAGAGGGCATGGCAACAGAGACGTGGTACAGGATGAAGAAGTTACCTTATTTTGGGAATCTTGCTCCAATTTGGGACTCCCGGCCTGAACAAAAGACAAACTGGCGGAGCTATTAAGGGAGGCTGGCATGTTGAGATGGGAACATTACATGCATGAAGGACACTTGATAACATATGAGTTGTGTAGAGAAAGGATGGACAATAGGGTGCAGAGATTTACATTTCTTCAAATCCAGAGTTGGAATAATTCCCTCAGTACGACAATAGGGGGGCCAAATGAAATCGAAGCCAGGCTGATGTCTGGAGCATTCACGAAGAAAGAAATATCTGTCTGGAAATAGGATGTTGGCTGACTTGAATGATGGGGAGTTCACGCTGCCACTGGAGCTGTGGGTTACCAGAGAACTTATGGCAAGTATCTATTTCTATGTTTTATAAAATAGTAAAACCTGCCTTTTTAAGAAGGACTCATCTGTTTACAATCCATAGGGCATATTGGACCCCATTAAGATTATCCAAATTTGGGAATGGAGGAGATGTGGCTTGCCCGAAATGTGGGCAATTGAAAGAGGGCGATGTTGACAAGTTCATGCAGGGTCCTGATATTCAAACCATTGTGGCAGGATGTGAGTAAAACTTTATCCCATATCCTGAAGATATAAATTCAGGTAAGTGTACGTCTTCTGTGGATGTATGGATATACAGTTCAAAGAGGATGGGGGCATTCGAAGCTGATATTTTATGCAGTACTGCTGGAACACGGGGAAAGCTGCAGAAAGTGGGTCGTCTCCACCCTCCTCCCCTACCCCGATATGAGGACTGGGTCTCTTCAGAAAAGAATATTGCTAGATTGGATATATTGGACATTGAAACGAAAAGGTACAATTTTTGGCTACCATTCATAAAATGGTCAGATGCAGGAAGAGGGAGGATAGATGAGAGGTCCGATGATTAAGCCAATTTCCGCCTCGGCTGGCACAGATCCTATCAGGCAGAGTCTGCTTGGAGGAATTGTGGTCAGACGAAAGAGCCTTTACAACTCAAGGGCGGTAACGATTGAATCCTCTTTCTCTCTTTTCCAGCAAAAGGTCAGGAAAGCCCAGGTTCGGGCTATGGAATGGTGTTTCTGAGGCAAATGAGGACATAAAAAAACAAAAAACAACTGTGGACATACTGTTTCATCTGCTTGCACCGACCATGCTACCAAAAGCATTTCTGTGGTAAGGAACCTGAAGCCGACACACTAGCATGTGCTGATGCCAATCCATCATGCACAGCAATAAATAATTGTAGCCTGCTGTCCGGGTTGGGTATCACTGGTATGCAAGCAAAAGGTATTTTTTGGGCAATCAAAGGATAGGAATATTTTGCTGGATATTCTTTAGGTAATGGGGTTGCATTGCTTTAAGCAGTGACAGCGGCCACAATGTCATCATCCACCCTGGTGTGAGAACAAGTAATCACTGCCCATACAGTAGTCTGGACCACTGCTTTTGCGGCTTCATAAGCCAGTGAATTTCACGCAATGTGTATTCCAACATGTTGGTGACTCAATGTATGAATTACATGAGCTTGTGGCAAGCGAGCTTTAAGATGCACCACTTTTCCCGAAACCAATTTATGTTTGATAGCATTTCCTTTAGACTCTGAATTCATTCAGGGCCCAACAGTAAAAATGTTCATCCTACGACTGGACAAAATAATTCAAATCACACACTGTACGTGTGGGGGATTTAGGATCTGTATTCTCCAGTGCGAGAACTAAAGTATTCAATTCAGCCAGTTGAGCAGGGTACAATCCCCTAGGGACTATGTAAATATTTGTTGTGCATGAAAAACAACATCTTTTATGACACCCAGTACTGTAGCACATGCAGCAGAATATCATTGTTTTGTCCCATACTGCAGGCTCAGCTGAATCATCAGTATATATTATATAATCAACCAGCTACAGGATAATATAGGTTAGCCACTTTTCCTCGGTGCAATGATTGGACATACGATTTTCCACCGTCACTGCAACCAGAAATCATCACAGAGCACTTTCTAATCTTAGTTGAGATCCCGTACTGACAAGACTCAACTGATCAAACATTCCGTGCATATAGAAGAACAGGGGCCATGGTCAACCCAGGAGGTCTACTCTGATAACAGACCCCGGGGATAAAATGTACTCATCCTCCGGTATGGAGTGACCGGGTGCTCTCTTGCCTCTTACTGGTCTGACTGGACCTATCTTCTTGAAATCAGAGCATCTTTTCGTAAAATGAGAACTAATAAAAAACATTTTTTAAATGAAGCTGTTTTATGTTTCTATCATCAATTAACAGTATATGTATTGCATTTTTATGGTCTATATCAATTATGACCGAATAATGTTTTTTGAACTTCAGTATAATCATACCAATCAAGAGACAAAATGTCACTGCACACAGGGTACTACTATTCGTACTGAAGGAATCCTTGAGTCTGCAAAGTGGGGTCAAAGACATAATCCACATCAGTAGCTGTTAAGAAAGTGGCCCACTGTATCTATCTTGGATGTAAGGCTTTCGGGTTAGGAACACTGGCCTTGGTGACAGCCTCTAAAGCTGGAATTGGGTTTACTACAATGATCTGTTTACCCGGAGCCAATGGTCTTTCCTTCATAACAGCTGTCTGAACTGCAGTCAGTATTTCTAAGGGAATGGAAAGCACATTTTAGCATTGGAATACAAATGTAATTTATAAGTAATCCACACAGTATTACCCTCACTGAAGGTGATATATGTATAGCCAGTGGACCCTGCAATTATGCGGATCATTAAGTTATCTGTGTTGAATTGAGTATGCAAGTGTCTGGATGCAGGCATGTGAGTTTGCAGTGTTTTAAGTATTTGCGTGTGTTCTGATGTCCAATGTGTACTGGAGAAATCAGGGCATATAAATTCGAACAACGTTTTAACTCATGCATAATCTGGTATGAATGTTCTACCAAAGTTCGGAAAACCTAAGTGATTGCAGCTTTTTATTGAAGTTTGGCAGTTGTAAGAGATCACCCTTCTCCAAGAAATGTGGCACAAGACTTTTGCCTTCATTAGAAGTTTTTATCCCAAAAATGGGGCACTGAGAAAAGCATTTTTGATCGTTGAAAGTTGAATTTGTATCCATGTTCAGCAAATCCCAAGACTATTTGATCTACTTTGACTAAGTGGGTATTAAAGTCATTGTCCGTTGGAAATATGTCATCGACGTAGGACAATGCGTCTCAGATAGTTTCTTGTAAGCTTGAAGTTACTCAGACAGCGAACAATCCTGGACTGTTCTTATACCCTTGAGGGAGTCCACCAACTGTCTCTGGCTCCCAAGGGCGCTGAAAGCGGTTAGATCTCTGCTTTCAGGTGCTATATTTTGGCAGAAAATCGACCAGAAATTAGCTGAAGGAGAATTCTCAATATTTGTGGCATAATTAGCCGAAATACCTGTCACTTTCTTCTTTTTAAACTAGGCTTTTTGAAGTGGAAGTTTCTCTGCCTTTTTTATGATGATGTCAGATGAGCGTTGTGAGTCCGTTTTTTAGTTTCACATACTCTTTGTGCCTGCATTCTGTTTGTCCTCCTCTCTCAGAGCTTTTGTCTGGTGTATCCTGAAAGGAGCCAAAAGGATGTGTACCAACATATTGATACCTATCAGGCTGTTTAAGTGTAACATGGTTAAGTAAATGATAACACTTTTCAGTGGGCTCCGGTTGCGGAGGTTTACACTGTGCTTTTGTTTTGTCTTTATTTTTCCATTTGTCCCAGGGTTTTTCAGAAGATTTAGATGTTTGCTTGGTGTTATCTGTTTCAGACTCGCCTTTAAGAAGTGGCTTATTAGGCCTGACTCCCAAATTATTTTGAACCAGACATGTATAGGTGGAAGAGGTGTGGCGCAGTGGCCAGGGTGCCTGACTCCGGACCACGGGGTTCACGGCTTGATCCCCGGCACTGGTGGCAGGTTAGCCCAGCACCATGTGACTCTGGGCAATAGCTCGCTTAATCTTCTCGATAGCCCCCAGCGCCGGGACACCTCTTCGGAGGTAGCCGTGCGCTTTACAAATGCTGGCATTTCATTTAGGTGTCCGCAATCATTTTTGGTAGTTCGCACTCTTGGTTCACAGCGGGAACCTGTGAAAGGCGCTGGCAGACCGCCAGCGCTGCTGATTCCCACTTAATATTACTTAAAATTATTGAGGAAACTGGCAAAGTTGGCAAAAAAATTCATTCCCAAATCCAGGGCAAGGCTGGCCCTGTATTCATTTTTTATTTGTTTTAGCACTTCAGGCAAAACAGCAATAAACAGCGTACCATGTATAGGGCAGCAAAGACGGTGCCTCAGGTGGCAAGGTCTTCAATCGAAGAAACCATACGAAGTTGTAAACACATTGTGAAAATTCTAATTTCATCTCGGGGTCCGGTATGGGGAAACACTACTTCAAGCTGGTTTTGTTTTTGTGCTATCCAGAATGGAATTTCCTTTACTTATTAGTGGCAGGACTAATTGCAGGCACAGCTTGAACAGTCCTTGCTGGGCCAGTTGGTATAGTACGCATAACAAACGGAGTTAAACGTCTATATAGTCTAGGGACAGACCTGTTTATAGGGTACAGAGTTCACCAACATTTAAAGGGGCTATGTTTGGGTACGGTGGGTAGCTGGCTAGAATTGACCAGGTTGCCCCTTTATTGCCGAGGAGACCTAGTCTTACATTTGCAAGTGGATGTGGAAGGGCATCTTGGTATCAATTGCGATGCAAGTTCTAATTGATTTTATGGCCTGTACTGATTAGGTATATCGGCCTCAGTGTATGTACGAAATGCTGTGTTGTGGCATCTACTGCAGGGAAATTGACCCAATAATAAGAAATTTCACATTTATATGCTTCGTGGGCCTCTACCACGAAGGTAACATCTCCACCTGTCAGAGGGAGTCCCTCTGCCATTAATTGTGCTGTAAATAGGATGTCTACAATTAACCGGAATGTTAATTACGTTTGCTATTTTAAAGAGTTGGAATCAGAGAGGAACTACTATGTTGGGGTTATCTTTTTAAAGGTTCAAGCATGATCATCCTGCAGATTCAAAAAGGTGCTTCCTATTAAGCTGAGGAGCATTAATCCCTAACACCAAGGACGTAGCCATATACAATTGAAAAGGGGGACCTTGGCAACATGCAAGAACTACTCAGGAGACCCACTGAATAAGTACCTGACCTAGAACGTTGGTGGCACCATGGTGTACGGTTCCTACCAATTAAGTAGGACTATGTATCAGGTCAACATAAACGTCAGGATATAGGGACTAAGTCTGCCTATACCATCAGAAATGTTGACAATTCCTAATTCCTAGCTAGCTCACAGTGCCCCAGCTGAACCCCTAAACTTACCAGGGTAGCAGATGGTATCTGCAACCTCGAACATGACTACACAGATTCCCAAGGAAATTGTGGAAACAGATCTACCCTTTCATAGTGACCTTGCATACCCAAAGTAAGACACAAGAATGAGCCAAAAGTTTCAAACAGTTATTGCTACAATCGTATTCATGTATAAAAAGTATGATCTGCGATTACTAGGCAGATTAAACAAAGCATGGTAACTCGCATTATAAGAATCGTGATAACGATGAACAGTTCAACCATGATAATGTTACTGTGTTGGTAAACTTCTATTGGTACGCTCCCATCCGTTACGACCTACAATATCGACAGCATAGTGGGAGTATCCTCTGCCAGATCAATTGGCATGGCCTACCCCCCCATACCTGGGTAAGAAGTACTGGAGAGCCAGGTTGCCAGTCTGGTGAAGTGCAGTCTATCATCCCTTGCAGGATGGAGATGACAGTCAGCAAGGCTGCATCTCAATCAGAGGGCACTACGTCCCAGGATAATCCAAGCAGGAGTTCTCCTCTGCCAAATGTAGCAGAGACAATTTCTTATAACGAAAGCACTGTTCAGCTCACATTGTGTCAGAGGTGCAGAGCTTATGCAAAGATATGTCTGCAATTTCGGAGCTGTCACCAATGGACAATCAAGATACAAGGGAATCGTATTCTATGTCCCTAGCCTTGGACGGAGAGTACAGACTGCATAGCATGCTTGCAAGGAATAGGTTGCATGTACAGTGTCTTCTCAGTACATTATCACAACAGTGTAAAACCATGTAAAAAGTTGCCATCAGAAAGATTTAAAATGTGCAGTCTAAAATGGAGGCTCTACGTGGGCCCTATCGTGCTTCACCACACTGGGGGGCAATCGGTCTCGACCACCTACAGGGTGATCCACAACAATATCTCTGACAATACTGGTTACCCTAGAAACCCCTGGGAGTGCGAAGTGGGTGACATGAAATACACAGACTGGGAGGTGGCCCTGAAGTACCCTAGTGAGGTGGCAAATCTTATACTATATAAATTGGCATCTTCATTACCATGTAACTTCTCTGTGCGTTGTATCTAATACTAGGTATCAACACATTTGTTAACATTGATAATCCCACTCTAGAGCCAAGTGCAGGTGTCTGCTTTAAGTGTGTGTCTATAGAGTAATCCCACTCTAGAGCCAAGTGTGGGTTTCTGCTTTAAGTGTGTGTTCTTCAGCATGTTTAAGTTTTCTCCAGTCACCTCAACTGTTGTTAGATGTAGGTTGCATCTGGGACCTCTAGTGCCCGAGCTCCATGAACAGTAGTGGTCACGCAAACTGAGACTGGCATTTGCAGCTCTATATGGAACATAGCTCTTGTGCAGCAATTCACGAAGGGTAAGGTTCACAGCCGAAATGTGGGAAGTACAACACTTAGGCCTAACACATGTATCAACATCACTTGAAGAAAGATGCAGGGTACAGTCAAAGACCTCACACTGACCTCAACATTGCTTTAAACACGGTTCCAAGGTTATGCAGGGTACGGACACACAGTCTTCCCAACATCAGAGCTGCTCACTGAAAGGGGCACAACACTGCAAGGTGTAGGCGCTTGAACTTCAGATGTTAATCAGCACAGCCCTCTAGTCCATGCATGACTAGCTTCCCCACACCAGGGTTTGTCTTTGTTTTGATCCGAAAAATTTCTCGTTTCTTTTCCCTTGAATCTCTCAAAATTATCATTTCTGCCCTCATCACTTCTCGCCTCGATTATGGAAACAGCTTGTTCGTGGGTATTCCTGCCTACGAAACCCGCCGCCTTCAAGCAATCCAGAATCAGGCTGCCCGTCTCATCTTTCACCTGCCCAAAACTCACCATATCACTCCTGTCCTCAAATCCCTTCACTGGTTACCCATTCTGCAGAGATCTTTGTTCAAACTTGGTTGCCTGGTTTTTCGGGCCCTTGATCGCTCTGCACCGGCTTTCATCAACTCTCTGATTTCCTCCCACACCCCTGTCCGCACTCTTCGTTCATCTTCCTCTGCCCTCCTCACTGTTCCCCGTTTCCGTAAAACTCGCACTGGTGGGACCAGATTTTCTGTTCTTGCACCCCGGTTTTGGAATTCCCTTCCTCTCTCTATGCGTTCTATCCCTATCTTTTCACACTTCCGAAAAGCGCTTAAAACATTCCTGTTTACTCTGGCCTACTCCTGTTAAAACCTCCTTGGCCCTGTTTGTTCTGTTCCCTAGAGCTCTCAGCGCCAAGAAGCCGTTTGGCCACCGTGCGCTCTATAAATAATTTCATTCATTCATTCATTCATTCATTCATTCATTCATGGCCTTACGTTAAGCGCTCCTGCTATCCTTGTCCTGATGAAGACCCCAGCATGAGGTTTCCATTAACCCTTATACCAGGGGTCGAAACGTAGACAACCTGACCACGCCATCTCTCTGAACATAGGAATAAATTAAGGAATAAGACGGACCCTATGTTGAAGAGCTCTATGGAACTTACGATCTAAATTAGACTGTAAAGGTTGCACTTGATTTTACTGTGATTGTTACAGGATCACAACACCTTTACCCAGTCCTCACCTTTTTCCATCACACCCATTCCCTCCAAACTACCTCCTTTCTTGTTCGCTTTGAGCGCACTGTTTTACATTTAATGTGAATAATAGGTTATGTTGCCTTACAAATCTCAAGCTATCTGTATAATGAATCTCAAATGTTTCTCCTATTTGTGTACATAAGATTATATGACTCAATGAGTTAATTGATATGCTTGAGGATTTACTGTGTAACTCATTGTTTTTGGGTACCCACTGAATGATACTAAGCATCCAGTGATTTATGTATGAAAATAAAATACATACTGGATCTATGAATTATGACGATTTAAGTTATGTTGTGTCTTCGCTTTACACTGTGGATGTGGATCGAAGTCGGAGAAGTCTGCAAGTCCAGTTTCTGAGTCGCTGAGTCGTCGGGTTCCCGCTGGAGCATCGACAAAGCAAACTGGCAAGTTACTGGTGGTGCCTGTTTGAACAGGGTGGTCACTCCTTGGCCACAAGGGAGATATTCTTCAGTCTTCTAGTCAGCATAGAATGTCGAAGTCCAAGAGTTCTGTATCGTAGTTTCTTTCCAGGATAATCTAATGTCTTTAGACACAGCTCCTAACTTTATACCAAACTAAGGGGCTGGATTACCTGCTAGGTCCCTCCTATGGGTGGAACCTGGGAAGGGGGTGGTTAAACCCCTTTCCCTTTGTCCAGTTTCGCGCCAGAGCTGGGGCTGGAGTGCCCCAGCAACTGGTTTGAACCGGGCTATGCATGGAGCAACTTGTGTGCCCCAGGCAGTGTCTGGAAAAGCATCTTTCCATTCAACCCACCCAGCCCCAGTACACTACTGGCTGTCAGGGGAGGTGCTAGCACCTCCCTCGACAGGAAACCTATTGTCCAGGCCTCCCTTGCTTGAGTTTGCCCCAGCTGCAGGAGGTCAGACTCGTGTCTGTGGCAGCAGCATCCATTCTGTGATGCTGAGGCTTTGTTTAACTTTAACCGGGTAAAGCAGTAACATACATGTCTTTTCCCTCTAGAAGGGTGGAATGCTACCCCCGCCGCCAGGACTGGCAGGAGGGGGGGGGGTAGTATTCTAAAGCGTTTGACACCTTACACAACATGTTTTGATAAAGCCAAACCAAAGTTAGCATTTAATCGCGAGGATTATAATGCACTTAAGAGTATATGGTATGGCTATATCATAGAACAGCTATAATGACATGGTTCCGAAAGCTGCAGAGGGGCTCAGCTCATGCCAGAGCACCCTCTCACATAGAACCAAGCACTCTGCCTCCAGGATTGTCGAGGACTGCCATAGGAGTGACTTATAGGTGCATATGTGTCTATATATAAGGTTAAATATAGGAATACTATATCTAAGTAAGGGGTGATTACACCACCTTACCCAAGCTGAGAGATCAGTCTGTGGTGTCAGTTTGGATGGCCAGCCAGGGGTGGCATAATACATGCTGCAGCCCCTGGTAGGCCTTGGATGCACCTATACCCTGGGTACCTATGGTACACTACACAGGGGCTCACAGAGGTGACCCAATACCCAATCAGGTACGTATGTACCTAAAGTACATGGTATCAATTTAGAGAGAGAACAGCTGGGCTGTGGGTCTGATTAGCAGGCCCACAACCACACTGAAGTCGAAAAACCAGTAAATCACAGCACAAAGTGGGGGTGACCATAGGAAGCAGACCCTACTCTCCTACAATGGCATAATTGGTTAAGGCATATGTGTCGTTAAGGTTCTTCCCTAGCACCCGCCCTGAGTGCTAAATCCCAGCCTCCCACCCCGAATTCTACCCCGACCCAAAACAGCCCAGCCCCCTGCCCACTCCTAAATGCGGACCCCAGCCCAAAAAACAAACCCCACCCCAGACCTAAAAACAACCCAGGCCCTGTGCCCTAAAACACACTCCAAGCCTTGAAAATCAACTCAAAAACCCCTGCCATGATCCCTAAATCCTTGACCCCAGATTTAAAAAACACCCCAGCCTGACCCCTTAAACCATCCACCCAGCCTTCAAAATCGACTCGGACCCCTCAGTCCTAAGCCCTAAAATCTTGACCCAAGATTTAAAAAACACCCCAGTCTCCCGGCCCTGAGAACTTGCCATGTATCGTATCGTATCGTATGGTATATTTATATAGCGCAAAAAACTGTCACCCTACCGGTATCCTGGCACTTAGACTTCAGAAATAGTCAACACGTGGGCAAACCTGAGCTGGCCGTAGAGGATCTAGTTTTACGCCCTTGGGAATAAACAAGTTTTCAGAGTCTTTCTAAAGCAGGTCAACGAGTTGGCTTGTCTGATGGTCTGGGACAGGTAATTCCAAAGACGTGCGGCTGCCACGCCAAAGGCTCTGCCCCCATCCTGGTTTTCTTAAATCTAGTAGTCCTTATCAGGTTTGCATTAGAGGGGCGGAGCTGCCTTTTCGGATTAGTCCATGTGAATCTTTCCTGTAGTCGGGTGGGCCCGAGTCATGCGCCGCTCTATACACAATACAGAGATTTAAAACAGATTCTTTAACAGGCAACCAGTGTAGGTCTCTCAAGGCTCCAGTCGTGGAGGTCCTACGTTGCCTATTCAACGCCAGCTTTGCTGCCATTGACTGGACTCTCTGCAGTCGCTGCAAGATGTACTGTGGTGCTCCCAGATACAGAGCATTGCAGTAGTCCAGTCTGCTAAGGATTACGCTCCATACTACAAGCGAGCGAGTATCTTTCGGCAGAAGCGGGAGGATCTGTCGTAACATCCGCAACAAAGAGAAGCAAACGTTAGCAGTTTTATTTGCTTGGGACTCCATTTGGAGACTGCCATCCACTAGTACCCCCAAGTTGCGCACCGTTTTGGCAGGAACCAGGGGGTCATCCTCTAGGGTGAGCTTAAACACCAGCATAGGCTGTTGGTGTAAGCTAGTCGGCGGGCAAAATATCACCTCTGTTTTTCCACCATTAAATTGCAGAGAGTTTTGCCTGAGCCAGCCTACTGTCTGGAGCATACACTCCTGAAACTTGTCCATGGACACCGCCTGTTTCCCTTCCAGGGAGAACACCAATTGGGTGTCGTCCGCGTAGTTAACCAGGTCGATTCCATAGGGCTTGATTAGAGTGAGTAGAGGACGCAGGTAGATATTAAAGGGGATGGGGCTTATCGCAGATCCCTGCGGAACCCCGTGAAGTACAGGGGACTGATTGGATTCAAACGGTGGCATAGTCACAGTCTGTTGCCTCCCTGAAAGATAAGATTGTAGCCACTGCAGGGCTCGTCCTCTTATCCCCATGTTTTTTAGTCTTTCCATCAGTAGTGTATGACTCACCGTGTCAAATGCGGCCGACATGTCTAGTAATACTAGAACAGAAAAATCTCCCTTGTCGGCACGCATCAGTAAATTATCCATTACGGTGACCAAGGCGGTCTCAGTACTGTCCTTTAGGATAGTCCCTTCATGTACATACCAAATTACATACGTTTTGTCCCATCCACACGTCATAACGGTTCTACACAGGTGACCTTTTATCCAGTATCTTACATCTGTCTTTTCGAAAACATGATCTCTGTACCCTATTTTAATCCGTGTACCTGACATACATAAACATGTCCTCAGGCACAGCAGATGTATTCTGTATAAGGGTCACGTCTCTTTTTTCATCCATGGCCAACAGCCCGCTATGCAGGAGAGTTTTTGTTTAGAAAAAGATTAGTGAATGTTTTCAAAACATATCAATTCTAGAAGAAAACCTGGAGTGACCACTTTAGTATAAAAGACCCTCACTCCCCCTTACAGAAAGAGAGGAGAATTCCTTCCAGGCTGGCCCGAGACTCTGCAGGCTGATCCTCAGACAGGCAGAGACCTGACATCCCTTGCGGGGTGTCATCCTCGACTCAGAGATGGGGTCCTTCATTCAGAACCATCAGGTCAGGGGTTAGCACTTCCCCAGGGGATTCTTGGCTCCATTAGGATCTATCCTGATATTTACATACACTGGCTTCACCTACATATCTAGGCTAGGACATTTAGGTAGGCTACGAATCATTGAAGTACGCCAATGCTATTGTTTTATATAAAATGCTTTTATATGTCTTATTAGCACTATGGTAAAAATGTATCTACTTTTTACGATATTGGTGCTAGCGATCGCATTTGTCGGCTCCTGTCTTCTGATTGTCGCACCTATTATGTTTCACACTAGACTGATGCTTGACCAGTAAATAATTATTGAAACCATTCCAATCATCATTCTATGTGTATTCTGAGAAAAAGTAAGCACGAGTAACTGAGCGAAAGATACCATATTGTTTCCACGATACCTGAGGAATCAGGGTTGCATGTTTAGTGGTTGCCAGATACTACCTACACCCCTGTAGAATACAGGGGGGTGATAGTGGAACTGTAGAGCTAACTGGTACAATGGCTGACTCATCCTGTGTGGCTGTCCAGAGTCTGTCTGCACACCAAGCCCTCAGTTTAGGTCATCCAAACCACGCAGTTCCTGGGGGGTCCTAGGAACTACACAACATCCTAAAACCATCACCTGGCCTTTAAATCGACCTGCCCTGCTGTCCTAAGCCCTAAAGCCTTGGTCCCAGACATAAAAAACACCCCTGCTCCCCCGCCCTGAACTCTAAAACCGCCCCCCTAGCCATGAAAAGTATCCTGACCACCGGTCCTGAGCCCTAAAACCCCATATACAATATTAAAAATTAGAAAAATCTTACTCACCAAGCCATTTCTAATCTGGGCAGGAAACCACCTCTGACCCACGCCCAGTCTGCAACACCTCCGACCCTCCGCTCAGAGTCTAGACCAATACCAACCATCAATGTCTAAACCACGCATGTGCCTGGAAAATGCATATTAGTGGTTTAGATGTACCTGGACTGCCTGCGTGGTTTAGCCTTGCATAGTTCACGGTGCATGGGAAAGGCTGTTTCTCATGGGTCATAGCAGTCAAATCACCCATAGGTTAACCTCCGAGGCATGACTTAATTAGGATGGCCTTTTTCTTTTGCCCATGTCCTGAGGAGGTCTGAATTTGTGGGCTAAAATGCATCGACCATACACACCAGAGGAATCCGACAGAATATTAGCGCCTTAAAAAGAAATTGGATACACACTCGCACGGACTGAGTGGAGGGTTGAGCTATCCTCTTTTGTGTGTATTGGACTACCTCGATGTGGGATTGCTTGAAAATATTCAGCAACCATTCTGTTGAATTTAGAATGGGTGAGAATGAAGTGTGATTGTATTGTATTGATTGATTTGTTTATCTTTTTTATGATTTCCTATTTGAAAAAATAAAAATAATTATTCTTATCTATTTTCTGATGTGGTATGTGATAAATTGAAAAAAACATTAATAACACTAAGGGACTAAGCACTTATATAAATAGGAATTCATTTGTGTTGCAATAAACAACAAGTATGGAAATGGAGTCACTACTCTGTACTCAGTAACAATAAGTATGGTAATAGCTTCACTGTTGTGCTACATGATAAGGTACGGGAATAGATTATCTGCCGTGGTACTTTAAGATTTATGGGAATAGATTCCCTGCTGTGGTATATTAAGATTTATGGGAATCGATTATCTGTTGCGGTACATTAAGATTTATGGGAATAGATTCCCTGCTGTGGTATATTAAGATTTATGGGAATCGATTATCTGTTGCGGTACTTTAAGACATATGGGAATAGATTATCTGCTGTGAAACATTAAGATTTATGGGACTAGATTATTTGCCGTGGTACTTTAAGATTTATGGGAATAGATAATCTACTGTGGTACTTTAAAACCTATGGGAATAGATTATCTGCTGTGGTCCTTTAAGACTTATGGGAATAGATTATCTGCTATGGTACTTTAAAATTTATGGGAATAGATTATCTGTTGCAGTACTTTAAGACATATGGGAATAGATTCACTGCCATGGTACATTAAGACTCATGGGACTAGATTATTTGCCGTGGTGCTTTCAGATTTATGGGAATAGATTATCTGCTGTGGTACTTTAAAATTTATGGGAATAGATTATCTGTTGTGGTACTTTAAGATTTATGGGAATAGATTATCTGCTGTGGTACTTTAAAATTTATGGGAATAGATTATCTGTTGCAGTACTTTAAGACATATGGGAATAGATTCACTGCCATGGTACATTAAGATTAATGGGAATAGATTATCTGCTGTGGTACTTTAAAATTTATGGGAATAGATTAGCTGTTGCAGTACTTTAAGACATATGGGAATAGATTCACTGCCATGGTATATTAAGATTTATGGGAATAGAGTATCTGTTGTGGTACTTTAAGTCTTATGGGAAATGATTATCTGCTGTGGTACTTTAAAATTTATTTGGAATAGTTTATCTGCTGTGGTACTTTAAAATTTATGGGAATAGATTATCTGTTGCAGTACTTTAAGACATATGGGAATAGATTCACTGCCATGGTACACTAAGATTTATGGGACTAGATTATTTGCCCTGGTACTTTAAGATTTAAGGGAATAGATAATCTACTGTGGTACTTTAAGATTTATGGGAATAGATTATCTGCTGTGGTACTTTAAGATTTATGGGAATAGATTATCTGTTGCAGTACTTTAAGACATATGGGAATAGATTATCTGTTGCGGTACTTTAAGACATATGGGAATAGATTATCTGTTGCGGTACTTTAAAACATATGGGGATAGATTATCTGCCGTGGTACATTAAGACATATGGGAATAGATTATCTGTTGCAGTACTTTAAAACATATGGGAATAGATTATCTGTTGCGGTACTTTAAAACATATGGGGATAGATTATCTGCCGTGGTACATTAAGACATATGTGAATAGATTCACTGCCATGGTACATTAAGATTTATGGGAATAGATTATCTGCTGTGGTACATTAAGATTTATGAGAATAGATTATCTACCAGGGTACATTAAGATTCATGGGAATAGATTATTTGTTGCGGTACTTTAAGACATATGGGAATAGATTATCTGTTGCAGTCCTTTAAGACATATGGGAATAGATTCACTGCCATGGTACATTAAGATTTATGGGAATAGATTATCTACCATGGTACGTTAAGATTTATGGGAATTGATTCTCTGCTGTGGTACATTAAGACTTATGGGAATAGATTCCCTGCTGTGGTACATTAAGACTTATGGGAATAGATTTACTAATCTGTAACACTATTAAGTATAGGAAGAGTGCCACTACTCCAACATTAAAAGTATGGGAATGGGTTTTGTACTCTCTACCATTGATAGCTATGTGAATTAAGGCATTACTTTGTAAGTTCGATAAGCATGTAAATAGAGTCTCTACTCTGTATTGTTAGTAAGTATGCAAACAGGTTCACTACAATATAACTTTGAGAGGTATGTAAATAGATTAACTACTCTATAAAGCTTATAAGTTATGAACAGATTTCCTATACATTAATAAATATCGAAAAAGATTAATTCCGCTGTAACACTCTTACGGGAATAGATTAACTACTTGGCCTCAATAATAAGTGTGGAAATAGATTAATTACTTGGTAACCTAAGATGGAACAGTTTTAATACTCAACCCCATTAACAAGTACAGGAATTGGGTCCCTACTCTGTAACATTAAGGGGCTAATTACGAGTACTGCGGTCCCTAGACATGAGTACTGTTGGTAGCTGGCCGACTGCCACCTCTCTGGTTTGACAGCTGGATTACAAGCATGGCTGTTGTACCACCACAAGACCGCTGCCAGAATCTTGGGTCCTGCGGTGATGGTGGTAGGGAAAGTGGCAGGTCCCTTGGAACCCCCCCCCCCCCCGACTGGGACATTGCCACTTCCTTTGCAGCGTGCATGCCCCTGTGAGGAAGAAAACAACAAAGTCGACATGGCACCCTGCCTCGGTGCCGTGCCAGGTAGCACTGCCTTACAGTAGAGGTAAGTCACCCCTCCAGCAGGCCTCACAGCCCTAAGGCAGGGTGCACTATACTCCAGGTGCAGATATGCCCTATAGAATTGGGCCCCATTTCCTAATAGTTAGTGCCAGGGGGGCCATAGAGAATACAAGGGCTGAGTACTCTACAACTCGAGTTCCACAGCACCAGGGTGGCTTCACTGAATACATGAATATTTGCTACAAAACTACACCTGTCAATAAATCCACACTGATGCCAGTGTGGGATGTATTGTACCATGTACCCAGAGGGAACCTCAGATGTGCTCCCTGAATCCCACCCAACCCAGGAGAGGTCTCTGGCCAGCAGTAGGCAGCCAGCTACCACCAGACATGTTTCTGGACCCCTGGGTAGAAAGTCCCCTGATCTCTGGGACCAGAAACAATGCACATCCTGGGCAAAGGAGTCATGCCTCCTCTCCCAGGATGGACCAGTGCTCAAAGGGGGGAATCTTTAAATGCCTGCTTTTTTAGCAAGGTGACCCCCAGCCTCTGCTGCTAGCAGCCGATGGCAGCGCCTGGTTTACATGAGCACAAGTTTCGTTTCACAAGGAGACATTCATTTGGTAGGCAGACGGAGATTGTGGGCCATATGTAGGTAATTTCTATTTACCGATTCCTAAATACCGAATTTTACCGATTCGGTATTTAAGAATCGGTAAATAGTATGTAGGTAAAAAAATGGTAATTTTTACCGATTCGGTAATATTTGTTATTACGGATTCATTATGTACCGAATCGGTAATAAGGAATACCTTCCCATTCATTCCTATGGGCCTGGAGTCCCATAGGAATGAATGGGAAGCCATTCACTATTACCGATTCGGTAAATACCGAATCGGTAATAGGGGGAGCATATTCAAGGGTGGCAGGGTGTCACATTGACACCCTGTTGCACCCCTGAATCGTGCATGAGTGCACATGTGGCGCACATACAGGCCCTAAGGGCATGTATGTCTGCAACATGGCACTTTTAAACAAGCATTTACAATGCAACGGTCTCGCATTTGCAAAGTTAGAGCTATTGGCATTGTAAATGACAACATTTTTATTTATGGGTTGGTTTTGAAAACAGATAAATAAATGGCATTGTCATTTACAATGCCATTAGCTTAATCTCTCGCAAATGCGAGACCTATTGCATTTGCAATGCAATAGGTCGCGTATTTACGCAAGTTTGAGCCATTAACATTGCAAACAACAACGCGTTTTATTTCTTTCAAAAACACACACACACAGCCACAGCCACACAAACAGTGCCACACACACAGCCACACACACACAGAGCTAAACACACACACAGAGCCCCCTACACACACACAGAGCCACACACACACAGCCACACACACACAGCCACACACACAGCCACACACACACACACACACACAGCACCACACACATACACACACACAGCCACACACACAGACAGAGCCATACACAGACAGAGCCACACACACACACACACACACAGAGCCACACACAGAGCCACACACACACAGAACCAGACACACACACAGAGCCAGAGACACAGAGCCACACACACACACAGAGCCACACACACACAGAGCCAGACACACACAGAGCCAGACACACACAGAGCCAGACACACAGAGCCACACACACACACAGAGCCACACACACACAGAGCCACACACACAGAGAGCCACACACACACAGAGCCAGACACACACAGAGCCAGACACACACAGAGCCAGACACACACACACACACACACACAGAGCCAGACACACACACACACAACACCAAGCCACCACCTTTATTTGATGGTGACTGTTGCACTCTAATATTCTGGTGGAAGGACTCTCTCAAACAGTGATCTAGCCACATTTAAGTTTTTTTTCCAGAAACGAAGTTCTGGTTACATTCTATGGCGGGGCTTGTGTGGAGCGTCACTGCGCGACAATGGAGGGCGCAGCATACTACGTGAAATAAAAACAGTGCATATTTGCCATGTGTTAATTCCTTTCGAGCCACAGGCTCATTGGCTAGTGAGGTAAACTGCCAATAGTATCCACAGAGAGCCGCGCGAGCCTGGGCATGGCGCCCCGCCGGCACGATGCCCAAGTGCCCCCGTGCGTGCTGCAGAGGCCGGGGTTAAGCCTGGCACTGATGCGCCCATGCCACAAGAGAAAGTACAAAATGGGGTCAATGACACCGCGTACCTCAGGGATCTGCAAGATGGACTCGCAGGAGGGGCGCACTGCAACCCAGGACCAGCAGCGGTTCGCACTGCCACCGCAGGACTGGGCTCAAGGCTCAGCAGAACCACAAGAGGAGTACAATGGTACCCCGAACACGCAATGAAACCAGAGGGGAGTACTATCACTGTGAAACCACAAGAGGGGCAATGCCACCCCCCAATCGCTGGCCTCATCTTGAACCGCGCGAGGGGTTCACAACCACACCAAGTGAGAGTTGCCTCCGGTCACCACCTGGGATTAACAGAGCCCCCACTGAACTCACTGCCGAACGAATTCTAAATGAATGAGTCCAGCACCTTTGGATCTGCAAGAAACTGATTCCTGTCTAACACTAGAAGGAACTGGAGCCCCAGTTACAGGGACGGGACTTCGGTAGTTCTGCGTACCTTCTTAGCACTGTTCATTCATTCGATGCTTAAACCAGCACACCACACCACACACAAGTAGAACCACGTCAGAATCGTGCAGGAAAGCCAAAACACCATCACACTGGAGGTTCAGGGTTGCAAAGAGCTCGCAGCAACACACGGTGGAAGCAACCCCTAAACCCCTCCTCCCTCGCTCCCCACCAAGCTTATGTTGAAGAGATGGCCCCAGTCCCCCCCTTCCCCACCAAAAAAGCGTGGCATCAGAGACGACATGGGATGTCTAAACCTGTTCCGCTCCTGTAACGCGCAGTGAAGGGATGTACGTGTCGGGAGCTTGCTCACAAGAGCATGGACACATGGTGCATCCCCACGTACCCAAAGCAACACACAGCTCCTCACACTGCCACAGACATGAGGTTGTCAACATGTACGCCCGCAAGCACTCGGGATTCCCACGGCCCCCGGCACAAGTGGGGTCCAGCAGTGTATACCCCCACACCACGCCGAGATCTCAGCCCCGACACACGAGCAGAACAAAGAAGCGCGCGTCCCCAGGGCTTTGAAGATGTTCCTATTTTGTAAGGTAGGGTTTACTATCTTTGACAAATCCGCCTCATGTTGCTTAATAAAACATAAGCCTCTCTATGTAGGTATGTTTTACATTGGGGCAATTATGTCATTTAAACCTTTTCTGACCGGCTGCCAGAAAGCCATCTGAGAGTTATGTACACGGTCCTTAAAAACCGCGACTGCTTTCCCCGAAAGGACCCTATGCGGCAAAACTCGGACTAAGAATTGTAATGGGACATGCAATATGCTGTGCCGTGCCTGGTTAATGCAAATTGGGCACTGATCCTCTGGCTGTGAGAATGTCGCCGCCGGATTCCCCCTGCCAGAAGCAAGCGCAACGAACGAGGGGTGGGGCAGCACAATGAACGAGGGGGCAGGACAGCAAGCACAAGGAACGCGGGGGGCAGCACAACGAACGAGGGGGCAGGACAGCAAGCACAACAAACGAGGGGGGGGCAGCACAACGAACGAGGGGGCAGGACAGCAAGCATAACGAACGAGGGAGAAGGACAGCAAGCACAATGAACGAGGGTGGGGCAGGACAACGAACGAGGGAGCAGGACAGCAAGCACAATGAACGAGGGGGGGCAGCACAACGAACGAGGGTGCAGGTGTGATTGGAGAACCAAGGTCTAGTACCAGAATAGACCAAATTTAGGAAAGGCCTTTCAACTACTGGTCATGTTTCCACTTTCAATGAAAAATGTGGTACCAAAAAGCTACACCACTTTAAATTGCCTTCCTGGATTTTGGTCAATCTTTTTGACATCTTTGGGCATTCAGCGTTGAGTGAAATTAAAAAAATGGAAGATGGACCAACAGCAAAACAAATAAAAATGGACCAACCGCTAGCAAATATGATTCAATTTCTTTATATAGGAACTACAATGGAGGTGAAAAAAAAGACTTGATGGAGCTAAAAATAGGAAGATAATGGTAACTAGAGGGGTCCAGAATGTTGCCTTCTGTCCCCTATTTAATAACCTGCATACAAATGACATCTATGACATTTTAATAGAACTTGTGCAGGATGTACTCTGAATTATAGTTGTTGAAATACCCATTCTCTTATTTGTGGATGGCTTTGTTTTGATTGCAAAGACACCAGATGCTCTACGAAATCTCCTCTGGTGCCCAGAAATGTATTCAAGGAAAATTGTCTGACCATCAATGAAAAGAAATCTAACTTAATGATGATAACTTTAGCAGAAAAAACATAATATACAAGACCTAAAAATACTGTTGCGCATATCACATGTGGCTATAATTTTGGAACACATTGTAGGGCTGTACTCAAGGGCACCTCATTTTTATGTAGACACTGGAATGTGGTAAATCACATTTTGTATCCCCTTTTCCCTCTTCTTCACTACGATTTGGTTCCTTTCTCATTTCCACAATTATCATTCCCTCACTCTTTGTTCCTCTATAGTATTCTCAAGTCTCTTCCTGTGTGCGTCTACTGCCATCTTTCCTCGCTACTTTATTAGTATGTAGTTGTGATGAGAGGTTTTTGTGTTGGAGTCTGGTCAGGGAATTAATTTGTTGAGGTAGTTAAACCTTCCATTTGGGATTTGTTTTGTGCCTTGAATGTGTAGAATTAGACGGTCATGAGAGGGAAGCAAGATGGCGACTGAGTGAGTCGGTCGTTTGGCTGCTCCCCAACCTTGATTCGACTTTGGAACTGAAAAGCGGCAGTAATTGGCAGCAAAAGGATCGCAAAAAGATCGCAAGTCAAGGAAGAATGCACACTGAATGAGAATACCAGTTATTTAAGAAGAAAAACTCGAAAAAACAAAAAGATTACGAGTGGAGGAAGGACAGGAGAGAAAAGGTAAAAACGGACAGGAATGCAGGAACAAGGGGGAACGGGATCGATTCTCACCCACCTGAGGCTCTACGACGGTTCCAATCAATGGGAAGCTGCGCTGTGTTGTACGGAGCTGGCAAGTGCGCTACTCTTCTCTCTGCGCTTATTGACGACTGGCAGAAGACAGGGGAAGTGTTGCCGGTTTAGATCAGGCTTGTTGGTTTCTCCGAGGCGAGGCAGAAATGCCTCGGAGAAACCACTGCCATTTTCGTGATTGGGGGGCGTGTTTTCGTTCTCTCCTCTTCCCATTAGCTGGAATGTAAAATTCCAGCCAATGGGAAGAGGATAGAAAGAAAACAGAAAGAAACTAAAAAACACACCCCTCAATCCCGTCCTAAATTGACGGACAACCCTGTTCTCCAATGACTGGCCTCCGTTTAGGAAGCCAGCCAATGGAGAAGAGGGGTGGGTTCAAGCCCCACTCTGAAAACATCAGTTTCTCCCAGAGAGAGCTGCGCAAGCGCAGCCTTTGCTAGGCGAAACCTAAAAAGCACAAAATTGCTTTTTTAAAGGTATTCGATATTTACCACCAACTTGTAGTTGGTGGTAAATAACGAATCCTTAAATCAAAAATGCACTCACTTGAGTGCTCCCTACATAGGATTTAAGGATTCGGTAATTTACCAATTCCTTAAATTACCGAATCCTTAAATCCAGGCACCTACATTAGAAAAAGTTAAATACCGGTCGGTAACGGGAAATTTATCGATTTTCGGCCGTTACCGGCCGGTATTAAGCTACCTACATATGACCCTAAGTGATTTGCCCAGAATCACAGGATGTTCAGCGTCAATACCGAGACTCGAACCCAGTTCCCCAGCTTCGAGGTCACCCGCTCTAGCTGCAAGGCTATATCCTCTCCAGTTGACAAATATATTCCACACCACCTTTGAATTGGACAAAATTTGCACCCTGGATTGCTGGAATCAGGCCTTGAGAGAACTCTACGATTGATATTGGGTCCAATGCCCAGGTTTCCTGCAGCACTATGACTGAGAATGTGTGGAGGTATCTCAGTGTTTCAGGGTCGTTGAGCTGGTCCTTCAGGCCATGAATATTCCAAAAGCAGAGTCTTAGGTTAGATGCCGTCTGGTTCAGTCCAAACTCTGTAACTTTGATTCAATTTCTCGGTGACTGTCGGTTGATTGATCCCGCAACCCACCACCATTCATTCCTCCAGGTTGAGTCATTGGGCAGGTGTGTGTCGGGCCTTTATCTTGAACTGCTCTGATGGCGAGGCTCCTTTTGCATTCCTGAGGACCGAGTAGGGCGTGTGTGCGGGTGACTGTTTTGCTGCCTGGGTACACTCTTCCATCATAAGCGGGTGCGGGTACCCAGGTTCAGTGTGGATTTCCACATGATCCCCGAGTCCATGAATTTTTAACATTTATAAAAACACTTTTGGGCTGTTTCAGTGGATCTCCAAGTGACCTTAGTTGAGTCGCTGTGCAGTCTAGTAGTGGGATTGATGAAAAAGACTGATTCTATTTCGGCTGGTGGGACCTGGCTAGAGTAGGGATCTGCCTCAGAAGTCCAAGTATGTTCCCTTATTTAGGATATCTTTGTTTCCTCAAGAGCGATAGTTTGGGTGGAATGGAGTTATGCTTGATGACCTTTTGGATGGTTTTCTGAGGCTTCCCTCCCCGCTAACATTGTGTGGGTTAAGTCTGCGTGGGCGTAACCAGCATTGAAGGGAGGTGGGCGTTGAGTGCTGCTCCCCATACCTGGGCATTCCCTCTCAGTTCTTTTGCACTCTTGTGTGGTGTATGGGTTTTTATTGCCTCATAGTCCTGTGGCGCAAAAAGAAGGTCTGTCTATATCCTGCTGTTTCGCATCGTACTTTTTAGAGGGGCAGTACTTTTAGGCTTGATGGATCTCGAGGTTGGTGAGGGGCAGATCTTTATTTCATTGATGTTGTTTCCTACATGTGCGGAAGTGGCGACTCTTAGGCTCGAGTGCGAGTGGTCATTGTGTTGCCCTTGTCCCTGATTTGGCCAAAAGTGCTATCAACGTTTTTAGGGTGCTTTCCGTGGGGAGGCTTGTTGCGTTTATCTTCGGAGAATGGTCCAGGAGTGTTGCAGTAGCCACTATGTACGCGTTTTGAGTATTTGTGCTTGGACTTGGTGACTATGGATCTCGAGTGTCATTGGTAATCTGTGCTGCAGGAGCCGCAGTCGATGGTGACGGATCTCTGATAGGTTCCTCTGTTCCTGAACTAGGCTGGGGCTTCGTTGGCACAGTCCATACCACGTGATATTTAGAAAAGTTTTGTTCCTTGACATTTATTTTTGGCTTCTTTTTGATTTTGTTTTAACGAAGAGTTAAAAATCTTCCTTGCTGGGTGATTGATTTTGCGTGGAGTCCACTGTGTAGCTAGCTGCCCGTGTATGTTATGATCTTTGTATCAGCCAATGTCCTTGCTGCCTTGCCTTCTTTTGGGGGGTGCTGCCCTTTGCGGAGCCTGGCCGGTTTTCTAAGTGGGCCTATACAGGTCCATTCGCTCCTGAGATTGGTATCTTAGTTATCAGGTTGTCTTTACTAGAGGGTACGCGTGCCTCACTTGTGGTTGGATCCGTGTTTGTTTTTAACTTATTTGTCAATTCAGGTTCTCCAGTACCTTCCCCAAAACCTCAGGCAGAGAGCGTAGTTTCTCCACGATTGGGGAACATATGCATTGTGTAGCCTTGGGCTCTTTTGATGAGCCTGGTCAGGTCGGCAACCTTCTGATCGTTTACAGCCACATGGGATGCAACGGTATTCAATACCGCGATTTGTATGTCCATTTTGCCAGAATGGTATGTTAAAGCTTCGACCATTCATTGCACGGTCTTTAGCAATTAGGTCCAGGTGCCGTTGTCTGACTGGTCCACTCATTGTTTTGCATTTCTAGGAAGTAGGCTCCTTGGTGTGGAGGTGATCTCTCCTGAGCTCTATTTTGAGCCCTCTGTTTGGTCTTTCTCCAACACATAAGACGCCAGGAGTTTGTTCCACTTGTGTCTTTACTCGAGGCCTGCTGTTGGAGTTGTGTTTTTCATTTCTTTGCTGCTTGTTTTTCTCCTTTTTCCATCTTTTACCCTCTGCTGAGTTGAATCATGGGTCAGTTCGGGGTGCTTCTTCCTGTGGTTTCCCATTCCTCTTGACCTGTTGGTTCTTGATTTTCAGAAGTGTTGGGTGGGTATGTGTTTACCGGGGTCAGAGTCTAGCCTTCCGCTGCACTGCTGGATTGTTATGACCGCTTGTCTTTGAGTTCTCTTCCATTTGTAGTTCTTCTTTTGTGTTAATATTTGAACTGAGCTTGCACTGGGGGATTCTTCTTGAGGCTTCATCTAGGCCGCCTGGAATACCCAGATGTTGAATCAGGGTGGGGCAGACGGGGTTATCAATGTGATTAAGTTTGAGGGTTGGTGCTAATCCTGGGTCATTAACTGAGATCTGTTTTACATTTTCTGCCACATGCATCGAAAATAGGATTTGCGATTACCAAATACCAATTTTTAAGGAATTGCTATTTGGTAATTGTAAATCCTTATGCATGTAGGAATACATTTTGTGAACATTAGCTAATAGCGATTTGGTAATTGCAAATCGCTATTACCTAATGTGACTATTCTTTTCTATGGGCCTACAGCCCCAAAAAATGAATGGGAAAGCATTCGCAAATTGCGATTACCAAATTGGTAATCGTAAATTGCAAACGCAATTCGAAAGGTTCCATGGGGCCCAAGGCCTCCCTGATGCACCCCCAAAAAAGGTAAGTGTGCACATGTGGCGCACGCACTTGCCCTAAAAGCATGTGTGTGTGCCACATGTCACTGTGAAAAATCCACGTTTGTGCATTTTTCAAAGAATGTGTTTGTATTTAGGGAAGGCTTGTTGCATCGCCTTTAAGGAATCGCAAATTGCGATTCCCTAAATGCATCATCAAAAATTGCGATTACATAATTTATGAAAGGAAATGGGTTCATGCATCAGAAAAGGCCTTTTTCCATTTGCAAACAGGCCGATTCTGCGAATCAGCCCGTTTGCGTCCGAAAAAAGTTTATGTATGTGGCCCTTTGTTCTTTTGTCGGAATGGGGATAGTCAGTGTGAGCGGGACTGGCAGCTCTGTGATTGGTTGTATGGTTGGAAAAATGGCGGTGCTTGCATCTTTAATTAGTGGGAACTTGGCAGTGGATTTAGGTCCCTGATTTCTCTGACGTTCACAAGTGATGCTGTCGTGCATGTACTGACCGTCTCGATGTCCCAGGGCTCATAGCTGTATTGCCCTGTTGTGCTGTTGTGTTGCCTATGCTTTATGGCACAGTCCTGGCGGCGGGCTGATTGGTTCTCTTTCCTGTTGGCCCTCATAGGGACTCCTTTACTTGCAGATCAACTCCTCGCTGCGATGAGCTATGATGAGCTGCCGCCTCAGCCCTTTTTTTTTTAATTAAAATTTTAATTGAGTGCTTCCCCTGTCTTTGAATTGAATTGAATTGAAAAGGGATCTATCCAGCGCAACATTGCCCGTAGGCGTCAAGGCGCTAAATCTGTGGCTTTAGCTTGCGCTGCCGGGATCCTAGGGCTTGGCCTTTTCAGGTTAACTCCCCAAGATATTGTTGACTGCCACTCCCCCTCACACCTTTGTTTGTTCCTTTCATGGCACTACTAATGGCGGTTGTGCTGTTTGTTTATTGTTGTTTCTTGGGAGAGAGAGGGGGCTTCTATCAGTGTTGCTCAAGGGGTGGAGGTGGGTCGTTACCCCCCTCCACTGAGTTGTGCTTGGAGATGCCTTCGAGCCCTCCAGGTACTGGGCGTTGAGCACTGTGCTCTCTGTGCTAAGGGGACCGGTTTGCTTCTGCCACTGCCGGTGGGCCAGACAGTGCCTAGCTTTCTAGTGGCCGAGTGGCAGTCTGCGGCTGTTGGCAATGTACTGCCCTTGCAGGGGTGATGTGAGTGGGGTGGCAAGCAGCGTTGGTAGACGGGAGTGGTTATTTTAAGGCTAAATTAAGCGGGTGACCGTGGGTGACCATCAGTCTGCAAACAAGCTGCACAAGCCTAACACACCGCTTCTATCTGTAGGGGGTAGCCCCTACAGTGCCTAGGTACTTGCACTTTGCTGCTTGCCACGTCTACCCTCGGGCCTGCTTTGGGGCGATGTGGCAAGGACCTGGTTCTGCTGGGTTACCGCTGCTCACACCCGGGCAGCGGTGCTGCACTCTCCGCGCCCTGCTTTGCCCCGCGCTGAGCCTGGCCAAGCCTTCCTCACTTGCTCTTTCGCAATGAAGAAGTCAATATCTCAATGTCATACCCCTTAATTACTCTGTAACACCAATGGATATAGAAATGGATTAACTACTCTGCCTCATTAGTGTGTGCAAGAAAGTGCCCCCTTTTGGCATAGTCACCCCTACATTTTGCTTGGTATTCGATGCAATTTTCACAGAAAGTGCTTTGGGTTCCTACTATCAAAGGTCCCCAGTGCCAGATCTCTTTCCATAAACTGTACAATTGTTCCCCCAACTGGCAATACCTTTAGCACCCCCTGTAACATGTCACTCGTCCTGTGTGCCATGCCTGCAAACACTGCATACAGAATAGGTAAGTCACCCCTACAGCAGGCCTTAAGTTGAGGCACGATGAACTATACTACATTCTTACTTATTACAAGTGAACTAGGAAGCTATTTTGAGTACATGTGCTGGATGCTGGTAATTAAGAGTTCCCTAGGTTCAGGATGGCCCCACGGAAACCCAAGATGTTTAGTATCAAACCTATTGTATTAATAAACCCACCCTGAATCTAGTGATGGATATATTAATAATGGCTCCCAGAGGGCACCTTAGAGGTGCCCCTCTTAAAACCTACCCACTACTAGTGCACTGGCTGACTGGTGTCGACCAGCCTGCCACAACAGACTGTTTTCTGTCCCCCTGCAGGTGACAGCCCACGCTCTCTGAAGGCAGAAACAATCCATGCTGTGAAAAGAGGTGTTGTCACCGCCTCCAAGCAGGATGGTTAAGTAATCAGCATTTCAAGACAGGAGGCTTCAAAAGCCTCTGCTGCATTTGATACAAGACCCGTGGCTTCCCCCGATAAGGGAACTCCCACCCCCTGCCCTGGGCTCATTTGGCACCAGGACAGGTGGAAAAATTAGCTAGTTAGGAGGCGTGTTCCCCATCAGGTTAATTCCACCACTAAGATGGGTTGCATGAGGGTTTTGTTGGAATTAGGCTCACTGGATCAGAGTTATGCCCACTTCCCAAAAGAAGTGTGTAGACACCCTAAAGGTAGGTAACCCACTGGCTACTTACTACCTATCACCCCATAAGTATTAAGGTGGCGCTCCTGATGCCAGGAATTTAGATTAGACAGATCAAGAAGAAAAGTATAAAGAAGAGCTGCGAGAAAAGCCAGAACTGAAGGCTGCTGTGGACTTTTGGAACCAAACCCTGTTTGCCAGCACCGAGTCTTAACAATCGCGACTAAGCCACTTGTCATGCAACTGAGCCTCTACCATGAGCCCGAGTAGACTGCCAGCTCTCTGCAAACTGCCAGCAATCTCACTTGGAGTAGAGGAGCCACACCCAGCAGTCCGCAGGCACTGAAAAACAGAGTTTGGTTAAACATGTTGCTGCTCCCCAGACAGCCCAATGCTGCAGGCCCCCCAGGAAGAGATACATGTTTTCCTGAATGTCAGATCTGTCCTCCCACTGAGTGAAAGGGCACCAGGTCGGACCAGAGCCGCACAGCACCAATACCTAGGGTACCAGAACACTCAATCGGCAAGACCCAGAACTGCAAGGAGCTTGGATGCATACAGATTGTTGTCCCACAAGAGGGTGAAAATGGAGTATAAGTAAGTGTCAGTAAAGAGATGCCCATGCATATGAATATACAGATTAGAACTGCAACAACCATAGGTGTCTGGGGAGGAGGATGGGCACATGTGAATCTACAGTCTACATGCCAAGAACAGATGCTTACAGGGTAAGTAACATAATCCGTTCAAGGCATGTGTGGCTGTAGATAAACATGCTTTTGCATAGACCCTCCAAAAAGCAGTGGCTAACCAGTGGACTTTGAAGTTGTTTCAAAAAGTGTACATAGCACCGCCTGTCCTACATTAGCTTGTTGGAGTGCTAAAATATCCACACAATAGTGTTCGATAAATGTGTGTTGTGTGGACCATATAGCTGCTTTACTAATGTCAGCTATGGGAAAGCCATATATGCCGCTATTTTACGAGTAGTGTGTGCTCTCGGGGGTACAGACAAAGTCCTTTGAGATAGCATGTCTGTATGCATTTAACAATCCATCGAGAACTGCCTGATTTTGAAATGGGTTTTTCTTTGTGAGAGGGAGGAAATGCAACAAAATGTTGTTTTGTGAAAATAATGTATCCTGTTAATATAATATATTAAGACTCTTTTAAAATCTAGTTCATGATGAGCCCTTTCTGCCACAGAATCTGGTTGAGAAAAGAAAACGGGTAGCTCAACCAATTGGTTAATGTGGAAAGGGCATACGACCTTTGGAAGGAATTTTAGGTTGGTAGGAAGAACCACCCCATTCCTATGATGCTTGGAGAATGGTTCTTCTAAAGTTAGTGCCTGGAGCTCACCAACAGTCCTTGGTGAGGTGATCGCAATTTAAAAAGCCAACTTCCCGGAAAGAAATTGGAGGAAGCAACTTTGTAACGGTTTAAAAGGTGGCCCAATAAGCCTTGTTAAAACAAAAGTGAGATTCCGCGCAGGTGAAGGTGAGACTCTTAATGACATCACTCTCTTAAGGCCTTCTGCGAAAGCCTTAATAACTGGCACTCTGAACAAAGACAAGTGTTATCTATTTTGAAGATATGCAGCCACTGCCGCAAGATGTTGATGTATGGAAACGTACCCACGCATTTGGGTTGTAAATGCAAGAGGTAACAAATATTTTGTATGGATGCATAGCATGCTCTAGAGGTAGGTTTCCTTGTTTCCTTAGGGGTGGTCAAGCATTCTGCTGGCAGGATTAGATATCCGAATCCCATGACTTCAGGAGCCAAATCACCAGGTTTAGCTACTTTAGTTTGGGAGTCTGATTTCGCCATTGGTTCTGAGTGAGAAGGTCTGGGTTCAGGTGAAGCTTCTTTTGTGTACAGAAAGTTCGAGTAGTGTGGTGACCCATGGATGACAATCCCATGTGGGAGCTACTAGAATGACGGTGAGAGACATCTGCCTGAGCTTCCAAACCGGAAAAGGAAGAAGAGGGAGAGGCAGAAAAGCAGGGGCAAATATCCCTGACCAATTCATCCACAGGGCGTTGCCTTTGGATAGAGGGTGTGGGTACCTGGAGGCAAGTGTGGGCATTTTACATTCTCTGCTGTTGCAAACTGGTCTATCAGTGGAAACCCCCAAGTGTAGTCGTACGGGAGGAGGACTTGAGGGTGGACTTAATGCTGCATCCTGCTGAGGAGGTCAGCAAAGCCGTTGTCTGTTCCCAGGAGGTATTCCGCTAACAAATGGATTTTGTGATGTATTGCCCAATGCCAAATGGTTTGAGCGAGGCGTGACAGCTATAGAGTGTGTGTCCCTTCTGTTTTTGTACATAGTACATGGCTGTCATATTGTCCGTCTTGCCTATAAGGTGAGGTCGAAATGCTTTCAGCGCTAGGGAACAGCTTGAAGCTCTAGGTAGTTGATGTTAAGATTCTGGTGTTTGGTGTCCCAGAGTCCCTGAACTGTTGGGTCTTGCTGGCGATCACCCGACCCTGTGAAGGATGCATCTGCTGTTAACATGACCTATGGAAAAGGGTCGATGAATGGCTGCCCTTTTAACGGGTTTTGTGTGTTCCACTACTGCAGAGAGTGATGAGTGTAGCTATCTACCAACACTAGTTGGTCCGGTCGACCCGGTGATTGAGTCCACTGTTGTGCTAAACATTCCTCTAGAAGACGCATGTTTAGTCTTGCATGAGGCACTAAGGCAATGCACGAGGCCATAATTCCCAGAATATGCCTGAACATTTTGACTGTTAAGTACCGATTGGCTCAAAATTGTGGTAGATGTGCTTGAAAATGTTCAATCCTGGCTGCATCGGTACAGGTTAGACCTAGTTGAGTGTTGAGCATAGCTCCAAGATATGATTGCAGCTGTGAGGGTTGGAGATGGGATTTTTGAGGATTGATTGTGAATCCCAGCTGTTGTAGGAGGTTTCTGGTAATTTGAGTGTGTTTATGACAACAGGATGTATGTATTGACTTTGATAAGCTAGTCTTCTAGATATGGGAAGACATGAATGTTTCGTAAATACGCTGCTACCACTGCTACGAATGGAAGGACTTCGAATTGGTGATGTTTTCCTGCTATCACAAGTCGGAGATATTTGTGATATGCTAGGTGAATGGGGATGTGAAAGTATGCATCCTTTAAGTCTAGTACTGACATGAAGTTGCCCTGCTGTAGAAGTGGAAACAGCTGTTGAAGTGTGACCATATGGAAGTGGCTATAGAGAGACGTCCTTTTTGGGAATTAGGAAGAGTAGAGGGAGTAAATTCCTGACCCCTGAATTTGTATTGGAACTGGTTCTATAGCTGCTTTGAGTAAGAGAGCTTGCACCTCTTGTTTGAATAGTTGTTTTTTTTTGTTTAAAAACTTTTATTGAGCAATCAGATAAAAAGTACAGAGATGGGCCTACAACCACACGGGCTGGCCGCTAATTCGCAAAGCACAACACATGAAGTAAACAATCATTTCCGTGGCCAGGCCGAAATCATAGAGTAAATATTGCTCCAGACATAGGACAGGACACAACAATTTTCTATATTAAACATTAAAATAACGAACACCAAACAAGGCGAATGCAGCAATCAAGTCAGCCCGGATGGCAGAGGGGAAGGTCACTAATCAGGAAAACAAAGGTAAATCAATGAGACTCGGCAAGGCTGGGGGTGGGGGGGAGAAGCAGGGAGGACAGGAAAATCCTAAAACAGAATGAAAAATTTCGGGAACGTCAGCCTAGGGAGACAGGGTAACATCGGAGGTGTCAACCAAGGGAGGGGTACAAATTTCTCCACGATATGCATTCCATTGACCCCAAATTTTCGTCCATGCCCTGGGTCTGCCCCTAGCCACATAGACGGTCTTCTCTCGGAACATGGACCAGTCCATGTTATCCTCCCACACCGAAACGTCTGGAGGTCGGGATGCGCCCCAGAGTTGCGCAATGTCACGCTTCGCGACCATGTAACCCAAGGTCGCCCATCTAGTCTGGGCCACAGAGTAATCGGAGGGTTCCCACACGTTCAGCAGGCATCGTCGGGCCTCAGGCCGCAGGGTAACACCAGTCACAACAGTCATTACCGCAAGTACATCCACCCAGTAGGCTGCTACCACAGGGCACTCCCAAAGTATATGCATAAAGGTAGTGCTCATCCCACAGCCACGCTTACATAAGCCATCCGGGGAAAAACCCATTACAACCAGACGCGGACCAGTCACATACACCCGGTGGAGGATCTTAAGTTGCACCAAACGAAGACGGGCAGGAATGGCGCCCTCTTTCGGAGAGGAGAGTGCCGACTGCCAATCCTCGTCATCTAATTCCAATCCGTCACCGACCCACATCTCCCTGAGTCGGACCAACAAATCAGCGCGATTATGAATCAATTTTTTGTAAATAAGGGAGATAGTGCTGTCGGGCAGGTGTCCATCTAGTATACGATCTTCAAGGGGGGAGGACTCGGGCAGGGCCACATCAGGAGTCAGAACTGAGGCCAGGGCATGCCGGACCTGCAGATACCGGAAAAACTCTCTATCACTCAAGTCGTATTCTGCCTTAAGGGCCTGGAATGACTTCACGCTACCTTTCACACAAACATCACCCACCTTACAAATCCCAATCATATCCCAGCGTTCAAAGCCCTTAGTAGACCAGAGACACCCCAAACGTTCAGAAGCATAAAGCGGAGTCGCCAGTGTCAGTCGATTCTCCCATCCCAAACTCACATTCGCGGCGCGCCACACGTTGACTGCGGTCCTGGACGGGCCCGTAAGATGGCGCCCGGCCGATCTAGAATAAAGCGCTCTATTAAAGTCCCCTCCCGGCAGCTGGAACCTATCCATCTCAAAGGCCGGATCGCGACCCGGCGAATACATCGCGTGGTTAATGGCAGATAGCTGGGCAGCCCAGTAATATCTCTTGATGTCGGGGAGCGCCATGCCCCCGTCATACCAAGGGATGGTAAGTTTCGCAAGGGCTATACGTGGACGCCCGTCCCAAATCAGTTGTCTTTGCAGACTATCGATCTCTCGGAAATAGGTAGCGGGAATGTCATCATAAGAATTTTGAAGTGCGTAGAGGAACCGCGGCAAGGACATCATTTTAAAAAGAGCTGCCCTACCCAGAGGAGATAGGGGTAGCTTACGCCAACGGGCCACATCCAGTCGCAGTCTAAGAAGCGGGGGGAGGAGATTACGCTCAAACCGGAGTGAGGGGTCCAGGGTAATAAAAATCCCCAAATACTTGAAGCCAGACTGGACTACCTGGATAGGAAATCTGTCCGGCAAAGGGGGCAAAACACCCGAAAGAACATACACACAGGACTTAGCCCAATTAATAACAAGGCCCGAGTTAGCACCGAACGAAGTAAGAACATCAAATAAGACATTTAAAGATTTACGCGGGGAGGTAAGATATAGAAGAATGTCATCCGCGTAAAGTGAGACGCGGTCCTCAAAGTCCGGTGACCAACGGATCCCTTTGAGTGAAGGCTCCCATCGAAGCCACGCAGCTAATGGTTCCAAGGCAAGCGCGAAAAGCAATGGAGACAAGGGGCAACCCTGACGGGTCCCCCTACCAAGGCAGAAGGGGACAGAAACTCTACCGTTCACCACTACTTGCGCTAAGGGTTCAACGTACAACAACTTCACCCAACCAATAAACTCAGGTCCAAAACCAAATTTTTCGAGAGCTGCCCAAAGATAGGGCCACTCTACAGTGTCAAAGGCCATCGAGGCGTCTAACGAGGCCAAAATGGCCGGCTCCGTCAGAAGCCCCGCCCTCGCAACAGCACCGTGGAGACGACGTAGGTTAAGAGCCGTGTTGCGATGTGGGATAAATCCGGATTGATCCGGATGAACCAAGCCACTAATGACCGTCAGTAGGCGGGTCGCCAGGAGCTTAGCCAGGACCTTAGGCTCAACATTTAACAGGGAAATGGGCCTATAAGACGAACAAAGGTCCCGCGGTTTCCCGTCTTTGGGAATTACGACTATCGTAGCCAGACGCTGGTCATACGGGAGAATACCCCGTTCCCGGGACTCCAAAAACATGGCACGAAGATAGGGCGCTACCCTGTCAGGGCGTAGCTTGTACAGCTCAATTGGCAACCCATTCGGGCCCAAGGCCTTGCCCGAACGGAGCGAGCGAATGGCAGTCGCTATCTCATCCGTAGTAAAAGGGGACTCCAACGAGACACGGTCTAAATCGGAAACACTGGGCAAAGCTATATCGCGCAACAAAAGGCGAGAGTCAGCCACATCCCGTCCAGACACAGGGGTATAAACCACACGAAAATACTCCGCAAAACATTCAACTATTCCAACCGGGTCCGTCACTTCGACACCATTCGACGACTGAATCACAGGCACCACACGATTCGCCCTCTCTTTCTTATCCAACCACGCCAACAATTTACCCGCTTTGTCCCCCACATCATACAGACGACCCTGCTGTTCCCGAAACATCAGTTTAGCCGCATCCGTGACCAAGGACTTATAAGCAAATTGTTTCAGACCCAGGGCGTGGAGTTTATCAGAGGTGACATCCGACTCTAAGTCGGCCTCCCTCTCCGCAATCTCTCTCTCAAGGTCCACCACCTCCCGATTCTTAGCCTTCTTGGAATCAGCAATAAGGGAAAGTGCCTGCCCACGAATCACTGTCTTAAAGGCCTCCCACAGGGATACCGCAGAGGAAACGGACCCCTCGTTGTCTAAAAAATAGGCATCCAAAGACTTAGTCAAAAGGTTGCGGGTCTCAGGGGAGGTAAGGTACCAGGGGTTAATAGGAGCCACTCGGCCCGCCGCTTCCACCCCAATCTCAAAACAAAGCCAGAGCGGAGAATGATCGGAGATGCCCCGGGGGAGGTGTCTGATCTCACGCACCGCCGGCGTCTGCGCCGCGGGCATCAGGAAATAATCCAGTCTAGACAGACTCCCATGGGCCCCCGAATGGAAAGTGTATTGAAGCTGGGTAGGATGCAGAAGCCTCCAGCAATCCACCAAGCCAAACGTGTCCAAAAACCCACCCAGCCACTGTTGGGCCGAAGGAGTATCCCTAGGGGGGTAACGATCGTGTAGACCGGAGATCACAGAATTAAAGTCACCTGCAATAAAGAGAGTACTATCAGGGAGGTTTAACAACACACGGCCCAAATCGGAAAAGGTAGAAGTCTGTAGGCCGGGGGGCACATAAACAGTAAACAAGGAGAGGGTACGACCCTCATAACGACCCACGAGGACAGCATAACGCCCCCGATCATCAAGGATCACATCATCAATAGCTAGGGGGAGGGAAGCCCGAACAAGGATACCCACCCCCCTGGAACCCGTGGTAAACCCCGAATGTGCGGCAAGGCGATATCCCCACCTATTCATCGCACGACAAGTATTGCCCACCAAATGAGTCTCCTGTAGAAAAACAATATCTGGAGATAAACGGCGTAGACATTTTAACACCACACTCCGCTTAATGCGATCTCCCAGACCATTAACATTCCACGAAACAAACCTCAACCGGCTACCCCCATCCCACACAGCAACGCCAAAACCCCTCTGCAATGAGCATGACATAAAAAACATCAGAAGCAAGATTGAGTCGCCTTGAGAACATAACACACAAACATCGAACGTCCCAACCACCCACCCCCCAACAATCGAGAAAACACCCCCCACCCTGCACCCCTGCAAAATGCTAAAAAGCCACCCCAACATGCAGTGTGCCTGTCGCCCAAGAACCCCCATTCTACAAAAAGACCCCGGAGGAGGAAAGGCTCTGGCCCACCCGCCACCCCGAGCAAGACAGATAATGAGGAGAACACACAAACAGTAGAGGCACTGAGGCATAGAATCCCTGAAGAGTTTACTCTATACGAGGGCCCAGGCGTAGACGAATTGTTCAGCTCTCCACACCACCCTCAGCACCACCCGGGTGGGCGGCGGACTCAGTCGCAGGAGGTCGGTCAGGCAGAGAGTCCAGCCAGTCATTCATAGAATCAGGCCGATCAAAGAAGAAGGTTCGGTCATTGTACTCAACGCGCAGCCTGGTCGGAAAAAGCATAGCGTAGCGTAACCCCATGTCTCGGAGACGTTTCTTGACACCACGGAAGCCCATACGCTGTTTCTGGACCTGTTGAGAAAAGTCCGGATAAAAGTTCACCGTGGCGTTCTCAAAGGCCACCGGGCCCTTCACACGTGATGCTTGCAGGATAGCGTCCCGATCCCTATAATGGAAGAGTTTCGCAACAATAGGCCTCGGCGGGGCACCTGGCTTACCCTGGCCCCCCGGAACACGATGGGCACGCTCCACTGCGAAAAATTTACTCAGACCAGACGGAGAGAGGTAGTTCTGGATCAAGTCCTCAACAAGGAGATCAACAGAGTGAGGTTCTGGATTCTCCGGAACTCCGACCACGCGCACATTACAGCGACGTGCCCTGTTCTCAAAGTCCTCCAAGCGCCGGGTCATGAAATCGTTCACCCTACGGAGGTTGCCGATCTCCGTCTGTATCTCCGAGACGTCTGCCGCGAGGCTGGATGACTTGAGATCCAATGACTTCACCTTCTCATTGGTTTTCGACAGGTCGGCTCGAATCAAGTTCACATCAATGGCCACGGTATCGATTTTGTGGGCCAAAGCTTCATATTGTTGGCCTATCGTCTCCTTCATGCCAGAAATGGCGCCCATGATGTCCTGCAAGGACGGCTCCGTTGACGCGTCCACAATGTGGTCAGCAGTACTTGATCCGGGCAGGGCGGCTCCGGGGGACCCCTTCGAATGGGTGTAACGGTCCATAACGTTAGACTGGACCGGGCCCCCACGCAGGGGCGTCTTGGTCTTCCGAGTCTCTCGGTCCCCTCTGCCTGCCATGCTAGAACTGCGTCACCAGGAGATTTACCAGGCTCGATGGAATGGCCACAGGAAAGTAGGGCTTCGGGACCAAAGAGCCGCTGCTAGGGTACCACTAGTATAGGGCCAGTCAGATAGGAGAATAAGCCAGCCAAAGGCCCGACAGCCGTCTCGTGCCCCGGATCCAGCCCAGGCCAGGCTCCCCTGCCAGATGTCGCAGTCTGAGGCAGAAACGAAACCGAAACTTAAGAGGGGGACCCACAAGTCGAATCCCCCTGCCACTGTTGTTCAACTCCAAGACGGCCACAGAGCCTCACCCAGTCCCGGGCGTACCTCGAGGGCGGAGCCCGAAAGTTCGAATCACCGTAACTCCGGCACCCCGGGTCCAAATCAAATTTCAAAAGTTCCAGGGCAATCAGCTCAGCGTCCTCTTCTGGTTCGATATCTTGTTGCCTGAAGATATTTGGCGTGTGTTTTATCACACGTCCCTGCACATCTCTGTGTCGAGCCAGACGGTCCCGCAAGGACTTTTTGGTTCGAAACACCTAACAGGCCTCACAATCTTCATCTTTGTACTCTGGAGATAAACACAGATTACAGACCTCATGAAGGTCGGTCCACGGGTATTTGGAATGGCACCGGGGGCAGGATCGAAATAGAGTCCGTTCCATCAGCAGAGTATCATCAATAGAGTCGAATAAGTATAAGGAAGTTCGGATGGCGAGGCCGAAGGCCACAAGAGGAGTATTCTGTCAAATTAATAAAGAGTTTTCCTATTTTTGATATGCAAAGGACGGGAAACGCGTTTGAAACAATACCGACAAGGGGTCGATGCCCATGTACACTATTACCAAGAAGAGGAGTCACCTTACCTCGTGGCTCTAAAGACTTCTCCAAGAAAAAAAAATTGCTATCATCCGGACCCAATACCAGATAGCAGTAGTATGGAAAGCATTTGTATGTCCGGCCACACATGCCTCAAACATCTAGTATTTAGGTGGCATACCCAGGTCCTGAACTTCAGTTGCTGATGACCTAAGAAGAGCTGGGCACTACGGAGTCACACCAGCAGAAGAGACTGCAGAAAATTACTGACTTGGCCTCAGCCCTACTGGCCTGTCTGCAGCCCTTGAGGATCCTGTGCCAAAAGACAACTCGTCCTGCAGCCCAGCAACCTCCAAACCTTTGGGAGGACTGCATGCCTTCGACAAAGATCAAGTTCTCCAGAGAACAGTGCACCTGTTCACAAGAAACAAACTTCAAGCAAGGCCTCTGTGACCTGAAGAACCGCAAAACCCTGCTCCCATTTCCAACTCTGCACCCAATGCCTCCAGCCCGAGTCCAAGTGGCCTACCGGTCACAGCGAGGTTCCCCAGTGCTCCAGAGTCCATTGTGCATTGACAAGTCCTGGACTCCTCAACATCGCCTGCAGCTTATGCACGGAAACACCCTCAACCGCGACCTGCTGCAGTAAGCCGTTTTCAACACCAAAAGACACCCCTGCAGCTGCCGGCCAGGGCCTTGGTGAAGCGGACCAAATGTGTCCCTATGTCCTGAAGCATCACAACTTATTTCTCCAGTTGTTGGTTTACTCTGACCAGCCTCCGGGCCTGAGCCTGCAGCCCTTTTCCGAGTTTTCCTTTCTCCATTGCATTATAGTGGGCACCCAACGCCTTATTTGCACCCTGCACCCGGCTGCCCCTGTGCCGCTGGTGGTGTACTGTTGGTGTTGCTTTGGACCCTGCCCGGCGCTTGCTTCAACCCCCAGAGACTCCTCCCCCCCTGTGGTATATAAATAAATAATACCGGATCTAGGTTTGACTGGACATAGCAATAACAGATAGCTCAATAAATAAGAGTCAAGATTCGAGGTAGTAGGAGTTTGCAGGTTTAATACAGCATAAAGGACAGGAACAGGACAACCTGCACAGGAATAGGATGGCAGCTGCCTGGGGGCAGGATCTGGAATGAGCGCGCTAACTTTAATAACAATACACAAGCATATATACTAAAACAGTTGCAATTGCAATACATACAATAGGCGGAGCAGTGGGTGTGGTCAATAGCAGTCGCGAAAGATAAGGGTGAAAGTAGGTGTAACAAGAGGCGTATACATAGACATGTGATGTAAACGTAACAGAATATGTCATAAATGGGGCGGAAACATGGAGGGGGCTACCTAAGGAGCCGGGACCTCTAACCTAATGGTGCGCGCAAACTGACAATGACGTGTTACTAGGAGAAGCTGGGGGCTATGACTTCTGCGCTAGGAGCAGAGACTGAAGTCTGGAGAGTCAGGGCGACATGTACCTAACATTATCTAGTATCTGATGTTTAGAGAACATGTTGATAGAATCCAAAAGTTATCGGGGTAAAGGCTAACAGACTCTAAGACTGGTGCATGCATTATTCTACATGTAGTGCGTGTTGAAGAATATTAAATGACCATAAATACAGTATTTCTCTTACATGGAGACGTAAAGGCTAGACGATGACGGAAACTATTGATGCGATTCAGTAGCTTAGGAATGCAGAGAAGGAGGGCTGGACTGATAACTAGAATCATAACATACTCTTGGCAGACTCGTAGGCAGAGCCAGGCTGAACCGGGCACTGTGAGGCAGGAAGTAAGTGAAGGGTCAGGAACACAGGTGGGGGCTGTATCGCTCCTCAGCGAGGGCTCAGGAGACAGGAGCTGAATCTGGTGTCCAGGCCCTTTTGAGGCCTAGAAACGGGGACTTTTCAATGAAATAACGTGCACACTGAGAAACGTGGCAACGTAGCTTTACATAGGCCTGATATTCGTAGTATTCACGAGAACTGGAAACTAGCATACTAGAGATGGACACAACTATAATTGCGTCTTTAATCGATCATGGGGAATACATATGCATATTAATCATGCACACATAACATAAGATGGGGAACACGTAGGGACACAGAACATGGCAAAATTTACTTTTCCACATTCCCTCCTTGTCACTACGTTTCCATCAGGAAACATCAATATTCATGATACCATCTATCATTTCATACAGTATCATTTGCTCGTCTCGAATTTTCTTGGAACGGGATTTAGAACGGGACTTGGGACTAGGAATACAAGAGGTAGCACAAATGCCACAAATCGCAGGGCCACATTGTATACAGAGGCAGCAACTGAATACGATCACTACTGCAATACCTAGAAAGGACAAGACTTTCCATCCCCAGGCGGAAATTATATTCCAGAACCAACCGGACCATGTCCAGGTGCCTGGATCTTGGTGTAACATATGGGCAATCTTATGGAGTCTGGTTATGGCTGAATAAACAGACGGCGCGTTATTTGGAATGAAAATGCAGCAACTAGATCCGATGACTCTACAAGCCCCTCCCCTATCGGCCAGTATGACGTCAAGGACGAGACGATTCTGGAGCACGACAATTCTCATAAAGGATTGTTCTTCGGTTAAGTTACCTAGAGCAGAGGTAGTCTCAATCACTACTGCTTCAAGGGTTCTGGTTAATCTACGTATCAGTTTACTATTCACGACAGTACCTAAATAGGGGAAGACACCTTTATTGATATCTATGTATTGTTCTAGAGCAGTTTCAGTATAATCGACAATCGGGAGGTCTCTCTTGTGTCTGGTATGTACTAGGTGGGAATTCCTATGATAGTCAGGTGGGGCTAGAAAAACTGGTGGCAGTAGGAAGGCAATGTAACAGGTTCCCTCCCAATCGAGGGGCAGACGAACATATGCGGTCTGACCACAAACAAAATAAGAATGACGTGAAGCTTTAAAAATAGATTTCCTACGGTCACTATACTTGACAATAGTAGTACAATCACTATGTCCTACATGTACGGAACCATTCTTTCGGACACATAATTCGCCTTTAACTGGTAATACTGACATAGCAGGTAAGTCTGGAGTAGAATCAGACTGAACATTCAGGACCATGAAATTCGAAGAATAATTACCTAAGTTATAAACTTCATTTTCTAGATCTAACCCTATTCTGTGGGGAAGACTTTGCTTGTCTGGAAAACATGTACTATTAAGAAAAGACATATCTGTTGAGGATGACGTTAACGTGGACCATGCTCCACACGAACCATTATGGGAAAATGGATAAGGAAAGGGTGGCAGAACTCCCTTCGGTGTCTGAAAAGGGGGGAGTCGACCACACACGCAACAATTAGTGGCATTGCTGGTCTGGTGTGAATAATGTAACATGCGGATAAATGAGTTATTACGCATAGCAAGACGATAAGATAGTTCATGAGGAGGCAGATCACTAAACGTGTGCTCTATTGCAACATTAGAAGACTTATTTACATGAGAAATAGGAAAACACAAATAAAATGCATAACTTGTGCAAGTAGTCATAAGGCTGAAAAACAATATGAAACTTAGAAAAACGATACATCGGATTGAGTTTTGACTAACTCTCTCACTATGGGGGTCTATTTTATACATGTCAGAAACCGGTCTAACCGTTTCACCTAGGGGAGGACTTAGACAATCAAACTGGCTGACTTATTTTACTAGACCTTAATTTCTTCTTATACTCCTGTTGCGGAGTTTTCTCTAACAGGGAGGGATTTATATCATTGTCTTTTGCGGGACAGTCCTTAAGAATAGTACTTTGGCAGTCTTTCAAATCCTCGGGAATGTTCTTAGAAACAGTTTTTAATCCATAAAACTTTTTCACATGAGACAGGTGGACCCAGCCCTTCCTGCCTTCCAGCTTGACGGCAGTACGGGTGGCCAGGAGGACCTGTTTTGGCTCCTTCCAGCGAGGCTCCAGCGGACTTGAACGATCAAAGTTCCTCACAAGGACCAAACATCCGGGAACGATGTCATGCGGTGCCACCTCGGTATTGTCTGGAAATGCGGCGGCAACCTGTGAACGACAAGAGTGTAGGGCAGACATCAAGGAAGCTAGGTAATCTGTCAGCATATTACTTGAAACATCTGTAATACTTCGGGGTCTAGGTGTACCCCACATATTAGGGGGGCGGCCGAATACGACCTCATACGGGGACAGACCTGATCTGGAATGTGCGACCATGCGCATATAAAACAAAGCAACTGGCAGAGCTACTAGCCAGTCTACACCTTTCTCTTTACAATTCTTGGCAATACGGATTTTCAGGGTCTGGTTATGTCTCTCTACGAGACCGGCTGCTTCTGGGTGGCGTACACAATGGAACTTCCACTGGTACCCTAACAAAAGGGAAACATGTTTCATAAGCTCAGATGAGAATGGCTGGCCGTTTTCAGAATATACGACTCTAGGGAGTCCATAACGGGGGAAGAACTCACAAACCAACTGCTTGGCAGTGGTCGCGGCTGTGTAATCTGGGACTGGGTATGCCTCTGTCCATCTGGACAAAGCGCATACAACTACAAGGACATACTTGAAACCTCGACATCGCTCCATCTGAATATAATCCATTTGGAGGACTTCAAAAGGGTGGTCAGGGGGCTGGAATCCACCTTGTTCCACCGGGACACTTTTACCTGGATTAAACTGGCAACATATCATACAGGTACGGACTTTCTGCTTGGCTGCAGCTCGTAAATGCTTGTTAAACCAAATGTTCTGGATACTGTCTAACATAGCTTTTTCTCCTAAATGTGCTGGACTATGTGCGGTATTGATAATGACTTGAACCATAGAGTCGGGGAGAAACCATGTGGCTCTACCCTTCGTTACCCATCCCTGATCTGTCTGGACCCCTCCTTGTTCGGACCATTTCTTGATTTCATCGGGAGTAGCATGTAACTGGATGTCTATGACATCTTGAGTAGGGTCCTTAACTGTCATACAGATAGTCGGATCTGGGGTATGTGTCTGTGTCGGATTAACTGGCATGTCTGGAGTCTGTGCTGTAAGCTTGGCTGTGCGATCTGCTAGATCATTACCTTGAGAAATAATATCAGTAACTTTCGTATGTGCTTTGCACTTCATGATAGCAATAGATGTCGGTAAATGTATGGCACCTAACAGAGCTTGAATAAGGAGACCATGCTGAATCTTGGTTCCATGAGAAGTCATGAAACCTCTCTCCTGCCAGAGCACTCCGAAGTCGTGTACAACTCCGAATGCGTAGCGTGAATCTGTATAAACATTAACTTTCAGGTTCTTGGCGTGTATGCAGGCTTGTGTCAGAGCAACTAGCTCTGCTGCTTGAGCAGACAGGGTGTCAATACGGTGTGTTTCTATAACTTCGGTGTCAGTAGTCACTGCATACGCGGCTACTAGTTCTCCTGTACTTGTTCTCATACATGAACCATCCACATAAAGTGTCAGGTCGGGATCTGGTAATGGAATATCTGTCAGATCTTGTCTTGGCTTAGTCATAATATTAACTACTTCCACACAGTCGTGTGCGACAGGATTCGAAGTAACTGACGGTAACAGTGTAGCAGGATTTAGAACGTTGCAGCGTCTGATTTCTATGTGTGGCTGGAACAATGTCAATTCATAACCTGTTAAACGTGCAATTGTCAAGTGCTGAGTTTGTGTTCGGTTTAAAAGAACTTCCACGGAGTGTGGAACTTGTACTGTCAAGGAATGTCCTAATACTATGGAATCACTTTGTCTGATAGCTAGTGCTGTGGCTGCAACTGACTTGAGGCACGCAGGCAGAGCCTGGGCTACAGGATCTAATGTGCTCGAAAAATAAGCACAAGACTTGTATTGTCCTGCTTGATCTTGTGTGAGAACAGATAATGCTGTACCTTCGCGTTCGGTGACGAAAAGTGTAAAAGGCTTACAGTAGTTCGGTGTAGCTAGAACAGGAGCTTGGCATAAAGCTTTCTTTAACTCATTGAAACTAAGTGTATGTTCAGATGTCCAAGGGAGGACAGTCGATACGGCTGCCTCCTGTGTCGTTAACTGTATCAGTGGCTTAGCTAGAAATGCATACTGAGGAATCCATTGTCTGCAATAAGAAGTAAGGCCGATAAAAGCACGTACCTCCTTCTGTGTCTTGGGCTGAGGAAGACTCGCTATTAACTGGATACGGTCTGGTGTCAACTGCCTACCCCACTTGGACAGTAAGTGGCCTAAGTAGATCACTTGCTGTACACAGAATTGAAGCTTCGAAGGGGACACCTTGTGCCCCATCTCGGCAAGGAAATACAAGACTGTAAGTGATGCTCGCTCGCAAGCACGTTCAGAACGGGCTGTGATCAGTAGATCATCGACATACTGGAGCAGGGCAGTGTCTGTTGGCATGTGAATGTTGTCTAGTTGTCGTTTAAGTGCTTGACTGTAAATACTAGGACTTTCTGTGAAACCTTGAGGAGCTCGTGTGAACATATAGCTCCTTCCATTTAAACAAAATCCGAAAAGAAACTGGCTGTCTGAATGAATGGGGACACTGAAAAACGCGTTCTTGAGGTCTATGACTGTAAAAAATGAAGCTTCGGAATCAATGGCTGTCAATAGGGAAGAAATATCTGGGACAACTGGATACTGGGGAATAATACATTTATTGAGTTCTCGAAGGTCAATCACTAATCGATATACTGGGGGTGCATTTGGATCAGTACGTTTCATGACTGGAATGATCGGAGAATTACATACATTGGAGTCAGTTTCTACAACTACTCCTTGAGGCATGAGCTCGTCAATAATTTTGGATAAGGCTGCTACAGCCTCAGGTGGCAATCTGTACTGCCTGATTCGTGGCAGGACTACACCTGGCTTGAGAGTCACACGATGGGGTGTGATTTGCATAAAACCTACATCAGTTGGACCTAGTGCCCATAGATGCGGCGGGACATTAGACAATCTCGGATCAAAATCTCGTAATACATAGTGACCATTGAAGTCACGTAAAAACAATCGTATTCCCTCTGGGGAGCAGCAAATAACTGCACCTAATTCTTTCAGTGTCTTAATACCTAACAAATTTTCTGGACATGACTTTGTAAGTAACAGATCAGTAGTGCGGGACAATGGACCTACTTCTAGAGTAACTGGCTTAGATATCTCGTTTACAATAGGCTTTCCTGAAAATCCAAGGGAAACATTTCTAGAGCCTGAGAGCGGAGCCCCTGGAACTTCGGCGTGACTGATGGTCGTCCTACTTGCCCCTGTATCAATTAAAAACTTTCTGTCTTTCCCTAGTACTTGACTATGAACATAGGGACCTTCTTGATCTACAGGAATCTCGATGAGAGGCAAGCCTACCTCCCTCTCTAGGCTGTTTCATGAATATTGTTGGTACTCTGGATACTCTGTCTGAGCATACTGATACATCTGCTGTGTAACATGCTGTGTTGCAGCAATAGGCTGCGATGCTGGAACTGTCTGTTGTGCATTCTGTGGCTGAGAAGTCTGTGAAACTTGTTCTTGTCTAGGCGGACGTGGTCTTTCTTTAGTTTTACCAGTGGCTATATTGTGTTTCAGAACTGCACACTCGTTTATAAAATGACCTGGCTGTTTACAATAATTGCATGTCCCTTTAACGGGAGCTGCAGGATGACTAGCTTGATTCGGACCCCTCTTCTGACTGTCTTGAGGAACAGATTGTGCAACTAGTACTTTCATTTTTGTGTCTTTCATACGTTTTCTCTCGTGTTCTTGCTCTTCTCTGATTCTATTCTGGTGGTACTGGAGCATCTGTAACATCTGGGACGGAGTACTAGCTTGCCATGTACTTTCGACTTTCAAAACTCGATTCTTAACTTGTGGACTAGAATTCTCAACTAATTTAGTAACAAAAAGATGAGGGTATGACTCACTACTTGTCTTGAGGCCACTGTTTATAATAAAGCATTTCTCAAATCTAGAATAAAAATCACTAGTGTCTTCGTCTTGTTTCTGTTTACAGGCTGAGATTGCATCCCAGTCTTCCTTTTTAGTGGCTAATAATCTGGGCAAAACTTGTATTAACAGTTCTGGTAATTCTTTACATTTCTCTCCAAGACCGGTACCTGGTACTCGTATCTTATCTTCAGCTTCTAGAACTGCCCAATCGATCTTTTTCTCTCCCACCTCCCAATCTTTTTCCTTGAGTTTTTCATATACCCCTGCGGGCAACAAGACCTTTAACATTTTAATAATATCTGGATAAGTGTATTCTCCCATACGGAGCATGTCTTTTAATTCTCGGTGGAACCCTGCTGGATCTTTGTCGTGACAAGGAATTAATTTCTTCATTTCTAAGAGTTCCATCTTTGTAATCGGGGTGTAAACAAATACTCTTTGCATTTCACCACCTGCTGTCCTGACTGGGTGTACTTCTCGTAGCGGGTTCTGTCTATCTATGTAAAATGGTTTACTTTCTGGAGGTGAGACATGAACAAAATGCGGATTCAAAAACATACTATATTTGTGACGCTGTTCTAGAATGACACTAATTAAATCGGTACCTAAACCTTTCCATTTATACTGGAGTAACTCGTTCAGGACATCATGTAACGGACCTGGATCAGAATGTTGACCCTCATACAATATGATGAGGTGCTGGATCATATACATACCCACCAGTCGCTGCTCGGCTGGGGGAAGTTTTAGAAACATGTGTGCCACTATTTCATCTGGAAAAGTGGTAGAATCAGTAATCCATCGGACTGCTGATCGGACTAGTTCTTGTTCATGCATAGTACTTAACTCACTATAACCGATTCGTGATTTCAGAATGTGATCGGTAGCTTGAAATACTTGTTCTAGAGAACCTTGTTCCGGTGCTGGATGATGAAAAACTGACTTGTGTTCTAGGCGTAAATGGCGATCTGGAAATCTAGATTTTCCTACATACGCTATTCTGGCGGGATTCTCGTCCTCTACCTCTTCCGTAGGAGAGTCATTCTCTTTCTCGCTTACTTGTGCTGCCTTACGTTGTTCGTGTAACCTTATTATTTCCTTACGAATTTTCTTGTACATACTCTCTATACTACTGATAGTTCTGTGTTTACCCTCGGCTATATTATCACTCCACCTTGTCAGGATTCTCATTTCGCTCGAATCTTTGGACGGATAATCTTGTTCTCTTATTAAACAATTAATCAGAAACTTTAATATCATGAGCTGGATCTCAGCTTTCCTTTGAGACATGGCTTCACCAATGCTTTCTGGATCATCCCCTGTACGGATGAAACGATATATTCTGTCTAGATCTTCTTTCATATCTGGTAGGGTGTCCAAATACCCGGTCACCCGTCTTACACGTATGGAATATATAACCGTACTATCATCACCTGCGACTGGATCATAGCGGCATTCAGTAAGAGCTCGTCGGATATCTGCAACGGACTTATATTTGGGCGTACGCTGTAACGCGCATTCATGTAACTCGACTAACGTTAAACGTTGGTGTGGTGGCGGGGTACCAGGAGGACCTCCTCCTGCGGCCCCTAAACTGGTATCATCGATTGATACTCTTCGTACTGGCGCGGCGGGAAATTGTAATGTAGGCTGGACCGGGGGTACCGTAGCAGGTACTCCGGTGTCTGGAGGAGCAGGAATTACATGATTTACAGGGACTGGCGGAACAGGATTTGCATATTCTGGGACTGTGTCGTCCAAGTAGGACGAGATGAAAATATCAGCTGCGGTCGGTTTGTGACGTAGCTTGGTCGGAACTAATGGTGACGGAAAATTACTGGATGCCTCCGGGGTCGCTTTTGGCAAGCCCTCGGCAAGAAGAGGATACATACCCTTAATAAGGGCATGCCTCTGTCTGTCTGACTGTTCGGTTTTAACTCGTTCACCTATTTCGATTAATTCCCTTTCTTGGGCTCTTTCTAAGGATTCTCTACTTAATTCTGACTTTCTGATTTCTTTCTCGGTTCTTTTATGAGATTCTTTGCGCCATAACTCGATGGCATCTTTCTGTGACTGTCTGGCTTTCCTTCTCCATAATGCTTCTTCTACTCGCATGATGCACTCGGCATCCCACGTACCTGATACGGGCCATCTATACTTTTCTTCTAACTGTTTGGTATACTCTACCCATAAATCTAGATATAATATGGCACTTATGCCATGCTTCTGATACATAAAATGACCTGGACTGTCCCTCGGCGGGACAGGAACTGCTTCTTCTAACAGACCTTTTCTAGTTCTTAACTGACGTAGTCTGGAAAATAACGGCATGACTGAACTATAATCTGGACACAATACAATACACAATGAACACGATAATTACACCACTTTCATACCACGACATTAAAATACATGAAGAACATTTAAAATAACAGTTCGAACAGAATACTACCTGGAATACGGAAAACAGAATACATGGATTTTTCTCGAGAACAGAACTGACTAGAACAGAAACTAGATGCACTGCTGAAACAGTACGAAACTTACCGGTCTCATAAAGAGACACGTCAGGACCCGCATCCACCGAAGTGGACACTTCGTTTTGGGATCTGTGTACCACCAAACCCCACGGACCAGAGACAATTAGATTGACCCTGTCTAGATACTACCCCAGCAACGGTACTCACCGGGCAGCAAGAACGGAAGGCCTCGGACTGGACGGGACTGCTTCGACGCCGGACGGATGAACTTCGGACTTCTGTTACGGGTGGGCCTCCGGACACCTCGGACTCTCGGCTTGGGCTCTGGTCGGGACTCGCCGCGTTCCTCCACCGCCTCGTCTGGATGCTGGACCGCAACCTCCGTCTCCTCCGTGGGCCTGAGGGATACTTGAAGCAGAAATATCTGCCGGTGCACGGTATGGTTCCGTCACGGCTGCAGAGGGTCAGGGGGCATACGTGGCTTCACCGGCGCGTGGGGAAAGGGCAAGTCCCTGTTCGGGCGCCATTATGTGGTATATAAATAAATAATACCGGATCTAGGTTTGACTGGACATAGCAATAACAGATAGCTCAATAAATAAGAGTCAAGATTCGAGGTAGTAGGAGTTTGCAGGTTTAATACAGCATAAAGGACAGGAACAGGACAACCTGCACAGGAATAGGATGGCAGCTGCCTGGGGGCAGGATCTGGAATGAGCGCGCTAACTTTAATAACAATACACAAGCATATATACTAAAACAGTTGCAATTGCAATACATACAATAGGCGGAGCAGTGGGTGTGGTCAATAGCAGTCGCGAAAGATAAGGGTGAAAGTAGGTGTAACAAGAGGCATATACATAGACATGTGATGTAAACGTAACAGAATATGTCATAAATGGGGCGGAAACATGGAGGGGGCTACCTAAGGAGCCGGGACCTCTAACCTAATGGTGCGCGCAAACTGACAATGACGTGTTACTAGGAGAAGCTGGGGGCTATGACTTCTGCGCTAGGAGCAGAGACTGAAGTCTGGAGAGTCAGGGCGACATGTACCTAACATTATCTAGTATCTGATGTTTAGAGAACATGTTGATAGAATCCAAAAGTTATCGGGGTAAAGGCTAACAGACTCTAAGACTGGTGCATGCATTATTCTACATGTAGTGCGTGTTGAAGAATATTAAATGACCATAAATACAGTATTTCTCTTACATGGAGACGTAAAGGCTAGACAATGACGGAAACTATTGATGCGATTCAGTAGCTTAGGAATGCAGAGAAGGAGGGCTGGACTGATAACTAGAATCATAACATACTCTTGGCAGACTCGTAGGCAGAGCCAGGCTGAACCGGGCACTGTGAGGCAGGAAGTAAGTGAAGGGTCAGGAACACAGGTGGGGGCTGTATCGCTCCTCAGCGAGGGCTCAGGAGACAGGAGCTGAATCTGGTGTCCAGGCCCTTTTGAGGCCTAGAAACGGGGACTTTTCAATGAAATAACGTGCACACTGAGAAACGTGGCAACGTAGCTTTACATAGGCCTGATATTCGTAGTATTCACGAGAACTGGAAACTAGCATACTAGAGATGGACACAACTATAATTGCGTCTTTAATCGATCATGGGGAATACATATGCATATTAATCATGCACACATAACATAAGATGGGGAACACGTAGGGACACAGAACATGGCAAAATTTACTTTTCCACACCCCCACCCCCCCAAGCTGCTGCTACTTACCTGTAAGCAGCCTCTGACCAATTGCCCCATTCTTCTTTGAGTTGTATTGGGCGCCCAACACCGTATTTTCACCCTGCACCCGGCGCCCACTCTGCTGCTGGTGGTATACTGTTGGTCTGAACCGAACCTTGCCTACTACGGACCTTCATTCCGGATGTCTGGTGTTGTAAGTCGATATTACCTGGCTGAATGGTTTCTTGCTCCCATAGGTTAACATTGCAAAGTCTGAAAATATGGAAACGTCACACACAGGTAGACTGTCCACTTTTTATATTGAAAAGTATTTCTATTGCAAAACTTATTTACCTAAATCAAAGTTCTGTGGTTCTACAAAATAAATATATTCAAGTACTACTTTTATAAATTGGTCTTGGATCAATTTTCATTTATTTGCACTGTGTGTACAACAAATGCTTAACTCAGCCCTCTGATAAGCCTAACTGTTCGCCCACGCTACCACAAAAGAGAACATCAGTATTATCTACTTTAGCCTCTGTAAATCCTTTGGGAATCCACTGGACTCTTTGCACACAATACCTCTTTTAGGCATACTATATAGAGAGCCAGCTTTCTACCGACACTAAGTTCCGAAGGACACTGCCTGAAACTGACCGTAAAAACTGTATACAGCATATGCCTTTTTTTCATAGGAAAGCATCGCTTTGTAATGACACATTTAACGGGACCCTTTACTTACCTGTAAACTCTACTTTAAAAAAAGTACTTACTTGATAACAAAGTTCTTGGTATCAAATTTTTTTATATTAAATCATGACTTATTTTTCTAAATTGGTCTTGGATTTATTCTGTGTGTAGGCCTCATGTATTGCTTCTGTGAGAACAACAAATGCTTAGCACTACCCTCTGATATGCCTAAACTTCTCGCCCACCCTACCACAAAAGAGCGCATTTAGGGCCAGATGTAGGTAAATGTCATTTACCGATTCGTAAATACCGAATTTTGCCGATTCGGTATTTACAAATCGGTAAATGCTATGTAGGTATATTTACCGATTTTATTACCGAATCTGTAACATTCGGTAATTACCGAATCGCTATTTACCGATTCGGTAATTGCCATTGATTCCTGTGGGCCTTGAGGCCCATAGGAATCAATGGCAATAACCGAATCGGTAAATACAGATTCGGTAAAATTACCGAATTTGCAAGGGGGATCGGGTGTCACTTTGACACCCTGTTGCACCCCTGATTCTGGCTTGTGAGCCATGTGGCACACATACATGTCCCTCAGGGGCATGTATGTGTGCCACATGGCACAGGTGTACATGCACAGATGTGCATGTACACAGGAATTCGTTATTTACCATCAAATAGTATTTCATGGTAAATAACGAATTCTTAAGGGCATGTGGCACTGTTTCCAGTGCCACCTACATATAGATTTACCGATTCGGTAAATCTACCGATTCGGTATTTTACAGAATCGGTAAATTTACGCCCCCTAAATCTCAATCACCAAATACCGGTCAGTAACGGCCGAAATCGGCCGTTACCGACCGGTATTTGGCGACCTACATCTGGCCCTTAGTGTTATAATTTTTGCCTCAGTAAACAAACTGGGGTCCGCTTGGACTCTCTACAGTAAAACTGGCTTGTTCCACTATATAGAGAGCCAGGTTCATGCATTTGGTGTCCAGTGCTGGCATACAAGACTTTGCATTTACTGATACCACTTGGGCAATAGGTGAATCCACAAAGTAAATTCGCAATTGACATTAGTTAAAAATATTTTTATTTAATTTTGTAAATTTTTCTAAATGTCTAAATTTGAACTGTTAGGGCCTGGGCTACGTCTCATAGTCCAATTGTTTTAGAATTTAACAATTATCCTAGATTAAGCCTGTTGAAAAGTAGACTGATCAATCTTTTTCTTGAATTCTAAAAAGGTTCCAACTGACCTAACACCACGTCTGAGGCAGATGGTACTAACCAGGCGCTCCACCTTGGTCCCTGCAAGAAGCTTAAGTTGACCCAACTCTAGGACCTCTGAAAAGCATGGAACCTCGCCATGAGGTCTAAATCTACTCGGGCTCCTTTACAGACCCTGCTTGCTGGAGCATGATATAGCCATGGCCAAGGAAGGGAACCCTTATGACACCGAGGAGGAAGAAGTCAGTGAGGAGGAAAATTACTCAGATTACCCTACTGACAGTACCTCCAGATGAAGCGGAAGAGAAAGATCCTGACCTTCGGAAACAAGCTAGGAGAATAGCTCTAGGAGTTAAAATCTTATCCTAAGGAAAAAAGAGCTGAGATTGGCCTAGGGTCCATCTCTGGTGGCAACTAGATCTTTAATGGAGAGAAAGATGAAGCGCTGACCCTAAAATCCACAAAGGGATTTTACACAAATATGTAGAGAGTTTACCAAATGGTTTACAGCATTTGAGGGGGTTGTAAGATGAAACTATTGTGGGTGTCTACTCAGGTAGCTGTGTTCAAGAAAGTTCAGGAAAAGACTCCTGGCACTGAGTGAAACAGATGCTGGGTCTTATGACCTCTTGAAGGATACCCTGACTGAGGGTTTTGGACTCATCACTGAGGAGTACAGGATTAGGTTCAGGGTACTCTCAAAATCGTGAGTCAGACGTGGGTAGAGTTTGTCAACTGCTCAGTCAATAAACTAGGTGGCTGGTTGGAAGGTAACAGGGTACAAGGCTATGATGGGCTTTATAATCGTATTATGAAAGAGCATCTGTTAAGTAACTGTGTTTCCGATAAATTGAATCAGTACTTGGTGGACCTAGGTCCAGTCTCCCCCCGAGAAATGGGAAAGAAGGCTCACCATTGGGTCAAGACTAGGGTGTCCAAGAAGTCTCATGGAAGGGCTGACCAAAAGAAAGTGGTAGCTAATCTCCCCAAGGGAAAAAGAGTGGGAGGTATAAAAATAAAAACTAACAGCTCTGTAAAGGCCCCCATGACCCGGTTCAGGAGTGTGGACCACAAGACAATATACAGTCGGGGAGGGGGGACAGATCCGTGTCACTATGGTGAATTAGAAACTGATATCTTCAGAGTGGTATTTGACTGAAGAGACCTATCCAGTCACCAATGCCGGCAAACAGACTAAGGTCCATCCAATGGCAATGGTACCCTTAGAGTGGGGAGGGGTCACTGGCCAAACAAATGTGGTTGTGTCCTCTGCAGTTCCTGTTGAATGTCTGCTAGGGAATGATCTGGAGTCCTCAGCATGGTCCGAGGCAGTGCTAAGATGTCATGCAGCCATGCTGGGAATCCCTGAATGGGTGTGCGTAAAAACCAGAGCCCAGGGTGAAAAAGCGGAGTTTGAGCCTGGAATAATGGCCGAACCATCGAAAAAGTAAGAAGTCTGGGAAGCCAGCTTCTGAACAGCCACAAGCTCGGGTCCCCTTGTATCAAGAAGTCCTGTCAGCCCCAGAGGGAACTGAGCCGCAGGCACTTGGGCCTTACATGGCAGAGCCCCAAAGCTGCTGCACAGGAAAAGGGAGATGTCAGGGATACTGAGGCCAGACACCCTGAGCCTGATGCCACTAGGAGAGCGGTAGTGCCTCCGCAGTACAGATAATGTTTAGTCTCATTGGCCCATGACATCCTCTTAGCTGGGCATCTTGACCAGAGCTAGACCTGTAGCAGGCTAGCCAGCCACTTCTACTGGCCACACATGTCCAAGAAGGTGAAGGAGTTTTGCGACTCCTGTGTTGTCTCTCAAGCCAGTGCACAACAGGTGGCCACCTGAAGGCCCCCTTAATTCCCCTAACTGTAGTTGGGTTCCCTTTGAGAGGGAGGGGGTGGCGTTATTGGCTTCCCTGGACCCTCCAACAGCATCCGGGAGCAGATTCATACTGGTGATAGTGGATCATGCAACCTGAAGCTACACCACTTAGGACTCACTGCTCCCGCAGTTGCTGGGGCCCTCATCAGTATCTTTACTAGAGTGGGCTTTCCTAAGGAGGTGGTGTTAGACGCAGGCAGTAACTTTATATCTAACTCCCTAAAAGCCATGGTGGCTGATTGTGGGGTGACATTCAAGGTAACCACCCCATATCACCCACAAACCAGTGGTTTAGTTGAGAGATTCAACAAAACCATGAAAGGTATGATCATGGGACTCCCTGAAAACTCAATAGGAGATGTGATGTCCTTTTGCCGTATATGCTTTTCGCTTACAGAAAACTCCCTCGGAAGGGACTAGGGTTCAGTTTCTTTGTTTGCCCATCCTGTAAGGTGACCATTGTGACTAATTAAGGAAGGCTGGAAGAGACCTCTCAAAGAGCCTAAACAAGATGTTGTGGACGTTATGCCTGGCATACGTTTAAGGATGGCTGAGCACCTCAGTAAAGCATTCAAAAGTCTTGAGGGCAGCCAAAACCTCCAGAAGCTTTTGTATGACCAAAAGGCTGCACTGGTGGAGTTCAAACCACGGCAGAAGGTATGGACGATGGAGTCTGTGGCACTTAGGGCTCTCTAGGACAAGTGGAGGGGTATCCTTCAGAGGAAAGGTGAGGACACCTATCTGGTGGACCTAGGCACTTGCAGGAACCTGCACAGAGTCATCCATGCCCACTGCCTGAAACCTTTCCAGGATATGGTTGATGTGCCCAAGCTGGATCAGGAAACAGAGGATCAGGAAACAGAGTGAACCTCTCTCTGACCTCCTCTCCAACAGCCCAAACGATATGTCAGTAGATTAGTTGTCTTCTCAGAGACACTCTCTGCCCAACAGCAACCTATCTGCAGGCAAGACCTGGAGCAGTATGCTGAGCCCTTCTCCCAACCCCCCTGGTCAGACTACCTGGGGAACCCATGAAGTGGACACTGGAGACAATACACCAGTCAAAAACTAAATATATCGACAGTCTGATCAAGTTAGGGAGAGCATCCGAGCTGACGTTAGCAAGATGCTGGAATTGGGAGACATTGAACATTCGCAGAGCCCCTTGGCCAGCCCAGTTGTGTTAGTCCCTACGCCTCGTTTCAAGGGTGGAATACCAAAGCTGAAGTTTTGCGTGGACTATAGGGGCTTCAATGTAGTAACCAAGACAGATATACGCCTAATTCCTAGAGATGATGAGGTAATTAACAGGTTGGGGCAGCCAAGTTCCTCAGTACCTTTGATTTAACATCAGGGTACTGGCAGATTAGTCTGACCTTAGGAGGAAAATGTCAGTTTTCTCGATCCCACAAGGGCATTATCAGTTCACGGTCATACCCTATGAATTAAAAGAATGCCCCTGCCACCTCCCATAAGTTGGTGAACATAGTCCTTGCTGGGTTACAGACGTTTGGTGCAGAATTTCTGGACGATATGGCTGGTTTTTTTAATAAAAACTTTATTGAGTTGTGAACGTACAGAAGCAGCTGGACACCTTTGACCATTGTATTTACAGAGTCACAGATTACCTTTGCAATGATTAGAAACAGGTATGTGCCCCATCCCACAACCTCGACATATACATTTTCATTCATGTGCATAGGCGGGAACAGTTATAATCAGTCCAACTGATTCGTCCATTTACCCCATACCCTGTGGTATTTAGCAGGATATCCCTGGGCTTCAAATAGAGGTTTCTCTTGTGTGGCATACCAGTCCACTCCTTGGCACCATCTGGCGATACTTGGGGGTTTGGGTTGTGCCCATGTGGCGGCAATATCGCGTTTAGCTATCGCAATGGCTGCCCCTAGGAACACCTTGTCTGGTCAGGACCCGTCTAGGCCATCCATAACCCCCAGAAAGAGTCGTGTGGAACCTGCCAGCCCAGGATGTGTGTGAGCTCAGACTTTATTACAGCCCAGTATGAGGCCAGACGCGGACAGATCCAGGTCATGAGGTAGAAATCTGCCGGTACATGACTGCAACGCGTGCAGCCCGAAGAGGGGCGCATGTCCGCTTTGTAAAGGTGTTCTGGGCTAAGATAGGCGATGTGTAGATAGTGATATTACTGTTTTTAATTCCACTTGGCAGCATCACCTGATCCACCTTGGGAAGAAGCTGAAGGCTTTACTATCGAGGCAAGCGAGTGCCAGATAGGGCAGGGCAAGTTGTAAACGTGGGCCACCTTGTAGGTGGAGGCCAAGATCAAACTTTATCATTATCTAGACATTTCTGGACTGGGAGGATCCAACCACCCTGGCTCAAGCCAGGGCATTCTTTGGTTTGCCTGGGTACTGCAGGAGGTTTTTGAAGGGGTATGGCACCATTAAGGCACCCCTCACAGAACGTACCTCCAAGAAGATGAAAAAGTAGATAAACTGGACAGTAAGCTGTCAAAAGGCTTTTGCCACTCTGAAGGAAGCAATGTGCCAGCCTCATTTTAACTCTCCAGATTACTCTAATCAGTTCAAAGTACTGAGCGATGCCTCTGAACATGGTGTAGGAGTGGTCCTATCCCAAACAACGATGGCCATGATTAGTCTGTTGCTTTCATTTGCAGGAGGTTACTCTACGAAGAGCAGCGTTTGAAGTCCCACAGAGAGAGAAGCCTTTGCTGTGGTTTTGGCCCTGAAGAAGCTGAGACCATACCTGTTTGGTACCCACTTCCTAGTTCAATCTGACCACAGACCTCTCAGATGGCTAATGCAAATGAAAGGTAAAAACCCCAAACTGCTAAGGTGGTCCATCCCTCTACAGGGAATGGATTTCAGAGCGGAGCACAAACCTGGGAGTGACCATGCAAATGCAGATAGACTTTACAGGTTTTTCCAGTTATAGGATGAGGACTCTCTTGGGAAAGATTAGTCATATTCTCTTTCGTTTGGGGGGAGGGTGTGGTTTAAGTAGGAAAAGGCCCCTTTAAGACATGGTTACCCTCACTTTTTGCCTGATGTTCAATGCAGTTTTGGCAGAAGGTGCACTGGGTTCCTGCTATTCAGGTCCCCAGTGCCAGATCTCTTTTCCTAAACTGTACAACTGTTCCCCCATTTGGTAATACCTTTAGCACGCCCGGTAAGACCCTTGTAAATGGTACCCAGGGAACCTAGCACATGGGGTACTAAAGAGGATCCCTAATGGCTGCAACATGAATTGTGCCACCCTAAAGGACCCCTCAGCACACTTATGCAAACTGTCACGGCAGGCTGCGAGACACGGTGCAGAGAAAAGTGAAGACACGATATGGCACACCTTTTGTGTGCCATTTCTGCAGAAACTGCATGCAGTTTAGGGAAGATACCCCTACAGCAGGCCTTACATCCCTAAAGCAGGGTGCACTATACTACATGTGTAGACATATCTGCATGAGCATATATGCCCCTGTGATGTCGAAGTCGATTCTTGGATATTACTAGAGAACTGGGAAGGCATTTTAAGTACATGTGCTGGACACTGTTAATTGCTAGTTCCTCACCTAAGTGATGACTTCACTCAAACTAAAGATGTTTAGTATCAAACATCTTGTATTAATAAGCCAACCCTGACTACAGAAATGGATTTATTAATACATGCTCCGACTACTAGTTTACAGGCTGATTGGTGTAGACCAGCTGGCCACCACAGACAGGCTTCTGACCCCCTGCAGAGAAGCCCGTGCTCACTGAGGGCCGTAACGGTGCCTGCTATGGACAGAGGCATTGATACCTACTCCAAGCAAGATAGCTAAGTAATGAGCATAACAAAGCAGGAGGCTTCAAAGGCCACTGCTGCCTTTGATATGCGACCCAAGGCTACCTCAAACAGGTGAAATGCCACCTCCTGCCGGGGCTCATTTGGCACTAGGACAGGCGGGAGAATTAGCATGTCAGGAGGCATATTTCTCACCAGGCTAGTTCCACCCATAAGGTACGCTGCCTGATGTGAACCCAAAACATAGATCTCCGCCATCTTGAATTTGGTGGAATCAGGCTCACTAAGTGAGAGAGCACAGACCGGAGCTCTTCCGCACCAATACCTAGGCTACCGGACCCATTGTAACAACAAAACCCTGTTTAAGTCCAGTTGAGACTCCAATAGTACTGAGACCGAGCTGCCAGCAAGGGTCATCAACCCCAGAGAGACCCACTTCCAGAGTGGCCTAGCTATCCTATTTTTGTACCCTAAACCGGCGAGACTGAGAACCGCGAGGACCTTGGCCCAGCCGACCTATCCACTCTGCACCCAGCTGGGTACCAACAAACCGGCTGTGCCCCCTTGCTCCCAGGAGTCTTGAGATCCGAGGCCCCCATTGGAAACTCCCAGGCTTGCCCCCAGGTTCCCCATTACAGCTGTTTCCAGGTGGACCCCCTGCCTTCTGGTATAATGCACAAAGCTAAGGGGGGCGCTAGAGGGCGCACAGCGGAATGGCTGCCTCTTGAGACAGCTCCACCGGCCAGGTCCCGTTAACGGCGGTAAAGAGCAGTAAGCAAGTCACTGATGGACTGCTGATGATACGCACGGCTGTCGGAATGCCCCGGCGTTAAGATGTGCAGGTGCTGGATTTTATAACTGAGACGCTGCGGCCGAAATTAATGTCGGAATGAATGGGGCTCTAAGTTTCGCGCCAAACAAGATGGCGGCGCCCAGTGAAACTCTTGTGGGAAGATCGGCAGTCGCGGCGAATACGGCGCAATGAGGAGCGATCTTCTGAATATAAACCCAGGTGATCAGCAGCGGAGTATAGTGGCTGTACAAGGAGATAACAGGCGGCATACTATACTGGCCCTTGCATACACACAATAAAAATTGGCATAGATGCGAGGCACAAAATTGTGGCGCCCATGTAGCCTCACAGGTCCCACTGGTAGCGAGATGCGCTTTACTGGGCAGCAGGATGGGCGAGGCTCTGACATTAGCGACTGGTGGCACTCCTACAGAGAACTCGGATGCTATCGCAAGTGTGCAGGTGAAAGGGTGCAATCACCGCAACGGAAGCTAAGGAGAGGTGCAGGACCTTAAGGTACAAATGGGACTGTTGGAAAGATGTGACAGCGACCGCGATGTTTGAGCCTGGGGACAATATGGTGGACATCTCCGTGTAGCAGATAGGCGGCAGATGCGGCTTCCGGGAAGGTGCTGTTTAGTGGCTTGTGCTGGAAATAATGTTGTTATCCGGAGCGGATAGTACATGATGATAGATACCGAGATTGAACTTATTATATGGCTTACCACTTGAATGAGCAAACACCCTACTGACGGTATACCACAGCAAGGCGCCTTATTGTGAATGTGTTGCCATCACAGGAGAAGCAATGCTAGAGGTATACAACTGCATGCATGGAGGAATAGTCAACATGTGGCACTAACGGAACCGCAGATCTGTGACGAGATCCCATCTATGGCTACATGACTGCGTCTGGGTGAGAACACTAGTATAATAGATTCGCAGAAGCACCTGAACTTATCGAATTGGAGTGCAATTCAAGCAGCACTAAACCTGAGAAACTCCAAACTAAGCTAACGTTTGATGCCAAAAAGAGCACGAAAGAGGCAACGGCACACTCGGATACCGAGGTGGAGAACAACGCAGAACCCTCAAAAGGTATGGAACAGGTGCTCAAGGCTATTCAACAAAGTTTGAAGGATGTCCATGGGAAACTGGACACCATAACGCTGCGAGTAGAAAACATGGCGGCGAAGCTAGATAAACATGGAGAGCGCCTTTTGGAGGCGGAGACCCGCATATCTGCAGTGGAGGATGTATCTCGCGAAACAGCGAAGAAATGCTCAGACATGGACAGACTACTGGAGGTCATTAAAAATAAGGCAGAAGAATTAGAAGCGAGATCCCGGAGAAATAACGTAAGAATTGCAGGTATTCCAGAGTCAACAAACACCGGGAAGATGGAGAGCTATGTGGAAAGTTTGCTCCGTGATATTTTTGGAACAGAACAATTATCCTCAGTATTTATTGTGGAACGCGCACACAGATCGCTTGCGCTACGACCAAAACCTGGTGCGCCACCGCGACCAATAGTTGCCTGCCTTCTCAATTATAGAGACAGAGATGTCGTTCTGAAAATGGCGCGGGAAAAGGGACGCATTGAATATCAGGGCAACAAACTGGAGTTCTATCCGGATTTCACCGTGAATGTACAAATAGCGCGTAAGGAATTTGCAACTGTAAAGCAAAAGTTCCGGGAATTGGGGATAGAATATGCAATGCTGTACCCAGCCCAGCTGAAGATTACACGAGACGGCAAAACCATGTTGTTTCAAACTCCGAAAGAAGCACAGGATTACATTAAAAAGCATGGACAGCGGCGACGAGAGCAAAGGCGGACCGAACAGCAGCAAGATTCGGACTGAGAGCAGAAGGTGAAGGAAGACGAACTGCTGAACACGGCGGACAGAATGAAGTGTTCCCCTTCGTCCTTTGGAGTTGCTATCCTCTGCACTGGGATATGTTTCTCACTGTCAATGTACTGTAGTGTTAGCATTTGGTGTTTTATGCTCGGACCTGCAGCATATTGAACGCCTCAACACAGTGATCAAATAAAACTCACAGTGAATGGAGAAGTGTACCACGGCTAATACTACGGGTACAGCACGTCCGTAGGATGCGCAGCTGCCGCTGCTATGCAACTACGGCTGTGGCCTGGAAGTGATGGGGTGAGACTTGTATAGCTGAAGAGTCCAGGCTGAGAAAGCAAGTATGCGTTAATGTTCCTTAACAGAGCCTCAGGTATGACAATGCAGCTGAGATGTGTGCTCAGGAATTGTTCATTAGGCATTCATATAATGAGTGAGGCCTATTACTGCTTGGTTGGGACAAGGAGATGTTTGGGGTACGCTATGCTGTAGATACTGTTGGGCGAGAGTAGATACATGAATGCCCCTTAATCCACATCTTGAGTGGAGCATGGTATTAGTATGTGTGAACAGGCCGGATAATATGTTAGAAAGATTTGTTGCCTCTTGATTAGGCATGGGGTTGCCAGCTGGGGTTGGGCTTCGGACTGCGTGTATTTTGCGACAGTGTATTAGTGCTTGCAATGCTCATGTTCACCTGGCCACATCCACTATGTTGGATGCAGATGTGTGACCCGAGTGGACCCCCGATAGGGTGTTTCCCTACCACAGTTTGGAAACAGTTGTAAGTGTTGAAGGGAAATGTCTTTGGCATGATTGGGATGCTGAAGTGGGAGGTTTTTTTGGGGGAAAGTTGTTATGCATTGCTGCATTTGAGAAACACTGCCATAATCCAGGGTACAATTGCACATTATGTTGTGTACATGGCGATGTCAAACATACGATATGAATGGTGTACATTACGCGCTTGGGCATTAATACATTTGTACTGTAGTTTCTGTATGTGTAACTAATGACTGAACGAATACAGTTCCTAACCTGGAATGTTAGGGGTCTCAAAAATCCGAAGAAAATTCATCAAATACTGGACTACTTCACTAGATTACATATTGATATAGCATTCTTACAAGAGACGCATATGGCCCCGAATACGACGAATCGTGAAGGTCACAGATGGGCGGAGTCGGTACATGGGTCTGCTTATTCCTCCTACTCTAGAGGGGTCCTTATACTAATTCGAAAGGGCTTAAACTTTCAGGTAGAGCAAGTCCATTCAGACAAAGAGGGGAGATATGTGGTAGTAACGGGAATGATCAGAGGACAGAGGCTCAACTTACTCAATCTATACAAACCTGGGAGTGACCATGCAAATGCAGATAGACTTTACAGGTTTTTCCAGTTATAGGATGAGGACTCTCTTGGGAAAGATTAGTCATATTCTCTTTCGTTTGGGGGGAGGGTGTGGTTTAAGTAGGAAAAGGCCCCTTTAAGACATGGTTACCCTCACTTTTTGCCTGATGTTCAATGCAGTTTTGGCAGAAGGTGCACTGGGTTCCTGCTATTCAGGTCCCCAGTGCCAGATCTCTTTTCCTAAACTGTACAACTGTTCCCCCATTTGGTAATACCTTTAGCACGCCCGGTAAGACCCTTGTAAATGGTACCCAGGGAACCTAGCACATGGGGTACTAAAGAGGATCCCTAATGGCTGCAACATGAATTGTGCCACCCTAAAGGACCCCTCAGCACACTTATGCAAACTGTCACGGCAGGCTGCGAGACACGGTGCAGAGAAAAGTGAAGACACGATATGGCACACCTTCTGTGTGCCATTTCTGCAGAAACTGCATGCAGTTTAGGGAAGATACCCCTACAGCAGGCCTTACATCCCTAAAGCAGGGTGCACTATACTACATGTGTAGACATATCTGCATGAGCATATATGCCCCTGTGATGTCGAAGTCGATTCTTGGATATTACTAGAGAACTGGGAAGGCATTTTAAGTACATGTGCTGGACACTGTTAATTGCTAGTTCCTCACCTAAGTGATGACTTCACTCAAACTAAAGATGTTTAGTATCAAACATCTTGTATTAATAAGCCAACCCTGACTACAGAAATGGATTTATTAATACATGCTCCGACTACTAGTTTACAGGCTGATTGGTGTAGACCAGCTGGCCACCACAGACAGGCTTCTGACCCCCTGCAGAGAAGCCCGTGCTCACTGAGGGCCGTAACGGTGCCTGCTATGGACAGAGGCATTGATACCTACTCCAAGCAAGATAGCTAAGTAATGAGCATAACAAAGCAGGAGGCTTCAAAGGCCACTGCTGCCTTTGATATGCGACCCAAGGCTACCTCAAACAGGTGAAATGCCACCTCCTGCCGGGGCTCATTTGGCACTAGGACAGGCGGGAGAATTAGCATGTCAGGAGGCATATTTCTCACCAGGCTAGTTCCACCCATAAGGTACGCTGCCTGATGTGAACCCAAAACGTAGATCTCCGCCATCTTGAATTTGGTGGAATCAGGCTCACTAAGTGAGAGAGCACAGACCGGAGCTCTTCCGCACCAATACCTAGGCTACCGGACCCATTGTAACAACAAAACCCTGTTTAAGTCCAGTTGAGACTCCAATAGTACTGAGACCGAGCTGCCAGCAAGGGTCATCAACCCCAGAGAGACCCACTTCCAGAGTGGCCTAGCTATCCTATTTTTGTACCCTAAACCGGCGAGACTGAGAACCGCGAGGACCTTGGCCCAGCCGACCTATCCACTCTGCACCCAGCTGGGTACCAACAAACCGGCTGTGCCCCCTTGCTCCCAGGAGTCTTGAGATCCGAGGCCCCCATTGGAAACTCCCAGGCTTGCCCCCAGGTTCCCCATTACAGCTGTTTCCAGGTGGACCCCCTGCCTTCTGGTATAATGCACAAAGCTAAGGGGGGCGCTAGAGGGCGCACAGCGGAATGGCTGCCTCTTGAGACAGCTCCACCGGCCAGGTCCCGTTAACGGCGGTAAAGAGCAGTAAGCAAGTCACTGATGGACTGCTGATGATACGCACGGCTGTCGGAATGCCCCGGCGTTAAGATGTGCAGGTGCTGGATTTTATAACTGAGACGCTGCGGCCGAAATTAATGTCGGAATGAATGGGGCTCTAAGTTTCGCGCCAAACAAGATGGCGGCGCCCAGTGAAACTCTTGTGGGAAGATCGGCAGTCGCGGCGAATACGGCGCAATGAGGAGCGATCTTCTGAATATAAACCCAGGTGATCAGCAGCGGAGTATAGTGGCTGTACAAGGAGATAACAGGCGGCATACTATACTGGCCCTTGCATACACACAATAAAAATTGGCATAGATGCGAGGCACAAAATTGTGGCGCCCATGTAGCCTCACAGGTCCCACTGGTAGCGAGATGCGCTTTACTGGGCAGCAGGATGGGCGAGGCTCTGACATTAGCGACTGGTGGCACTCCTACAGAGAACTCGGATGCTATCGCAAGTGTGCAGGTGAAAGGGTGCAATCACCGCAACGGAAGCTAAGGAGAGGTGCAGGACCTTAAGGTACAAATGGGACTGTTGGAAAGATGTGACAGCGACCGCGATGTTTGAGCCTGGGGACAATATGGTGGACATCTCCGTGTAGCAGATAGGCGGCAGATGCGGCTTCCGGGAAGGTGCTGTTTAGTGGCTTGTGCTGGAAATAATGTTGTTATCCGGAGCGGATAGTACATGATGATAGATACCGAGATTGAACTTATTATATGGCTTACCACTTGAATGAGCAAACACCCTACTGACGGTATACCACAGCAAGGCGCCTTATTGTGAATGTGTTGCCATCACAGGAGAAGCAATGCTAGAGGTATACAACTGCATGCATGGAGGAATAGTCAACATGTGGCACTAACGGAACCGCAGATCTGTGACGAGATCCCATCTATGGCTACATGACTGCGTCTGGGTGAGAACACTAGTATAATAGATTCGCAGAAGCACCTGAACTTATCGAATTGGAGTGCAATTCAAGCAGCACTAAACCTGAGAAACTCCAAACTAAGCTAACGTTTGATGCCAAAAAGAGCACGAAAGAGGCAACGGCACACTCGGATACCGAGGTGGAGAACGACGCAGAACCCTCAAAAGGTATGGAACAGGTGCTCAAGGCTATTCAACAAAGTTTGAAGGATGTCCATGGGAAACTGGACACCATAACGCTGCGAGTAGACAGCATGGCGGCGAAGCTAGATAAACATGGAGAGTGCCTTTTGGAGGCGGAGACCCGCATATCTGCAGTGGAGGATGTATCTCGCGAAACAGCGAAGAAATGCTCAGACATGGACAGACTACTGGAGGTCATTAAAAATAAGGCAGAAGAATTAGAAGCGAGATCCCGGAGAAATAACGTAAGAATTGCAGGTATTCCAGAGTCAACAAACACCGGGAAGATGGAGAGCTATGTGGAAAGTTTGCTCCGTGATATTTTTGGAACAGAACAATTATCCTCAGTATTTATTGTGGAACGCGCACACAGATCGCTTGCGCTACGACCAAAACCTGGTGCGCCACCGCGACCAATAGTTGCCTGCCTTCTCAATTATAGAGACAGAGATGTCGTTCTGAAAATGGCGCGGGAAAAGGGACGCATTGAATATCAGGGCAACAAACTGGAGTTCTATCCGGATTTCACCGTGAATGTACAAATAGCGCGTAAGGAATTTGCAACTGTAAAGCAAAAGTTCCGGGAATTGGGGATAGAATATGCAATGCTGTACCCAGCCCAGCTGAAGATTACACGAGACGGCAAAACCATGTTGTTTCAAACTCCGAAAGAAGCACAGGATTACATTAAAAAGCATGGACAGCGGCGACGAGAGCAAAGGCGGACCGAACAGCAGCAAGATTCGGACTGAGAGCAGAAGGTGAAGGAAGACGAACTGCTGAACACGGCGGACAGAATGAAGTGTTCCCCTTCGTCCTTTGGAATTGCTATCCTCTGCACTGGGATATGTTTCTCACTGTCAATGTACTGTAGTGTTAGCATTTGGTGTTTTATGCTCGGACCTGCAGCATATTGAACGCCTCAACACAGTGATCAAATAAAACTCACAGTGAATGGAGAAGTGTACCACGGCTAATACTACGGGTACAGCACGTCCGTAGGATGCGCAGCTGCCGCTGCTATGCAACTACGGCTGTGGCCTGGAAGTGATGGGGTGAGACTTGTATAGCTGAAGAGTCCAGGCTGAGAAAGCAAGTATGCGTTAATGTTCCTTAACAGAGCCTCAGGTATGACAATGCAGCTGAGATGTGTGCTCAGGAATTGTTCATTAGGCATTCATATAATGAGTGAGGCCTATTACTGCTTGGTTGGGACAAGGAGATGTTTGGGGTACGCTATGCTGTAGATACTGTTGGGCGAGAGTAGATACATGAATGCCCCTTAATCCACATCTTGAGTGGAGCATGGTATTAGTATGTGTGAACAGGCCGGATAATATGTTAGAAAGATTTGTTGCCTCTTGATTAGGCATGGGGTTGCCAGCTGGGGTTGGGCTTCGGACTGCGTGTATTTTGCGACAGTGTATTAGTGCTTGCAATGCTCATGTTCACCTGGCCACATCCACTATGTTGGATGCAGATGTGTGACCCGAGTGGACCCCTGATAGGGTGTTTCCCTACCACAGTTTGGAAACAGTTGTAAGTGTTGAAGGGAAATGTCTTTGGCATGATTGGGATGCTGAAGTGGGAGGTTTTTTTTGGGGAAAGTTGTTATGCATTGCTGCATTTGAGAAACACTGCCATAATCCAGGGTACAATTGCACATTATGTTGTGTACATGGCGATGTCAAACATACGATATGAATGGTGTACATTACGCGCTTGGGCATTAATACATTTGTACTGTAGATTCTGTATGTGTAACTAATGACTGAACGAATACAGTTCCTAACCTGGAATGTTAGGGGTCTCAAAAATCCGAAGAAAATTCATCAAATACTGGACTACTTCACTAGATTACATATTGATATAGCATTCTTACAAGAGACGCATATGGCCCCGAATACGACGAATCGTGAAGGTCACAGATGGGCGGAGTCGGTACATGGGTCTGCTTATTCCTCCTACTCTAGAGGGGTCCTTATACTAATTCGAAAGGGCTTAAACTTTCAGGTAGAGCAAGTCCATTCAGACAAAGAGGGGAGATATGTGGTAGTAACGGGAATGATCAGAGGACAGAGGCTCAACTTACTCAATCTATACGGGCCAAATATAGATGACCCCGACTTCTATCATAGATAGGTAGGTAGATCATAAACAAGTTGCCAGACGCACCACTGCTCTGGGGAGGGGACTTTAACGTCGCTTTGAATGAAGATGGGGATAGATCACAGCCCTCGGTAGAAACGCACAAAAGAGCATGAACTAAACTGAAAGATATTATACTGAACAGGCAACTAAATGATTTATGGAGAATGTGACATCCTGAGAAGTTAGAGGCTAAACACACAACAGCGGCACACAATAGCTGGTCCGGGATAGATTTTTGGTTAGGATCTTCGACTATATCACTGTGGGTAGATTCCGTATCTAATCTTCCCAGAACACTGTCGGATCATAATCCGGTGCTCCTAAAGCTTAAAATGCCGAATTATACTCCCCCCGTATAGTTGGAGGTTTAATGGGAAAGCACTACTTCACCCTATATACACGGATACAATTAGTAAAGCAATCACTGACTACTTTGAGTTGAATGTACCCACCACGGACGATCCAGGATTGCTGTGGGAAGCATTCAAGGCTAACATAAGAGGGATCTGCATAAATACGAGTGCAGGTATCTTAAAAGACACACACCAACAATTAACCAAACATGAGGATAACAACACGCGTCGTTACTAGGTGACATTAGAGTGGCGATGTCAGACTACCAAACATGCGCAGAAGAGGAACTCCGATATATCACGAAACGGCAAGTCGCACGCTGTTATGGGGAGGGAGGTAGGCCAGGTGCAGTATTGGCAGCTAAGATATGTGCAGGTAGACCGCCAACGATTGTGCAAGCCACACGAAATTCAGAGAGGGTTCTATGTCACGACATCCAGGGCATACTGAAGGAGTTTGTGGCCACATACGGGAAATTATACACTGGGGAGAATACGGCGTCAGCAGAGGAAATAGTGCAGCATTGTGATGATATAGCGCTCGCCTGGCTGTCTGATGCATGGAGAGCATATCTCTCCTTACCCATAACGGTAGAAGAAGTCACTGAAATTATCAAAAAGCTCCCCAATGGTAAGGCGCCTGGCCCGGACGGCTTTACGGGGAGTTCTACAAGGCTTTTGCAGATCAGATAGCTCCGCATCTTGTGGCAATGCTAGTAGATGCGCACGAGAAATCAATACTGCCACAGTCAATGAGGGAGGCAATGCTATTAGCGTTACTGAAGCCTGAAAAGAACCCAGAATACTGCGAATCGTATAGACCGTTATCCCTCATAAATGTAGACACTAAGATCCTGTCCAAACTGTTAGCTAACCGATTGCAACCCTTAATGACTAGATTGATTCTACCTGACCAATCAGGATTTATTCCAACGCGCTCAACAACCCACACTAGAACCCTGTTTGCAATATCGTATTTTCTGACCCCAAATACAAAGGCGGCTGCGATACTATTGGATGCCGCTAAAGCGTTTGATTCGATAGCATGGACATATTTGCATCCAATATTGCAACGAATGGGATTCCCCCCCGATATTCTTGCAATGGGTGAACCTATTATATACGGCGCCCACCGCCCGCATTAAGATCAACAATTACATATCAGAGGTAGTTCATATAGAACAGGGTACAAGGCAGGGTTGCCCTCTGTCCCCCCTGTTGTTCGCCATAGTGCTCGAACCGCTGGCTTGTAAGGTAAGGCAGGGTCATCACTGCTCGGCTTTACAATTCCCCCAGAGGCCACTGCATATATATCGATGTGCGCTGATGATATGATGTTATATTTCATTTAATCTTTATTTCGGCAATTTTGCCATAAAGAACAATTAAAAGCACATAATTACAGTTCATTTAACATAACAATACATCCAGCAGCACAAGTACGGAGAGTTTTTTTTGGGGGGGCAGAGGTAACCATACATTTATATACACATGATCAGGTTACGCCATAAAACCTAACACTAAATATCATAAATATACTAAAATCTTTAAAAGCCAGGTTTAAAATATTAAGAAGAGAAAAGGTTTTAATTATAGGTAGTTATCTTGGCCTTGCAGACCAAGGTTCAAAGGGCTACTAGAATTTTAGTCCCACCTTTTTTCTGATCAGATACACATTATATAAAAATCTACTTATACAAAATACTACCAATTGTGAAGTATCGGCTTTCAGTATGCGTTCAGCTTCACTGCAAGTCCTTACACCTAGGTTCCTACACAGTGGTCTAATCCATCGGTCTCGGTTAGCTTTGTAAGATGGGCAGATGAAGAGTAAATGGGCCTCATTTTCCTTTGCCTTCAGCGAACAGATAGTACATATATCTTTTCCTTTGTTCAATCCCCCCCATCTAGAGGTGTATGCATTTATTTCCAGTATGCCATATCTATATTTTAAAAATAAAGATTTGGCTAACGGGGGGCCTACCTCATCCAGAAAGGGTTCAAAGGAACCTTCATCTTTGAATTCGAGGAACTTCCGGGTGAGTGACCCTGTGGAAGAGCTATAAAGTAGTTCGGTGTGCTTATGGGACCAAAATGTTTGTTTTAAAATCTTTTTACAAGAGTTTGTAAGCTTTAGGGGTTCTTCCCAGTGGGAGAGGTGTGGCGCCGCGGCCAGGGCGACTGACACTGGAATCTGTGGATCAGGGTTCGATCCCCGGCTCCGGCGGCAGGTTAGCCCAGCACCATGCGACTCTGGGCAATAGCTTGCTTAATCTTCCCGACGGCCCCCAGCGCCTATAGGCCCTAACGGGTGATTGTGCGCTTTACAAATGTGGATTATTATTATTATTATTCCCAGTAATGGCTTAGGCCTAACTTGTTCACCCAAAGAAAGATGTGTTTTATCCAGGGGACACTCTTAAAACCATTGATCTGCATGATCTCTATCAGGCCATCTCTGTAACTAAGCAGCTCCAGAGTGGTCCATAACCTTATCCAATACAATAGCGGTCTTAAGGTTGCATGATAGTCAGTGCGTTTAATATTAATGTCTAGAAGTACTGGGGTCAATGGAGTTCTGGCAGGGATTTTCAATAGACTCCGTATGAACTTGTTTTCCTCCCGTTCAAAGTTATTTTTACAAAAAGGACCCCAAATCTCAGCCCCATACAGTACCGCAGACTGAACCTTAGCTTTGACCACTTCCAGGGCAGGAGGGATTGCCTTGGACTGGCTGTCTCCGTGTCTTTTTAAAATTGGAAATGCATTTTGCTGGAACATTAACCTATTTTTCTCTAGCTGACCTATCCAGGCTAGCTTGCTATCTAGCATGATTCCCAAATAATTAAAGCTTCCCGCATACTCCAATTTTTGATTTTTCAAGACAAGGTTCTTTCTAAATGATTTTTGTGGATTTCTAGACATGTATTTTGTTTTCGTTGAATTGATTTAAAGGCCCTTTTGCATGCAATAATTATGAAATGCGTTCACTAGATTTTGCAAGCCTTTAGGTGTCTGGGAAATAAGGATTGTATCATCAGCAAATAGTAATGCTGTGATAGCTTCACCCCCAAGTTTTGGGGAGTCGTGACTGCATTTGCCCAGAAAGGTGGGGATATCATTTACAAAAAGTGAGAAAAGCGTGGGTGCCGACACGCAACCTTGTCGTACACCCCGCCTCACTGGTATGGCTTCAGATGTCTCGCCCCTTGGTCCCCACCTTACTATTGCATATTTCCCTGCATGTAATCTTATCAGCTGGGCTAGTAACTCAGTTGGAACCCCTATATCTTTCAGTGTCTCCCATAATAGGGTTCGAGGAACTAAGTCGAAGGCAGCCCTCAAATCTATAAAAGCAACATATATATGATATATGATGTTATATATGTACGAAACCCGGCGCAGAACTTGAATCCATTATTGCGGGAATATATTAAATTTGGGCGTCAGTCAGGACTCAAGATTAACTGGGCTAAATCACTGATCATACCACTAACAAATAAATACTACACTACTGCACCAGACAGAGTTCCCGTTAGAATGGAAGTCGGAGCCCGTGCGATATCTAGGAGTGTGGTTTCACAGAGACCCTGAAGTGGTTGTCCGTACGAATTATGGCAGAGTAGTCAGTACACTAGAAGAGAAAATCGAAAGATGGATTCAGCTGCCATTATCGCTTGCTGATAGACTGGCAATTGTAAAAATGGTAATTCTGCCAAAACTCTTATATTTATTTAATAACATCCCAATCCGTCCACCTATGGCAGTGTTCTGTAGGATTTCCACTATGACACTACATTTAATATGGGCAGGCAAATCGGCCCGCATTGATTTGCACACATTAACGTTGCCATATTCACGAGGCGGTTTCAAAGTCCCTGACTTTCTGCTCTATTATTTGTGCGCACAGGTGCAATTTGCACACTTTTGGTATCACAAAATCCCCTTCCTTACACACGTGGCGATTGAAGAAGGAGATGCGAAACCGACACCGTTGGACGCGATTATAACACACCGCAGACCTCGGCTGCACAAGCTAGACATCAACACAATAGATGCAACAAATGAAGCATGGCGCATGATGGGGCGTATGGCAAACAAGCTGCCTTTATATGCTCCGGCTTTGCCTCTTCTTCAGGTGGGAATGGGATTGCTTAGACAGGTGGGTATAGATACTATGGGGGACTTGTATTGCAATGGAGTGTTCAAAACGATGGAAGACCTGTCATATGTGAGTAATCAGACACTGCTATTCAAGTTTACCTACCACAGGTTACAAGGGGCTGTAAAGAAATTGTATCCGTCATACTCAGCCGAGCCACACCAATTAGTGACACTGCAATTTTTGCTCACTACCCCTGATCCCAGACACATAGTGTCCAAATTATATGTATCAATCCAGGAAGATATAGGGAACACAGGGCACAAAGCACTGGAAAAATGGAATGCTTGTCTAGATACTCCCTTAACTGAAAAGGAATGGCCCATAACAGGAATGCTTACAAGTTTACTGACACCTAATTGAAATTTGCGAATTATACATATTAAATATCTACATCACGCATATCATACGCCTGTACGATTGGTAAGATTTGGTCTACGCACAGATTCCAGATGTCAGCGGTGTGGTGCTGTCCAATAGCTCTGTTATTGGCCAAACGTAGAGTGTCGCTGGAATGGGGAGTAAACGAGTGCCTCAAGCTAAGCAATGGATACAGGACTTGGTATACTGCAAGGACACTCTGAAGACCTACGAGGAAGAGCTACCAGCGGGATCGAGACCTAGAGACTATTGGATATATTTAATAGAGTACCTAAGTGCGACAAGTGTGGATAGCTAATGCGTACCGCCTAGAGTAGATGTACATTCTAATACGAATGTTGTGAATTATGTACCTATGGACGAGGAGTGTTGTAATGCAGTGATTACTATGGTATGGATTTGCTAGGTTTGACATGTGTTGTCATGTTTTGGTTTCTTATGAAATGCCAATAAAAAAAACAAAAAAAAAAAAAAAAAAATAATGCACAAAGCTAATACCCCAACCAGCACCAGCACCTCTGCACCTGGATGCCCCAGGGCTTGTAACAAGTAACTGGTGGAGGTACTCAGCCCAGTATGACCCTAAGAAACCAACCGTAAATAACTGTATGCAACATATGCCTTTTTTACGTAGGAAAGCATTGCTGTGTAAAAACGCATTTAAGTGAACATTTCACTTACCTGTAAAAATTGATATTTAAAAAAGTACTTACTTGATAACGAAGTTCTTGGTATATAAATGTATATAAAAATATGACTTATTTTTCTAAATTGGTCTCAAATTTATTCTTGAGTGTGTGCCATTTGTTCTCAGAGTACAACAAATGTTAGCATGTTGCCCTCTGAGATGCCTAAACTGCACGCTGCACTACCACAAAAGAGAACATTAAGTGTTAACATGTTTGCTTCTGTAAACCAATTGAGGGTCTTCTTGGACGCTCTACACAGAGTACCTCATTTTAATCCACTATACAGAGAGCCAGCTTCCTACAGTGTGGGAATGTATTAATTAGTCGGTCAAAGACATTAAGTATGTAATAGATTCAATACGCAACGCCATTAACAAGTGGTGAAATAGAGTCGCTTTTCTAAAATACTGTTTCGTAAGGAATAGATTAACTATGCTATAAAAATTTTTAAACATGGCAATATATTCACTACTATCTTATAGGTATATGAATGGACTCACTACTCCAATACTATTAAATTAGGGAATAGATTCACTACCCTGTAAAATTAAAAAATATAGAAAGATTTTCACTATGAGGCATGAATAAGTACATGGAACAAATGCACTACTCTAATATTACATTTGGGAAATTATTCAATAAAATAATAAGTTTGTGAATAGATTCACTACGTTGTCACAGTATGGTGAAAGATTCAGTGCTGTGTCACATTAACAAGTTTTGGAATAGCCATTCCTCAGTAACACTATTAAGTATGGGAATAGGTTTACTACTCTAACAATAACAGATTCACTATTTTTGTTTGCGAAAATCTTTTTATTGTAATAACTAGCTCCATAAAAATCGCACATTAGTCGGCATCGGTAATTCAATGGTACATAAAAACAAAGGCCATCATACAATCACCGGGAACAACATGGCCTGTACACAAAGGCCGAGCTCCTGGATATTCGTCTGTTTGTCAGCATCGGCCACAAAATGGAGAAGGCCATCCTATAATCATCAATAACAGTTCGATCCCCCCATATCCCTCGGGTCCATGGCATGCCCGTAGTATTCAACATTATCAGTTCCATGGGCTTACAGGAGGCAGAGTAACCCATAACAACAGCATATACAGTATACACAGCAATTACAGACCCAAATGCATGCATCACACTAACCAGGGTCAGACACAGACTGGGTACCTAACAATTCTCCCCTGTACAGTCTCCATGCCGCTCATATTTTCTCCCATTTCTTGGGACATCCTCTGCTTTTATATATTACTTTCTCAGCCCTTTGTCACCAGTCTAGGTCCGCCCCCAATCTTCCACTGTAGGAAAGAGATCACTACCCCACAGTCTTGCTATATTTCTCTTGGCGACCATACTCGCCAGTGCCAGCCATACCTTGTCCCACTTCGGCCAGGTGATGTCGCTCATCACACCCAAAATGTGCCACCTGGCGTCTAGTGGGACTTCCGCGCCCTAACAGATTCACTATTAATAAGTATGGAAAAAGATGAACTGCTCCTTAACACGGACACAAATGGAAATACATTTACTACTCAGTTTCACTGAGATGTGTAGGAATAGATTAGTTATTCAAACCCCATTAACTATTATGGAGCAGAGTCTCTACTCTAACATTGAAACTGTGGGACTGGGGTCACTTCTGTGCTACATTATTACATATGGGAATAGACTTATGTAACGGAAGCACTCTATAGTGCTCCACTGTGCTTCACTGCAATTGCAAGAATGTAGATTATAGGAGTTGATATCAAAATAGATAAAACAATGTGAAGATTTAGGCAACAGCTAAATCATTAAAGAACAAAAATAATTCTAATACATTTATTCAGGAAAAAGGGTAACACAATACAGATATAAACTTGTTATTCTTCAATAATGCAAAATGTTTCAAACCCTATGTAAGGTAGTACTGAAATGACGTGCTTTGGCTACTTTCAGTTTAGCATACCGTACTAACAGTAGTAATACTTGGTACAGATTTACATAATCTGTCTGGCACTTAAAGTAGCTGATTGGAGTTAAAATGCTACTCATGAAAAATCAGAAAACTGTTTTCTAGATCGTAAAGTGTTTTCCCTCTTGTCAAGTCCAGGATATTTTGTAAGAATAAAATAATGCTTTTGTTTAAAATCTGATTAGCACTTGGGAGACATTAGTTGTGCTATTTCAAACTCCCAGCATTACAGACTGCCATAAAATACATTCAAAACTACTCCATGGCATATGATCAGTTCTGCTGTAGAACACTTGTCTTCACGTAAAGAAAAGACCTCAAGACACACCTATTTGGAGGATTCAAAATAAATCGCTTCTAATACTCAGTTACTATCAAATTAATGAAGGCAAAGACTGATCTTTATTATAGAATGTAGTGCATTAAGATTGCCTAGTCCCGTAGGAATTCTCTGGTGCCACAGAAGATGTGAATTATGGGTTAAACGCTCTTACACTTTATTCAGAAAATTGACTCACTTTAGTATATTTTATGTGCATTTAAAAATTCAACACTTGGACAAAGCTTTGCTCCTGTGAGCCATATGGTGATACAGAGTACTTGGCTTTTGAGTAAATCTCTTCTCACACTCCATGCATTTATATGGCCTCACTCGTGGGTATTCTTTGAGGAATTACAACAGTTGATTTTAGAGTAGAGTTCTTCTCACATTTAGTGCAGTGAAATGGCCTCACAGATAGTGTATTCGTTGATGATTTCGAAGCTGTGACCTACATCGGAAACATTTGTCATACTCCGCTCAGTGAATTGTTTCTGTGTATTCTTTGGTGCCGTTGAAGATGTTGCTTACAAATAAATCTCTTCTCACAGTCTGTGCAGTGAAAGGGCTTACTTTCTGTGTGTTTTCTTTCGTGGTAGAGAAGACTTGAACTTGATGAAAAACTTTTCTCGCAATCAGTGCAGTGATACGGCCTGACACCTGTGTGTGTTCTTTGATGAATCGAAAGAGAGGACTTTCGAGTGAAGCTCTTGCCGCACTCCATGCAGTGAAAGGGCCTCTCTTCCATGTGTGTTCTCTGGTGCTGCAGGAGAATTTGCTTACGAGTAAATCTCTTCTCACACTCATTGCAGTGAAAAGGCCTAATTTCTGTGTGTATTCTTTGGTGATATAGAAGATTCGACTTTCGTGTAAAGCTTTTCTCACACTCTGTGCAGTTAAAAGGCTTACTTTCTGTGTGTTTTCTTTCGTGGTAGATAAGACTTGAACTTGATGAAAAACTTTTCTCGCAATCAGTGCAGTGATAAGGCCTGACTCCTGAGTGTATTCTTTGATGAATCAAAAGGGTTGACTTTTGAGAGAAGCTCTTCTCACAATCAGTGCAGTGATACGGCCTGACTCCAGTGTGTGTTCTTTGATGAATCAAAAGAGAGGACTTTCGAGTGAAGCTCTTGCCACACTCCATGCAGTGAAAAGGCCTCTCTTCCATGTGTATTCTCTGGTGCTGCAGAAGAGTTTGCTTACGAGTAAATCTCTTCTCACACTCATTGCAGTGAAAAGGCCTAATTTCTGTGTGTATTCTTTGGTGATATAGAAGATTTGACTTTTGAGTAAAGCTTTTCTCACAAACAGTGCAGTGATAAGGCCTCACTCCTGAGTGTGATCTTTGATGAATCGAAAGAGTTTCATTTCGAGTGTAGGTCTTGTCACACTCCATGCAGTGAAAGAGCCTCCCTCCAGCATGTGATTTTTGGTGCTTAAGAAAAGAGGTCTTTTGATTAAAGCTCTTTTCACATTTGGTGCACGGATACAGTCTCAGCCCAGTGTGGCTTCTTTGATGCTTCGCCAGAAGTGCCTTCCTGCTAAATCTCTTCTCACACTGAGTGCAGGCAAGGGTTCTTTTCAACTTGGGGGTTCGCTGGCATTTTTTTAAGGTGAACGTGTGAGCTGAAATCTTCTTGGGCTCGAAGCACGTATGGGACTCTTTCTCATTCATTATGCCTACCTCTGATTGGCATGCTAGAGAATGGAACAGGAATGGAAGAATATAACATGGAAATGTTTTAAAACTAAAATATAGAGTTGTGATGTTGCATGCGAAAGCATCACAGTCTCATTGCAAGCAGATGTTAGATGTTTTAAAACATACTTTCTGTTAATACACAAACATTGAGCAGTCAACCAGACATAACGTGCTGCCTCTTAACCCAGTAATAGGAGATTACCCAGACTTCCGTGCTAGACATGAAAAAACTTACTTACCGGTTACGATATTTCTGGTAGAGACTCTTATCACAGATTCCTCAACTTTACATATTCCCCTGGCTTCAGACAGGAGCCAGAAGAAATCTTGAGTGGTACCTCTGTGTGCCAGTAGGTGGTGCTAAGCGGCTCAGTGTCAATGCCGCCAGAGTCAGACGCAACATACACAGTGACTTTATAGGCACCACATTGGAGTGTTGACATAAATTTCTTTTATGACTATTTCCGCGCCAAAAAAACACGAAGCAATGACTGCATGATGTGTGACCAGTGTCCAGAATCCTTCAGGGTTGTTAGGGTGAGGAGTCCATTTCATAGAGCAGGGAAGATGAGAGGGTCAAGGAGGACTCTGCAGTTAGATAGTCTGTACCAGAAAAGCATGACCACAAGTAAGTAACTTGCTCATCTGATAGAGCCATCTAACCGCAAATTCCTCAGCTTAGCATGAATACCCAAGCAAAACCACCCCGGAGGCGGGTCTGAAAATGGATCAAACCAGCATATGCTGCAGGACTGACAGACAAAAAGCCGATCTCGATGGATTTGACTGTACATGCAGTAGTGCTTAGTGAACTGTGGAGTGAAACCCATGTAGCAGCTTGGCACAGGTCAAGGACCGATACCCGAGATGCTAACGCAGTAGTAGTTAAAATTAAACAAAACAAGGGGACCCGGAAGGATCGCTTCGGACCGCGGGTAACTATTTCTTGAGGAACAATGGTCCTAAGCATAAGAAACAGCATTCGAGCGAATCCAGTTATAGACCACAATGTGTACTATAAGTTCAATTCCAATGCCCAGCCGGACATGGAAGTTTTCAGGCAATAACTTTTTGGAGCAAAAGTGTGGCATGCATCTTAATACATTGTACTGCAAGCTCTACATGTCAGTGACAGCAATATATTCACACAATGGTACAATTGCGACACTGTTTCTGAAAGTCGACGACGTTTCGATCCCTTGCCCCTATGAAAGCGGGATCATCATCAGGACCAATGTCCCTGCTACCATGCACGACTGGATCGTATGACCATCGCGCCAACGACACCACTGAAGCCACGCTAGGCATCCCATCGCGGGCCTAAGCATTGATTCACTGAATATCCCGCTCTATTCCCCTTCCGGACAAGCATCGTCTTCCCAACTTGATCATGCTTTCACCTTCACTAGCAGGGTCTCGTTTCAGCGTATTTTACTTTGAGAGACTTGAGACAATTGAATCCGTGGCACTCGAGTATGCGCCACCTCAAAGCTTTATTCATAAATACAGGCAATTATTATTGGTCCTGATGATGATCCCGCTTTCTTAGGGGCGAGGGATCGAAACGTCGTCGACTTTCAGAAACAGTGTCGCAATTGTACCATTGTGTGAATATATTGCTGTCACTGACATGTAGAGCTTGCAGTACAATGTATTAAGATGCATGCCACACTTTTGCTCCAAAAAGTTATTGCCTGAAAACTTGTCCTTCTACCTTTCCTAACTCCTTTCTTTTCCTCAAACTGGGTACAGGACTGTGCCCTCTTATTTTTTGTGTGTTCAAATTTCAAAAAATCTTTTACAATTACAAAATAAATATTCCATGTCCGGCTGGGCATTGGAATTGAACTTTTAGTACACATCGTGGTCTATAACTGGATTCGCTCGAATACTGTTTCCTATGCTTAGGACCATTGTTCCTCAAACAAAAAGCAGTAGTAGTGGCCTTAGCCCTGGTGGAATGGGCCGTAAGCCCTCAGGAGGCTGCTTCTTAGCTAGTGTGTAGCAGATTGTGAGCAAAGTACAATCCATTGAGAGATGGCTCTCTTCTGCACATCCCTGAATTTTTTTCGCTCATTTAAAACTGATTAAGATCCGATCATCCACCCGCTGGTCCTTGGCACGATCAATGTAAAAGGACAGCGCTCTCTTCGGACCCTGACAGTAAAGCCTCTCCTTTTCCTTAGAAGGATGGGGTGGAGCTAAAATGTTGACAGCGTTATGTTTTAGCCGATGTGGAAGGAGGCCTTCTCCAAAATAGGGGGTCACTGTTCCAAGTGAGGATCTCAAGAAAGGAGAGGATCTGGGATGTAGATAAGATAGTCAACAAGACTAATACTTGTTGCCTTCGCACATTCCAACTAGCCAGTCGCATGTTCATTTCCATGCTCTCTGGCTCCATTCATGCCAGGTTGTCCTCCAGAAAGAGACGGGGTGCTGTGGTCACTATTAATGCGTTGCTCAGAGATATTCTGCCATAACAACGCCATGCAATGCTATCTTCACCTGCTGCTTTTTGAGAGACCCAATTGAGTTTCAATCTCCTTTTTGGCTGCAGGTCGGTGTGTTCCCATCTGTTCCAAGAATGGATGGTGTTTTGAGTATGTCAGAAATTATATCTTCGCCAAAACCTAGCCCTAAATTGCACTCCATGATTGTGTGATGTTTTTAGATATAAGCAAAAGATAGCGATATAAAGAACAATTGGTAATCCCCTAGGCCAGAGCTTTCCAAACTGTGTCCCGACACATTACTGTGTCGCCTGCAAAGGGTGGGTGTGTCGCGGGATGACACCGGTATTAATGGCACTAAGCACATAACTGCTGCTAATTAAGAGGCATTCCTTTGAAAGAGTGTCAGCAAACACCGATGCAGCAGTGCGGACTCCCTGACACTCTGCTCTATGGGGGCCAAGAGATTCACAACAAAGCAGTAAGTGGTATTTCAAAGACCTGCAAAAGTACTGGGGTGCGGCTGTGTGTGTCCAGGAAGCTGTCTCTGCCCAGGCTGAAACTCAAGCCAGGTGAGGGGACAGAGGGAGACAGAGGAAAGGAGACAGAGGGAGGGAGACAGAGAGGGGGAGAGGGAGGGTGACAAAGGGACGGAGACAGAGGGAGACAGAGAGAGATACAGAGGGCGACAGAGAGAGAGAGAGAGAGAGACAGAGGGAGGAAGACCGAGACAGAGGAAAACATAGAGAATGGAGACAGACAGAGGGAGACAGAGGGAGGGAGACAGAGGGAGGGAGACAGAGGGAGGGAGACAGAGGGAGGGAGACAGAGGGAGGGAGACGGAGACAGAGGGACGGAGACAGAGGGAGACAGACAGAGGGAGACAGACAGAGGGAGGAGGGCGACAGGGAGCGAAACAGACAGAGAGAGACAGAGGGAGGTAGACAGAGGGACACATACGGAGACAGACAGAGACAGACGGAGGAAGAGAGAGGGAGAGAGAGGGAGGGAGACAGTTAGAGAGGGAAACAGACAGAGTTAGTGAGAACCCTCCCGAACCCCCTTAAGTGGTTAGGGCTCGCTCGCTACGATCGCTCGCTACACTGCCTTACTGTGTCCCAAAATGATGCACCTCCAAAAAGTGTGTCACCAACATGAAAAGTTTGGAAAGCTGTGCCCTAGGCTGAGCCGACGTGCTTAATGTAACTAAGAGAAGGGTAACAAAGAGCGAAAAAACGGTCCAGTGCCTGCGCTCCAAAGCTAAGTATCCTCCAAATAGGGGGGGTCCCTGTTTCAAGTGAAATCTCAAGAAAGAAGAGGATCTAAGACTATTACTTGTTGCCCTCACACATCCCAAGATATGCCATGCTTCATCATAGGGCGGATGCTCCTTGTCGGGCCGGCGCTGCAATTGTGTGGAGAAGTGTGGCGCAATGGTTAGAGCAGGCAGACCTCGATGCAGAGCTCTGGCCAGGGACCAGGGTTCAATTCCCGCCTCGGCGCGTCTCGGGCTCATTAATTCCCCTGACCGGATATTCTCGCATCGGTGCCTATTCTAATCATGGGTCCCGCGCTGCAACTCTGGGCAATAGCTTACTTAGTCTCCACAACGGCCCCCACAACGCTAAGGATGCCTGGTCTGCACCATGGGGGTGCCCAGGAGTGGACACTTCACAGGGAAAGCCAGGAAGGGTTCCCTTGCGGTATTCGTACAAGCGCCGGGAAACCCACTGCGGGTAGCTGTGCGCTATACAAGTACAGAAACATTTACATTTACATTTACATATCATACGGGTCCTCTAAAGGGTCACATTGGCAGGGATACTTTGATACTCTCGCAGTATGATAAGTGTGAGACTGCGCTTAAGGAAGTGAGTATAAAACTGACTAGGGGATATCAGTACTACGTTTTTTTAATGGGTTGATTCCTCTGTCAGAACAAAAAACCTGATGGTTGGCGCTACTAGTGGGCTGTAATGTCCCTTAGTAGTCAGATGTGAATGTGAGTGAAAAAATTAAACAGGTCAACATGTTTTGGCCCGCTATTGGTCTTGGACAGAGATCCCTGGCACTTCTTAAGGACCAGAAAAATTGCAATCAGATAAAGTTGAGTTTAGTGAAAGTTGATCTCTCTCCTCCCCACTCAGAATGGTGGGGAGGAGAGAGGTCCCCTTCTATTAAAGTGGTATTGACTATTGGATCGTATCTTTGGTTATCCAACCTATATCGCAAAAAGAAAACCAAACAGAAAGAAAAAAACACATCAGTGTTACAATGTTTCTGGCGTAGGAGCTCCTTGTTAGCCAGAAGGTCCCATGAAGTGGACCACTGTGTGTGTCTGGTGCTGGACTAGACACCAGACATAGCAGGGTAAGTTACTTATCTTCGGTAACAATATATCTGTAAGTGACATATATTAGTTATAGATTCCTTACCTTAGAATTACCCCCAGGCGTCAGACTGGATCCGGAGAAATGTTTTCGTTGCAGTATCCCTGCGCGTCAATAGGTGGCGTCGGCCGACTCCATGTTCGTCGTCGTGGTCGGCAGGAAGTCAGTTCTGTACACGACTTTCCACGCCAGAAGCGCAGAGCCATGCAAGACACTGACCACTGGTACACAAAACTAGGGCCCGGGAAAGGAAGTCCTTAACCCTAGAAGTCAGTTTGCAGAACGGGGAGGATGGGTGGGGGGGGGGTAAGGAATCTATAACTAATATATCTCTCTAAGAGATATATCGTTACCGAAGGTAATTAACTTGTTCATCTGAAAGAGACTATTAGTGATAGATTCCTTACCTTAGAATAGATACCCCAGCAATACCAACCCCGGAGGTGGGTCTGCAAACTAAGTTCACACCAGGACATCCTGGAAAACAGAACGGCCAAAGAAGCCATCTCTCCGGACTTGAGAATCCAGGCAGTAGTGTTTGGTAAACGTGTGCAGTGATGCCCATGTGGGTGCCTGGCAGATGTCATGAAGGGGGAGTCCACGTCCCAAAGCAGTAGTGGCTGCCAACGCCCTGGTGGAATGGGTGCACAGACATGCTGGAGCTCCTTCTTTGCCACAGAGTAACAGATCTTAATGCAAAGAACGACCCACCGAGAAATAGTCTGTTTTTGCATGGCCCGACCTTTCCTGGGACCCACATAGCCAACAAAGAGTAGGTCATCCACCCTGAATTGCCTTTTGTGATCCAGATAAAAAGATACAGAAAAGGGGGTGGTGATGAACAGAGTGTCTGAATTAAGCAGACCACTCTTACCCAGTCCAAAGATCAGGGCTTGATCCATCACCGTTATTTATCTCACTGCCCCATCCCAGCTCAGAACCTGGCTGTATGCAAATTAGTCTGTCCCTGGCCCAGTGCATCATGGGAACAGGGCAGACCAAACTACAAGGCCAATTCTTCACCAGAAAGGAGACAAGCTACCGGGGACCGGTTTCTGGCATTTCAGCCTCTTCGGCCCGGCTTGCTTGAATCCTGATGGAGCAGTGAGAAAGGGACTCATGTCTGAGTATACCCTGCCACACCTATAGTGGCCAAAAACGATACAGAAAAGGGGGTGGTGATGAACAGAGTGTCTGAATTAAGCAGACCACTCTTACCCAGTCCAAAGATCAGGGCTTGATCCATCACCGTTATTTATCTCACTGCCCCATCCCAGCTCAGAACCTGGCTGTATGCAAATTAGTCTGTCCCTGGCCCAGTGCATCATGGGAACAGGGCAGACCAAACTACAAGGCCAATTCTTCACCAGAAAGGAGACAAGCTACCGGGGACCGGTTTCTGGCATTTCAGCCTCTTCGGCCCGGCTTGCTTGAATCCTGATGGAGCAGTGAGAAAGGGACTCATGTCTGAGTATACCCTGCCACACCTATAGTGGCCAAAAACGATACAGAAAAGGGGGTGGTGATGAACAGAGTGTCTGAATTAAGCAGACCACTCTTACCCAGTCCAAAGATCAGGGCTTGATCCATCACCGTTATTTATCTCACTGCCCCATCCCAGCTCAGAACCTGGCTGTATGCAAATTAGTCTGTCCCTGGCCCAGTGCATCATGGGAACAGGGCAGACCAAACTACAAGGCCAATTCTTCACCAGAAAGGAGACAAGCTACCGGGGACCGGTTTCTGGCATTTCAGCCTCTTCGGCCCGGCTTGCTTGAATCCTGATGGAGCAGTGAGAAAGGGACTCATGTCTGAGTAAACCCTGCCACACCTATAGTGGCCAAAAACGATACAGAAAAGGGGGTGGTGATGAACAGAGTGTCTGAATTAAGCAGACCACTCTTACCCAGTCCAAAGATCAGGGCTTGATCCATCACCGTTATTTATCTCACTGCCCCATCCCAGCTCAGAACCTGGCTGTATGCAAATTAGTCTGTCCCTGGCCCAGTGCATCATGGGAACAGGGCAGACCAAACTACAAGGCCAATTCTTCACCAGAAAGGAGACAAGCTACCGGGGACCGGTTTCTGGCATTTCAGCCTCTTCGGCCCGGCTTGCTTGAATCCTGATGGAGCAGTGAGAAAGGGACTCATGTCTGAGTATACCCTGCCACACCTATAGTGGCCAAAAACGATACAGAAAAGGGGGTGGTGATGAACAGAGTGTCTGAATTAAGCAGACCACTCTTACCCAGTCCAAAGATCAGGGCTTGATCCATCACCGTTATTTATCTCACTGCCCCATCCCAGCTCAGAACCTGGCTGTATGCAAATTAGTCTGTCCCTGGCCCAGTGCATCATGGGAACAGGGCAGACCAAACTACAAGGCCAATTCTTCACCAGAAAGGAGACAAGCTACCGGGGACCGGTTTCTGGCATTTCAGCCTCTTCGGCCCGGCTTGCTTGAATCCTGATGGAGCAGTGAGAAAGGGACTCATGTCTGAGTATACCCTGCCACACCTATAGTGGCCAAAAACGATACAGAAAAGGGGGTGGTGATGAACAGAGTGTCTGAATTAAGCAGACCACTCTTACCCAGTCCAAAGATCAGGGCTTGATCCATCACCGTTATTTATCTCACTGCCCCATCCCAGCTCAGAACCTGGCTGTATGCAAATTAGTCTGTCCCTGGCCCAGTGCATCATGGGAACAGGGCAGACCAAACTACAAGGCCAATTCTTCACCAGAAAGGAGACAAGCTACCGGGGACCGGTTTCTGGCATTTCAGCCTCTTCGGCCCGGCTTGCTTGAATCCTGATGGAGCAGTGAGAAAGGGACTCATGTCTGAGTATACCCTGCCACGCCTATAGTGGCCAAAAACGATACAGAAAAGGGGGTGGTGATGAACAGAGTGTCTGAATTAAGCAGACCACTCTTACCCAGTCCAAAGATCAGCGTGGAAGGGTATACTCAGATGTGAGTCCCTTGCTCATTGCACCATCAGGATTCAAGCAAGCCGGGCCGAAGACGCCTGAAATGGCAGAAACCGGTCCCCGGAAGCTTGTTTCCTTCCCAGTACAAGAATTGGCTTGGTAGTTTGGTTTGCCCTGTTCCCATCATGCACTGGGACAGGAACAGACTAATTTGCATATAGCCAAGTTCTGAGCTGGGATGGTGCAGTGAGCTAAAAAACGGTGATGGATCAAGCCCTGATCTTTGGACTGGGTAAGAGTGGTCTGCTTAATTCAGGCACTCTGTTCATCACCACCCCCTTTTCTGAATCAGATAAAAAGATAGCGCACAGTTTGGATCCAGACTGTGGAGAATCTCTTCTTCTTTTGAAGGATGTGGAGGCGGAAAGAAGGTGGGCAACGTGATGGTTTGACCAATGTGGAAAGAAGTAACGCCTCTGGGAAGAAAGGAAGATCCGGTTCTTAGGACAACCTTGTCCGGATGAACAGCTCGAAATGGAGACTTAGAGGATAGAGCCTAAAGCTCACTCACCCTGCGAGCAGAGCTGATGGCCACCAGAAAAGCAGTTTTCAAAGTTAGAAGCCTGAGAGGACAGGTATGCAGTGGCTCAAAAGGAGAGCACATTAGGCATGTTAGAACAAGGTTCAAGTCCCACTGAGGAATTACGAAGGGAATAGGAGAAAAGAGGTGAGTAATGCCTTTAAGAAATCTATTTACAATAGGGGAGTTGAAAAGAGAGGGCCGATCAGGCAGCTGAAGAAGGGCCGAGATGGCTGAGAGATAGCCCCTAAGAGTGACCAGAGCCCTGACAAATGAACCTTAGAAAAAGGGGCAGAGAGAGAAAACAACAGCCTTTGCTGTGCACCATGCCACAAATCTGTTCCATCCACAGGCGTACACCGTCCTAGTGGAGGGACGCATATAACATAAACAAAAAACAGCATTAAATGAGGGTCAAAGAAAGGGGAATATTTAAAGACCAAGATAACATTACAGACTTCGGGAGGCAGGTCAAAGGCTGTCACTGTTGCCGCTCAATCTCCACGAAAGGAGGTGGAGGCTGGACAGGTTCAGTGGAGGATCATCCCCTGCTGCTGCGACAAAAGATCCTCCAGAAGAGGCCATGTTGAGCAGCTCGGGATACCAGACTCTTCGAGCCCAGTACGGGACCACAAGAATGACTCGCGCTTGATCTTCTTCAGCACTCTGGGCATAAGTGGTATAGGCGGAAAGGCGTATAGAAAACCACAACTCCACTTGCAAAGAGAAGAGTCGCCAAGCGAGTGCCACCTTGGAAATTTGAATGAGGAGAACTGCTGACATTGCATGTTCTCTTCGGTGGCAAATAGATCTAAACAAGGTTCTCCCCACTGCTGAAAGTGACCTTGTACCACCTCCGAGTGAAGACCCCATTCGTGATCCATCATGCACCAGCGGCTGAGTTCGTCCGCACTGGCGTTCAGTGAACCTGCCAGGTGTTAAACCACCAGGAATATGCCCTGATGTTCCAGCCATATCCAGAGGTGAAGAGCCCCTTGACATAGGGTCCACGACCCCACCCGCCCTGTTTGTTGCAATACCACATGGCGGTTGTGTTGTCCGTGAACACCTGCACTACTCTTCCCTTGTCAGAGGGAAGGAATGCTTTGAGTGTAAGACGAATTGCCAGAGCTCCAGAAGGTTGATGTGGACCTCAGACTCCGACGGAGACCAGAGGCCTCTGATCTCCGCCTCCCCCATGTTGCCACCCCATCCCAGAAGCGATGCATCGGTCACCACTGTGAAATCTGGATGGGGAAGGGAAAGAGATCTGCAGTTGACCCAATCCTGGTTCGTGAGCCACCACTGCAATTGGGGTGCAGTGCCATCCGAGATCTGGACGCAATCAGAGAGATTTCTCTGATGCTGCGCCCACTGGAACTTCAGGTCCCACTGCCAATCCCGCATATGCCATCTGGCATGATCGACCAGCAGGATGCAGGAGGCCATCAGGCCCAGGAGCCTCAGGGTCATTCTGACTGAAACCCAGGATAGAGGCTGAAAGATTGGAATCATAGCTCGAATATCCCGCACTCGCTGCTCAGGAGGATAGGCCCGAAACTGCATTGTGTCCAGAACCGCTCCAATGTAGAAGAGCTTCTGAGAGGGAGTCAGGTGTGACTTCGGCACGTTGATAGAGAACCCCAGCGAGTGCAGGAAGTCTACCGTAGTCTGGAGGTGGGAGACAACAGCCTGGGGCGAGCCCGCCTTCAACAGCCAGTCGTCAAGATAGGGGAAGACTCCAACCCCTGATCTGCACAGATGAGCTGCGAAAATCCGCCATCACTTTCGTGAACACCCGAGGGGCGCTGGTAAGGCCAAAGGGGAGCACAGTAAAAAAAGTGCTTGTGGCCCACCATGAACCGAAGTTAACGCCTGTGGGCTGGCAGGAGGGGATGTGGAAATAGGCGTCCTGCAAGTCCAACGCCACCATCCAGTCTCCAGGGTCGAGGGCAGACTGAACCTGAGCTAACGTCAACATCTTGAACTTCTTTCGGAGGTTGCGGTTGACGTCCCGGAGGTCTGAGATAGGATGCAGGCCTTTGTCCTTATAGGGTACCAGAAAGTAGTGGGAATAACAACCACGAGCTACTTCTGGCACAGGGACGCGCTCAATGGCTCCCTTGGCCAAGAGAGCCATAACTTCCTGGCGGAGAAGGGCCAAGTAATCTTCCGACATGCAATGGAATTGAGGTGGCATGGATGGAGGGGTAGTCTCAAAGGGGAGGGAGTAGCCCCTTCAGACTATCTGCAAAACCCATCTGTCTGATGGGACGTTTTGCCAGTGAAGGAGATGATGGCGAATCCAGCCACCCACTGGCAACTCGTGGCCCTGAAGGGTCGGAGTAGGAGGGTTTGGAGGCTGCTGCAGAGGGGGCACTGGTGGACTGGCCTGCCCGCAGGCCCCCTGACCCACAACACTGGGTCCCACATCCCCAGCCGTGCAGAGTCTGAACAGTTTGCGCTGGCCTGTAGTCCTGGGCGGAACGTGGTGGGGCACCCCTTCCGTAGCCACAAAAGGGGTGTAAAACAGACTGAACAGGACAGGTGGGAGGGAGGCCCAAGGATCTGGCCGTAGCCCTAGAAACCTTGAAGTGCTCGGGTGCGCTGTCCGCTTTGTTGCAAGACAGGCGACGGCCATCAAAAAGCATGTCCAAAAGTGTAGATTGGACATCGCTCGAAAAGTCAGTTGATCTAAGCTAGGTGCAGCGTCTCAAGGCTACTGACCTAGAAATCGTCCTGCACAGCGAATCAGGGGTGTCAAGCCCACACCGAATGGCGAACTTGGCTGCATCTCTCCCTTCGGCAACGGCACGGGAGAGAACGGCCCGGGCCTCCTCTGGGCACCGAAGCAGCACCTGCCCAACGGAATCCCACACAGAGTGGGTGTATCGGCCCAATAGACATGCAGTGTTCACAGACCGCAGTCCCAAGCTGGCGGAAGAAAACATTTTTTTCCCAAGGTGGTCCAGCATTTTGGATTCACTATCTAGGGGAGCAGTAGGAAATTCGTTCTTGAAGTAGAGGCTTAAACCATCAAGCTCTCACGGGTAGGGTGTTGGGAGAGGAATATGGGGTCGCCCAGAGCCGTTCGATGGCGTTGAATAATCATCCTATCCACAGGAGCCCCTGTGCTGGGCCTGGTCCAGGTGCCCAGAAGGATGTCCGTGAGGGCATATTTGAACATCAGCAAGGTCTCCGAAGAGGCCGCTGCCTGTTGAAGCACCTCTGTCAGGAGGTTAGTCCTGACTGCCACCGTAGGAAGCTCGAGGTTTAAGGCCTCGAGCCGGCCTACGCAACACCACTGCATAAGATGCTTCCTCCTACGTAGCCGCGGTAGGGAGAGAAAGCATACCAAGGTCTGGTGAGGTGTCCAGACCACTGGCATCACCCAACTCCTCTCTCCTGTCCGGTTCGTCTAACTGGTCTGCAAGAGGGCCCACAGATCCCTCCGAGTCGTCCTGATCCTCACCAGGTTGCCACTAAGGGCAATAGGGAACGCCAGGATACAACAGGGGCACAAAAGTGCCCATCGGTGTCAGATCCGGTGTCAGGTCCGCTGTCCGACTCCGTGCCCATATCGAGGGGGAGGACGGGGTCGTTGGTGGCTGGGGACACAACCGGCATCGGAGGCGGCAGAGGTGTCGGCATCGGAAGCGGTGCTGGAGGTGTCGTTAGGTCGACAGGCACTGATTCGGATCCAGGTCTGGATCCTTGGGGGCCCCTCTGCCCCAGGCCGGAGCAGCCAAGTTCGAAGTCTTAGAGCCCCCAACCGAGTCTGCGGGCCCGCGGAATCCGGCTGCCCAAATATGGAGTGGAGAAATTCGTAAAAGCTATGAAGTTAGGCAGAGGTCGCCCGGCTCCCGGAAAGGGCAGAAAGCTTGGAGCCGACCCAGCTAGCTCTGCGGGCGGAACCGCAGGCAGAGCACCAACCACCTCCTGCATCACGTCAGCCGATGGACGGGGAAAATGCGAAGAGCGACAATGCTTCTTCGTCTTCTTCTTGTGCTTAGACTTACCCGAAGACTAATATGTTGACAAAGAGTGGTGTGGACAACTCCGCGACCGGTCCCACGACCTCCCTCTCGACTGGGACCTTGAGCGGCACGGACTGCCAGGCCTCGAGAAGCTTTCGGGACTTCTCCAGCAAAGACTTCGGGTTCATGGCCCGAAAGTCGAAGCACAACTTTGGGTCATGGTCGTACCTCCAGACACCAAAGGCACACCAGGTGCGGGTCCGTGACCGACATCAGTTTGCGAAAGGAGTCGCAAGCCTTGAAGCCAGTCTGATGCGGCATCCCTAGTGCACCAGGCATCAGGCATCAAGCAACTCAAAAATAGAAGTTGACAAAAGTTGAAAAAGATCAGTCAAAAAGTAACTGGAAGTACCGCTCTCTCCGGATCTGTGCTGGTTGGCGGGGAAATAGAAATAACTGACGTCAGTGCGCGAGGGCAGAGTCTAAGTAGATACCGTGACGTCATCCCGGTGATCACGCCGCCGCCGCATGCGGAGTCAACGGACGCCATCTATCGACGTGCAGGGGTACTGCTCCGAAAAAATGTCTCCGCATTGTAAATGTAAATGTGTTGTATTTGTAAAGCGCACGGCTGCCCACGCGACGGGGGTCCCGGCGCTACACTCATACCGCTGTGGAACCCTTCCTGGCTTTTCCATGTGAAATGTCCACTCCTGGGCACCCCCAAGGTGAAGCCAGGCATCCAAGCGCTGCTGGGGCCGTTGTGGAGATTATTGCCCAGAGTCACAGAGTGGGACCCATGATTAGACTAGGCACCGAGGCGAGAATGACCAGGTCCGGGGAGATTGAGTCCAAGAGCCGCCGAGGCGGAATTGAACCCTGGTCCCGGGCCAGACCTCTGCATCAGTGTCTGCCGCTCTAACCATTGAGCCACGCTTCTCCACGCATTCAGTCTGACGCCTGGGGTATTTCTAAGGTAAGGAATCTGGGATTGCTTGTGGTAGGTGGTTCTGTCAGGCGCCATTCTCCCCAAGCACCGACCGGTCCGTGGTTACACTAGTCATGGAGCGTCCCAGTGGCCCCAGCGTGCAAGGTGAGCTGAGTGGGCACATTCTTTCCCAGGGTGCATGTCTGGGGTTGTGTGCTGTGCAGAATGATGGTTCTAGACCACACTGGGCCTCATTGAGCCCCCATGGCCTAAACGTTTGTGTCTGGGTCTCACCGGCTGCCTCTGCGCTTCCGTAGTTGGTACCAGGGTGTGTGCTTCACTGCAGGGCGGCCTTCCAGATGTTATCTACATCATATGCCTGCAAGTTGAATGACTCACAATTCCACATTAGCTGCTGCTAAAATTCCCTCTGTGTTGTTTTTCTGCATTTTGGAATCCATGGCATTAGAGTGTGTTAACGTGGGCGAGGTTAAACAGTGGGGCATGGGGACTTCCGTGTATGCAGTGCACTGGGCATGAGGAAGAGTTTAGTGTCTACATCGTCCCGCTTTGGACCCATTATGTAATTGTGTGGGCGTTTGTAAAGCGCTACATTCCACAGTCATAGCGCTTTGGGAAGCAGGTACGCATGTGAGTTAATAGTTCATAGGAATGTATTAGATGCACAGACCCAGGAAGTGGAAGAACTATTCTCAGGCCCAGGAAGGATGGAGTCTACCGATGGATGTTCCCTCATTCTAACTTGACAACAGGGATGAAAAATCCTTGATGAAAGCAGGGGGGTTAATGGGGTCTCAGGGAATTTATTTAACGACCACTCACCACTATACTCCCCGGGGATAACCAAGCTACATACAAAATAATAGTGGTGGGTCAAGGAAGATTTTCTATGTACTCGACTATGTATAAAGAAGAATATTCAGTGGCAGTAGTCCACTAGCCAGGATACCTCATTCATGATTGATGAAAATACCCATCAGTAGCTATTCCTGGGCGCCCTTTTCATCATGTGGGTTCCTTCAAACCATGAAGGATGGTTGTTTTGCTCCAGTGTGATTTATACTGGACAAGGCCCAATGATAGTCTGGCTGCGTCTCAGGGAGCTACTGTGAAGCAGTGCGTGGGGGTGTAGTTAAGTGCTAATAGTGCAGGGTGGTGATTTACGTGAGTATAAAATTAGATAAACATGAGGAAAAATTATTTAATGCAGACCTCAATGTTTCTAAGGATTAAAAGAGTATTGCGAAATTGGTAGTTTTAACTAATAGCTACCAACAGGTTTTGGTCGACATGTTTCAGCAGATTTAGGGATCACTAGGGTATCCACTGCATTCCTCAGGACCTGTGTCGCTACTGCTTGTGATTCGTGAAAAATAAAAAGGAATTTTATCACCTGGGTTCTATTGAAGAATCATTCTCCCGGCTGGAAATTCAGATTCAGACAAACATACATAGTCGAAGACAAGGAAAGACATAGAATTAGTATATATTTGATATCCAACTGAACACATTAATTGGTATATCATATCTGTGGGGAGAATTTATCATTCAATTCTCTCTCTAGTACTGTTATTACTAGTTTTTACAGAAATATCTCTTCATGATATTTGAACTCTCACTTACCATTTAATGCAGGAGAGTACCGCCTCACCTCACCTGGCTCACAGCGCAGGTAAATGAAGCACCGCTCTAGAGTAAAAGGAAGACATACAAAGACATGTCAGCGACAGCTGACTTCACACTTAATCACAACCTTCTCTGGTGTGTTCTCAAAATTCGCGGACCGTTATATAATTTGGCTATGTCCCAAAGCAGAGCAACATTACTCGGCATTTCAAAAGAAGCATTTTAGTTATGCCAACATCAGGTTTCTCTCATTCATTCGTTGTGAAGCTTGTATTCATCAGAGAGAAACTTTTTCATCAAGCTGTAACCACTGGGTAGCTGCGCGAAGAAAGCATTCTACTGCTATCTAGCATCTCCGCACCTCGGAGAAAGATTTCAATTATCCCCTCTTTAGGTGTATATTGGTAGATTATCAATTCTATGTCAGGAAGCGGAGGCGAGGATTTTGCTAGTCCTTTCTCCATTTTATTGGACAGCAAGTTAGTAGTAAAGAAAAAACAACACATCCAGGACTGCCCAAACCAACATGGCAGCGGTAGTCCTGGTAACCTAACAACCAATCAGAGTCCAACAGTTCGTATATATGGAGTTCCAGCTGTTAGTCCTTCCTCTTTCTCCATTGCTGCCTCGGCAAGATAAGTCACGCTCTTCATATCTTTGTCGTGGCAGTTTATGTCGTGATTTGTTGACAGCTTTACTTGATTTCGCTTGTTTGTAATTGACTTTGCCTTGTTATAGGCTGTGTTTATAACGCGGTAGGCTTTCAGCCCGAGCGTTCATTCTTCGCGCGTGCGCGATCTTGGTGTCGGCTTCTGACGCCGATCAGCTGTTCTCCTCAGCGCTCTTCGCGCTTGAGTAGAAATGCGCTGAGGCACTGCACTTCTGTCATTTTACGGCCTCTTCCCTCACACTGACGCCGTTTTAGACGGCAAGAAGTATTTTCTGACTGAAATTTTTTGAATTTAATTTTAATTTCTGTCAGTACTTTGGTGTATCAGGTTTTCAAGTGTGTTAGCCTGTCTGGTACCTGTGTGAAGGGATTTCCCCTTGTATTTAGTTGGGGTGTTTGTGTATGGGTACCAGTTTTTCTGCTAATATGCAGTCCAGTCCTTCAACTGTTGAGGTGGTGGCTCCTAATGTTCAGCCACAACTGACCCCTTTACACCCTCCTGCAGAGGTTGACAGGCTTCTCTCTTCGGCGATAGCCCAAGCTCTGGCACCTCTGCAGGACAGTGTAAACAGACTGTCAGCCCATGTTTTTAAAAATGATACTGGTGTTTTTGGGGACAGTGGGGCAGGGCCCAGTGGTGTTCCGTTTGCTCTACCACGTACGGCCAGGAAGCGTGACGCGGGGCACCTGGAGGGCTTCAGTAAATTATCTGAAGTGTTCCGTAAGAGTGCGCGCACGCTTAGAAGCGCACCCTACCGGGGGGAAGACTCACCCGGAGAGACTGGTGGTTATGCCACCCAGGACCTTGACCCGGAGGAAGGGTTCCCCATTGAGGGAGATGATGAGGAGGACGAATACGTAGATGAGGATGAGGATGCTTCCTCAGAGGATTTTTCTGATGTGAGCAGGTCTTGGCGCCCTAAGCCCAGCGCTCCTAGTCTTACGGAGGGTGATCTTGCGCCTCCTAATATGTTTGACCCATCTACTATTATAAGACCTAGGTCATCGGAGTGGTTTCCTGAGCAGTCTACTGCTGATTATGTCGCAGCTAAGCTTCGACAGCCTTTACCTCAGGATGTCCGACTCCATCTGCGTTCAGAGTGCCCTCGCCCTTCCCTTCCCTTTAGAGTAGCTTGCACCCCTGAGATTGATCCCAAGTTGTGTACCTTCTTCGCCAAATATATCAAGGACCCTAAAAAGGGTATAGATAGGTCATGGAAGGCCTGTCAAGATAAACTCTTAGATGTAGTGGGCCCTCTCACTAAAATTATTGAAACGGCCCAACGTTCTAAGGAGTCGGGCTTACCGATGTCTGTTGATGACGTTGCTGGTTGGTCGCAACGGGCTATGTGCCTTCTTGGCAATGCCAATTGCGCGCTTTCTGCAGAGCGGTGACGTTCCTTACTGCTTAAGATTGACCCAAAACTAGGGGAGTTGTCGTCTTCGGAGGCAGGCCCTATTGCACAGGGTGCTTTGTTTGGTGACCCCTTTGTTAAGGAGTTGGGGAAGTTTGTGGCAACCTTTTCGGCTCTGGACAAGGCTCAGGCTTCGATGAAATTTTTTTTTCCCAGAAAGGTTTTTGGCGGGGCCGGCAGAGGCAGGGGTCGCTCTTCCGGCCGTCAGGTCCAGCAAGGCCCCAATAGAGGCCAATACAAACGAAATAACGGCTGGAATGATGGACGACAGGGTACCTTCTACCCCTCCAGAGGAGGCAGAGGCCAGGGCAAAGGACGTGGTGGATTCCAGTCCAACTCCAGAGGATTTAATGGTAAGATTTCGAATCATCTCTCTGGTTCAAATGGGGGGAAGGTTAGCGTTGTTTCCCCAGGCCTGGGCGTCATTAACTTCAGATCCTTGGGTGCTGGAGACGGTTCAGGGGTTTCACATCGAATTCTACGGTTCCCCCGTTCAACTTTCTCGTCCTCGTCCTCTAGTGTTTTCTGTCACAGACCAAGAACTTGTAGATTTAGAGGTTCGGGCGATGTTACAAAAAGGCGCCGTTATCCCCTCGGCGCTTCACCCAAACGGTTTCCTCAGCAACATCTTCCTGGTGGAAAAGAAAGGCAAAGGGTTCAGACCAGTAATCAACCTCCGCTCCTTCAACAAGTGGCTGGTTTACAGACACTTCAAGATGGAGGGCATCCATCTTCTGAGGGACCTTCTGTTACAGAACGATTGGTTGGTTCGCTTGGACCTGAAAGATGCTTATCTTTCGGTTCCAATCTTTCCTCCTCATCGTCGATTCCTCCAGTTTCTGTGGAGGAATCAGGTTTACGAATTTCGTACGCTTCCCTTTGGTCTTTCCTCAGCACCTTGGTGCTTTACCAAACTCCTGCGCCCGGTGGTAGAACATCTCCGTACCCTGGGGATTCATCTGATTGTTTACCTGGACGACATTCTTTTAATGTGTCAGTCCAAGGACCTCCTTCTTCACCATCTTCAGGTTACTATAACCCTTCTTCAGTCTCTGGGATTCATCATCAATGCCCAGAAGTCGGATCTCTTTCCCCGACAGGAAATTACTTTCCTTGGCTTTCTGATCATAACTACGGATGCGACTCTTCACCTCCCTTCCGAAAAGATCTCCAAGATCAAGAAGGAGATTCGCAAAGTTCTTCGGCGGGATCGAGTATGCCTCCGCCAACTGGCCAGGATTGTGGGCTTACTCTCTTCATCGATCCAGGCCATTTTTCCAGGCCCTCTTCATTACAGGGCTCTTCAGAGACTGAAGGCTTTTCACCTCCGCAAGGGTCATACTTACTCGGAACTGATTTCCTTGAATCTGGAAGCCCGATCGGAACTCCTGTGGTGGTTGGATCACATGGATGCCTGGAACGGGAAGGCGATTTTCGGTTCCCGTCCGGATCTGGTGATCGAGTCAGATGCCAGTCGCCAGGGTTGGGGCGCCCGTTGCGGCTCTCTCTCGGTGGGTGGCAGATGGACGGAGGAGGAACTTCATCTCCATATCAACTGTCTGGAGCTCCTGGCGGGCTCGTTCGCGATCCGCTCCTTCACCTCGACCAAGGTTTCGTGTTGTGTGCTTCTTCGGATGGACAACACGACTGCGGTCAGGTACATCAATCGATTGGGAGGCACGCACTCCAAGGTCCTAGCGGACCTTGCGAAAGACTTTTGGAACTATTGCCTTCTTCGCCAGATCTCTGTCACGGCGGAGTATCTCCCAGGCGATCTGAACACGGTTGCGGATTGGCAATCCAGGAATTTCCGGGATGCCAGCGACTGGAGACTGGATCCTTCAGTATTTCAGAGAATTTCGGACCTTTGGGGTCTTCCAGTAATGGACTTATTTGCGTCCAGATGGAACGCCCAACTACCCCGTTTCTACAGCTGGAAACCGGATCCGGGGGCGGAAGCAGTGGATGCCTTCCTACAGGACTGGTCCCTGTTTCCAGCTTATGCGTTTCCCCCCTTCCTTTTCATTCAAAGGGTGGCGGCTCAAGTCCGCAGGCAGAGAGCTTCTCTGATTCTGATCACGCCAATCTGGAGGGCTCAATGCTGGTTCCCTTCTCTTTTGGAACTATCCTGGGACAAGCCTCTTCGGCTTCCGTCGTTCGACCACATTCTAACGGATCCATTGGGTCACCCGCATCCGCTGGTTCTCCAGGGCCATCTACGTCTTATGGCATGGAGGATTTCAGGGGACGTTGGTCTTGTGACTCACTTTCGAGAGACGCTGAGCTCCTCATTCGAGGAGCCTGGGCTCCTAACACCACTAAGCGGTATAGATCAGCATGGAACAGATGGGTTCGTTGGTGTGTGGGAAAACACCTGGATCCCATGGGCTCCTCTGTCACCGACGTGATTAACTTCCTCGCTGATCTTTTCAAAAAGAAATTGGCGTACAGCACCATTAATTCTTTCAGTTCGGCAATTTCGGCTGGGCATGCCCTCGTTGATGGCTCTCCGGTTGGTGAGCACCCTTGGGTTTGTAAACTCCTTAAAGGTATTCGCCTTTCGCGCCCCCCAGAACCTCGTTATTCAGGTTTGTGGGATGTTAATGTGGTCTTGAATTTTCTAAAGTCCTGGCAGGATAATCAATACCTTTCCCGCAAGGAGCTTTCGGCCAAATTAGCGATTCTCCTCTGCCTGATCTCATGTAAACGTGCCTCAGATGTTCGTGCACTGGACGTATCAGCCAGGGTTTTTTCCCCAGAAGGGGTTACATTTACTGTTTCAAGAAGAACTAAATGTAATACCAGGTCAGTAACTTACCCGGCTTTCCCAGATTCGCCAAAGCTCTGTGTTGTTCGTTGCCTTAAGACATATGAGGATGTTACTCTTGAACTCCGCCCTCCGGGCGAGAGACAATTACTTATTGCGGTTAAGAAGCCGTTCAAGGCTGTTTCCTCTCCCACGATTGCCAGATGGGTCAGGTGGATAATGTCTGAAGCTGGAATTAGCGTCACTGACTTTGGGGCTCATTCCACTAGAGGTGCAATGGCTTCCAAGGCTATTCAGGTAGGTGGACGCCTGGAGGATATCATGAATGCAGCGGATTGGTCCTCAGATTCGACTTTCAAAAAGTTCTACTTTAAGCCAATCCATGAGGCTGCTTCGTTGGTGGTGAGTAGGCTTTGAACAAGCAAAATCCTCGCCTCCGCTTCCTGACATAGAATGAGAAATTTCCTAGTTACCACAAAGGAAAGTTTCAATTCTATTAAGGAGGCGGAGGCGAGGATTTTCCCACCCAGGCTTTATCGAGCCTCCCCTCCCGTGACTGGATTATGATTTTTTACTTCGTCTAAGGGAAGTATACTTTTTTCTGAGTTTTAATGTTTTCATTGATAAGCTGTGCAATGCTGATTACGTTCTATCTGCATTCCGTTCTGTTTACTCCATTGCAATGTTACTGAATTCTTCGACATTGTTCTGGACAAGATATTATTATTATTGTTCTCTTCCCTAGGCTCCGATCAAAAGACGGACTAGTGGTTGGATGACTTCTTTCCTGCGGCAGCTCCCACGAAAGAGGAAGGACTAACAGCTGGAACTCCATATATACGAACTGTTGGACTCTGATTGGTTGTTAGGTTACCAGGACTACCGCTGCCATGTTGGTTTGGGCAGTCCTGGATGTGTTGTTTTTTCTTCACTACTAACTTGCTGTCCAATAAAATGGAGAAAGGACTAGCAAAATCCTCGCCTCCGCCTCCTTAATAGAATTGAAACTTTCCTTTGTGGTAACTAGGAAATTTCTCAATCACGCATAATTTCTCATCTCAAACAGGGCGGACCACCACATAGCCGCTAAGAATTCTATCTTATGCACTGGATCGTTTACATGCACGTGATCGACTATTGAATCGCGCTATGCTGGTGGACGCGCGTCCTGAAAGCGGTAACAGCATATATTGCAGTGCTGACGCGTGAGCAGACAGAGAGATGTATTCTCCCACAAGTAAAGCACTCAGAACCATTCAGTCAATCCGTGAGGCTAAAGCAATTGCAAGCACCCGCACAATCAGGCGCTCATCCATTAGATCGCAGTAGGCGGCTATAGGCGCGTCCTAGATTTGGCAATAGCGTGTGTTACACCGCTCATTGACAGACAGGCAGAGCGATGTATTCTCCTACCTGTCCGTCGGTACTTCCAGCGTCCCTCTGGCTGTATGGGGAGGTAGCGAGCGCGTCAGACACCACTGATTTTACTTCCTTGTTGGGGCGTGTCTAGCAAGATCACGTGACTATAGGGATTATGGGACATGTAGTTCGCGCTGTTAGATCAACTTTAGCTATAGCGACCACATGATTACATGCTTGTAGTAATTGATGTTAACTTGTACATGATTACAAACGAGTATAACATGGCCTATGTCACACCGCTACTCTATATATAGAGAAGTACCAGTATTTTTTATATCGAACAATAGGTGTTGTGGGATATGTAGTTGTGGGATATTTGGTTCACATTTCGCCACAGCCATGGTCAAGGGTACACATGAATGGCGACATGCCCATCCAGTAGGTCACCTTCGTTTCTAATGTGTGTCAAATGAGGTTAGGATGGTGTGTTATTATTTCAACAGTATATAGAGGTCTATGGCAGATCCTATTAGTTAGGGACAGAGATGGAGGCTATCCATTCAGAGTGTATTCATATATATATATATATATATACATCCTCTTGGAGAGGGAGATTATCGTGTTCTGGCCAGAACTACTTTCAAGCCCTCCGTTAGGGTTTTTCTATCATGACGCATGTTGGTATTGGGGAGCTGTATTCAGAGAGACATCCAAGGGATGTCATCGTTCAACCCGTCCTTATCAGAGTTGAGGGTATACACCCATTTTTGCTCTTTCTTAAACAAAAACTTGTTTATATCTGTGACATGGCTGGGTATCAGAGGTTGTTCGATGACCGTCCAGCGGAAATCATTTGGGCCATGTCCCACCTCCAGGAAATGATTGGTCATTTTCGTGGATTGTCTTCAGCATCTGATAGTGCTTTTATGCTCAGAAATGCGTGTCTTCACCTTTCTAGTAGTCATTCCCACATATTTAGAGTCACAGGGGCAGACTATCAGATAGATGACATTTTGACTATTGCAATTGGTGAAGCGCCTTTGTTCCCACGGACGCCTACTCCCAATATCAATCGTTGTTGATTTCGCAGTCTGAGGACACGCAGCGCAATTCCCACAGGGATGGTGACCTGTCACCGCTGGCATGTCCCAGAGAGTACCCACTGCTCTCGGAATTACTGATCTTGGTCTGGTATGGACCAGTTGGTCCTTCAAGTTCTTTCCTCTTTTGAAAGCGAACAGTGGTGGGGGCAGATTGTCATTTCCAGTGTTGAGAATACCCCAATGTTTCTTAATGATCTTCTGGATTTTGTTTGATCGAGTTCCAAACGTATTGACACAGGTAATGCGAGTTTCCTTCGTTTTAGGTATCGATGGTTCCAAAAGACTCTTACGGTTATTATTGAAGGCCCTCTTTTTAGACCTGCGTATCAGATTCTTAGGATAATTTTTTTCAAGCAAATTGCTCTCTAATTTCTTAGCATGATTAACGAAGCTTTCCTTTGTTGAGCAATTCCTCTGGATTCTAAGGAATTGCCCGTAGGGCAGGTTATCTCTCAGAGCTTTATCCTGACCATAAAAAAGAGTCAATCACGCATCTGTGTCCATGGCCTAATAATGGCTGAGTACCTGCGCGGTAACTGCGCGCCTAGTGGACTAATTGTGACTAATGCACCTAGACTCTTCTTAGATGACAAGGAATTCTTGAACAACTGGTACCTAATCGCGTGGAAATGTACCCGCGACTGGTTAGTGCTTATAATTAAAACAGCGAAGAAGGCGGCCGATAAAATCTTGGTCGAGATTCAATTACTAGAGGGGCAGATTAGAACTACACTCTCAAGCAAAATCTTCACTAAAAATTTGGATGAGAATAACAAAGCTAACAAAGAATTCAGAGATTCTATTCTATTTAAGAAGCTGGAGAAGTGCAAAAAAGATATGGAGAAATTTGCGACCGAGAAAATCTATCCATATACCAGTGATTCCTTTGTCCCTGCGGTCTATAATGCAAAGGGCCATAAGGGAGGATCAACTTACGGTACTTCCAGTTCAGGCGAGGGGTCCAGTGATTCGGACTCATCAAGCCTAGGGAGCAATAATAACAACAAAGGTCGCGGTAGAGGTAACCGTAGAAATTGGAGAGGACCTGGTCAGAACTATAGTCAACCCCAGTTCCCACCATGGTGGCAACCAAATCCTTGGTCTCAAGGAGCCCCCTTCCCTCAACAGATGATGCCCTTTGGTCCCCAACAATTTTTCCCTGATTTCAATTCCCAGTCTTTTTTAGGATATGGCAGGGGGAGCCAGAGGGGGAGGAGGAGAGGTCAACAACAACAGAACCAAGTGCAGTGGAACCTAGCACCACAGATGATGGGCCTAAGGAGTGGGAAACAAGTACCTCAGGACCAGACGACGGCGACAACATCAGGGACGACCTCGTGATAAATCTTAGTTGTAATGTAATGTAATGTAAGCACACATTTTTATAGCGCGGCTATCGCTCCGAGGAGCATCTTGGCGCTCTCGGACAGTTCACGGACACTGTCCGAGATGGAACTAAAAATGCTCAATAGAGGTTTGGGTTTTGTGGCCACCAATATCGGTGACCCATTCCAGACTCATATCGAGATGGGAAAATTCTTTAGGAAAATTCGTTTACATTTTCTTTTCGCTAAGGAGAACGAGGGCGGAAGAGATCTAGCTCTGATGGATCAGAACACAGGCTTGAAAAAACCATCTAACTTTAACCCACCCACCATAGGCCTTCCAGCGAAGGTGATGGCCTTTGAGGAAGCGGTGGACACTGACATAAGGAATCTGCTTCAACAGAACAACAAGCCTTTTGTTAATTTTCCTAAGAAAGAACAAGAAGCGCTGAAAAATCTAACCCAAGATGCATCGGTAGTGATCAAACCTGCCGACAAGGGCGGAGCCATAGTTGTCCTTGATACCACCACATACCGAGAGGAATGCATTCGACAACTCAACGATGTCAAGTCATATCAGAAACTTGATGAGGATCCCACCGAAAGGTTGTCCTTAGCAATTAAACAATATGTAGAAGAAGCACTCTCAGAGGGGTGGATAACATCTAAAGAGGCATCATACCTACAAACGGCACACCCTGTTATTCCGTACTTCTATGTACTACCCAAAGTACATAAGACCCAGAGGCCACCGCCGGGTCGCCCCATAATATCGGGCATTGGGTCACTGCTGGAACCCCTCTCCACCTTCGTGGATCATTTCCTCAGACCGATGGTCCACGACATGCCAACGTATCTACAAGATACGAAGGATGTTTTGAAGATTCTACCCGACATTGAGTTTGATGCCAACCTCGATATCCTAGTATCGTTTGATGTAGAATCTCTCTATACATCCATTCCCCAACGGGAGACCCTTGATGTGATTGAGACTCTACTACGAGCACGTGATCTGGACTCTATCACGCCGGTCTCTTTTATCATGACCCTGGCTAATTTAGCGATGACTGAGAACTATTTCCAATTTGAAGACTCCATCTTTTTACAGGTCTCTGGGACCAGCATGGGCAGCGTTTTTGCCCCAAGTCTGGCTAATCTTTACGTCCACATGTTTGAAGAAGAAGTCATCCTTACCGAGACGAACCCCTTCTTCACCTCCCTACGCCTATGGAAACGTTACATTGATGACGTTCTTGTCATCTGGCGAGGGACAACGGATGAGCTAAAAACCTTCCACATCTGGCTCAACAGCAGAAATGACTTTCTACGGTTCACTGTTGAACAAAGCAAAACCCATCTTGCTTTTCTGGACCTCAAGATTAATGTCACACCGACTGGTCTTCAATCCGAACTTTACCGGAAACCGATGGCAAGGAACTCTTTGCTGAGCTACGAGAGTTGTCATCCTAAAGCTCTGAGAGATAACCTGCCCTACGGGCAATTCCTTAGAATCCAGAGGAATTGCTCAACAAAGGAAAGCTTCGTTAATCATGCTAAGAAACTGGAGAGCAATTTGCTTGAAAAAAATTATCCTAAGAATCTGATACGCAGGTCTAAAAAGAGGGCCTTCAATAATAACCGTGAGAGTCTTTTGGAACCATCGATACCTAAAACGAAGGAAACTCGCATTACCTGTGTCAATACGTTTGGAACTCGATCAAACAAAATCCAGAAGATCATTAAGAAACATTGGGGTATTCTCAACACTGGAAATGACAATCTGCCCCCACCACTGTTCGCTTTCAAAAGAGGAAAGAACTTGAAGGACCAACTGGTCCATACCAGACCAAGATCAGTAATTCCGAGAGCAGTGGGTACTCTCTGGGACATGCCAGCGGTGACAGGTCACCATCCCTGTGGGAATTGCGCTGCGTGTCCTCAGACTGCGAAATCAACAACGATTGATATTGGGAGTAGGCGTCCGTGGGACCAAATGCGCTTCACCAATTGCAATAGTCAAAATGTCATCTATCTGATAGTCTGCCCCTGTGACTCTAAATATGTGGGAATGACTACTAGAAAGGTGAAGACACGCATTTCTGAGCATAAAAGCACTATCAGATGCCGAAGACAATCCACGAAAATGACCAATCATTTCCTGGAGGTGGGACATGGCCCAAATGATTTCCGCTGGACGGTCATCGAAGAACCTCTGATACCCAGCCATGTCACAGATATAAACAAGTTTTTGTTTAAGAAAGAGCAAAAATGGGTGTATACCCTCAACTCTGATAAGGACGGGTTGAACGATGACATCCCTTGGATGTCTCTCTGAATACAGCTCCCCAATACCAACATGCGTCATGATAGAAAAACCCTAACGGAGGGCTTGAAAGTAGTTCTGGCCAGAACACGATAATCTCCCTCTCCAAGAGGATGTATATATATATATATATATATATGAATACACTCTGAATGGATAGCCTCCATCTCTGTCCCTAACTAATAGGATCTGCCATAGACCTCTATATACTGTTGAAATAATAACACACCATCCTAACCTCATTTGACACACGTTAGAAACGAAGGTGACCTACTGGATGGGCATGTCGCCATTCATGTGTACCCTTGACCATGGCTGTGGCGAAATGTGAACCAAATATCCCACAACTACATATCCCACAACACCTATTGTTCGATATAAAAAATACTGGTACTTCTCTATATATAGAGTAGCGGTGTGACATAGGCCATGTTATACTCGTTTGTAATCATGTACAAGTTAACATCAATTACTACAAGCATGTAATCATGTGGTCGCTATAGCTAAAGTTGATCTAACAGCGCGAACTACATGTCCCATAATCCCTATAGTCACGTGATCTTGCTAGACACGCCCCGAAAAGGAAGTAAAATCAGTGGTGTCTGACGCGCTCGCTACCTCCCCATACAGCCAGAGGGACGCTGGAAGTACCGACGGACAGGTAGGAGAATACATCGCTCTGCCTGTCTGTCAATGAGCGGTGTAACACACGCTATTGCCAAATCTAGGACGCGCCTATAGCCGCCTACTGCGATCTAAGGGATGAGCGCCTGATTGTGCGGGTGCTTGCAATTGCTTTAGCCTCACGGATTGACTGAATGGTTCCGAGTGCTTTACTTGTGGGAGAATACATCTCTCTGTCTGCTCACGCGTCAGCACTGCAATATATGCTGTTACCGTTTTCAGGACGCGCGTCCACCAGCATAGCGCGATTCAATAGTCGATCACGTGCATGTAAACGATCCAGTGCATAAGATAGAATTCTTAGCGGCTATGTGGTGGTCCGCCCTGTTTGAGATGAGAAATTATGCGTGATTTGATAATCTACCAATATACACCTAAAGAGGGGATAATTGAAATCTTTCTCCGAGGTGCGGAGATGCTAGATAGCAGTAGAATGCTTTCTTCGCGCAGCTACCCAGTGGTTACAGCTTGATGAAAAAGTTTCTCTCTGATGAATACAAGCTTCACAACGAATGAATGAGAGAAACCTGATGTTGGCATAACTAAAATGCTTCTTTTGAAATGCCGAGTAATGTTGCTCTGCTTTGGGACATAGCCAAATTATATAACGGTCCGCGAATTTTGAGAACACACCAGAGAAGGTTGTGATTAAGTGTGAAGTCAGCTGTCGCTGACATGTCTTTGTATGTCTTCCTTTTACTCTAGAGCGGTGCTTCATTTACCTGCGCTGTGAGCCAGGTGAGGTGAGGCGGTACTCTCCTGCATTAAATGGTAAGTGAGAGTTCAAATATCATGAAGAGATATTTCTGTAAAAACTAGTAATAACAGTACCAGAGAGAGAATTGAATGATAAATTCTCCCCACAGATATGATATACCAATTAATGTGTTCAGTTGGATATCAAATATATACTAATTCTATGTCTTTCCTTGTCTTCGACTATGTATGTTTGTCTGAATCTGAATTTCCAGCCGGGAGAATGATTCTTCAATAGAACCCAGGTGATAAAATTCCTTTTTATTTTTCACGAATCACAAGCAGTAGCGACACAGGTCCTGAGGAATGCAGTGGATACCCTAGTGATCCCTAAATCTGCTGAAACATGTCGACCAAAACCTGTTGGTAGCTATTAGTTAAAACTACCAATTTCGCAATACTCTTTTAATCCTTAGAAACATTGAGGTCTGCAATAAATAATTTTTCCTCATGTTTATCTAATTTTATACTCACGTAAATCACCACCCTGCACTATTAGCACTTAACTACACCCCCACGCACTGCTTCACAGTAGCTCCCTGAGACGCAGCCAGACTATCATTGGGCCTTGTCCAGTATAAATCACACTGGAGCAAAACAACCATCCTTCATGGTTTGAAGGAACCCACATGATGAAAAGGGCGCCCAGGAATAGCTACTGATGGGTATTTTCATCAATCATGAATGAGGTATCCTGGCTAGTGGACTACTGCCACTGAATATTCTTCTTTATACATAGTCGAGTACATAGAAAATCTTCCTTGACCCACCACTATTATTTTGTATGTAGCATGAAAAATCCTTGAACATGAATGAATACTAAAAGCTTGGGGGTGAGGGGGTCCAGAATGATGATCTATCGCTCATACTATGCGTCATTATGTGGTGTTATGCCGTGTTACCTTGTGTCGGCTGCTTTTAAAGGCCTTCCTGCACTGCTGGGCTGGTTCAAAGCGCTAGGACTGGGAGAGAAAAGGACAAGCATTTGTAATGCAATAGGTCTGTCCTGGTTGTGCAGAGAACAGCAATCTGGGGCTAAGGGTTTGAGTTTACCTTTATAAAAATTATGAGAAAAAAGACAGAATGAAAAGTACTTTCAGGTAAAAATCCAGGGCTTGGTGAAGAATTCACAAATGATTCGGGGCTTCTTGGCAGCCACATTTAACGGTAACCAATGACGTTACTAACGCAACTGAGGAACAGTGTTCTTCTGATCAGCATCATTTATACCAGGACTCCATTGTTTTTTCATTGCCATCTCGTGTCAAACACTTCCACACGACCCACCTGGTCGTTTCTGCTGATGCCTGGGAAAATTCTAACTGACACGACAAAAACCATCTTGCAGCCAGCATTTCTGCCCAGGAACTGTCGCACACCCAACCCCCCTGTTCTTTGCAGTTCAACAGAAAGCCATGAGACACTCAAGCCCTGGGTAAATGATTTGCTTTCCATCTCCTGCTCCCAGCCTGGTAAACATCCTTGACACCATGATCAGGTTATCTGGACAATGGCCTGACTGCTGGGCCTTGATCAGGGTGATTAAACAATGAACTGAAAGACCGGGCTTTGATCAAGCTGAGTGAACAATGACCTGAAAGACCAGCTTTGATCATACCGAGTGAACAATGATTTGTGTACCAAGCCTTCACCAGGTCACCTTCTACAAACATTGTCTGGATCTGGTTATCAACTGCAAACACTGCCCTGATTAAACAATGGTCTGACAGCCAAAAGACTGGAAGGAAAAAGTATACAAGGCTTGTAAGCTGCGGAGTAAAGCAGCAGCCTCCTGGGTTCTGTCTCTGACTAGCTTGGGACTCTGTTCCATAGCCCGGGCTCTTTGAATAAATCTGGGTTCCTCCTGCAGACAAAGGCTCCTGTGTCTCCTTTTACTAAGTATGGAAGACTTGGGCGGTTCCCCTGCCGCCGAGACCCAGTAAGTGGGTTAATCCGGTTCTTCAAATGGCGCCTGAATAGGGACTCCATGAGCACGAAGATCAGGCCCGATGGATGTGAGGAGGTGCACGGAGAGACTCCGATGGAGGCGCCCTACCCAAAGGATTCTTGCAGTCCGGTAGCCGAACGACTCGCCCGCTGTTCCTCCCCACCCGGTCGGGCCACATGACCGCGTCCTCGCTGGAGTCCCCTAGCAAATAATTTCTGGAGCAGGACACAGCCCTACGTCTGCAGAAGAGAACTACCCCTGTAAGGTAAGGGTGGACAGATCACCTACCAAGTCTGTATGATTCTGTTATTGACTTTTGCAAAAGCCAAGTGTTAGAAATGGGATCTCCGGCTGGCCAAGGCTTGCGCCAAAGTCAGTCAGAGACCACCACTCTAAGTCAGGGCAAGGGAGTTACACGCCAAGATAACCCCTGCTCACCCCTTTGGTAACGTGACACGAGCAGTAAGTCTAAACTCGGAGGCTATGTAAGTTAAGCGTTTGCGCATGCACCCCCAGCAACAACACTCAAGGCCCACCACAAAGGGAACAGTTACAGAGCAGATGTATATTAATTATAAATGTATTTTATCTATAGAAGTATATTGTGCACAAATGCATGCAGTCTTTAGTAATATTATTAGCCTTGTGATATAGAGTAGAGGGAGAGATGTCTTGCACTGGCAGTTTTCCCATTGACATATCCACTTGTCTGAGCCTGAACTAAACCGAACGAACAAGTTACTTACCTTCGGTAACGATGTAGCTGTAAGAGACATATATTAGTTATAGATTCCTGACCTTAGAATTACACCCAGACGTCAAACTGGATCTGTAGAAATTTCTTAGCAGTAACCCTGCGCATCGGTAGGTGGTGTTTGTCGATTCTGCGTCCGTCGTCATGGTCGCCGGGATGATGTTGCGGTGTCTACTTAAGACGCTGCCCCTGCACGCTGACGTCAATTCTGACACGACTTTCCACACCAGAAGCTTACAGCCATTTAAGACACTGACCACAGGTGCACAAACTAGGGCCCTGCAAGGGAGTCCCTATCCCTAGAAGTCAGTTCGCTGAACGGGGAGGATGGGTGGGGCAGTAAGGAATCTATAACTAATATATGTCACTTACAGATACATTGTTACCGAAGGTAAGTAACTTGTTCATTTGAGAGAGACTATTAGGTATAGATTCCTTTCCTTAGAATAGATACCCCAACAATAATAACCACAGAGGTGGGTCTGCAAACTAAGTTCACATCAGGAAGTCCTGGAGAACAGAATGGCCGAAAAAGCCGTCTCTCCGGAATTGGCTGTCCAGGCAGTAATGCTTGGCAAACGTGTGCAAGGATGCCCACGTGGCTGACTGACAGCTGTCAAGTAATGGAACTCCATGTTCCAAAGCAGTAGTGGCTGCCGTCGCCCTAGTAGAGTGGGCGTGCAGTCCTACTGGAGGTTCCTTTCTAGCCAAAGAGGAGCAGGTCTTAATGCATAGGACAACCCATTGAGAGATTGTACGTTTGTGCACTGCCAGACTTTTCTTAGCTCCCACATAATCCACGAAGATTTGATCGTCCGCCCGGAGGTCTTTGGTGCGGACAAGGTAGAAAGAAAGCGCACGTTTTCTCCTCTTTGGAAGGGAGCGGAGGCGGGAAGAAGTTGGGCAATGTGATGGTCTGACCTATGTGGAAGGGGGTAACCCCTTTAGCAGAAAAGAGGGCCTAGTACGGAGGACTGCTGTGTCAGGATGAACAGCAAGAAAGGGAGGTTTAGAAGATAAGGCTTCAATGCGTGCCATAAGATGCTCCAATGCAAGCCAAAAGATGCTGCAAGGCACGCCAGACGCTCCAGTGCACGCCACCTGATGCTCCAATGCACGCCAGACACTCCAGTGCACGCCACCAGATGCTCCAATGCACGCCAGACGCTCCAGTGCACGCCATCAGATGCTCCAATGCAAGCCAGATGCTCCAATGCACGCTAGACGCTCCAGTGCACGCCACCAGACGCTCCAATGCACGCCAGACACTCCAGTGCACACAATCAGATTCTCCAGTGCACGCCATCAGATGCTCCAGTGCATGCCGTCAGATGCTCCAATGCCTGCCATCAGATACTCCAATGCACACCACTAGAAGCTCCAGTGCACGCCAGACGCTCCAATGCACGCCATCAGATCCTGCAATGCACGCCATCAGATGCTGCAATGCACGCCAGACTCTCAAATGCACGCCATCAGATTCTCCAGTACACGCCACCTGGTGCTCCTACGCACGCCGGCAGATGCTCCAGTGCACGCCGTCAGATGCTCCAGTGCACACCGACAGATGCTCCAGTGCACGTCATCCGACGCTTCATTGTACGCCACCAGACGCTGTAATGCACGCCACCAGATGCTGTAATGCACGCCACCAGACGCTTCAATGCACGCTATCAGATGCTGAAATGAAAGCCAGACGCTCCAATGCACGCCATCAGAACCTCCAGTGCACGCCATCAGATGCTCCAATGCACGCCATCAGCTACTCCAGTGCATGCCATCAGATACTCCAGTGCACGCCATCAGATACTCCAATGCACGCTAACAGATGCTCCAATGCACGCCAACAGATGCTCCAATGCACGCCAGACACTGCAAGCCACGCCATCAGATGCTGCAATGCACATCACCCGATGCTCCAATGCACGCCATCGGATGCTCCAATGCATGCCACCAGACGCTCCAGCGCACGCCATCATGTGAATCAGTGAACACCACCAGATGCTCCAGTGCACGGCACCAAACTCTCCAGTGCACGCCATCAGACGCTCCAGTGCATGCCGTCAGATGCTCCAGTGCACACCGTCAGATGCTCCAGTGCACGCCAACAGATGCTCCAATGCACGCCACCAGAGGCTCAAGTGCACGCCGCCAGAGGCTCCAGTGCACGCCATCAAACGCTCCAATGCATGCCTACAGATGCTCCAGTGCACGACATCAGATGCTCCAAAACATGCCATCAGACGCTCCAATGCACACCATCAGGTGCTCCAGTGAAGCCATCAGCTGCTCCAGTGCACGCCATCAGATCAGATGCTTCAGTGCACGCCATCAGATACTGCAATGCACTCCAGACGCTCCAATGCACGCCATCAGAAGCTCCAATGCATGCCAGACACTCCAGTGCATGCCATTAGATGCCCTAGTGCACCCCATCAGATGCTCCAATGCACGCCATCAGACACTCCAATGCACGCCATCAGAAACTCTAATGGACGCCATCAGAAGCTCCAGTGCACACCATGAGACACTCCAGTGTACGCCAGTAGATGCTCCAATGCACGTTATCAAATGCTTCAGTGCACACCATCAGATGCTCCAATGCATGCGAGACACTCCGGTGCATGCCATCAGATGCTCCAATGCACCCCATCAGATGCTCCAATGCACGCCATCAGACACTCCAATGCCCGCCATCAGATACTCTAATGGACGCCATCAGATGCTCCAGTGCACGCCATCTGTAGCTCCAGTTCACTCCATCAGATGCTCCAGTGCATGCCATCTGACGCTCCAATGCACACCATCAGATGCTTCAGTGCATGCCATTTGATGCTCCAATGCACGCCATCAGATACTCCAATGCACGCCATCAGATACTCCAATGCACGCCATCAGATACTCTAATGCACGCCGTCAGATGCTCAAGTGCACACCATCAGAGGCTCAAGTGCACGCCATCAGATGCTCCAATGCACGCCATCATATGCTCCAATGCACGCCATCAGATACTCCAATGCACGCCATCAGATACTCTAATGCATGCCATAAGATACTCTAATGCACGCCGTCAGATGCTCAAGTGCACACCATCAGATGCTCAAGTGCACGCCATCAGATGCTCCAGTGTACACCGTCAGATGATCTAATGCACGCCACACGCTCTAATGCACGCTAACAGATGTTGAAATGAAACCCAGACGCTCCCATGCACGCCATCAGAAGCTCCAATGCATGCCAGACACTCCAGTGCATGCCATTAGATGCCCTAGTGCACCCCATCAGATGCTCAAGTGCACACCGTCAGACACTCCAATGCATGCCAGACACTCCAGTGCACACCATGAGACACTCCAGTGTACGCCATTAGATGCTCCAATGCACGTCATCAGACGCTCCAATGCACGTCATCAGACGCTCCAATGCACGCCATCAGATACTCTAATGGACGCCATCAGATGCTCCAGTGCACACCATCTGTAGCTCCAGTGCACTCCATCAGATGCTCCAGTGCACCCCATCAGATGCCCCAATGCATGCGCTCAGATGCTGCAATGCACGCTATAAGATACTCTAATGCACGCCATCAGACGCTCCAGTGCACACCATCAGATGCTCCAATGCACGCCATCAGACGCTCGAATGCACGCCATCAGACGCTTCAATGCACACCATCAGATGCTCCAATGCACGCCATCAGATGCTCCAATGCACGCCATTAGACGCTTCAATGCACTCCATCCGACGCTCCAGTGTACGCCATCAGGTGCTCCGGTGAACACTTTGAGGTGCTCTAGTGCACACCATCAGGTGCTTGCCCCAGTGCACACTATCAGACGTTCCATTGCACAAAGTCAGATACAGATGCTGAGGTGTCTTTTCATTTATGGAAAATGGACAACTGACCAGCACCAGACCACCTTTATCATCCCAAAACATAAGGATGAAGTATAGTTGTGGCAGCTAGCAACCGTTCCATTGGAGTCTCCACATTAGTCAACGGGAGAATTCAGCTGCCTCGGGCAGCACACATTATGGACGTTGGACATGCAGCAGCTATCCAACGTCCTATCCGCAGAAGATCAGAGACAGCTGAGAATCGTCCTGGCACATTGTTGGCAACAGCAAACAGGCCAAAAGGGGGAACGTCCGAGATGCTAAAGAATTATGGGAGCTGCTGTGTCTGTAAACCCCAATGACATCTTCTAAAGGAAGCTTAAAGTGGAGTGAATGTTGACGAATATGGTGACAGCTGCTATGTCACAAAACCTACAAAGATGGGAGATTCAAAAGTAAAGGCCCACTTGCTCTTCTTTTTAGCTCTGAGTGGTATTCCTGAAAGCTCCAAGGCGGAAGGACAGTAGAGGGGGGACAGGGTTTCTCTCTAGCACAACAAGGCTTGACCAGGGCTTTCTGCAAGAGGTCACCACATAAGGGGCTCATGGAAAACCTAGGTCCCCTGGAGGCTAACTTTCCTGACACAGGAGTATATTAGATATTGCGTCTAGGCCTGTCTGTGCTAGAGGACTGGGTGCCAGGCGTCCTCAACGAAGAAGCCGTAGTGACAACAGCTGGCGTACAATGGTTCAAAGTCAGAGTGCTCATCTAATGTTATGAAGTTTGGGGGCGAACATGTAAACACTCAAGTCTAACAGTAACAAGCAGATAGGACTGCAGACTTGGCAAAGACCTTTGTAATCTTTCTTTGAGGAAGTCAGGACCATATTTAATTTAAGCACCACTGCATTTAGAACATGTGTTGTGACCCAAACCTCAAGCTAGTTCACCTAGTAAACTTGGCCAACACAAAGACGTGTCTAAAATGTATATTTAAATATACCTGAGTGACTAGTGATGCTCTGAGGTGTGAAAAGAGTGGAAGAGTGAAAGTAAACATCAGTTTTTTCTCATTAATCCACTATAATAAAGAGGGTACAGAGGTGAACCAACTAAAGGAAACAAGGTGTGTTTGTGGAATCGGAAATCTGAGAGTAGAGAAAGCCAAGTCACAAAGGAAACACAGGCGACAGGTGACAATTAGTAAACATTGCGACTGCTGTCCGGATGCTTGTCTGAAGAGGTCAAGAACATGAAGCTCAGATGAGCACGATTGACTCACCCATATCATCATCAATGCCTCCTTTGATCTGACGGCCCTCGGGGTCCACTGAAGAAGCCATGCCCTCCTCTTTGATGTTTGGTAGAATGAATGATGTCTCTTCTGACATTCCTGTGAAGAACATTAAAAAACCACAGTCATAAAAGGAGGTTGAAAAGAATTCTGCCCACTCCCAAGCATGAGAGGCCTCTTTTGCAAACGGTACTGATCTACTTGTGACAGCTTGTCAAGCCCTCTTGACATGAGCTGGGACCCTGATGAGGGGCACAGCATTGTAGACACCTTGGATTTCATTAGGTATTAAGAGGAAGAAAGGGTGTTCTACTCTGCCGGCATCTGTTTGAAACAGTGAGGAGGAGAAGCATCCTTGCTCTCCATATGTAGGGGCAGTCACAGGTGGAGGGAAGCCGAGAACCCTTTAAACCTATGTAACCACACTACCCCCGGGACCATCCTGGGGGAGGGAACTTGAGGCGCAGGGCGCTAAGAGCAGGCAGCCTCCAACATCAAATGTTCAACCCAAAAAGGGGCCCAGTATAGTGGCCCCTTTTTGTGTTGTACAATCCTTTAAACCTACACATGACTTTATTAGAAACCAGTATATCCAACGCTTGAAAACACGTTCACTGGGTACTACAACTGGCAACACTTGTTAAAAGCACATAACCACATCAGATGGGCTTTGAGTAACTGTGCCAGGGGCGGCCTGCAGGTGCATCTCTGCCAGTCTTTCCTCCAGAAGCAGGTGAACAGCCAGGTCTTTTGCTCTTTCGTGCTTCCTAACCTGATTCGAGTGGCTGTCTCACTTTAAATTCCATCTGCCGGCTCCATGGGGCAGACTCTGAAGGTGTTCTGGGAGACGACCCGTGAATGACAGCAAGGCCAGAGGAAGCATTGGCAAGGTCAATAGGTCTAGCGCTAGGTGTCACACCGTTGGATTTGTCAATGGTTGTCTGGGGTTATAGTTACACTTTATTGGTGGAGGATCAATCTCTCTCGCTCTCAAAAAAACAATTGATAGATTGCTTAAGAAGCTGTATTCTGCTTTGCGCCGAGACTCTTGAACCAGATCCCTGAAAACATTGGGCTGAATTCAAATCCCGTTTGGTAGGAAAAGTCTCAAGATGTACTTCTGGGGCGTGGCCAAGCAGCATGGCCGTCAGGACGTAAGCTCCACCAGCTCCCGGCCGATAGACCCAGTAATCCTGTTTAATATCCTGCACAGGCCCCTAACACGCTAAATAGCTAGTCGCCTGCACCCCAGATGCGGTTGGCCCCTTTGTGAGGAGAACGGAGACGGGCCGCTGGGAGCGCAGTCCGAGAAACCGCCGGCACCGAGATGCCCCGGGCCACTGCCTAGGCGTGGCCGGGGATTGAGGCCTGGTCCGGGAGAAGGGCGGAATGTCAGCGGCCGCTTGCGGAAGCAGCGCCAAGGGAACCCTTTACTGCAAGTCGGAGCCTGCGACCATCTGGGGCTCCGTCTGGGAGGAAACTGTCGGGGGCCCTACCGGAGCTGATTGAGCCCCGCACCACCTGTGCTGGACCCCGAGGCCGCGGTCGAAGAGGCGGAGCCCGGCTCTGATCCCTGGTGCCTCTTCCGCCCCAGCTGTGGGGTAGAACTCGGGAGCCCCAGGAGACGCTGACCGTAGGGCCCCCGGCGACCTGCGACACCGCCTGCAGTGAGGAGCTTGTGGGCGGCCTCTTTGGGGACGGGCCTATATGCCTGCGGGGGCGAGCCCTGTGTCCGGAGGCTCTTGTGACTCACGAAGGCCTGCGGGGAGGACCGCTGACCCTGACTCCTGCCTCGCAGCCGCCCCACAACATCTGCGGGCCCCCAGCTGTTGGAGGGCCTGACTGACCAAAGGAACCATGGGCGCAGACCGGCGCTGGAGGTAGGAGGCGGCCTACTAGGCCTGAATGCCCAGGGGGACTGTAACCTCCTGGAGCACGCTACACGTGAGATCTCTGCTGGCGCTGGCCTCGGCGGGACCCGGCCGGACCCCTTTACCCTTGAGGCCTTGGTCCTGACTTCGTGGGGATGCCGAGGGGGCCCTGATCACCTGGGGGCCACACGGAGTGGCTGGACTGCAATCGTAACTCCTCCGACGGTGGTGATGGGCCTGCAGTGAGGAGCAGAGGCAGGACCTTCCCAACGGAGATCCGTGGCCCCTGGATCACCGCCGGAGGCCTAGATTCATCTCTGAGGGACCTCCCCGGGCCCGGTGGGGCTCTGGACCTCGAACTGGACATCGTGCTTGGACCCTGGGTCGAGCGGATACTGAGGGGCCCTGATTGCTGACTGACCCCGAGGAGCGCAGACCCCTGTAGGTAGGATCTGAGCCTAGACAAGTGAGGCCCTGTACGGCCCGGGACTGTAACCATCGGGGCGCGCTGAGGAGGAGAGGGGCTGAGGGGGGCCTCTGGTGGTGCCGCTTCAGGATCTGGTCCGCCGGGGGGGCCCTGTTGTGAGGGGGATCCACCATCTTTACGACCAGGGGGAGCGGCCTGAGCCCCCTCCCCCCCCCGGGGCTCTCCTTGGTCGTCGGTCTGGGGACACTGCGAATGGGGCTGCGGGGCGGCAGTGGAGCCCGGACTCAACGCCATCCCAGGGATAGACGAGGGACCCTCGGTGGCCTCTACTCGGAGAGTCGGCGGTGCGACGGAGAAGAGGAGCGCATTCAGGCCCTGGCTCCATGACCCAGAGGGATTTCTGCATAGGCCCCATGGGAAAGCGTCCTGGTTGTCCTGAGGGAGAGTTGTCCCGGTTGCGGGAGGACTTGGTGATGCGTAAGGACAGGATGTCTCGCTCTACACAGCCTAACACGATCACTCAATATACTACCCAGAGACTGCCGTCCCAGAGGATTACAAGCCAGTCGGGCCAGGAAGACGGGGTGGAGGCCCCCGGTCAACCCTCTCGGGCGGAACTGTTGAAGGCGATACAGGGCTCCCACTCTGCACTGGAGCGACAAATCGAGACGGTCTCTATAGACGTCAATCTGTTGAGGACGGATCTCCGAAAAGTCACGGACAAGGTCTCTGACGCCGACGGTAATATTAAGTTAAATCTTCAAATGAATTTTCTCCCATATCAAAGTGTCACATTTACACATAGCAGGCATCTTGCTCCCAGTGACTGGTAGAGACACTGCCATATTTATGACTACAGCCTTTTTTTCAAATGGGAGAAATTTAAAGTGCAGAAAAATGCTCCTCCGTAGGAACATTTTTGCAGAACATTTTGCTGCACTTCCCATGAAAAAAAAATGGTTGTATGTTTGTAATGTACATGTTACAGAGCCATATATGGTGAAAGGTATGTTCTAAGACACAAGTACATACAACACAGGCTTTAATGACATATAACCCATTCACTGCCACTCAGGTTCATACATCCACACAGACCATGGACTCACTGATGCTCATAGCAGCCCTATCATAGTACTCCTACTCACAGTATTTTGTTCAAACCATAGTATCGGGCTCCATGAACATTAGGTTTAATGCATATAAGGCTGGGAGATGGGGTGATTGGTAACATTGCATGAGTTACTTGGCCTTCAGTAGTTCACAACGATTTTCACTGATCAGAAGTAGCTCTCATTACAGAAAAAGTTGGAGACCCCTGGAATAGAGTCACTACTCTAGCGTTAAGTATGGGAATAGGTTGGATTCTTCCTCCCATTGAGAACTGTGAATTAAGTCGCTACTTTGTAACACTGATAAATATGTGGATAGAGTCTCTACTCTGTATCACTGGTAAGTATGCAAACAGATTCACTAGAATAAAATATTGAGGGGCGTGTAAATAGATTAATTACTCTATAACACTGATAAGTATATCAATAGATTCACTAGAATATAATATTGAGAGGTATGTAAATAGATTAATTACTCTATAACACTGATAAGTATATCAATAGATTCACTAGAATATAATATTGAGGGGCGTGTAAATAGATTCATTACTCTATAACACTGATAAGTATATCAATAGATTCACTAGAATATAATATTGAGAGGTATGTAAATAGATTAATTACTCTATAACACTGATAAGTATATCAATAGATTCACTAGAATATAATATTGAGAGGTATGTAAATAGATTAATTACTCTATAACACTGATAAGTATATCAATAGATTCACTAGAATATAATATTGAGAGGTATGTAAATAGATTCATTACTCTATAACACTGATAAGTATATCAATAGATTCACTAGAATATAATATTGAGGGGCGTGTAAATAGATTCATTACTCTATAACACTGATAAGTATATCAATAGATTCACTAGAATATAATATTGAGAGGTATGTAAATAGATTAATTACTCTATAACACTGATAAGTATATCAATAGATTCACTAGAATATAATATTGAGGGGCGTGTAAATAGATTAATTACTCTATAACACTGATAAGTATATCAATAGATTCACTAGAATATAATATTGAGAGGTATGTAAATAGATTAATTACTCTATAACACTGATAAGTATATCAATAGATTCACTAGAATATAATATTGAGAGGTATGTAAATAGATTAATTACTCTATAACACTGATAAGTATATCAATAGATTCACTAGAATATAATATTGAGAGGTATGTAAATAGATTAATTACTCTATAACACTGATAAGTATATCAATCGATTCACTAGAATATAATATTGAGAGGTATGTAAATAGATTCATTACTCTATAACACTGATAAGTATATCAATCGATTCACTAGAATATAATATTGAGGGGCGTGTAAATAGATTAATTACTCTATAACACTGATAAGTATATCAATAGATTCACTAGAATATAATATTGAGAGGTATGTAAATAGATTAATTACTCTATAACACTGATAAGTATATCAATAGATTCACTAGAATATAATATTGAGAGGTATGTAAATAGATTAATTACTCTATAACACTGATAAGTATATCAATAGATTCACTAGAATATAATATTGAGAGGTATGTAAATAGATTAATGACTCTATAACACTGATAAGTATATCAATAGATTCACTAGAATATAATATTGAGAGGTGTGTAAATAGATTAATGACTCTATAACACTGATAAGTATATCAATAGATTCACTAGAATATAATATTGAGGGGCGTGTAAATAGATTCATTACTCTATAACACTGATAAGTATATCAATAGATTCACTAGAATATAATATTGAGAGGTATGTAAATAGATTCATTACTCTATAACACTGATAAGTATATCAATAGATTCACTAGAATATAATATTGAGAGGTATGTAAATAGATTAATTACTCTATAACACTGATAAGTATATCAATAGATTCACTAGAATATAATATTGAGAGGTATGTAAATAGATTAATTACTCTATAACACTGATAAGTATATCAATAGATTCACTAGAATAAAATATTGAGGGGCGTGTAAATAGATTCATTACTCTATAACACTGATAAGTATATCAATAGATTCACTAGAATATAATATTGAGAGGTATGTAAATAGATTAATTACTCTATAACACTGATAAGTATATCAATAGATTCACTAGAATATAATATTGAGAGGTATGTAAATAGATTAATTACTCTATAACACTGATAAGTATATCAATAGATTCACTAGAATATAATATTGAGAGGTATGTAAATAGATTAATTACTCTATAACACTGATAAGTATATCAATAGATTCACTAGAATATAATATTGAGAGGTATGTAAATAGATTAATTACTCTATAACACTGATAAGTATATCAATAGATTCACTAGAATATAATATTGAGAGGTATGTAAATAGATTAATTACTCTATAACACTGATAAGTATATCAATAGATTCACTAGAATATAATATTGAGAGGTATGTAAATAGATTAATTACTCTATAACACTGATAAGTATATCAATAGATTCACTAGAATATAATATTGAGAGGTATGTAAATAGATTCATTACTCTATAACACTGATAAGTATATCAATAGATTCACTAGAATATAATATTGAGAGGTATGTAAATAGATTCATTACTCTATAACACTGATAAGTATATCAATAGATTCACTAGAATATAATATTGAGAGGTATGTAAATAGATTAATTACTCTATAACACTGATAAGTATATCAATAGATTCACTAGAATATAATATTGAGAGGTATGTAAATAGATTAATTACTCTATAACACTGATAAGTATATCAATAGATTCACTAGAATATAATATTGAGAGGTATATAAATAGATTAATTACTCTATAACACTGATAAGTATATCAATAGATTCACTAGAATATAATATTGAGAGGTATGTAAATAGATTAATTACTCTATAACACTGATAAGTATATCAATAGATTCACTAGAATATAATATTGAGAGGCGTGTAAATAGATTAATTACTCTATAACACTGATAAGTATATCAATAGATTCACTAGAATAAAATATTGAGGGGCGTGTAAATAGATTCATTACTCTATAACACTGATAAGTATATCAATAGATTCACTAGAATATAATATTGAGAGGTATGTAAATAGATTAATTACTCTATAACACTGATAAGTATATCAATAGATTCACTAGAATATAATATTGAGAGGTATGTAAATAGATTCATTACTCTATAACACTGATAAGTATATCAATAGATTCACTAGAATATAATATTGAGAGGTATGTAAATAGATTAATTACTCTATAACACTGATAAGTATATCAATAGATGCACTAGAATATAATATTGAGAGGTATGTAAATAGATTAATTACTCTATAACACTGATAAGTATATCAATAGATTCACTAGAATATAATATTGAGAGGTATGTAAATAGATTCATTACTCTATAACACTGATAAGTATATCAATAGATTCACTAGAATATAATATTGAGGGGCGTGTAAATAGATTCATTACCCTAAAACACTGATATGTATATCAATAGATTCACTACAATATATCATTGAGAGGTATGTAAATAGATTCATTATTCTATAACACTGATATGTATATCAATAGATCCACTACAATATAACATTGAGATGTATGTAAATAGATTAATTACTCTATAACACTGATAAGTATATATCAATAGATTCACTACAATATAACATTGAGATGTATGTAAATAGATTCATTATTCTATAACACTGATATGTATATCAATAGATTCACTACAATATAACATTGAGATGTATGTAAATAGATTCATTATTCTATAACACTGATAAGTATATCAATAGATTCACTACAATATAATAATGAGAGGTATGTAAATAGATTAATTACTCTATAACACTGATAAACAGTATCAAGTGGAATACCGTGGAATCCAGCGAATCCAGTCCATGTTTTGCAGTCCGCTTAGCCGTTTCCAGAGAGGAGACCAGAGGAGTCAGGCTGAGTGCAGGCGTGAGCGCTGAGCCTAGCGCTGAGAGAACAACGCCGCCGCAAGCCTGCATCCCGGAGATTACCACCGCCAGGAAAAGCCACGGAGCAGGGAGAATACTACCGCGTAGCCGCTAGCTGCAAGCCGGTATTACTCGGACTTACTCGGTGAGTTGGAGAGCCGGGGGTGGTTGGCAGCGCACGGAGCATACGGTGCACACGGTGCATATAGAGCTGGCCGGTGGGCGGGCGCACGAATCCAGGCTGAGCCTGAGTCCTGTACCTCGAGCCTGAGCCTGAGCCCCGAGCTCCGAGCTCCGAGCACCTGCCCCCCCCCGAGCCCCTGAGCGAACCACGAAAGAGGCTGCTGCAAGGCGCCTCGGCACATGACTCCCGGCCCTCACAGGTGGGACATCACGTATCATACTTAGCCTGCGGCACCTACAGAACCTGGTGCAGAATCTGGAGTCGCAGAGGTCTTGCGACGGTGGGATGTCGTTGGAGCTGGGGTTGGCGAGTTCTTTCACGATGTTGAAGAGCTCTTTGCTGTTGTGCGGGTTGTTGTTGATGCGTTCCTTGAAGGAGGTCGGTTTGGCGGTTCGGATGAGATGGTGGTGCTTGCGGCTGGCGTTCTGGAGGGCTGCGTGGTTGTCCGGTGTCAATTATTTTATTTATTGCCACTTCTTCTCAAGTTTTCGGCAAGTCTGCTTGGAAGCATGAAGGTCGGTGGTGAACCAGATGGCCCTTCTTTCGGTGCGTCTGTTTGAGGGTTTCCTGATCAGGGCGAGAGTGTTGGCGCAGTCGTCGATCCATTGCCTGCAGTTGCGGGAGGCTGTGTCGGTGGGGAAGGTTGGTGGGTCACGGGCGAGGGTGGTGATCAGCTGATCTTCGGTGACCTTGTTCCAGCTGCGATGCGGGATTCGTTGAGGGTGGTTGCGCGTGGTGTGTTTCTTGAAGAAGAATTGGATGCAGCGGTGGTCGATCCAGTGGAGATCGGTGGTGTGGCTGAAGGTGACGTGTTTGCTGGTGGAGAAATGGGGTCGAGCGTGTGTCCGTCGGAGTGGATGGGTGTCGTGACGAACTGTTTAAGTCCGAGGTTGGCGATTAGGGTGGTGGAGTTGCTGTTGTTGGCGTTATTGAGGTGGAAGTTCACGTCTCCGAGGAGGATGTAGCCTACGGAGGCAAGAGCGTGCGTGCTGACGACGTCGGTGATGGAGTCGCAGAACTGTGGTCTGGGTCTGTAGACGAGGGTTCCTCTGAGGGTGGTGGTGTGATCAATGTGGATCTTGAAGTGCGGAGGGTGTCTTCGGTGCTGGTCGAAATTCTGAGGGTATTCCTGTGGACGATGGCGATTCCTCTTCCTGGTTTGTTGGTGGGGTCCTTGTGGGTGATCTTGTAGCCATCCAGGATGGCTATGGCTATGGCAATGTCGGGCGCGGTCTCCATCAAGAAGGCGACGTCCGGGGAGGATGAGTCGAGAAGGTCCCAGAGTTCGATGGCATGCTTGTCGACTGTGCGGGTGTTGAGTAGTATGCATCTGAGGTGGTTGTGACCTGCCCTGGTAGGAGGGGCAGGACGTGCGGGTGTTTGTTGGCTGGTGAAGCTGCCGTTTCGGCAGATGAAGGGTACGTGAGTGAGCTTCGGGGAGGCCTGGAAGCAGGTGGATGTTCGGCCGGCGTTGAGTGCGTGGAGGAGGTTGGCGTCGTAACGGCGTTGGGTGTCGTGGCGCTCGCGGGGGCCAGGGGTCTGGCACTTGGCGCGGTCCAGGTGCGGATGGGGCAGACGGGATTGGCTTAGGCTCGCCTTCGGCACGCCAGCGGCCGCCATTAAGAAGGGAGGTGGGAGTGAGGAGCAGCTGGGAGGCGGGTATGGGGCGAATTGGTGAGCGAGGGGGCAGGCCGCAGGGGATACAGCGGCGGGAAGAAGAGGTGGGAACAGGGCAAGAGGGTGGGAATTAGCTGGGAAAGAAGGGCAGGGAAAGGAAATGAGAACAGTTGAAAAGTGGTAGTAAAATAATTGACAGAGGACGACAGAGAAGAACAGCAGAACAATATTAAGTATGGGAATAGATAAACTACCCTAACATTAGTAAATATGGGAATAAATTCAATGATCTGTATCATTGATAAGTATATGACTAGTCAATACTCTAACATTGGTAAGTAAGTGATTAGATTCACTACTCTAATACTGCTAAGTATGTAAATAGATGTAGTACTCTGTTAAATGGATTAGTATGTGAAGAGAATCTTTACACTGTCACATTAACACGTATAGAAAAAGATGAATTACTCGGTGACACCAATACATATGGAAATAGATTAACTACTCTGCTTCATTAGTGAGTGTGCGAATACCTTAGTTGAATAAGTACATGGAATAGATTCACTACTCTGTAATATATTAGGACCACGCGAGCACCAGAATTGTCACTAAAAAACCAAATCAAAACGCTCTTTGAAGAGGAGGGTTCTCCATGGCAGGTGCATTTGGCAGGAGGCATTAGATTATTGGACATCAACATCCAAAATCTGCATAACCCTGACATCCAACTAACAGCTTGGAGGAAAACAGTGAATACTCAGGCCAAGAGAATATCTTTAGAAAGGGACTTGGAAAGCCTGCATCACCAATTACATCTCTCCTCGCTGGACTCGTCATACACCATGGGAAAACCGCAGCCCTACCTGGAGCAAGCTTTGACAGTCCTGGCCCGGGGAAGAATCTCTTACATGAGACTGCTCGCTCTGCCCATCACGGATTTTAACTCAACTTGGGCCCAGCAGGATAATTCAGTGGCTTGCCGACTCTGCAATTACCACCGTGAATCCTGGCTCCATCTGTTGTGCTGTTGCCCAAAGCTAGTCAGTGAGCGGAAGCGCTTGGTTCTCCCCATCTGTAGGTTGCTTGGCCTACAAAGTTGCAGGAAAGTTTCCGACCTGTGTTTCTCTATTAAAATACCTCAAATTGTGGCCCGACTAGGGAAATTCACAGACGCCATCCAAGCCAAACTGAAACTGAAAACTGAATTATAACAGGACTTAGTCGGCCATCAAGCAAGAAACAATATGATAAAAACTTTTTTCTTAAATTCTACACACAACACTTTTCTGCTAGATAAGAAAATAATCATAATAAGAGTTATTTTAACTATTTTAAACCTTTTTAAACTACTACTTTGTTCTTAACTAATTGTGTGAGTTCCTAAACAAGTTGTTTTATTGATAGAATATTGTAACAATTTTAATTAATTGAACAATAAAGATTCATTTCATTTCAACTACTCTGTAATAATATTACATTACGGAAATGGTTCAGTACTCTAACATTAATAAGAAAGGGAACTGATTCACCACTGTGCTACATTAATACATATGTGAATAGATTCACCAAGTTGTCACATTAATAAGTATGGCGAAAGATTCATTGCTGTGTCACATTAACAAGTTTTGGAATAGTCACTCCTCAGTAACAATATTACGTATGGGAATAGGTATACTACTGTAACAATAACAGATTCCCTATTAATAAGTATTGAAAAAGATTAACTGCTCCTTAACACGAACACATATGAAAATACACTTACTACTCAGTTTCATTGAGACGTGCAGGAATAGATAAGTTATTCAAACCCCATTAACTATTATGGAACAGAGTCTCTCCTCTAACATTGAAACTGTAGGACTAGGGTCACTTCTGTGCTACATTATTACATATGGGAATAGACTCACTGCAACGGAAGCACCCTATAGTGCTCCACTGTTCTTCACTGCAATTGCAGATTATAGGAGTTGATATTAAAATATATAAAACAATGTGACGATTTAGGCAACAGTTAAATCATTACAGATCAAAAATAATTCCAATACATTTATTGTGGAAAAAGGGTAACACAATACAGATATAAACTTGGTATTTTTCAATAATGCAAAATGTTTCAAACCCTATGTAAGGTAGAACTGAAATGATGTGCTTTGGCTACTCTCAGTTTAGTATACCATACTAACAGTAGTAATACTTGGTACAGATTTGCATAATCTGTCTGGCACTTAAAGTAGCCGATTGGGGTTAAAATTCCATTCATGAAAAATCAGAAAACAGTTTTCTAGATCGTAAAGTGTTTTCCCTCTTGTCAAGTCCAGGGTATTTTGTAAGAATAAAATAATGCTTTTGTTTAAAATCTGATTTGCACGTGGGAGACATTAGTTGTGCTATTTCAAACTCCCAGCATTACAGACTGCCATAAAATACATTCAAAACTACTCCATTGCATATGAACTCTTCTGCTGTAGAACACTTGACCTCAAGACACACCGACTATTAATGTATATTTCAAAATAAATCGCTTCTAACACTCAGTTACTATCAAATTAATGAAGGCAAAGACTGATCTTTATTATAGAATGTAGTGCATGACGAGTGCCTAGTCCCGTAGGAATTCTCTGGTGCCACAGAGGTCGTGATTTAGGAGTTAAACTCTCTTACACTGTGCATAGAGTAGGACTCACTTTAGTGTCTTTTACACTGTGCATACAGTAGGACTCACTTTAGTGTCTTTTATGTTGATTTAAAAATTCAACATTTGAGCAAAGCTTTGTTCACAATGAGTGCATTGAAAACAATGCCTTCCTGGGAGCTATATGGTGATACGGAGTACTTGGCTTTTGAGTAAATCTCTTCTCACACTCCATGCATTTATAAGGCCTCAGTCATTTGTTATGTTATGTTATGTTATATTGAGCTTATAAAGCGTGCAGCTACTCAAAGTGTCCCGGCGCTAGCTCCTGAGAGAAAGAATGTCCGTGTATCAGATTAAAACATCTTAAAATAAAGAAGCGAGCAAGCTAACTTTGGGTCTTCTGTGATGAATTACAAGAGCTAATTTTAGAGTAGAGTTCTTCTCACACTTCGTGAAGTGAAATGGCCTCACAGTTAAGTGTATTGTTTCATGATGTCGCAGCTGTGACCTATAACCGAAGCAGTTGGGATACTCCGCTCAGTGAAATTTTACTGTGTACTCTTTGGTGCCGTAGAAGATGTTGCTCATGAGTACATTTTTTCTCGCATTAATTGCAGTGAAGGGGCCTCATTTCTGCGTGTGTTCTTTGGTGATACATAAGATGTGACCTCTGTATAAAACTTTTCTCACAATGAGAGCAGTGATAAGGCCTCACTCCTGAGTGTATTCTTTGATGAATCAAAAGGGTTGACTTTTGAGAGAAGCTCTTCTCACAATTAGTGCAGTGATACGGCCTGACTCCTGTGTGTCTTCTTTGATGAATCAAAAGAGTGTACTTTCGAGTGAAGCTCTTGCCGCACTCCATGCAGTGAAAGGGCCTCTCTTCCATGTGTATTCTCTGGTGCTGCAGAAGATTTTGCTTACGAGTAAATCTTTTCTCGCATTCATTACAGTGAAAAGGGCTCAATTCTGTGTGTTCTCTTTGGTGAAATAGAAGATTTGACTTTTGTGTAAAGCTTTTCCCACAATCAATGTAGTGATAAGGTTTCACTCTTGTGTGAATTTTCTGATGAATCAGAAGAGTGGACGTTTGAGTGAAACTCATTTCACAATCCGTGCAATGAAAGGGCCTCCCTCCAGCATGTGATTTTTGGTGCTTAAGAAGAGAGGTCTTTTGATTAAAGCTCTTTTCACATTTGGTGCAGGGATACAGTCTCAGCCCAGTGTGGCTTCTTTGATGCTCCACCAGAAGTGCCTTCCTGCTAAATCTCTTCTCACACGGAGTGCAGGCAAGGGTTCTTTTCAACTTGGGGGTTCGCTTGCATTTTTTTAAGGTGAACATGTGAGCTGAATTCATCTTGGGCTCGAAACATGTTTGGGATTCGTTCTCATTCGTTATGCCTACCTCGGATTGGTATGCTGGAGAATGAAAAAGGAATGCAAGAATAGAACTTAGAAATGGTTTAAAACAGAAACATAGAAAGTTGCAATTCACGTAGAAGTTAGATCTTTTAAAACATACTTTTTGTTAATACGCAAACATTGAGCAGTCAACCAGACATGACGTGCTGCCACTCAATCCAGTAACAGGAGATTACCCAGACTTCAGTGCTTGGGATGTACGACATTACAACGCATGCTTTTACATCGCATGCTTTTACAACGCGAGTTTTACAACGCATACCATTACAACGCATAGTGCTTTGGGGCGCTGGATAGTGAATTATTTAATTTACTATTCCAACTCCAGTCCCCGTGGATAGTAGGGAAGGTGTTGGATAGTAAATTAAATATATTCCCTATCCTAGAGCGCCCCCCAGCGCAATGCGTTGTAATGGTTTGCGTTGTAAAAGTTGCTTCGTAAAGGCACTGCGTTGTAAAAGTTGCGTTGTAAGTGATGTTTCCCCACTGCTAGACATGAAGAACTTACTTACTGGTTACACTTTTACTGTTAGAGACGAATTGCAGATTCCTGAACTTAAAATATACCCCATGTGTCAGACTGGATCCGGAAAGAATCTTGAGCAGTATCTGTGTGCTGGTAGGTGGCGTTAAGAGGCTCATTGCCAATCTCGTCAGCATCAGTAGTGAGGTACGCAGTGATTCAGTGATTTTATAGGTACCACCCCGGCATGCTGGAATCGGTTTCTTTTATGAGTTTTTCTGTGCCAAAAATGTGGAGCCGAGACTGAACGAGGTGTGACCAGTGTGCAGAATCTACCAGGATCATTAGGATGAAGAGTCCATTTCGCAGAGTAGGGAAGATGGGGGGGTTTTGGCCGATATGGAAGGGAGTCACCACATTCGGTAGACAGGAGGCATGTCTAAAGAACGAATTAGCCCGGGTAGAAGCTGGTATATGGAGGACTAACTGAAAGAGCTTGAAACTCACTGACCCTCCTGGCTGATCTAATGGCCACTAAGAATAGTCTTAAGAGACAGAAGTCTCAGAGGACAGCTACGTAGGGACTCGAATGGAGAACACAAGGTCGGAACCAATTTAAGATCCCACTGGAGCACGATGAAAGAGGTAGGAGGGAATAAATGGTGCAAGCCGTTAAGCTAAACCAGTGATTTAAACACTGTGGGCTGATCTGGCAACCGCAGAAAAGCAGAGATGGCGGAAAGATAACCTTTAACAGTGCCCAAGGGAAGGCCTCGCCAGGCTAATGACAGCAGCACCTCTGAGAAGGAGGCAGAAAGTGGATCAATAGGCACAGTGCACATCACTTACGAAGCAAAATCGATGCGGACGGAACTGCTCGACACCACCTATTGGCAGAGGTACTGCTGAAAACTTTCTGCTTCTCGTCTGACGCCCGGGGACTATTCTAAAGTGAGTCATCTGCAGTTAGAATGCTGTACCAGACAAATGTGGCCAGGTTCCAAGTCAATACCGCGGATTGCATATGTTTAGCAGTTCAACATTAAGGGCAAAGCAGTTGAATAGCATTTGCAACACACCAACCTCTCCCACAAGGAGGCCCTTAGAATGCAGAGATGTTCCGGCTCCGCTGCTTCAACTACCACTATCTGTGCGTCCCAGCCGCTCTGTGAAAAGAAATGAGCTACGCATCGGTAGCTCCAGTTTCCCAGCATTGGAATCTTTCATACAGTCTCTGCTTCATCATTCCCCTCAGCCCAATGACAGGGAATGATTCAAGAATATGAATATATGAAAGATCCAACGCCAGAGATCTAATTTTCTAACACTTTGTAGAACCAGGACTGATGATGTGTTGTACGTTTAAGTTCTTTGCATCTTTTTTTTTCTTTACTGTAGTGGTCGAAGGAATTTCCACCGGTTACAAATTGGTTTGTCTCATGTAGCCCAGCAGTATTTTTTGCTTTTGATCACTCTGTTTTTTTACCTTTACTACCGAAGTCTCACTGACTGTAAATTCCCGATAATCTGACTGAGGGTGGGTATCACTAGTGCCTGCCTTTTAAGAGAAGGCTGCTGCGGCGCAGCTGGCGCAAGGGGCACTAGGCTGGTTACGAGTGAACACATGTGCACACATTTGTTCAAATACCATTGTGCGCAGCCGGTGACTGCACCCAGGTATCCTGTGCAGAAGAGATTAGGTCTTTTAATATTAGTGGGCATTCATAGACAGGGCAAAACGGTTTACTGGAAATCTTTTAGAGCTGCAATGCATTTTATATACAGGCGAAATATGCCACAGTCCAGCGAGGTCTCAAACTGGGGAAAAGCATACATGCAGAGCTTAATTTTGCAGTTTCCAACAACATATATCCACACCTCATGAGGGTTCAGGAATTGCCCTATTGCTCTGGCCCAGCTCATAATCGGATTCCTGGCAATTGCACTCCCACACTGGGCCAAGTTAATTACTCTGCTCCCCAGTTGAGGGGAAAAAGGATACCCCGACACAAGGGAAAGGGGCAGCTTGAGACACTGGACCTGGGCTGCCACAATCCAAGCCAATTGATCAAAGGAGGTAGCCCAGACATCTGGAGCCAACACAGAAGAAGCTCGCCTCTGAAGTTTAGGAGGGAAAAGATCAACCAGTGATGTCAGTTAGGTGTGGAGCTGAAGCCCTGAGAGCAGCTCTGTTCTACCCCGGAAGGCTTGGGCAGGAGGGAGTATGTAGTGTCCTTGGATTGACCAGGAAAGCCTGGCATCATAACTTTCCACTCCCATGTAAAGCCTCCGGTACAAGGGACAGACAAGGAGGAAGATCCTGGACCTGGGCAGTGGTGATAGCAGAAGAAGAATGGCCGCTGGAAACAGGAGCCACCCATGGCCTGCAAGATGGACTAAGGACGTTGGCAGCAGCTGATCCCCCCATAGTACTAGGATGGGTATATCAAGGGCCAGTGGTGCTTGCCCCTTTAGCACCCCCGCCCGAAGATCTGGACTAAACTGCCACCTCCGGTGCTCTGGAAGACAGCCAGAGGCTATGGGGCCTGGGAGAGCAGGCAAGAGGATGCTCTGTCGGGAGGTAGCAAAGAGGCTGCATAAGAAGCCCCCACCGGAAGGATAGGAGAGCCAGGAGTCAGGCAGTGGAGAAGTTTGGCACAAAGCCAGTGAATTCTGCTCTCTGAAGAGTGCTTGTACAAACAGTCTCTGGTGGCTAGCACTGGCAACCAGAAGCAAAAACGAGCCAAAGATCTTCCAAATTGGCGTAAGTGGATCAGAGCTATGTCTAAATGAAGATATGACCTTTAAGGTCAGAAAAGCGAGCGTGTGGCGCGCTGCTATATTCTGAGATATTTTGCCTTTGGGGATGGGCCAGGGCCTATGATCCAGTGCAGAATTGAGTCATTGCCTGGGGAGCAGGAGTGCAAGGGCCCCCTGCCGACTCTAGATTGATCTCTGGGGCCCCACATCCCCAGGTGCTGAGGGAACAGGAGCAGACCATTTCTGGCCGTGAAGAAATCTAAGAGCGCAGGAGCAGCAGGGTAAGTTTGCTCACACCGTGGGAGAGAACACAGACAGTTGTCAGCTCCCACAAGTGTCACAGGAGGTATACACACGCACGTGGGAAGCCAGCTTGGATTTTGGGGTACCGTGGGGCTCCCTCACGACTGCAAATGAGAAATGGAGACTATTGGTCCCGGGCATTCAAATGAAAAGCAAGTTACGAGGCGCGAGGACGCAGAAGAAGTGGCAGGAGCTGCTCATAAAATAGTCAGGTAGTACTGAAAAGAGCATTCCATAATACCATCCGAGGGGCCTATTTGCATATTGTGCTTCTTTGTGGTGTCCCAATATGGGGCAGGGACATTGCCAACTTCATTAAAGCATTGTAAAGTTCTCCCCCTGAGATCGAACTAAGCTTCCTGATCAACGCAAGATCCCTGATTAAGAATAACATTGCTTTCAGGGACTTTGTGTCGCTTAGGAAGCCCTCTTGGGTGTTCGTTACCGAGACTTGGATCTCGGACTCTTCCGGTCCAGACCTTGTCGAGGCAATCCCTACGGGCTATGCCTTGACTAAAAATGGATAGATCTGGACGCAGAGGAGGTGGGTTGGGCATTCTGCATAAGGCTTCTTCTATCTGTCGAATTGAACAGCTTTCTACCTCTGCAGATTCCTTCGAGGCCCTCTATTTTTCAATCAACTCCTCACCCACGATCTCTTTTTCTGGCATTTTAGTCTATAGACCCCCAGGCCCTAGAACCTCTTTTAGTCATGACCTGATGAGGCTCTTAGAACCCCTTATTGATAGACCCCATCTCACTCTTTTGGGTGATTTTAATTTTCATTTAGAGAATCTGACTTCAAGGGACACTTTGTCCCTGATTGATTCCTTGCAGGCCTGTGGTTTACCTCAACTTGTGGAGGGTCCCACTCATCTGGCCGGTCATACACTGGATGGGGTTTTTTCGAATGACCAGAGATTAAAGACCTGTCCCCCTATCCCCTTAGCATGGTCGGATCACTTTGCGGTACCATTTGAGCTTAAGGGCGATAATATCCCTCCTTCTGTCCTTGACTCAAAGAAATGGCAACTCAGAAGGAGTTTCAGACATATTAGCAATGAAGCGCTTGCACCGCTCTTGAATAGCCTCAGTCCTCTCGTCAACAAGGATACTGACTTAGCTGCAGCAGATCTTTTTAATTCTATCGCTGGGGCGGTAGACATCTTAGCCCCCGCTAAACCTCATTATTCTGCCAGGAAGAGCCCTTCTGCTCCTTGGTTCTCTGATAGACTTAGAGCACTAAGACAAGGCTGCAGAAAGCAAGAAAGGCTCTGGCGCGCTAATCTGGACGCCACTGAGAATAAACAAAGACATAAACATCTTTTGAAAGAGTATAAAAGGGCCATCATTGAGGAAAAAAAGTCCTATTTCCTCAATTTGACCAGCTCTCTGAGTTCCCCATGGGAGCTCTTTAAGATCATTGACTCTCTTTCGGCCACTCAGAAGTTGGATCCCATAGTTGAATCCCAGGAGCTTTGTAATCAGATTTCCACCTTCTTTCATATGAAAATTGCTGATATACATAGCTCCCTGGTTACCCTCAATCAGGGGCTTAACGCGGGGTCTGATCCCCCCCTTTTCCCCTTCTCCCATGAGTGTAGCACTGATCTCTGTTGAGCCTGGGCCTAGCCTTCTTACCTTCCCTCTGCTTACCCTTGAAGAATCAAATTGCCTTCTCAACAGGATTAAATCAGGCTCTCCCTCGGACCCTTGTCCTTTGAAGATCTTGAAGAGCTGTAGGGAGGTGATTTTGCCCCCTCTTCTAGAGGTGCTTAACCTTGCCATTACGGAGGGGGTTTTCCCCTTCCCTGGAAATTGGCGGTGGTTAAGCCTCTCCTGAAGAAAGCTTCTTTGGATCCCGGGGTTTTGAAAAATTTGACCCATTTCCCTGCTTCCTGCCCCTGCCAAAATACTTGAAGTCCACCTCAATCAACATCTTACCACCTTTCTGGACGACTCAAACCTCTTGGATATTTCACAGCACGGTTTCCGGAGATCCCACAGCACCGAATCAGCTCTGACTGTGGTGACTAATAACATTGTTCGAAAGTAGACAGGGGTCAGATCACCCTGTTGGTATTACTTGATCTGACAGCGGCCTTTGACACCCTGTCTCCCTCCATCCTGGTTTCCAGGCTGGGAGAGATGGGGGTTGGGGGCCCTGCCCTCAGACTCCTAGCTTCTTTTCTCCATCAAAGGTGGGTGATTTCCTGTCTCCTCCCACTCCTGTGCAATGTGGGGTTCCCCAGGGATCTTCTTTAAGTCCCACCCTTTTCAATATCTACGTGGCCCCACTTGCCAAGGTGGTGAGAGCCTATGGATTTGAGGTGTTGTCTTACGCCGACGACACCCAAATCATGGTCTCTCTTACCCAGTCGGTGAAAGACTCTGCCCTCAATTTTAAAACCTGTATGGAGGCAGTTTCCCGCTGGATGGTGCAAAACTTCTTAAAACTCAACGGAGAAAAGCCCGAGGTCTTGATTTTTGGTGGTGGCCATGATATCTGGTCCAAAGATTGGTGGCCGGACTCCTTGGGAGATTATCCTCTTCCATCCCACTCGGCCAGGAACCTTGGGGTCTTGATTGACACCTCCCTTTCATTTGACCTTCATGTTACCAGGACCGTATCCACATGCTGTGGGATCATTAGGATCCTCAGAAAGATAGGTGCATATCTTTCTTTTGACGCAAGGAAGCAGGTGACGGTAGCCTTAGTATCATCAAGATTGGACTACTGTAATGCTCTATACGTGGGCATGAATAAGAGCTCTGTCCATCGATTACAGATGGTCCAGAATGCGGCAGCCAAGCTTGTGCTTAATCTTCCTAGGCTCTCCTCAGCTTCTATGGCAAGGAAATATCTTCACTGGCTGCCCATTCAGGCAAGGATTTCGTTTAAGCTCCTCTGCCTAGTCCGTGGGGCCATCCATGGCTCGGGATCGGAGGGTATCAGGTCCCTTCTTGTTCCTTACCTTCCTACCAGAACTCTTCGATCCTCTACCAAAAAGCTTGTCCGAGTGCCTAGATTCGCCAAGGCAAGATGGGGGGGGTGGGGGGAGTTTTATCCTCCCTGGCTCCTAAGCTCTGGAACTCCCTCCCGCTCGATCTGATGATACAACCATCTCTGCCTTTGTTTCACAGGGATTTAAAATCTTGGCTTTTCCGTGAGGCTTATCTTTAAGCCATGGATTCGGTAACTTTGAGACTTGCTGTTTTTAGTTTGGCTTTGCCTTGCGCCTTGATGCCCTTGGGCTAAGGTGCGCAATATAAATCTTATTTCATTCATTCATTGTGGGGGGTTGCAGCAAATCTCAAGGAATGATTTAAATAAAATAAATATATAGTGGTATGTGATACATGTACTTTTCATTTTAAAAGAAAAAGCCTTAAGTGGACAGAAATGTATTGCATGGTGTCGTGTGGCAGCAAATTGGAAATGCTAGCAGACATCACCTCCTCTGAGTAGGCCTTGGACTCCTGAATTTCACTACCCTGAGCAAGTCAAGTGCTACAATGGAGTACTTGGCTACCAGTAAAGAAACTATTGCAGACTTATTATTTGTGAAGGACTTGAATCCTTCGCAACTAATAACCCAATTTCTTACAAAACCCTATTTCAAATCTCCGTGTTGTCTCTAGTTTTTTGGGGCATGGCACACACCCCACCTTTAATCTTTTGAGTCAAGCACAATAATTCACAACATTTTCCATTAACGGAATTTAGATGCTCTAAATTAAATGTACTACTCTTCAAGAACTACCGTTCTCGCATCCATGCCCTTCAGAACTTGAAACAACTCTCCTGATAGTCTGGGAGGTGCTCTGATGCCTCCACAAGGGGTAGGAAAGCCCTAGGGAACAGTTACAATGCAGATGTATAAATGTATTTTATCTACAGATGTATATTGTGCACAGATGCCTGCAGTCTTAATGTTATTAACCTTGTGATATAGAGTAGAGGGAGAGATGCCTCGCACCGGCAGTTTCCCCATTGACATATCCACTTGTCTGAGCCTGAACCCAACCTAACAGAGGACTACAGCCTTTGAGTAGGTTTTGCAACTCACAAGTACCTCCGCATCACCCCAAGGTGAGAAACCAATAGCAGGCAGGAGTTGATCTGCGAAACAGGGCTCAATTCTACGGGACACCGCGTTTCATCACATGACTACCTGAACAAACCACCTTACATTGTGACAAACATTAAGAGACAACTCTGGTGTCAGCCTTAAAGTTAGCTGGTGCCACATTTGGTGCTGTACAAAGAAAAACACAAAATAGTGGATGTGGCTTGCCGAACCCTAAGATGCCATCCTAATCACACATGCAAACATTTCATCTCAGGAAAGAGGGAGATAGTGTGGGAAAACTTTGGTGAATTTATTTTCCCCATTGACTAATTCTGTAATGACTGCTAAATAGATCCCTTTTTGTCTTTAAAGACCTTGAGGCTCCCGGTCTGCTTTGCATGCATGTCTTAAGGCTGATTCTGTATTGATCTCACCTTCACAGAACACCTAGCATCCTTGCTCCAATAACAGGCAGTGCTTCCAAAATTGGAATACACCGGAGACAGCATGGTGTGATTTCCAGACTGATGTGTGCAGGCCTTAAATTGGACTGACTTAACACGAGCTCTGTAACTGAACCCCAAGAAGGCGGTGCAACATAAAAAATATATATATTTATCTTGAGACAAAGCAGCAAGCAAGTTCTCCCTACTTATGAACAAGTCCATAAGAGTGCTCTGCGCACAGGCTCAACGTCGACAGAGTTTATGAGCAGCAATACTTTAAGGGCAAACGCTGGATAGCAACAACGAAGTACACTTGGATGAATGAAGTGCTGTCCAATTATAGAACTCTCTGCCAGTTACCCTTTCTCAGCAAACTGTCGCAGAAAGTGATGTTTCAGCAGCTGTCTCCTTTTGTTTCTAATAACAACCTCATTCTCATCGGGTGCCGATGAGCTTCTGCCAAGGTCACAGTACCTCACTCACTGTCCTCTCTCTACTGGACGATCTGATCGGAGCTCGTCCGCAGATTCAGATACTCCCACCGTGTTGATCCATTTGGATTTAACTGTGGCTTTTGTCACAGTCACCTACAGGATTCTTCTTACTAGACTTGCCAAATTTGGAATTCAAGATGTGACCTTATGCCGGGTCATAGGCGTCCCAGAGGGATCAATTCTCTCAAAGCTTCTTTTTAATCTGCATTTGATTATTCCTCTGGCTCACCTGTTTGAATCCACTGGACTCAGCTTGTTTCTTTATGCACACACAAACAAAATGATTGCAGAATTATAGATGAAGCTTACAAGGCCTTATATGTTTGATGAATCTAGCCATCTCAAAGGGAATGGTTCCAAAAACAAGATTCTTATCCATTCCAAGCCGCTGCCCTAACTACAGTGGTCAATACTCGTGGCATAAAGATTACGGCTTCTTTATGTTTAGCCGACTAAGTATTAGCAGTGGTCGGGGCGTGGCCAAGACGGACTGCAAGATAACCTAGCGGCTCTGCCGGCAGAGCACACAAATCCGACATAAATCCGCAGTTTGGTAACAAATCCGAGGGAAAATTAAAGCCTACCTTCTTTGCCTGTCTCCGGAGACTCGTTCGGTGCCACTTGGAGTTGCTGGTGAGGAGAGGAACCGCAGAAACTGTGTGAGGGCGGTGCAGCCCTAGAAGGGTCCTGGAGTAGGGGAAAATAATCGAGCCGGTATCCAGCATCGGCACTCCCGGATTGCACCTGTACATTTGGCCGCTGGGATCTGTGACTGCTGCTGGGTTCGCGGCGGCCCGGGAGTGAGGATCTCGCAGACCGCGACCTCTGCGTGGCTGACTGCTGGCCCCTGGAGTTCGGCCTTGCTAGGGTCGCTGTGTCTGGAGGCTGTGCCTTGAGGACAGGACGGTGAGCTCTCCCGTCGGCGATTGCATCTCTCGCCTGCTCTCTTTCCCCCCACCCCCCGGAGGACTCCCGGGACCCGCCGCCGCTGCAATCGGGTGGCCGGGTGCGAGAATAGGTGGGCAGCGGCGAGGGTCTAGGGAGAGGCGGGACTATAATTATCCGGAGGCCCTGCGGGGGACCTGGATAGTGTGGCGGCGGCTGCGAAACTGAGCGGAAACCAGCTGAGGACGCCGGGACAAGGCGTGTGCCTGGGGAGACCTCGCGGAGGCCTACACTCAGCTGCCCTACAGTGCGGGAATATCCTGATAGGCCTGGACGATTTGTGTCCCTGCTGGAGAAGTGAGGGCCTATAACACCCGGCATTGGAGACATTGTGATCATGTGGTGGCATCGAGGTGCGCACTTTACAGATCACCAGCTGCCTTTGAGCCACCAGCCCTCGTGGCAAATCCTTCCACACCATGATCCTGTGCATAAAAACTGAGACCTAGCTATGCTGTGAGACACCCAAGCCCCCCCCCTGTTTTTTTTTTAGTTCACTGAGGAACTATTTGGAGGGCATCAAACAAACACACTGCGCCCTGCTGCTAATGTGGGAGAACGAGTGTCTACTCACTGCGTACCCTGTGAGGTACGGTGGAGTGTGGGGGCCGCATATCCTTCAGGACCTGCGCAGACCAAGGCAGTATTTCATCGCGACCAGCGGGTCAATGCACCGGCGCTAACATCGGTGGTGTTGTGCTGGCCCCCGACTGTGCATGACGACGTACCAAGGCGGCAGGATCCCTGTGTGGGTCTACCCAGAAGTATCCCTACGGGCAAGACAACACCACAAGACACAATGAGGAAAGCTGATAACAAACAGCCAAAGATACATTTTCAAAAAACGCTCTTCACTCCTACAAGATCCTATTCCATCATCCTTAACTGTGGTTCCCGAAACACAAATGGACTCTGACCAGGAAGACGATATCAGAGTGCTGATGCGTGAGGTAAGAGGCAGCCTGAAAGCTATTGACACAAAGCTAGACAACATGGCGGACAGGATGGATCACATTTCGCAAAAACTTGACAAACATGAAGGCAGCGGGTCTCGGGTACAGAAGACCAGAAACGACAAGTGGAGCCGTGCTCCGAATGGAGAAAGTTCTCGAAGTAATCAAGGCCCACAATGAGGATTTGGTGGCGAGGTCCAGGAGGAATAACATCCGCATCACGGGAATTTCGGAATCCACCTGTTACGTGATCTGTGTGCGGCGACCCTCACACCGATGTTACTGGTGGAACGAGCTCATCGTACCCTTGGCCCGAGACCTAACCCGGGAGCCCCTCCAAGACCAATCATAGCTCGGCTGCTAAATTATAGAGACAGAGACACCGCCTTGAGAGCTGCCAGGGAGAAAGGTGACATTCAATATCAGGGCAATAAAATAGCGCTGTTCCCGGACTTTACCCAGGCTGTCCAATCAGCGAGAAGAGACTTTATTCCGGCTAAGAAACTATTCCAACAATCTGGCATGAAATACGCAATGTTGTATCCAGCAAAACTTCGTGTTCAAACCAATGGTAAACCCCTTGTCCTTCACCGACGCAGGTGCGGCTTTGAAATTTGCGAAGTAAAAGACCAAGCGACATCGACAACAAGAAGCTGAAGCCCTGCACGAACCCGGCAACCAGATAACTGACAATGACTGATTACCCATTATATGGGAGGGTTGGTTTAAAACATCCTTAGGAGGCTTTGGGTTAACAACTGTTTCCGCCAGACATGTGAAAATATGCTCTGCCGCCCCGTCTAAGAGTGACAGGGTAGTTAGCTGGCAAACCCGCGCCCCCGCGGGATGATTCCCAGTTGTATCATGTTTCGAGGGCTCCCTCATGTAGGCAGAAGTTTCTCACGGGATACACAACCTGATTGGGGGTTTGGTGTGGGTGGGGGGAGGCGGGGTGTTGTTAATGTTTGTTGTTGTGAGTCACAAGATAATTCAGCCACGGAGTATCGTGACCACTTCCATAGGCAGTGGGTCATTGTCAGTATGTTACGAATGCTTCCACATGTCACACACTACAGCTATAGGATCTCACTGAGAGCAAAGCAGGGAGTATGCACATATAAGGAGATACCTGTTTTTACTCCCCGAAGGAACAAGCAGGAGCATGTCTAACCTCACCTGTCTATCTTTGTACGTGCGAGGTTTAAACGACCACCGTAAGACTGTGGTAATTAAGCAATGATTAGGTTAAGCATTAGCAGAAGACATCTTGTATTTAGAGACTATCTTGTTCATTTTGCGGAATCCATTTTGTATTTCTAACAGCCACTTTGTTTGCCATGTGCTCACCATGTGCTATGTCCTACCTTCCTGTTAACTGCTCTTGAAATCTGCCTAAAGACGATATATATTTATCCTCTTCTGCTTTGCACATGCCCAGTAGAGCTTACAGCTGTCCCTAACGTGTAACTGTCAGGATGTGTCCACCAGAATTAGCTTACTGTCAGCCCTTCCCACTTGTTGCTAGCACACTCTCTGTATGACCTTGTATGTATTTGAAACCAACACTCTGTGCCTTGTACCGCCTTCATTTCAGCCCCTGTGTGGGTATAAAAGGACCAAGCTCCTTCCAGTCAGTGTGCTACCTCATACTCTACCGAAGGGTGTTGTGTGAATGTAGTTCCACCTCATGAGGTTTAATAAACTCTGTCTTTTCTATTCCAGTTTCTGTGCCAACTTCTTTTTATTGGTCTAAGGACTCTGAGCAGAGAAGGGCGAATCCCTTGGACTGGTAGGCCTGGCTGAGGCTTGCTACTACAAATTGGCGCTTCCAACGTGGGGCTCATCGGCGACTCGGGTGCCCGAAGGACTGGTCGAGACGAAGGATTGGAATCTCGCTTTGGACGTGATCACTGCCCGGCGTTTTTCCTTTCTTTCTGATCTGACCATCCAGGTGGCGCCGGTCCTCGACTGAGATCTCTTCTGTTGATCCGCTGTGCAGTGACCGTTTGGTCGATTTAAGAACTTGGCAGTAGGAACCTGGACACCATTTGATTGGTAAGCGCCGTTCATGGCACTTGCTGTGGGGTTTTGATGCCTTTGACTGGTAAGGTAGTTTAGTAACACTTACTGCGGCTTTATTTATGAAATTGGTCAATATTGAACCTCATTTTGATATATATATATATATATATATACCACCAAGTACAGGAAACCCAAATTGAGGAAGTTCGCCACACGAAGGTAATTCAAGCACACTTTATTCGGCAGGCATCCAGCAGGAGCCTTCAAGGAGCAGCAAAGTGAAATGGATCCAAGCCAGACGCGTTTCAGGAGTCACCCTTTCTTCAGTGGCTTAACACGAACTGCAGGCGCTGCGAGGGGTGCAACATTTATTTCCACCACCTGTCCATGTGGGAGGGGCCCTCTCACGGCCCTCTGGGTGATGTACTCCGCCCCAAAGTAATACCCAAGTGGGTGCTTCGCCGCATTTCATAAAATGTCAAAAAAATAAATTCACGCACCTTACCAAGTTGGGACCTGTCCTGCTTTGTGGCTGCATGCTGTGGCTAAAGCTGATTTCTCCCTGCAAAGTCCTCAGCATTCTTCGTTCATTGCGCTCGGCACCAGATAGTGCCCTCGCAGACCCCTGATGCACGGTGGGCCGTTCCTCGCGACTGGGTATATATATGTGTTGCAATACATATAGGCAGGTAATGAGGAGTGTAGTACTGAAAATCCGAACTCGTGTAACCATTCTGGACTCGAGAATAAAACTTCGTCGTATCATGACGAATTTGGTGTCAAAAGACCGAGAATGACGAGTACATTATGTTCAAGCATTTTCGTCGCGTTCGAGCAATGATTTCACCTCGAAATCATCACTTGTACCTCGAACCCTTGGCTTGCATTTTGTATTTGGCAGCCATTTTGTGTGTTGCCCTTTACATAGGCCTTAATCCAGCTGAATTCGATTCCACAAGGACACGTGCACCTTAATCGACTTTCCTATGACCTGTACAAGTTGGAACCATTGCCCCAGGCCAAACTGGTTAGGTCAGTTCCCCTCCCAGTGACCGAACAAGATAGCATCAAGGCTCAACAAGCCATAAAACCATTTCAGCACGCACACCTGCCGTATCTCGCTCACATCTGTCTCCACTCCTTTTCTTCATTTTCTTTATGATGGGGAGGAGCCCGTTTTTATTGGGGGTCCAGCGATATCTGATGAAATGTTGGGCCTTGCCGAGTGATTTGTTGCGGGCAGCACGACGTGAAATATGTACATGTCATCATGACTCTTTTTTTTCCTTTTGTAACCAATAACTGTAAATGACATACTACAAATTCAAAGAATGTTTGCCTGAAGCTGAATATTCTGTATAAGAAGAGAAGCCTGACTTTGTAAATTCGAGCAGTCTCCTGAGAATATACTTCCCGTGTGTTGTACTTCAGGACACTTGTTACCTTGGTTGCAGCCAATAAAATCGATCTTTGACTTCACCTAGAAGACTCTGAGTTTCTGTGGTCTGGATCAGGAAGAACCCGAGGTCTCTGGGTGTACCCTGACACCGCTGGGTTACCGGTGTCTGTGCCGGTTCTTAAGAAAACCCAGTACCTCAGTTGGCGCCCAACGTGGGGCCCGAATAGGGACTCCCGATTGGAGGACTCATGTCCGGTTCCTCCGGTTGGAACTCCAACTTACGATTTATATGTGAAACATGGGGTAGGCCCCATCACATACAATGAGGTGTGGATCAAATACACCAGAAAAGATGGTGTTTTAAAATGGCCCCAATATGGTAGCTTTGATACCGAAATCTTAGATAATCTTGAAGTTAAACTGTTCAAAAAGAAAGCCCGGCCGGCAATGTTTGACTCTTTCCGCCTATGGCGTAAGGAGGCCAAACAGAAAGAAATTAAATTGGAAAAGAAAAATAAGAGAGAAAAAGGACTTTCAGTAATGCAAGCTGCTATGCAGTATAAAGACAATGAAGAAGAACAAATGAGTGAGCAGTTGCACAGGCAACGTACAATGGTGATAGATAAATGCTATCCAGTTTTGCCGCGTCTTAAGCAAGATGCAGCAAAAGAGCATGAAAAAGATCAGTTAATGTCACACCTGTTAAGTTCGCCACCCCCCTATGCACAAAATGCTACGGCACCGCCGCAACCTTTAGTTGCACAACCTATAATTGCATTGCCTCCTATTCCTCCACCGCACCCACCAGCTACTCTTCAGCTGGCTTCTGCTCCTTTTGTGCAGCCTTCTCAAAGCACACCAATCACCTCTGTTTTACCTATGCTTTCTACCACTTCGCCTAGTGCACCTTCTGTTTCTCCTAAAGATCCCTCTGCTATTGTTTCTGACCCTGCCTTATCTCACCCAGTTCTTCCATCCGTCCTTCCTTCAGTTTCACCTTCCATTCGGCAGAAAATGGCCAGCACTGTCACTAACCTTTTCTCGCCTATTTTTGGGTCACCTACTACGACCCCTAACATGGAACGCAGACAGTTGCGAAGTCGACTGCCTGACTATCAAGAGAGAGACTCATTGAATCGTTTAGCGCGCAAATGGGTCATGGACACTGGGAAATACGATATAGAGTCTGTCATGGAGGTCTTCCAACAATGGGAAGCCCCGACACAGAGATATGTTTTCGAACAGATGTGTGTTTTCCTTTGTGAGGATTTGGAAGACAATGATTTAGAATGCATCCCGCAGGAACTGTGTCACGTACGGTTTAAGTTTGGAGAGGGTATGATTGTAGGTCCTAATGTCAAGAAAGCGATTGAAATATTGTTATTCTATCGGTGTAAGGGGAATAGTTCTGGGTCACAATCCAAGCCTAGTGCATCTAGTAGGAAAAAGGCATGACAATACCCGATGAGAGAAGTTCCGCCACAGTGGAGAGAGGGTGACACAACCGCTAACCCACCTATTTTGCCACACTTTCAGCTTATATGGGTACATGTCCCATGGAAACGGGCTGAAGTTCTAGCACTCAAACAGACATTACCTGATCCGCGTAAAAATCCTGCAGGGTATTACAAAGAATTGTCACAAACTGCTGGTTCATGTATCATGAATCTAGCCGATATCGATATGTTATTTGGGAATGTTGTTCCACAGCCTTTATGGAGTAAAATTCGCCATACAGATCATGATCAAGAATTAGGTGACTCATGGGCTAATATTGCTACCGCAGATGCCCGAAAAGTTGGTGGTGCCAAGCCTGACCCTTTGATAGCAGAACTCCCTGGTAAAATAGTTGATTATATGAAAACGATAATGCCTGCAATACGCGTAAATTGGGATAGGTTGTCTGCATGCAAGCAGAAGAAAGAAGAAACTGTCTCAGATTTCTTCACCAGGTTCGAAGAAACGTTTGTCGATCACAGTGGTCAGGATATGACCACCGAAGGTGGTCAGAGATTATTCGTCGATAAATTCGTGCACAATCTACTTCCAGAATTGTGTAAAAAATTAAAGGATTCAGAAAGTTCGTGGGCAGTGTCATCTTCAGCACAGATATTAGCTACTGCACAATATTACGAAAATAGAGACAAGGACGAAAAAGATAGAGCAGAAAAGAAAACTAAGGAGTTGAAAACGAAGGTTTTGTTACAACAAGCATATCCGCCACGTGGTGGTGGTAATCGGAATAATAGTGGCCAGAATAACTATCAGAATAATTTTCAGCAGCCTCAACAGTATCAGAGGAACTCGCAAAGAGTCGAGTATACTCAGCCACGTGTCACTGTAGGCCCCAATCAGTGTTTATATTGCAAGGAAGAAGGTCATTTTAAGAATAATTGTCCAATTCTGTTACAGTGTGCAAATGGTGGTTCAAACACAAGAAGTCGAGGTGTTCAGCAAGCCTCTAGAGGTAGAGGACGTGGAAACGTCCCCCAAAACACACGTCCACTTCCACCACAAAATTCTATGAATAGGTTTGATCAGCAGAACAACACATCTGACAGAACAGCTCAATACTATGTTGATGATTACTATACAGAAAGTGAGAATTGGGAAACTTATGATTGCTAGGACAGCCATAGACAAAGAGAGGGAGTTGTTTCAGTTCCAGTAGATCAGAGTGGACCATACGTTGAGGTGATTACATCAGGTGTGTCGGAACCTTTTCTTTTGGATACTGGTGCTATGAAGAGTTCTATTATGCACTCCAAACTCCCTGGCGCACCTTTGTCTGGCGAAACGAACATTTCCGTAGGTTTTTCTGGCGCCCCAGTTAGAAATCCGATTTCTGACCCTTTGTCCCTTTCTGTTGGTCCTTGCGAATTCGAAGCACCCCTCATTCTGACAACAGGTTGTGGTGAAAACTTGCTAGGATTGGATTTGTTAAAAAGATTGTATGCGACTTTGTACTGTTCTCCTTCAGGAGTACAACTTACTCTAGGTAAGAAAGTGGTTTCTCCCATGTACCTGTCAAGAGATAAACTTCCAGCAGAATTGTCGTCTCTTCCAGACATTCTTTGGGCCGCTGGTCCTAATGATGTAGGCCTTTTAGAAATTCCACCATATGTTGTAACATTGAAAGCCAATGTGAAAATGCCACGAATTCCCCAATACCGAATTTCTAGTGAAGGTGAAAAAGCGTTACTAGTGATCGTTTATGAATTGATCGAAAAGGATGTGATTGAAGAAACACGAGGCAACGTTTGCAATAGTCCTGTTCTGCCTGTTTTTAAACGAACTGACCCTTCTCAGCCACCCGTGTACAGATTTGTGATTGATCTTAGAGAGGTCAATAAAATAGTTGTGCCACAATTCCCAGTTGTCCCCGACATTACCACATTATTGACTATGATTCCAGCTTCTGCCTCTTGGTTTTCGGTGATTGACCTGAAGAATGCTTTCTTCAGCATCCCAATTTCTGAGGAGAGCAGGGATATTTTTTCCTTCAGTTTAGGAGGTCGCAGCTTTCGCTTTAAACGCGCTCCTCAGGGCTACTGTGAAAGTCCGTCAATATATAGTCAAGCTCTAAAAACACAGCTTGATACGATTGTTTTACCTGAAGGTGCTGCCCTTATTCAGTATGTGGATGATTTGCTCATTGCTGCGGATACTGAGAAAATTTGTAAGAAAGCAACAACGTCATTGTTACGCCATCTGTGTGATTTGCATCATAAGGTGTCACTTTCCAAGATGCAATATTGCCGACAAGAAGTGACCTACTTAGGTCACCTCTTATCGAAGGAGGGAAGGAAACTGACCCCAGAAAGAATTCAGGCAATAGCGAAATTGAGTGTGCCAAGAACACAGAGAGAAGTGCGTGCTTTCTTAGGCATTACATCGTACTGTAGACAGTGGATCCCAAATTTTTCGTTATTAGCCAAACCTTTGGTGGCATTAACGTGTAAAAATACACCCAATCCCATACCTTGGTCTGAAGAGTGTCAGAAAAGTTTTCTCGAATTACGCACAGCATTGTGTTCGGCTCCTGTGTTGGGTACCCCGGACTACAGTAAGCCTTTCACATTATATGTCCACGAGAAAGAGGGCTGTGCATTGTCAGTGTTGACTCAGTTGTTTGGAGGTAGGCAGCGTCCATGTGCCTATTTTTCGGCGACTTTAGATCTGGTAGCTAAAGCATTGCCAAGTTGTTTAAGAGCCACAGCGGCAGCAGCTGTTTCTATTCGACAGTCTGCTGGTCTAGTAATGAATAATACACTGGTCGTGATGGTCACACATGCAGTAGACACGTTGTTAAATAGAACCAAGACACAGCACTTAACTAGTGCTCGATTGTCCAGTTACGAATTGACACTGTTAGCGAGTCATGTGCACATAAAAAGGTGCAGTACCTTAAACCTAGCTACATTGTTGCCAATTGCAGATGAATCAGATGTTTCAGAACAGCACAATTGTTTTCTCAGAACAGAGGAGGAGACGAAAGGGAGAATAGATTTATTCGATACTCCTCTTGCTGAATGTGATGGTACATTATGGGTGGATGGTTCATGCTTCAAGCTCCCGAATGGTGACACGACTGCAGCATATGCTGTCACGACTTTGCATACAATTGTTGAGGCTGCACGTGTCCCACATAATTCAGCTCAAGCAGCAGAATTAATTGCACTCATGAGAGCATGTGTGCTGTCTAAAGGAATGAAAGTGACTGTCTATACCGACAGCCAGTATGCATTTGGAGTGGCTCACAGTTTTGGACGATTGTGGAGAGAACGTGGATTCCTGACTTCGCATGGAGCTAAGATTCAGCATGGTCAGTTGGTGAATGAGCTTCTTGAATCACTGACCTTGCCTCTGCAAATGGCGATTGTGAAGTGTAGTGCTCACAAGAAGGTGACTGATGATGTTGGTCGCGGAAATGCATTTGCTGATGAAATCGCGAAGGAAACGGCAAAGAGTGTGATGAGCCGAATGTATGTTGCAGGCCCTGCAAGATGGACTGGTGATGTTGGAATGTGTGAAGACAGGATAGAGAGTGTGAAGTCCATTCAAGCTGAGGCCACAGAGAAAGAGATGAGTACGTGGAGAGAAAGTACGGGTAGAATGGATGCAAATGGTTGCTGGATTGAACTATCAGAGCATCAGAGATGGTTGTTACCCGATGCATATGTGCTTACAGTGGTTACAATGGCTCATGGAATGGCTCATATCAGCGTGAAAGGGATTTGCGAATTGTTGGCCCCAGTATGGAAGAATTCAGGGATTCTCAAGTGTGCAGAGAATGTTGTCAAGAATTGCATGATATGTCTGAAGCACAATCCTGGTAGGGGAACCCCAACTCCAGCTGGTCATTTTGCGCCTCCTACGTATCCGTTCGAGGTTTTGCAGCTAGATTTCATCCACATGGAGAGGTGCAACAATTTAAAATACGTACTCGTTGTTGTTTGTGCTTTCTCAAGATGGGTAGAAGCCTATCCCTTAAAAGACAATACTGCCTTGTCCACAGCAAAAGCCCTTGTGAAAGAGTACTTCCCCAGGTTCGGAATGCCTAGAAAGGTCTGGTCTGACAATGGAAGTGAATTTGTGGGTCGTGTGATGAAGAGTGTGTGAAGGGCTAGGTATCCGGCAGAAGTTTCACGCTGCAAATCACCCCCAATCAGCTGGATTAGTAGAATGTTACAATGGCACTTTAAAACTTAAACTGGCCAAAATCCAAGCGAGCACAGGTCTTAAATGGCCTGATGCTCTACCCTTAGCACTCCTGTCCACCAGAATGACTGTGCATTCACGAGTGAAACTCAGCCCCTACGAGATCGTTTTTGGCCGGCCAGCCAACATATGGGGAGTGCCTAGACCCACCAAATTTAGTGAGCTTGAACACCCTGTTTTGCTCGATTATTTGTATGAATTGACGGCTAAATTGCGTGTTTTGCATCAACAGGTCCACAACACCCTGCCTCCGGTCTCTGAGACTCCAGGTCACGCCATTGACCCCGGTTCCTGGATCCTTGTCAGGAATTTCCAAAGAACGAAGAACGACCAGCCCAGGTGGACCGGGCCTCATCTCGTCCTTCTTTCTACAAGATCAGCCGTTCGGGTGGAGGGGAAGGCCAACTGGGTCCACGGGACCCATTGTAAAAAAATCCCTTTCCCTCTGCCTTATGACCAGTGGGTCCGGAAGGGTGTCACTGACCCAGAACCTGATATCGTGTCACATGCCGCCCCTTTTAATGATTTGCACATAAAAAGAACTGACTCTGAACCAGAAAATGAGAACATTTCGCACAAGGCTGTGCCACCATCCAAACTATTGAACACTGCAGAGCCTGACCTTTTGTTTCCGGATCAGACAGTACCTGGGAAACAACGATATCATTTGAGACCGAGAAAAACGAACTAATAAAACAATTTCTTTTGCAATTTGAGACCAAAACCTATGGACAAATAAATACATTTTTTCCCTCCAAAGTACTATTTTTGGAAAGCGCAGCTCTCCCATCTAGGAAACTTGCTTATTTTTGTTTTTCGAACCGCCATCCGGGTTCCGCTGCTAGGGCCGCGGTTGATTAAAGTCTTTGGGGTGCAGCTGACGACGTTAGGTCGGTAGTTCTGGTTGGTCCAAGGGAGTTGCCCTAGACTGACAGAAGCATCCCTTAGCAGAGGCAACCTCCCACCGCGGGCAGCACTTTAGAGAGGATGGAGTTTCCCGATGTGGAGAGACCTGCCAAACGAACGAACTTAAAGCACAAACTGTGCAACGTGATGACAAAGAGAAGTTTTATAATAGTGTGCATTTTTATGCTGTTTAGTATAATGGTATTTTTAATAAGTTATGTTTTATTCTCTTTTCGTGTAACATTTGCACCCACTGCATCGCCCATACCTCCTCCCACTGTTTCCTCTCATTCTTTTCACCCCCTTCCTGACCATGAATCCAATAGAAGGTTAGAGTTCATTAATAACTCCTTTGTTCAGCTTTTACACCAACACCAACTGGTAATGAACACAACTAACTGTTGGGTTTGTGGCCTTATGCCTCACACTACGGATAAAGGTATCCCTTATCTAGTTCTGCCTTTCAGTCGTAATGGCTCTGTGTGGGCATACAGAACGATGTTCATATATGCACGAGAAATCCAACCCCTACCTTCTGTAAAAGACAACCTCAAGACTAGCGCCCTAGTAAAAGGTATAGTTGACATGATCAAGGAAGTAATTTCTTATGAAGATACTTCGGATGATGAGATGCTTGCATATATAGGTTGGAACGTGACCGGATATGGAGCTACTCTAAGTGAGAAACAGCAAGCAAAGAGGTCTTCCCCGATCTGGATTGTACCCCATCAGGGTAACCTGTGTCTGCAAGGTACTGACAAGAATCCCAGAGCTCAGTTAGGGAAGAGTATCTGTACAGAAACTTATGTTTTTGGATCTCAGACTTCCCCTGCGTTTTTGGCCGCTAAGGGTACTTATTTCATCTGCCATGATAGAGCCTATACATGGTTGCCCCCTGACTTTCCGGGCTCATGTTTTGTTTCATTCCTGTTGCCTCCCACCTACACAGCAGCGGCGGACTACCACCGGACAAGGATAGTTAGAGGTGTTTTGAGTGAAGAAGACACTGCAGGTCAAGAATTTGGGGACTTTGCAAAGGGTTTTCTGCCGTTCTGGGGATCCATGGCTAACATTAGGAACCTAAGGCAATTGACAAGGGTAGTTGAGTCCACCGTGACCGAAACTGCTGGTGCCCTTAGTAACTTGACTGCTGAGCTCCAGTCGGATCGACTTATGACCCTTCAGAACCGGGTCGCTTTAGATGTTATACTTGCAGACCGAGGTGGGGTATGCAGATTGATCCAATCTAGCTGCTGCATTTTCATCCCGGATAACGCTCCAACCGTGTACCAGGCCATCTCCAAACTACATAAGATTTCCGAATCTATTCATGTGGATAAAGGAGATTGGTTGTTAATGGGATGGTTCTGGGAACTGATATCTGCCTGGGGATGGAAAATTCTAATGGTCATTGGGATGGTCTTAGCCATTCTTTTTCTGTTCTGTCTGTGCATACAGTGGGCTCCTGCAATATGTGGCCTCTGTGTTACATCATGTGTAAGGAAGCCTGTGTCAAGAGATAACCTAAGTACTAGAATGATGTTACAGCAACATTTCAATGACTTTAGGAATATAGATATGGACTCAGACTAACATGAGGATAGATTAATTGCCTATGTAAGGGCAAAAGGATGGTTTGTAGTACTGAAAATCCGAACTCGTGTAACCATTCTGGACTCGAGAATAAAACTTCGTCGTATCATGACGAATTTGGTGTCTAAAGACCGAGAATGACGAGTACATTATGTTCAAGCATTTTCGTCGCGTTCAAGCAATGATTTCACCTCGAAATCATCACTTGTACCTCAAACCCTTGGCTTCCATTTTGTATTTGGCAGCCATTTTGTGTGTTGCCCTTTACATAGGCCTTAATCCAGCTGAATTCGATTCCACAAGGACACGTGCACCTTAATCGACTTTCCTATGACCTGTACAAGTTGGAACCATTGCCCCAGGCCAAACTCGTTAGGTTAGTTCCCCTCCCAGTGACCGAACAAGATAGCATCAAGGCTCAACAAGCCATAAAACCATTTCAGCGCGCACACCTGCCGTATCTCGCTCACATCTGTCTCCACTCCTTTTCTTCATTTTCTTTATGATGGGGAGGTGCCCGTTTTTATTGGGGGTCCAGCGATATCTGATGAAATGTTGGGCCTTGCCGAGTGATTTGTTGCGGGCAGCACGACGTGAAATATGTATATGTCATCATGACTCTTTTTTTTCCTTTTGTAACCAATAACTGTAAATGACATACTACAAATTAAAAGAATGTTTGCCTGAAGCTGAACATTCTGTATAAGAAGAGAAGCCTGACTTTGTAAATTCGAGCAGTCTCCTGAGAATATACTTCCCGTGTGTTGTACTTCTAGGACACTTGTTACCTTGGTTGCAGCCAATAAAATCGATCTTTGACTTCACCTAGAAGACTCTGAGTTTCTGTGGTCTGGATCAGGAAGAACCCGAGGTCTCTGGGTGTACCCTGACACCGCTGGGTTACCGGTGTCTGTGCCGGTTCTTAAGAAAACCCAGTACCTCAGGAGATTTTTCTCTATTTTAGATTATTTGAAGGGCGCAACGTACAAAAAGTACTGTAAGCACTATTTTTTCTAATACTGCATATTTTGCACTGTTTTTGACATGCCTGTTTCCAGCACACTTCATAGGATGTGTTGCTTTTGTAGTGGTACCACTTTGAAACTTGACGAAGCACCACCGCCCCCCCCGGAGGGGACGCCTAATAGGGACATGTATATTAAGTATGGTATTTCGTCCATAATGTACAGCACATTGTGGAATAAATACACCTGCAAGGATCCTGAGTTGCGCTGGCCTATGCATGGGTCATTTGATTTGTGAAAGATTCAGTATGTGGAGCAACGGATGTTCAAGCGAAAGGCTAGGCAAGACATGTTTGACTGTGTGCGAATGTGGGAGAAAGAAGTGTGTGAGCGTATGAAGCGTGAACAGGCCTTGATTGAAAAAGAACAGTATAAGAGTGTACATGCGCAAGCATTAGAAATGAAAAATAAAGAGATTAAAGAAATTAAAGAAAGGGAAGATAGGGAGCGTCAGTTACAGGTAAATGGCCAATACGCTATTCGTAGGCCTCTTTATGCTATTCTTAATAAACCCCAAGATGATTCTCTCTTATTAGATCGTTGTCCACCTCCGTATACTCTTCCCTCTGCTCCTGATGAGTCAGATGAGGACTCTCCTACGGAGCAGGATAAAGCCTGAGACACTCGCTCAATGTTAAATACAGAAGGTTCCTCTCAGATTAGGTCTGCGGCGCGTAAAGCCGATCGTAGTACTAATACTGCTTCTGAAATTCTAGATACTATTAAGAATTGGTCCGAAAGGGAACAAAAATATTTCACCTAGATCTTTGCTGCAGAGGTTCTTGAGCGATTTAGGAAATATTCGGTGGAAGTAGAGCCAGATGATATAGCAGCTGATTGTAAGCAATTACGTGAAGGTTCTTTTGTCTTCTCCCAGGTGGCTGACACGATCAGACTCTTAGTTAAACTACATGATGAAGCAGTACGTTTATTGCATGATTACTTAACCCCTTGCATGCTCGGGGCGGCCAGGAGCAGTCACTCATCACGGTGGGCGTGTGCGCAAGATGGCCCCCGGCCATCCAAATCCCGGTCACTTGGTAAAACCCCCGCACAGCGTGAGAGTTCGCGCCGCAAGCAAGGGGTTAAAACCATTGCAACCATAAAATCAATGTATTGAAAGAAAAAAACAGTTTCAAATGAACAAGCATGTTTAAAAAGGACATGGGGTGTTGTGTTAAAATGGGCACAGCCGAGTGACCAAAGGTCAGGGTTTCGTTTGTGGAGTAGCGTGTATCATTTCATAAGCCTCCAGGTTTAAAAAGCGGTCTGCTAAAACAAAATAGAAGATAGAAGAGTTCAAAGTTTTGCGTTTATATGATTTCAAATAATGCTTTTTTCCCATTTTTTCTTGCCAAAGGCAGTGAGTCTTAGGTACAACATAAAACGTGATCGTCGGATTGCTCCCTACTAGAGTTCAGCTTTTTTCTGCTTTATCAAGGAATTTGACATGGTGACACGCTAGTTGGATACTTCTGAGGCACCTCTCAGTAGGCGAAAAGCAAGCATGGTAAGACGACACCCCATCTATTCTTGAGTTTAGCAGGGAGCCCCATAATCATGCCTTTCAATGTCCTGTTAAACCTCTCAACACAACCATTGGTTTGTGGGTGATAGGGTGTAGTAAACGTGTACTGCGCTCCACACTATTTCCACATGTGTTTCAGGTAAGCAGGCATGAAGTTTGACCCCCTGTTTAAAACCACCTCCTTAGGAAACCCTACCCTAGTGAAGACACCAACGAGGGCCTTGGCTACTGCAGGAGCTGTAGTAGTCCTAAGGGGAATTGCCTCAGGATACCTAGTAGCATGATCCACTACCACTAGAATACATGTGTTTCCTGATGCTGTGGGAGGTTCAAGTTGACCCACTATGTCCACACCTACCCTATCAAAGGGAACACCAGACACTGGTAGTGGAATCAAGGGGACCTTGGGGTGTCTGTAGGAAGATGGCTCTGTATATACTATACCAAAGTGAGGTATAGTGTGCACCGAGTCCAGTGGAACCCCAAAGGTGGGAGGAGGTCAAGTTAGATAGAACCTTACTCTCGATTTTTGGTACTGTGGTCGAGCAGTAAGGCAGTATCAGAGGACTATGTAAAGCATTTGTTGTACACACTCAGTCAGCAAATGAATTCACACACTCAAAGACTGAACTTCAGACCAATTGTTTTTGTATAAAAATATTCTTTTAGTTATTTTATTTCTAGAACCAAGCAAGCCTGGCACAGGTAAGCAATAAATACTTTACAGTAGTAAATGCGGATTGTAAAACAGTTTGATTGCAATTGTAAATGTACTATGGTTTGACTTACAGTATTGTTTCAGAGAAATGCAATCACTTGTGAGTACAGTACATCGACTTGAATGGGATTTTCAGTAAAATAGCAGGTAAGTTACTTTAGGATTACTTTTCTTACTCAGTGCTGTATGCCTGGATGCAGCACTGGGACATTTCCTGTTAACAGCGTTTTTGTTAAATCGTACAATTTTCAAGAATGTCTTTAGGTTTCAAAACTCCACACTTAGAAACTTTTAGTCAGAAAAACAGTCAATGTTATGTATTTGGAGGATGTTATGGTTACGTTTTTTAGGTAAGTAATCTGTCTTTGGAGTTGAGGTTCTGGGGATAGAACAAGGGTTCCTCCAGGGTCAAGGATGCACTCTTGTACGGCGGCCGGGTGCAGAGTGCTGAGGCTCAATGTTATCCGAAGGGGGAAAGGGGGCCTCCAGTTGGTGGCTGCTAGCAAGCAGGTCACTGGGTTTGCAAAAGCACTGCAGGCAGGGAGACAAAGGTGCCACCACCACTTCGAGAGGTAAGTTGAGAAGTTAGGGGTTGGTTAGGCGCCGCTGGTTTGGGCACACAAGGCCGTGGGGCATCGGGTGCAGAGGTGCCTTTTGGGGTCAGATTTTCTTACCAGCTCCTGGTCGCGGTTAGGGGTGCCGTCTGGATTTAGGCTGCAGGCGTTCATCATGCAAATACCATTAAAAAAGTAGTCCTCATCAGTGCCCATTAGCAATTTTGTATCGCATTAACAAAATTGGGCTCACCCACTAGATAAAGCTGAGCGTGTAACAAGCCAAGTAAAAGGTCCAGTCGTATGGGCGGTAACAAATGCACACAAGGTGGTACCAAGGAGGGACTAACAAGCCTATTTACGAATCAAAAGCCAGCATTTAAGAAGGACAATGACACAAAACCAATGACAAATATGGGCGGAGAGCGGGCGGGACTGCTGGTGCATACCCTAATACAGCATGCCTCGCAGAGAGAGCAGCGCATGTGCGCTGCAGCTAGGCTCGGCCTAAAAAGCAGATACAACTGGAGACTTGACAAAGACCTTTGTAATCTATCTTTGAGGAAGTCGGGACCATATTTAATTTAATTTAAGCACCACTGCATTTGGAACATGTGCTGTGACCCAAACCACAAGCTAGTTCACCTAGTAAACTTGGTCAACACAAAGGACTTGTCTAAAATGTATATTTAAATATATCTGAGTGACTAGTGGTGTTCTGAGGTGTGAAAAGAGTGGAAGAGTGAATGTAAACATCAGTTTCTTCCGATTAATCTACTAGAATAAACAGGGCACAAAGCAAAGGTGAACCAACTAAGGAAACAAGGTGTGTTTGTGGAATCGGAAATCTAAGGGTAAAGAAAGCCAAGTCACAAAGGAAACACAGGCGACAGGTGACAATTAGTAAACATTGGGACTGCTGTCCGATGCTTGTCTGAAGAAGTCAAGAACATGAGGCTCAGATGAGCACGATTGACTCACCCATATCATCATCAATGCCCCCTTTGATCTGACGGCCCGCAGGGTCCACTGAAGAAGCCATGCCCTCCTCTTTGATGTTTGGTAGAATGAATGATGTCTCTTCTGACATTCCTGTGAAAAACATTAAAAAACCACAGTCAATAAAAGGAGGTTGAAAATAATTCTGCCCACCCCCATGCATGAGAGGCCTCTTTTGCAAACAGGGTACTGATTTACTTGTGACAGCTTGTCAAGCCCTCTTGACATGAGCTGGGACCCTGATGAGGGGCACAGCATTGTAGACTCCTTGGATTTCATTAGGTATTAAGAGGAAGAGAGGGTGTTCTACTCTGCCGGCATCTGTTTGAAACAGTGAGGAGGAGAAGCCTCCTCGCTCTCTATCTGTAGGTGCAGTCACAGGTGGAGGGAAGCCGAGAACCCTTTCAATCTACACACAACGTTATTAGAAACAAGTATATGCAAAGCCTGAAAACACGTTCACTGGGTACTACAACTGGCTACACTTGTTAGAAAGCAGACAAACACATCAGATGGGCTTTGAGTAACTGTGCCTGGGGAGTTACAGCAAACAAATAAAGGCTAGCTTGAATCCAGTGGCACAGTGAGCAAGGGACCCAGGTCTGGGCATACCCATCCCACTCAGGGCAAAAAGTGTTACAGCAAACAAATGATGCGCCAGGGGCGGCCTGCAGGTTCATCTCTGCCACAGTCTTCCCCCCAGAAGCAGGTAAAGAGCCAGGTCTTTTGCTCGTTCGTGCTTCCTAACATGATTCAAGTGGCTGTCTCACTTTAGTCCATCTGGTGGCTCCATGGGGCAGACTCTGAAGGTGTTCTGTGAGAGGAACCGCGAATGACAGCAAGGCCAGAGGAAGCATTGGCAAGGTCAATAGGTCTGGCGCTAGCTGTCACACTTTTGGATATGCCGCTGCTTGTCTGGGGTTTTAGTTACACTTTATTGTTGGAGGATGAATCTCTCTCGCTCTCAATAAAACAATTGATAGATTGCTGAACAGGCTGGATCCTGCTCTGCACCGAGACTCTTGAACTCGGTCCATGAAAACAGTGGTAGGAAAAGCCTCACAATGTACTTCTGACACCTCTACTTCATTGCCAAGGCCTCACCCTTCAGCCCCTCAACCCTCCTGATACCTCTCCACTCTACTGTACTGTGGTGTTATCACAATGATTCCATCACACTGGTGTGAAGTCCTATTTAAAGTGCTCTCTGCTGCGCCTCTGGCTTGGTCGCCATTTATATATCTACAACAGATGAGCACCACTGCCGAAGTACAAGCAGCACCTCTGCTTCTTTCTACTGGACTGCAAAATGCGGTTCATTCACTGTCTGTCCACAGCATCGCACTCTCTTCTAGGGTCTCTGATGCCAAGTTAAGCCTCACAGGCAGCAGCAGAAAGAAATGTCTCCTGGGCAAGGGTCACTGCCTCCGAGGGACCTTTGCACCCCTAGTGAGGTACCAATGGTATTAGAAAGCAGACACCATGAGTATGTGGTCTCTTTATCAAAGACGGGCTCAAGCTACTAGTCAGATGTGTGAGTGTTGCCGGAAACAAACATGGTTAAGGGTAGAGAATTGTATGCAATGGATCTGCTACGTACGCGCCCCTAAACTCCGCTTTCGGACTGAGTATTTTTGCCATTAGGACAGTGCTCTACGCAACAGTCGTAGGGTCTTTCTCAGATGACAATTCCTTCAACACTTTAGTTCCCTTTTTGTGTTCCACTAGACATTACTGCAAGTGTCATCAAGCTTGGTCAACTCTGCCCAGGCTCTATAGATCTCTAAAATTGCTGCTGAGAAAGTGCTGCTGAACTAAATCTGCTATTATATGCTCTGTTCACAAATGCTTTCTCACAGTACGTGGGATGCACAACTGAATGAAAAGTAATTCATCTGCTTCATCAAGGAGTGAAAAGTCTGTGGGAAAGTGCAACAGTTAACTCAAGCTAAAAAAGGTTAAAAGAAGTTGCACAGAAAGTACAATTGGCTTGCCCTCCAAATTCTGGATCGTAATGAGTCCTGCCTCCTCATCCTTCTTGATCTCTCGTCAGCATTTGACACGGTCAAACATGAGAACTTGTTGGAGCTGCTAAGTACTAGGATGGGGCTATCGGGAACTGTTCTCAAATGGTTTTCGTCTTTCCTTCACAACCGGTCTCAGAGGTTCAAGATCGACAATGTACTATCTACACCGGTGCCTGCAGATCTTGGGGTTCCACAAGGATCCACCCTCTCTCCTACACTGTTCAACCTCGTTATGGAACCCCTCGCCACCTTGCTTCAAGCATCCAATGTTCAATTCCATATGTACGCTGATGACACGCAACTCTACCTAAAGTTACAGTCCCCGGAAGATATCAAACAGCTGAATTCCACGCTTATTAACACCCAATCCTGGCTGGCCGATAATCACCTCAAACTAAATGCTCTAAAAACTGAGTTCCTACTCATCTCACCTCCGGCGAAAATCTCCACCACCCAAACCTGGCTCAACAACCTAACAGCACTCAATGTCCAACCTACCATCGTGGACTCGGCGAAATCCCTAGGCATCACACTCGACGCCAAGCTCGACATGCAGCAGCACGTCAGCAAAGCCACAAAAGCAGCTAATTTCCAAATTAACACGCTGAGGAAAATTAAACCCTTCCTCCCTGCCAAAGACTTCCAAACTGCTGTACAAGCTCTAGTCATCCCTCGAATAGACTACGGAATTGCGACCCTCAGCGGTCTCCCGCTATCCACAACAGCACCCTTAAGAGCCTCCCTGAACGCTGCCGCGAGACTCATTACTGGCTCAAGAAAGCACTCGCACATATCCCCAGACCTAAAGTCTCTAAAATGGCTGCCTTTTGAAGCCAGAATACAGCTAAAAATTGCAACTATGACACACGCGGCCGTGCACCACAAGGCACCCTACTACCTCGCTCAAAAGCTGTCTATATCAGGAGGGTCGAGATCCAATAGGAGTACTAAAAATCTACTCCTGAAACCTCGTAGATTTCGGAAAGCGAAAACTTACAAACGCTCCTTCTCAGGAATGGCACCCAGGATCTGGAATGCGCTCCCTCCTGAAACACGGCTAATCACCTCCACTGCACTCTTCAAGAAAGAGGTGAAAACAATGCTTCTGGCCAAGATCTCCTGATCGCTACAGATGTTGGGTCAGAGACTCTGCATTGCTTGTATCGCTGCTCTGCCTATCCTCGACTTGTTGGGGGCACTATTACGCTACTCTATTACTACCGACCAAGATATGATACACGTTGGTTTACTGATCCACCTGTACGCCATGGTAGTGGGATCAATGACCTGTGCTGCTATATACTACTCCCTTACCTGATCATATATGGAGTGGTTTTATGTTTGTTTTTTCATCCATGTTATTACCATGTTACTTACCATGTTATTACCATGTTATTACCATGTTACCATGTTACCTACCTGATCATATATGGATTGGTTTTATGTTTGTTTTTATCATCCATGTTATTTCCTTGTCACTGATTATTATACTGTTCCCATTATCTCTGTTTACTCTGTTGCCCCTTCCCTGTCTTTGTGAAGCGCTCTGATATCTGTAAGGATCTTGTTCGCGCTATATAAAACTTTGAATAAATAAAATAAATTGTCTTTTTTAATTATCATATTTCTTGTTAAAATGTGTGCTAATTCAGCATGGTGTCCTACGACAATATCAGAATTCTGAGTTTTAAGATCCTAAGTTGGAACATTATTAATATACCAAATTTGTATATGGCGTGTCATACGGATAAGTTACCTCCCTGTAATCCTAGCTCTCTTCCAGGGGTATCCTCGTCAAAGGCATAAGCACTGAATAGTCCCGCCGACGTGCTGGGACTCCGGAGCACGCAAAACATGCAGCCTAAAACTATTCAACAGGCTAAGATGCTAAGATTGCATTGGATTTTTCATTTGAAATAAAAATAAGTTTATATGGCATTTCTATAAAATAGAACATGCACTCCTCTAGTGTTCCAACATAGCCTTTTATTTTCAAAGAAAAAGGCAAGTAATATCAGGCAATTAGCCCATAGGCTGCCTAGATAAAACCACAACATTAATAAACTGCCGCCGTGCCTTTAAGACCTCCCTGCTCCCATCATGCTCCACAGGTGGCAGTCAAGTCAGTTTTTTTTTATAGAGTAACATCATGGGTAGGAATCAAGAATAAGGAAAATGCTGCTATTACAAAAGATATTTGTCCGAGGAGGCGGTGGTATGCTTGTTACTTTGAGGAGTATACCCCTGGAAGAGAACTAGGATTACAGGTAAGAAACTTATCCTTCTCTTCCAGGGGATACTCATCAATAGTCATAAGCACTGAACAGAATAGCAAGCTGTTACATTCAGTTATCCCTTTCCTTAATGTTTTCTATGTTTATTAATTTTGTATGGATCTGATACCTGGAATGTATGATGCGTGCCTGCATCTTACATCCTGGGTTCCAGATTCCATACTTGACTGTTATACTTGAGACCTTCATTGATAACTGATGTGCTGTGCTTCAACTTTGTATCTTCACAATAAACCTTTGGATTTTCTCCATTAAATCGTCTTCCCTACATTTTATATTGGCGACGAGGACATCTGACAATTTCTGCCACATCTTACAAGAAGCACAGAAGCAGAAATTGGAAGATTTGTGAATCCAGCAGAAAAAGAGCTTCAAAACTACTTGTTTTACCTTCACTAACAAGGCGGTGGCATGCTATCAAGGGACGTCTTACTCCGGCGGATTTGCGATCGAGAAGTCAAAAGTTATTAATTTGAAAGTTTTTTTTTTATTATGTGCGCTGTTGGGAGCTCGAGACTGCTTGAGAGCTCGAGACTAGGTAAGCGTCATTGCCTGTGACGGTAGCACCTCCACGCGTCAGTGCGCAATACCCAACACGTATTGCACTATCATCACGCACTGCGTGACAGCGCCATCTTGAATCTCCATGGTAACGGTCAACACGGAGTTACCGGAGATGCAGAAAGACTTATGAATGCATACTACGGTGCGCGAAAAATATAAAAGGTAATGTTACACGCCGGAGGATTGTGAAAAATAATTTATTTAAAAGCGCATTGATTTGGTAGCAAGTTTTACCCAAGAAAAAGTGAAAGTTCGTGTTCAAGCTACACATATTCACACTCTTTGGGTATTTACTGTGAGCTGTTGGAAACATCACGTGACTTGGATAATCTTATTAACTGTGAGCTGTGGAAACATCTACACTGATATTTTAAGCTTTAAAAAGAGATTTTAACCACAAATCCATCACGTGACTGCCACCTTGTGGATCTTTGAAGTATCTATCTGAATTTTTGTTTTAGTGCTGGTTTATGATTTTCTTTTGAGGAATTTGAACTATTTTATTAGTTTCTACTACAGTTTTATACTGTTTTATTCCTTGTGAAGAACTGAAATTTCTACTTAAGTCTATACTAATATCTAATATCCATATCTCAGTGTATAGTGATTTGAGGACTTGCATAAAACATGCAATTTGATCCTCCGTGAAAATTTTTGCAGACGAAAGGATATCCGCCAATTCCTTGGACTAGATGGAAAGAAGAATTCTTTACGTATCTTAAAGCTATGGATGGAGAAAGAATGTCAGCGGAGAGAAAAAAAAATATTTTTTTACATTGTCTTGGGTCAGAAGGGCAACTTGTCTTTAGAACTTTGCCTCCTGTTAGGTCTGGGGGTGATACTAATGTGTATGATGAAGCTGTACGAAGGATAGAAGGTGGATTTAAACCTGTGACTAGTGTTGCTTTGAATAGGTTTAAATTTTATACTAGGGTACAGGATGAAAGTGAATGTTTTGATGATTTCCTGACAGCTTTGCGTGCACTTTCCTTACATTGCAACTTCGGTCTGATAACTGATGAGATGATCAGAGACCAAATTGTTGTGCACGTAAAGAGCAAGAAAGTACAAGAACAGTTGTGGATTTTAGGGGATCCAAGTTTAGAAACAGCTATAAATACAGCTAAAGCTCTGGAACAGTCAGATAAATGGATCAAATCTTTAGATAAGGTATCTGTTCATAACACTCCTTCTACTTCTAGCAGTGAGGTTAGCACTGTCAATACGCAGGAAACAAAAACTCAAGGTCCTAATAAGTATGATAGCAAAGGAAAACAATTTTATTGTTTCAGATGTGGGAATCCTGATCATATTGCCTCCTTTCCACAGTGTCCTGCTATCAACAGACAATGTAATAAATGCGGACGTACAGGATATTTTTCAAAAATGTGTAAAACTCCTGCCAAACCTTTTAATGATTATAAAAAGCCTTCTTTTACTAGTTATAAACGTTCTAGAGGGAATGTATCTTATGTTGCTGAAGAAGGGAAGGATGATGATTCTTGTCTTAAAGAATCTGGGATTGTTGTCACTGTACAAACTCCATTTGATATGGCACAAACTGATAATTTATCATCTCCAAAAAGTTTGGTAAATATTTTGGGTAAAGTTCTAGAGCTCATGGTGGACTCTTGTTCTCCGTGGACTATAATCACTCGAGATTATTGTTTGGAATCATTTGGAGACTTGGTGGATATCAATTCTTTGTGTAAACCGGATATCATTGCCTATAATTTTGATAAATTAGAAATCAATTTTATGGGTTTTAAGGAGGTTCTCATTACTATTAAAAATAATTCTGCAATTATCAAAATGTATGTTGCATGGAAAGGTGTGAATGTATTAGGATGGAGGGATCAGGCGAAATTGGGAGTTACCTTGAATCCCAGATTAAAAGATCCTGTGTCTGTTCTTGCTATATCAGATGGGGAGTGTGATATTTTATCCATGTCCAAGAGAATTTCAGACTCTTTCCCAAAAGTTTTTTCTGACAAACTAGGAAAATTGTATGGTTTTACTCATAGAATTAAGGTCAAACCTAATACTGTCCCAGTTAAACAAAGGTTATGGGGCGTTCCCATTAGTGTTAGAGAGGAACTTAGAATTATGTTGGATACAATGGTGAAGGATGGTGTCATTGAGGAAGTAGAATCTTCGGAGTGGGTTTCGCCTATTGCTTTGACGATTAAACCTGATAAAACTATTAGGTTGTGTGTGGACCTGAGAGCCCTGAACAAGTGTTTGGTCACAGACTGTCACCCGTTACCTAACATCAATGAAATGTTGTGTATGTTGGATGGGGCGTGTGTATTTTCTACGTTAGATCTCAGGTCTGCATATCATCAGATCGAACTCACGGAAGACTCAAAGCAATTTACAGCTTTTATCACCCCTCATGGGTTGTTTCAGTTTAAGAGAATGCCATTTGGTTTGGCTTCGGCCGCTTCGGTCTTTCAAAGGGCAATGTACCACATATTTAAGGATCTAGGTGTTTTCGTTAAGTGTTTCCAGGATGACATACTTGTTTTTTTCGAAAAATGTGTTAGAACATGATGTTCATCTGAATGAAGTATGTTCCAGGTTGGAGAAGTATGGTTTGACTATTAAAGCCAATAAGTGCAAGTTTTTTTGCAAAACAGTGGAGTATTTAGGACATTCTCTTTCAGGAGAAGGTGTTGTGCCGAAAAAGAACCTTGTGGATGCCATAATGAAAGCTCCTTCTCCAGATAATAAGGAAAAACTACTCTCGTTTGCGGGATTGTGTGAGTACTATAGCAAGTTTATTCAAAATTTTGCTAGTAAGATGGAGCCTCTTAGGGAGTTAACACGGAATTCTGCTGAGTTCATTTGGACGGAAAAACAGGAACAGGCCTTTATGCAAATTAAGAAGGAAATTGTTAATGCACCTACCTTAAAATCTTACTGTGTTAATAAGAAATGCATCATTACTGTTGATGCTAGTTTGTATGGCATTGGTGGTGTTTTGAGTCAGTCATCTGGTAAGGATGAATGGTGTGTTGCGTTTTCTTCAAGAACTTTGTCGTCTACGGAAAGAAGATACTCTGTTATAGAAAAGGAGCTTCTTGCCTGTATTTGGGCTGTTGAGCATTTCAGAAATTATGTGTGGGGCAATCGGTTTATACTAGGAACAGATCATAAACCATTGGTTGGGATTTTATCTCCTGGTGGTGGATGGAATTCTACAGCGCGTATAGCTCGTTTGTCTTCACGTCTTCAGGAGTATGACTTTGAGATCGTTTATGTTCCTGGTAAAAGTAATGTCACGGCTGATTTTCTATCGAGATTTCCCTTTGACAATGTTCCTAGAGTGGATGAAGAGGTGGATGTTGTGGCTTCTATTGGTGATTGTGTTTCTGAGGAATTTCTTACTTTAAGTGAAGAAGAATGGTTTGTTGAATTAAATAAGGATGTTATTTGTCAACAGGTTTTTGATTTTGTAAGGAAAGGTTGGCCGGCCAATAGAGGTATCTCAGCTGATTTGGCTTCATATTGTCAAGTTTCATCTGAAATTGAAGAGTTTAGTGGTCTGTTGTTTAAGGCTGGCAAGTTAATCCCTCCTCAGTCTTTGCAGAAGAAGATCTTGCCACTCTCTCATCAGGGTCACATTGGCATGTCTTCAATGAAACGTCTTATCAGAGAAAACTTCTGGTGGCCTGGTGTTGATAAGATGGTGGATAGGCTAGTAAGGGATTGTTCGCACTGTATTAGTAGTGATAAAATGCTTCATTTGACTTCTGCTCCTCTCAAGCCTGTGAATTGGCCCAATTTTCCTTGGCAGAAGGTGGCATTTGACATATCTGGCCCTTTCAAACAGTTGCCTTACAATGCTCGTTATGCTTTGATCCTAGTGGATTACCACTCGAAGTGGCCTGAAGTAAAATTTGTTAGCACTGCTTCTTCTCAGTCTGTTATTCTTTTCCTAAAGGAAGTTTTTGCGAGGGAAGGTTTTCCAGAAACCTGTGTTACGGACAATGGCGCTCAACTTATTTCTGCTGATGTTGAGAGGTTTCTTAGCGGTTGTGGTATTAAACATTATACTACGTCCTTATATGAACCCAGGGAAAACGGCCCAGTCGAACGTTTTAATCGTGTTCTTAAGGATTGTATTAGTGGGGTACATGCTTCAGATGATGGGTGGTTGGATGTGGTGAGGAAGAGGTTATGGACATATCGCATTACACCTCACTCTGTTACTGGTGTCAGTCCCTTCAAGCTTCTTAAGGGAAGAGAACCGTCATCTGATATATGTCCCTGGTGGATTAGAAAACTTGACAAAGGAAAATATTCAGTTGTGGATCTTGCGTGTGTGGCCAAACGTGTTTAAGACAAACAACTGAAAATGAAAACTTTGTTTGATTCCAAGGTGGAGTAGTGTGGCTCACTGGTTAGAGGCAGCAGACCCGAGAGCAGAAGTCGGCCCGGGACCAGGGTTCGATTCCCGACGCGGCAGGGTCATGGACCTTGGTCAGCGGACTCGATAATTCTCGCTTCGGTGCTTACTCTAATCAGGGATCACACTCGGCAACTCTGGGCACTAGCTTGCCTAATCTCCACAACGGCCCCACCAATTCCGGGGATGCCTGGCTCCACCTTGGGGACTCCCAGCAGGGACCATCCCACAGGGAAAGCCAGGACGGGTTCCCCAGAGTTATACAGCGCCGGGACGCCCCGTTGCTGGGGCAGCTGTGCGCTTTACAAGTATACTACATACTACACACACACAAGTCTGTGGAAAAGTAAATTTTGCCATGTTCTGTGTCCCTACGTGTCCTCCATCATATGTTATATGTGCATGATTAATATGCATATGTATTCCCCATGTTTGGTTAAAGACGCAATTATAGTTGTGTCCATCTCTAGTATGCCAGTTTCCAGTTCTCGTGAAAGCTACGAGTATTAGGCCTATGTAAAGTTACGTTGCCACGTTTCTCAGTGTGCACGTTATTTCATTGTAAAGTCCCCGTTTCTAGGCCTCAAAAGGGCCCGAACACCAGATTCAGCTCCTGTCTCCTGAACCCTCGCTGAGGAGCGATACAGCCCCCACCTGTATCCTCGACCCTTCACTTACTTCCTGCCTCACAGTGCCCGGTTCAGCCTGGCTCTGCCTACGAGTCTGCCAAGAGTATGTTATGATTCTAGTTATCAGTTCAGCCCTCCTTCTCTGCATTCCTAAGCTACTGAATCGCATCAATAGTTTCCGTCATTGTCTAGCCTTTACGTCTCCATGCAAGAGAAATACTGTATTTATGGTCATTTAATATTCTTCATCACGCACTACATGTAGAATAATGCATGCACCAGTCTTAGAGTCTGTTAGCCTTTACCCCGATAACTTTTAGTTTATATCAACATGTTCTCTAAACATCAGATACTAGATAGGGTTTAGGTACATGTCGCCCTGACTCTCCAGACTTCAGTCTCTGCTCCTAGCGCAGAAGTCATAGCCCCCTCCATGTTTCCGCCCCATTTATGACATATTCTGTTACGTTTACATCACATGTCTATGTATACGCCTCTTGTTACACCTACTTTCACCCTTATCTTTCGCGACTGCTATTGACCACACCCACTGCTCCGCCTACTGTATTCATTGTAATGCAACTGTTTTAGTATATATGCCTGTGTATTGTTATTAAATGTTAGCGCGCTCATCCCAGATCCAGCCCCGGCAGCTGTCGGGCCTTGCCAGCTCATTCCTGTCCCCCCTGCCGGGCTCTGCCATCCTATTCCTGTGCAGGTTGTCCTGTTCCTGTCCTTTATGCTGTATTAAACCTGCAAACTCCTACTACCTCGAATCTTGACTCTTATTTATTGAGCTATCTGTTATTGCTATGTCCAGTAAAACCTAGATCCGGTATTATTTATTTATATACCACATAATGGCGCCCGAATAGGGACTTGCCCTTTCCCCACGCGCCGGTGAAGCCACGCCGGCCCCCTGACCCTCTGCAGCCGTGACGGAACCATACCGTGCACGTGCAGATATTTCTGCTTCAAGTATCCCTCAGGCCCACGGAGGAGACGGAGGTGGCGGTCCAGCATCCAGACGAGGCGGTGGAGGAACGCGGCGAGTCCCGACCAGAGCCCAAGCCGAGAGTCCAAGGTCCGAGGTATTCGGAGGCCCACCCGTAACTGAAGTCCGAAGTTCGTCCGTCCGGCGTCGAAGCAGTCCAGTCCAGTCCGAGGCCTTCCGTTCTTGCTGCCCGGTGAGTACCGTTGCTGGGGTAGTATCTAGACAGGGTCAATCTAATTGTCTCTGGTCCGAGGGGTTTGGTGGTACACAGATCCCAAAACGAAGTGTCCACTTCGGTGGATGCGGGTCCTGACGTGTCTCTTTATGAGACCGGTAAGTTTCGTACTGTTTTAGCAGTGCATCTAGTTTCTGTTCTAGTCAGTTCTGTTCTCGAGAAAATTCATGTATTCTGTTTTCCGTATTCCAGGTAGTATTCTGTTCGAACTGTTATTTTAAATGTTCTTCATGTATTTTAATGTCGTGGTATGAATGTGGAGTAATTATCGTGTTCATTGTGTATTGTATTGTGTCTAGATTACAGTCCAGTCATGCCGTGGTTTTCTAAACTACGTCAGTTAAGAACTAGAAAAGGTCTGTTAGAAGAAGCAGTTCCTGTCCCGCCTAGGGACAGTCCAGGTCATTTTATGTATCAGAAGCATGGCATAAGTGCCATATTATATCTAGATTTATGGGTAGAGTATACCAAACAGTTAGAAGAAAAGTATAGATGGCCCGTATCGGGTACATGGGATGCCGAGTGCATCATGCGAGTAGAAGAAGCATTATGGAAAAAGAAAGCCAGACAGTCACAGAAAGATGCCATCGAGTTATGGCGCAAAGAATCTCATAAAAGAACCGAAAAAGAAATCAGAAAGTCAGAATTAAGTAGAGAATCCTTAAAACGAGCCCAAGAAAGGGAATTAATCGAGATAGGTGAACGAGTCAAAACCGAACAGTCAGACAGACAGAGGCATGCCCTCACTAAGGGTATGTATCCTCTTCTTGCCGAGGGCTTGCCAAAAGCGACCCCGGAGGCATCCAGTAATTTTCCGCCACCATTAGTTCCGACCAAGCTACGTCACAAACCGACCGCAGCTGATATTTTCATCTCGTCCTACTTGGACGACACAGTCCCAGAGTATGCAAATCCTGCTCAGCCATTCCCTGTAAATCATGCCATTCCTGCTCTTCCAGACACCGGAGTACCTGCTACGGTACCCCCGGTCCAGCCTACATTACAACTTCCCGCCACTCTGCCAGCACGAAGAGTATCAGTCGATGATACCAGTTTAGGGGCCGCAGGAGGAGGTCCTCCTGGTACCCCGCCACCACACCAACGTTTAACGTTAGTCGAGTTACATGAATGTGCGTTACAGCGTACGCCCAAATATAAGTCCGTTGCAGATATCCGACGAGCCCTTACTGAATGCCGCTATGATCCAGTTGCAGGTGATGATAGTACAGTTATATATTCCATCCGTGTAAGACGGGTGACCGGGTATTTGGATACCCTACCAGATATGAAAGAAGATCTAGACAGAATATATCGTTTCATCCGTACAGGGGATGATCCAGAAAGTATTAGCGAAGCCATGTCTCAAAGGAAAGCTGAGATCCAGCTCATGCTATTAAAGTTTCTGATTAATTGTTTAATAAGGGAACAAGATTATCCGACCAAAGATCCGAGTGAAATGAGAATCCTGACAAGGTGGAGTGATAATATAGCCGAGGGTAAACACAGAACTATCAGTAGTATAGAGAGTATGTACAAGAGAATTCGTAAGGAAATAATAAAGTTACACGAACAACGTAAAGCAGCACAAGTAAGCGAGAAAGAGAATGACTCTTCTACTGAAGAGGTAGAGGACGAGAATCCCGCCAGAATAGCGTATGTAGGAAAATCTAGATTTCCAGACCGTCATTTACGCCTAGAACACAAGTCAGTTTTTCATCTTCCAGCACCAGAACAAGGTTCTCTAGAACAAGTATTTCAAGCTACCGATCACATTCTGAAATCACGAATCGGTTATAGTGAGTTAAGTACTATGCATGAACAAGAACTAGCCCGATCAGCAGTCCGATGGATTACTGATTCTACCACTTTTCCAGACGAAATAGTGGCACAAATGTTTCTGAAATTGCCCCCAGCCGAGCAACGACTGGTGGGTATGTATATGATTCAGCACCTCATCACATTATATGAGGGTCAACATTCTGATCCAGGTCCGTTACACGATGTCCTGAACGAGTTACTCCAGTATAGATGGAAAGGTTTAGGTACCGATTTAATTAGTATCATTCTAGAACAACGCCATAAATATAGTATGTTTTTGAACCCGCATTTTGTTCATGTCTCACCCCCAGAAAGTAAACCGTTTTACATAGACAGACAGAATCCGCTACGAGAAGTACACCCAGTCAGGACAACAGATGGTGAAATGCAACGAGTATTTGTTTACACCCCGATTACCAAGATGGAACTCTTAGAGATGAAGAAATTAATTCCCTGTCATGACAAAGATCCAGCAGGGTTCCACCGAGAATTAAAAGACATGCTCCGTATGGGAGAATACACGTATCCAGATATTATTAAAATGCTAAAGGTCCTATTGCCCGCAGGGGTATACGAGAAACTCAAGGAAAAAGAATGGGAGGTGGGAGAGAAAAAGATCGATTGGGCAGTTCTAGAAGCTGAAGATAAGATACGAGTACCAGGTACCGGTCTTGGAGAGAAATGTAAAGAATTACCTGAACTGTTAATACAAGTTTTGCCCAGATTATTAGCAACTAAAAAGGAAGACTGGGATGCAATCTCAGCCTGTAAACAGAAACAAGACGAAGACACTAGTGATTTTTATTCTAGATTTGAGAAATGTTTTATTATAAACAGTGGCCTCAAGACAAGTAGTGAGTCATACCCTCATCTTTTTGTTACTAAATTAGTCGAGAATTCAAGTCCACAAGTTAAGAACCGAGTTTTGAAAGTCGAAAGTACGTGGCAAGCTAGTACCCAGTCCCAAATGTTACAGATGCTCCAGTATCACCAGAATAGAATCAGAGAAGAGCAAGATCACGAGAGAAAACGTATGAAAGACACGAAAATGAAAGTACTAGTTGCACAATCTGTTTCTCAAGACAGTCAGAAGAGGGGTCCGAATCAAGCCAGTCATCCTACAGTTCCCGTTAAAGGAACCTGTAATTACTGTAAACAGCCAGGTCATTTTATAAACGAGTGTGCAGTTCTGAAACATAATATAGCCACTGGTAAAACTAAAGAAAGACCACGTCCGCCTAGACAAGAACAAGTTTCACAGACTTCTCAGCCACAGAATGCACAACAGACAGTTCCAGCACCGCAGCCTATTGCTGCAACACAGCATGTTACACAGCAGATGTACCAGTATGCACAGTCCGAGTACCCAGAGTATCAGCCATACTCATGAAACAGCCTAGAGAGGGAGGTAGGCTTGCCTCTCATCGAGATTCCTGTAGATCAAGAAGGTCCCTATGTTCATAGTCAGGTACTAGGGAAAGACAGAAAGTTTCTGATTGATACAGGGGCAAGTAGGACCACCATCAGTCACGCCGAAGTTCCAGGGGCTCCGCTCTCAGGCTCTAGAAATGTTTCCCTTGGTTTTTCAGGAAAGCCTATTGTAAACGAGATATCTAAGCCAGTTACTCTAGAAGTAGGTCCATTGTCCCGCACTACTGATCTGTTACTTACGAAGTCATGTCCAGAAAATCTGTTAGGCATTAAAACACTGAAAGAATTAGGTGCAGTTATTTGCTGCTCCCCAGAGGGAATACGATTGTTCCTACGTGACTTCAAGGGTCACTTTGTGTTACGAGATTTTGATCCGAGATTGTCCAATGTTCCGCAGCATCTATGGGCGCAAGGTCCAACTGATGTAGGTTTTATGCAAATCACACCCCATCGTGTGACTCTCAAACCAGGTGTAGTGTTACCACGAATCAGACAGTACAGATTGCCACCTGAGGCTGTAGCAGCCTTATCCAAAATTATTGACGAGCTCATGGCTCAAGGAGTAGTTGTAGAAACTGACTCCAATGTATGTAATTCTCCGATCATTCCAGTCATGAAACGTACTGATCCAAATGCACCCCCAGTATATCGATTAGTGATTGACCTTCGAGAACTCAATAAATGTATAATTCCCCAGTATCCAGTTGTCCCAGATATCTCTTCCCTATTGACAGCCATTGATTCTGAAGCCTCATTTTTTACAGTCATAGACCTCAAGAACGCGTTTTTTAGTGTCCCCATTCATCCAGACAGCCAGTTTCTTTTCGGATTTTGTTTAAATGGAAGGAGCTATATGTTCACACGAGCTCCTCAAGGTTTCACAGAAAGTCCTAGTATTTACAGTCAAGCACTTAAGAGACAACTAGACAACATTCACATGCCAACAGACACTGCCCTGCTCCAGTATCATCCTCGACATCCCCCGTCGCAGCCACATCTCCGGACACCTGAGAGATCTGCACTGGCTCCCGGTCAACAAGAGAATCACCTTCCGGCTCCTCACCCACGCGCACAAAGCCCTACACGACCAAGGCCCGAGCTACCTCAACAACCGGATCAACTTCTACACTCCCAAGCGCCTCCTCAGATCAACCAACCACGCCCTCGCCGCCGTCCCCCGCATCCGAAGAGCGACAACAGGAGGAAGATCCTTCTCCTACCTGGCCGCCAAGACCTGGAACTCACTTCCGACCAATCTGCGCCTGACCCAAGACCACCTCTCCTTCAGGAAGAAGCTCAAGACCTGGCTGTTCGAGCAGTAGCGGCACCCCCCCCCCCCTCCCAGCGCCTTGAGACCCTACGGGTGAGTAGTGCGCTCTACAAATGACCTGATTGATTGATTGATTGATTGAGTATGTTGACGATCTACTGATCACAGCCCGTTCTGAACGTGCTTGCGAGCGAGCATCACTTACAGTCTTGTATTTCCTTGCCGAGATGGGGCACAAGGTGTCCCCTTCGAAGCTTCAATTCTGTGTCCAGCAAGTGATCTACTTAGGCCACTTACTGTCCAAGTGGGGTAGGCAGTTGACACCCGACCGTATCCAGTTAATAGCGAGTCTTCCTCAGCCCAAGACACAGAAGGAGGTACGTGCTTTTATCGGCCTTACTTCTTATTGCAGACAATGGATTCCTCAGTATGCATTTCTAGCCAAGCCACTGATACAGTTAACGACACAGGAGGCAGCCCTATCGACTGTCCTCCCTTGGACATCTGAACATACACTTAGTTTCAATGAGTTGAAGAAAGCTTTATGCCAAGCTCCAGTTCTAGCTACACCGAACTACAGTAAGCCTTTTACACTTTTCGTCACAGAACGTGAAGGAACAGCATTATCTGTTCTCACACAAGATCAAGCAGGACAATACAAGCCTTGTGCTTATTTTTCGAGCACATTAGATCCTGTAGCCCAGGCTCTGCCTGCGTGCCTCAAGTCAGTTGCAGCCACAGCACTAGCTATCAGACAAAGTGATTCCATAGTATTAGGACATTCCTTGACAGTACAAGTTCCACACTCTGTGGAAGTTCTTTTAAACCGTACACAAACTCAGCACTTGACAATTGCACGTTTAACAGGTTATGAACTGACACTGTTCCAGCCACACATAGAAATCAGACGCTGCAACGTTCTAAATCCTGCTACACTGTTACCGTCAGTTAATTCGAATCCTGCCACACACGACTGTGTGGAAGTAGTTAATATTATGACTAAGCCAAGACAAGATCTGACAGATATTCCATTACCAGATCCCGACCTGACACTTTATGTGGATGGTTCATGTATGAGAACAAGTACAGGAGAACTAGTAGCCGCGTATGCAGTGACTACTGACACTGAAGTTATTGAAACACACTGTATTGACACCCTGTCTGCTCAAGCAGCAGAGCTAGTTGCTCTGACACAAGCCTGCATACACGCTAAGAACCTGAAAGTTAATGTTTACACAGATTCACGCTACGCATTTGGAGTTGTACACGACTTCGGAGTGCTCTGGCAGGAGAGAGGTTTCATGACTTCTCATGGAACCAAGATTCAGCATGGTCTCCTTATTCAAGCTCTGTTAGATACCATACATTTACCGACATCTATTGCTATCATGAAGTGCAAAGCACATACGAAAGTTACTGACATTATTTCTCAAGGTAATGATCTAGCAGATCGCACAGCCAAGCTTACAGCACAGACTCCAGACATTTCAGTTAATCCGACACAGACACATACTCCAGATCCGACTACCTGTATGACAGTTAAGGACCCTACTCAAGATGTCATAGATATCCAGTTACATGCTACTCCCGATGAAATTAAGAAATGGTCCGAACAAGGAGGGGTCCAGACAGATCAGGGATGGGTAACGAAGGGAAAAGCCACATGGTTTCTCCCCGACTCTATGGTTCAAGTCATTATCAATACCGCACATAGTCCAGCACATTTAGGAGAAAAAGCTATGTTAGACAGTATCCAGAACATTTGGTTCAACAAGCATTTACGAGCTGCAGCGTCCCGGTGGAACAAGGTGGATTCCAGCCCCCTGACCACCCTTTTGAAGTCCTCCAGATGGATTATATTCAGATGGAGCGATGTCGAGGTTTCAAGTATGTCCTTGTAGTGGTATGTGCTTTGTCCAGATGGACAGAGGCATATCCAGTCCCAGATTACACAGCCGCGACCACTGCCAAGCAGTTGGTTCGTGAATATTTCCCCCGTTATGGACTCCCTAGGGTCGTGTATTCTGACAACGGCCAGCCATTCTCATCTGAGCTTATGAAACACGTTTCCCTTTTGTTAGGGTACCAGTGGAAGTTCCATTGTGTACGCCATCCTGAAGCAGCCGGTCTCGTAGAGAGACATAACCAGACCCTGAAAATCCGCATCGCCAAAATATGTAAAGAGAAAGGTGTAGACTGGCTAGTAGCTCTGCCAGTCGCTTTGTTTTATATGCGCATGGTCGCACATTCCAGATCAGGTCTGTCCCCGTATGAGGTCGTATTTGGCCGCCCCCCTAATATGTGGGGTACACCTAGACCTCGAAGTATTACCGATGTTTCAAGTAATATGCTGACAGATTACCTAGCTTCCTTGATGTCTGCCCTCAACTCTTGTCGTTCACAGGTTGCTGCCGCATTTCCAGACAATACCGAGGTGGCACCGTATGAAATCGTTCCCGGATGCATGGTCCTTGTGAGGAACTTTGATCGTTCAAGTCCGCTGGAGCCTCGCTGGAAGGAACCCCGACAGGTCCTCCTGGCCACCCGTACTGCCGTCAAGCTGGAAGGCAGGAAGGGCTGGGTCCACCTGTCTCATGTGAAAAGATTTTACGGACTAAAGCCTGTTTCTAAGAACATTTCCGAGAATTTAAAAGACTGCCAAAGTACTATTCTTAAGGACTGTCCCGCAAAAGACAATGATACTGAATCCTCCCTGTTAGAGAAAACTCCGCAACAGGAGTATAAGCAAAAACTAAGGTCTAGTAAAATAAGTCAGCCAGTTTGATTGTCTAAGTCCTCCCCTAGGTGAAACGGTTAGACCGGTTTCTGACATGTATAAAATAGACCCCCATAGTGAGAGAGTTAGTCAAAACTCAATCCGATGTATCGTTTTTCTAAGTTTCATATTGTTTTTCAGCCTTATGACTACCTGCACAGGTTATGCATTTTATTTGTATTTTCCAGTTTCTCATGTAAATAAGTCTGCTAATGCTACAGTAGAGCACACGTTTAGTGATCTGCCTTCTCATGAACTCTCATATCGTCTTGCTATGCGTAATAATTCCTTTATCCGCATGTTACATTATTCACACCAGACCAGCAATGCCACTAATTGTTGGGTGTGTGGTCGACTCCCCCCTTTCCAGACACCGAAGGGAGTTCTGCCACTCTTTCCTTATCCATTTTCACATAATGGTTCGTGTGGAGCATGGTCCACGTTAACGTCATCCTCAACAGATATGTCTTTTCTTAACAGTACATGTTTTCCAGACAAGCAAGGTCTTTCCCACAGAACAGGGTTAGATCTAGAAAATGAAGTTTATAATTTAGGTAATTATTCTTCGAATTTCATGGTCCTGAATGTTCAGTCTGATACTACTCCAGACTTACCTGCTATGTCAGTACTACCAGTTAAAGGCGAATTATGTGTCCGAAAGAATGGTTCCGTACATGTAGGACATAGTGATTGTACTACTATTGTCAAGTATAGTGACAGTAGGAAATCTATTTTTAAAGCTTCACGTCATTCTTATTTTGTTTGTGGTCAGACCGCATATGTTCGTCTGCCCCTCGATTGGGAGGGAACCTGTTACATTGCCTTCCTACTGCCACCAGTTTTTCTAGCCCCACCTGACTATCATAGGAATTCCCACCTAGTACATACCAGACACAAAAGAGACCTCCCGATTGTCGATTATACTGAAACTGCTCTAGAACAATATATAGATATCAATAAAGGTGTCTTCCCTTATTTAGGTACTGTCGTGAATAGTAAACTGATACGTAGATTAACGAGAACACTTGAAGCAGTAGTGATTGAGACTACTTCTGCTCTAGGTAACTTAACCGAAGAGCAATCCTTTATGAGAATTGTCGTGCTCCAGAATCGTCTCGTCCTTGACGTCATACTGGCCGATAGGGGCGGGGCATGTAGAGTCATCGGATCTAGTTGCTGCATTTTCATTCCTAATAACGCACCGTCTGTTTATTCAGCTATAACCAGACTCCATAAAATTGCCCATATGTTACACCAAGATCCAGGCACCTGGACATGGTCCGGTTGGTTCTGGAATATAATTTCCGCCTGGGGATGGAAAGTATTGTCATTTCTAGGTATTGCAGTAGCGATCATATTCAGTTGCTGCCTATGTATACAATGTGGCCCTGCGATTTGTGGCATTTGTGCTACCTCTTGTATTCCTAGTCCCAAGTCCCGTTCTAAATCCCGTTCCAAGAAAATTCGAGACGAGCAAATGATACTGTATGAAATGATAGATGGTATCATGAATATTGATGTTTCCTGATGGAAACGTAGTGACAAGGAGGGAATGTGGAAAAGTAAATTTTGCCATGTTCTGTGTCCCTACGTGTCCTCCATCATATGTTATATGTGCATGATTAATATGCATATGTATTCCCCATGTTTGGTTAAAGACGCAATTATAGTTGTGTCCATCTCTAGTATGCCAGTTTCCAGTTCTCGTGAAAGCTACGAGTATTAGGCCTATGTAAAGTTACGTTGCCACGTTTCTCAGTGTGCACGTTATTTCATTGTAAAGTCCCCGTTTCTAGGCCTCAAAAGGGCCCGAACACCAGATTCAGCTCCTGTCTCCTGAACCCTCGCTGAGGAGCGATACAGCCCCCACCTGTATCCTCGACCCTTCACTTACTTCCTGCCTCACAGTGCCCGGTTCAGCCTGGCTCTGCCTACGAGTCTGCCAAGAGTATGTTATGATTCTAGTTATCAGTTCAGCCCTCCTTCTCTGCATTCCTAAGCTACTGAATCGCATCAATAGTTTCCGTCATTGTCTAGCCTTTACGTCTCCATGCAAGAGAAATACTGTATTTATGGTCATTTAATATTCTTCATCACGCACTACATGTAGAATAATGCATGCACCAGTCTTAGAGTCTGTTAGCCTTTACCCCGATAACTTTTAGTTTATATCAACATGTTCTCTAAACATCAGATACTAGATAGGGTTTAGGTACATGTCGCCCTGACTCTCCAGACTTCAGTCTCTGCTCCTAGCGCAGAAGTCATAGCCCCCTCCATGTTTCCGCCCCATTTATGACATATTCTGTTACGTTTACATCACGTCTATGTATACGCCTCTTGTTACACCTACTTTCACCCTTATCTTTAGCGACTGCTATTGACCACACCCACTGCTCCGCCTACTGTATTCATTGTAATGCAACTGTTTTAGTATATATGCCTGTGTATTGTTATTAAATGTTAGCGCGCTCATCCCAGATCCAGCCCCGGCAGCTGTCGGGCCTTGCCAGCTCATTCCCTGTCCCCCCTGCCGGGCTCTGCCATCCTATTCCTGGGCAGGTTGTCCTGTTCCTGTCCTTTATGCTGTATTAAACCTGCAAACTCCTACTACCTCGAATCTTGACTCTTATTTATTGAGCTATCTGTTATTGCTATGTCCAGTAAAACCTAGATCCGGTATTATTTATTTATATACCACAAGTCCAAGGTTAATGATTTTGTGGTGGGAGAATGGGTGCGAATTAAAAAACCTGGTTTTCTTGTTAAAGGTTTTTCTAAGTTCTTCCCTCCCATCAAAGTGGTCAAAGTTTTTAAAAGTAGTGTAGTCACGCAGGATGGTAGAGTGTGGAATGTTCGTAGAGTGGCAAGATGTAATGATTTTAACAATGTACATAATTATCAAATTTCTGTTTCTGGAAATAGCCAATGTGGACCAAATATTGATTTCTCAAAATGTTCTCAGAATTTGGTTCAAGATGGTTTATCTGTTGCTTCTAGAGTCAAAGTTTGCAATAGACAAAGGAAAGTTCCTAACAGATATTTGGATTAAAGTTCTTTTATTTAGGGGTAAGATGTGTTACATTCAGTTATCCCTTTCCTTAATGTTTTCTATGTTTATTAATTTTGTATGGATCTGATACCTGGAATGTATGATGCGTGCCTGCATCTTACATCCTGGGTTCCAGATTCCATACTTGACTGTTATACTTGAGACCTTCATTGATAACTGATGTGCTGTGCTTCAACTTTGTATCTTCACAATAAACATTTGGATTTTCTCCATTAAATCGTCTTCCCTACATTTTATACAAGCCCATCCCCACAATCCTGCAGAAGAACAGCAGTAAAGTTACAGTCACTCTAGGGCATGGGTATTCCCAAACATTTACCCAGGGGCCGCAAAGTAGGGTCTGTGGTGTGACCGAGGGCCGCACTGATGCCTGCAGGGTACTGGCAGGGGGTCTGGGTGAGTTACGGATTGTGTAAAGAGGTCTAAAAAAATATTAAACGGGAAAGCATGTATTGGAAAGTCAATAAATGCCTACTTGTTTATTTAAAAATTTCTTCTGACTATTAGTGCTCAGCAAACAGTTAATCAGCAAGGAGGGATGAGGATTGTGCGTGTCCGTTTCTTTCCCCAAAGTAATCGATTTTTAATCAACAAAATTGGACACTTGTAACACTGCTCAACCTTTGGTTCAGTGTAAATAAGGAAACCCTCAGAGAAGTCAATGTTTGATTGGAAATTGCGGTATATTTGTTTCATCCGCCCCACACTGACATTCACGCAGTTATCATAGGGTTATTCCTATTGGTGTGTACTGCTCGCCTCATCCAGAGGCACCTCCAGTCTCGAGTGCAGTGTCCAGAGACAAAAAGTACTTCCCCACAAAAATGGTTAAAAATGAAAATGTGCGCCAAAAAATGGTTTATTGCAGGGCAAATTTTCATTAGTTAAAAAAGTAGTAGATACTCAGTTTAGGCCGAGTTACTAGGCCATGTAGTACTGCAGGGATAAAGTTGTCGACATGTTTCAGCTCTATTGGGCCAGAAGGTCTGTAGAGCTTTCGTCAGGACTTACAAAACAAAAATGAACAAACAAAATTGTATACACATATAAAGCTACTCACACAACTTGTGCGGTAATCCCATACTCATAGCAGTTATATGAGAGTTGTGTTCTTCACGATCTATGGAAGAATGTACATATTTTAGCTAATAACAGTGATTTTACGAAATTTTCAAGTGGGTAAGTGTGGATACTCAGTTAATAATTTTATTAACACTTGCATTACTCATGGAGGAATTTTCAAATGGGTAAGTGCAGTAACTCAGGTAATAATTTTATTAACACTGGGATTACTCATGCAGGGAGGGAATATTAGGAGGCTATGAATACATATTTGTACATTTTTATAGAATACGGGCGCTATGCAAACTTATCATCTCATATTTCAAAGTGTTTGGTACTGGCCGAGGGGTCTCAAGTTATATACTGTCGGCAACGGGTCGGGTGCTTTTCTATATCATGTTCATTGCGCACAGGGAAGTGTGTCTTTTACTAACTATTAGAAAACCTCTCTAAACTCTGTTGGTGCTGTGGAAATTGCGGGCGGTCAAATCTTGCTTAAAAACATTGGACTTAAACGTTCAACAGGCAAGTGTGACCAAAGGTTCTAGTCGAATGCTAGTTTCAGTACGTGCCCTTTCATGTTAAACGATAGAGAAGCAGTGTCCGCTTTTAAAACACGCAGTAAGCTCTTACCTGTCGTGTAGGAAAACTCTGCTTCCAACGGGGGATACCTTCCTGTGATGCAGAGCTGGAGTAGAGCAGAGACCTCGATAAGTATGGGAGGGGAAAATGCATCTTACCCAAGATAATAGTCGGGGATATCTTCCGCCATTACCCGCATGGAGGCTACACTCTAGCCTTGTGCTGACTCTGCCCCCGGAGTGCGGAAGTCGTGAGGTAACGGGTTTTTAGGAACCCGCCGGTGTCAGGGGAAAACACCCGAAGACCTCTGAGTTCCCTTGTTCCGGACCACAGAAACACGTAGTCTTCTAGTCGCAGTCAAAGATCAAGTTTTATAGGTAGCTACCAAGTAACACGTGTCCCAGAAGTACACCACACAGAGAGTAGGTTCTTGGGAGACTGTTAGTTTTTACAGAACTAGCCGTCTCCTTATATATCAAATATATGGCTTCAAGCAAGAATTCTTGAGTTTATGGTATGGCAACATACATATTTCTACAACAATACAAAGAGCGAAGTCATGTAAGCAAGCCCATATTTTAGATGTCCAGTTTGCTGATAGATTACCCAGTTGGACCGGGAACTCCCATCAGATATCGATGAACCACCAATAAAGGAAGGTACAACCCAGCCATAAAAGGACCATAAACAAGATACGGGGACAGGTGCGTGTTTGAAGGAAACATGGGCTGTATGTAGTGAATGGTTCGTGGAATGTTATGCGTAGATGCTATCGTATTCAGCCACTGGGCGAGGAGCTGCCTAAACAGGTTTGACCGAAGACAGTGGAGTCAGTTGGGACAGGTCAGGGGAAAGTCACGAAAGGTGGACGTGTCTATTTGGATCAAGCTCAACCTTTAATTGACTTATCGTGAGGGCAAGATGCAAGATGGATGCCGTTCACAAAATGGAGTTTAAGGGATGGGACGGAAACTGTGATTTAGGGGTGTTGGCAACCCTCGATTGTAACGCAAATACATAGGAATGATGTCCTAATCATTATCGGTTCGTAGACACCAAAATCGTCTCGTTACGTTGAGGTTTTGTGGCACGGGTATTGGACCTCGATATCGGGAAAACCACAGGGTCCGGATTTTGGGAACCACAGTCGCGCTGCAGTTTCTTTTTTAAAGGCAGTTGGGCGCCTCGAATTTAAAGATACAGAGGCAAGTCAATTTTACTCGTAGCGTGATGCAGACAAAAACAGCAGCTTGTGCTCCTGTTCACCAGGGGGGCCACATGTAAAGGTCAGGAGGGCCACAAGCCGCCCCCAGGCCATACTTTGAGTATCACTGCTCTAGGGATACTTTATCCAAACAGGTTCCTTAAAGAGGCCTGTCCAAACTGAGCATCTGCCGGAGTGTCAGAGTCTAAACAATAGTGGAGAGAAAATGTGTGTACTGATCGCCATGTGGCAGCTTTACACATTTCTGCAATTGGAATATTTTTGAGGAGGGCCGTAGTAGAGGCCTTTCCCCTGGTGGAGTGAGCCTTCGGTTTACCAGGGAGTTGTCTCTTAGCCAGCGTGTAAGACAATGTCATGCATAAATCCATCCATCTAGAGGTGGACTGGTTGGAAGATTAAAAGCCAGTACGCATGGAACCATAGTTCACAAACAAACTGTCTGATTTTCTTAGATCTTTGGTTCTGTCTAGATAAAATCTGAGAACCCTTTTGAGGTCTAGAGAATGTAGAGTCCGGACTTGAAGGATTTGAAAAAAAGGTAGGAAGAGTGATAGATTAGTTAACATTAATATTCGAGACTACCTTAGCTAAAATATTTGAATGAGTTCTAAGAACCTCCCTGTTTGCATGAAAAATTAGATACAGTTCTTTACAACACAGAGCTTGAATCTCGCTCACTCTGCGAGCAGAGGTAACTGCCACTAAGAAAGCGGTCTTCCATGACAAATGTTGCTGGGACGGGTTATGAATGGGTCCGAAAGGCAATCCATCAACTTAGAAAGAACCACATTAAGTTCCTATGGAGGAGAAAGATCTAATCAGTGGATAGACTTTTTTCAACCCTTCAAGGAAGTGCTTAACCACGGGCATCTGGACGAAAGAGACCTGTGTGGGAGATTTTCTGTATGCTGTAATAGCAGCCAAATGCACCTTTATAGAAGAAAACTGAAGGCCCGATTTGGCTAAATACAGTAGGTTGGGTGTTATCACCTGCTCTTGCCCTTGAATGGGATCATAGACATGATTGGAGCACCATACGTAGAAATGCTTCCATTTGAAAGCATACGACTTTCTCGTGGATGGTCTCGAAGCCTCTTTAAGAATATTCCCTCAGTCTGAAGACAAGCCTAGATGTCCATACTGTAAGAACCTCAGCAGCCATACCGTCAATCTCAGAGATGGAAGGCTGGGACGGAACACCTTCCCTCCGAGTTTGGATAGTAGGTCCGGACGGCACGGTACTCTCCAGTGTGGGGTATCTGATAGATGAAGAAGGTTCGGATACCACCACAGGCGAGCGCACTCTGGTGCAATCAGGATCATCCTGGTCTTGCCTCTGTAGAACTTGTTGATCACCAGAGGAATGAGAGGAATTGGTGGCAAAACGTAAAGTAATGTCACTGACCATTCGCTCAAAAGCACATTCCCTCTGACGCCTGGTTGATGGAACCTAAACGCGAAGACGCAGCATTTTGAGTTCATTGCGTACGCAAACAGGTCGATGTCTGGAAATCCCCATCGTTGGAAGATGTCTTCCGCGACTTCGTTGTTTAGCACCCAGTCATGAGCTTCGACAACGTTCCGACTTAGAGCGTCTGCATCAACGTTGAGAGTGCCTGGTAGGTGAATCGCCTAAATGGTTAGCTTCATTGCAAGCAGCCACTTCCATATGGTTTGAGACTCCTGAGAGAGGGGTCTCGACCTGGTCCCTCCATAAGTTTAGTTTATACATGGTTGTGGTGTTGTCTGTCTAAATCAACAGGGAGTTTGTCTGGATGGAAGGGAAGAATGCCTTGAGTGCAAGATGTACGGCTCTCAGCTCTAACATATTGATATGATATCCCTTCTCCACCTCGGACCACAATCCCTGTACTTGGAGAGGGCGCATGTGAGCTCCCCAACCCTGGAGCGAAAAGTCAGTGATGATCGTATGGCTAGGAAGGTCCTGATGAAACGGCACCCTTTCAGCAGGGGAGTACGTTTCATGCACTATCTGAGTGAATCCTTGGCCACCCGAGGTAGAGCCACTGTGTCTCTCCAGCGGTTCGAGGTCTGTGACCACTGATCCTCCAAAGATTGCTGGAGAGGGCGCATTTGCAGCCTGGCATTGGGGACAATGTAGATGCAGGACGCCATTGAGCCCAGAAGAGAGGACAATTGTCTGGCCGTGGGGAGGTGTGTGTGAAGGAGTGTGGGGCACTTGTTGAAGATAACATTTCCTCCGAAGGACACACGCTTGCGCTTACAGTATCCAGAGTAACCCCAGGTAATACATCTTTTGTGTTGGAATGAAAATAGACTTCTTGTAGTTGGTTTGTAGGCCTAGATGGCCCAACACTCGAATGCAGCATTGGAGGTGTCTCTGCAGCAGAGCGGGTGACAAACTTTTCAGCAGCCAGTCACCCAGGTACGGATAGACGAAGATTTTCGGCTTGCGTAGAAAAGTCGCTACTACTGCCATGCATTTCAAGAAAGTATGGGGCACTGATTTTAACCCAAACGAGAGGACTATGTACTGAAAGTGCTTCGACGCCACCTGAAAACGAAGGAATTTTCGATGCTTTATGGAAACTGGAACATGAAAGTATGCGTCCTGATGATCTATGGAGCACATCCAATTCCCTTGATGAAGTTGAGGAAAAATTTGGTCAGTCCTAGAAAATATTTATTTACCGATTCATTTGTTTAAGCGCCTTAAATCGAGTATGGGTCTGTACTCCTGAGTTGGACCTTTCTTTACAACCAGGAAGTAAGGGGAGTAAATTCCCTGTTGTTGGGATAAAGGATCTTCCTCTATAGCGTCTTTTTGTAGTATTCACCTCTGTCTGAAGTAAATGGCGTTGATGGACAGAGGTGGCATTGGTGTTGGAGGGGACTTGAATCTGAGTAAGTAGCCATAATGCAAAAATGTTGAGCACCTATTTGGCTTTTGTGATTTTTTTCCCCACTCGTCCAGGAGCTCATTACTTTGCCAGCTGTTTTGCTGAGGAGGACGTTGATCTAGATGCTCTTGTTCTTCTTCCTGGTCGACGCTGGTGATAATACGACCTGGACTGTTGCTGTGGTGACGACCAGTGAGGGGTTTGAACCCTCTCTGAAAATGCCAGTGATCGTAAGGCTGGTATCTGCGCCTGAACTCTGTATGTTTTTTTGAGGCCGACTGCCTTCGGGTGTCTAATTCTGATTTCATTTAGACACATCATCAGCATGGGTGCCGAACAGGGAGCTGCCGCTGAACGGGAGGTTCATGATCCTGCGCCACACTTCAGGTTTGAGACCTGTAAGACGCAGCCTGGCCGATCGCCTGGTACAGATGCCGTGGGAGTATCCATGTGCTGCAAGATCGGAAGCATCAGCCGCTGGTTTGTCACAAGGCTACTTTCCCGTACGATCGATTGGAAGTCTTGATGGTCTTCCTTTGGGCAGCTTATCGGTGAACCTTGCAAGAGAGTCCTATAGCGCCCTGTCGTATCACCCTTGTAGCGCGGAGGCACTAGCCATATTTATATAAGACGGAGAAGTGTTGCACATCTTCCCTACGGAGTCCATATGTTTGCTTTCCTTCTCATGAGGGACTGAAGAGGAGGCAGCCCCTGGATCTACCTTCCTAGCTGCTGCCACTATTATAGAATCCGGTGGTGGATCTGTATTAAGAAACAGTGGGTCCTGATCAGGAGCATTGTACTTTTTAATAATGTATGATGCAGCCGACCCTACCGTAGCCGGAGTAAAAAATGTTTGTAGAGCTGGCTCAAGCAGGCCCGGAACCAGAGGGAGCAGAGGCCTTGCTAAGGACCTGTGATAGTGTTCCTCAAATATTAGTTATGCAGAGGTAGCCAGCATAGTCATTTTAATGTTCAGCTTATTGGCACCCCTGCTTAGGACTTCATTGAAGGCGGTCATGTCGTCAACTGGAGACACTAACTGGCGGGGTAGCAGATAGCGTCGGTGAATAGTCCTGAACCGAAGATCGAGATGACGTAGTAGACCAGGAATTTGATCACTGTCTATGTGATCTAGATTGCCTGAGAGGTATTCGGGATCGAGATCTTCGAGTAGAAGGAGATCTCGTTCTCCTTAGAGATCTGTGTGGAGATGTTCCAGCTGTAATTCTGGATGGGAGACCAGCAGAAATTCTGGATGGAGAGTAAGTTAGTGGGAAGTCTGATCCTGGACTTCTTCGTGGGACTCTCAAATGTTTGACACTCTGCAACCACCGTGGAGACAGGTTAACAGGAGGCATTTTCTCCGGAGCCTGAGAGCTCTCCAGAGTGACTGTACGATTCTGATGCCTCGGAAAGAGGTTTCTCTTGACGTCAACCATCTGTATTTAGATGTCGATCTCCGGCTTCCCTGTGCCTCCGTCGAGGGTGAGGGGAGCCTTGGCGCTGTCATGGTCTTCGCCGTCATGGGATTCTTCTAAGATGAAATAGCCATTCGCCGCTTCTTCGATGCCGGTGAGATGTGTGGAGGTAGGCCTCAACATCGGGCCTCTTGATGCCGAACATCGGCCTGAATGTGGTGACACCGACGGTGACGCTCTGGATCACCTATATCCTTTGGCTGTGTTGGTGAGTGAATGGATGTCTCAGTGGTAAATGTGTGGGTAACTACATATGTGAAAGGCAGTATATACGAGTGTTGGAGTACATAAGTGACTACATGTGAGAGTGAGTGATTGTGAGAGGGCTGTATGGATAAGTGTGTGCTTGTGTCAGTGATTGTATAAGAGTAGAGTTAGTGACAGTATCTGTATGAATAAGTGAGGTGGTGTGTGTACAACTGTATAGGTGAGTAAATGGCAGTGTGATGGATTATTTGGGTGACTGACTAGATGTGTGAGTAACTCTATGGGTGAGTGGCGGTATGTGAGTGTCTGTATGGGTGTATGAGTGCATATATCAGTGGCTGTAATATGTGACTTCGTCAGCAGTGCATTGCTGGGGCGCGAGTTATAGTTAGCTCAGCTAACTAGAACGGCTGAATTTCTCTGGTTTTGTACGAGTTAAATGCCAGCCTAACTATAACGTCCCTGAAACCTGTGGGTTTTTCACTGAATATCTAAGGTTTTTTAAATGCTTATTCCTAACTATAACATCCCTGAAACCTCTGGCTTTTTCAGTGAGTATATATATATATGTGTGTGTATGTGTCTAGCCAAAAACATGTACGTAGTACTTTCAAACATATCTATATATACACACACACATGTATATACATACAAATACATGCCGACTAAAAGCACTCAACAGGCTAAGATACCAAGATTGGATTTTTCATTTAAGACAAAAATAAGTTTACATAGCATTTCTGTAAAATAGAACATGCACTCCTCTAGTGTTCCAAAATAGCCTTTTATTTTCAAAGAAAAAGGAAAGTCATATCAGGCAATTAGCCCATAGGCTGCCTAGATAAAACCACAACAGTAATAAACTGGTGTCATGCCTTCAAGACCTCCCTGCTCCCATCATGCTCCACAGGTGACATGGTTAGCTCTTTTTTCCGGTTCCTTGTGTGAGGATCCTGGAGAATTGTTTGTGTCAGTTTTTTGCCCTTCCTACCAAAAATTCGTTTTTTTTTTGTATTTCTCTTCTTCATTTGAAGTCTTTGACTGCTGGATACCTTTTCTAACTGTTTTCTGACAAATGTGGAAATTCTTTCCTGTCAGAAATGCCAGCATTATTCAATAAATGTCCGTCCTGTGGGATGAAAATGGCAAAATCAGACCCACAAATGTCTGTATTGTGTGTGTACAATCTTAACAAAATCCTGACAAGTGTTACTACTGCCAACATTTTTCCAGAAGGACACTTCAAAACAGAGAGAAGATCACGCTGCATGCGTTGCAGGAGAGGGGAATGGGATCAACAAGTGGCCTTAGAGGGTGCCATGCGTTCAACAAGCATTAGCAATGCAATAGGTCTCGCATTAGGAAAGTTAGAGCTATTGGTCTTGTAAATGACACATTTTTTATTTATGTGTTGGTTTTGAAAATAGCTAAATTAATAGCTTTGTCATTTACAATGCCAAGCTTCGATCCACTCCATCATCCCTGAGACCCTCTCTGCTCTGACTGCGCTCATTAGTGCTCCACTCGGATGTTCTTCGCACTAATTGAGGTGCTGCAGACATTGCAGAGATTAACTGTTCAGTGGCTTTTGCGTCGGTTGAGGAGCCCTGAACAACAGTCGTGATATGGCTCGCACAGGCTATAAAGCCACCTAAAATGACTGAGATGTTCTGTGCAGTAGCAGAGAGGTCACGTGCACTGAGGTTGTGCTTCCGTAGCTTGGTATGCTCTGTGCTCTCGCCAAGATGATGCTCTGTGATCCGGATTTTATGTGGTGTTTTTGAGGCTCAATGTGAATGAGCAACACAAGATGGTTTGTTGACGACTCTTGAGTCCAGACTAGCCGTTGTTTCTTTCAGTACGTTTGCTGTGTGATATGGATCAAGTAATGGATTATTCTGAAAGCATACAGGCGGCTCTCCCCTCTTTCACGAAGCGCGCGCAGCAGGAAGACGCACGAGCCTGGAACGGCGCTGACGCGCACCAGCCTCAAGCTTCGATCCACTCCATCATCCCTGCTGACGTTCCACATATAGAATCACTGCACACCAGGGGTGGAAGAGGCCTCAAGCTCAGAGGCACGTCGGGATTCCCGAAGCGCGTCACAAGGCCGTGTCTGCAGCCCGTGCACCTGTGTGTCAAGAATGTGTGTCAGGAACACTAGTCTAAGGCACTGTGATTCAGACGCGTGTGGGAGGAAAGGGACGGGTAACAGTAACACCAAGTAACTTAAACACCAATGGGCTAATGGAAGCTTTTCACAAGCGATCCTAGCATCCACTTATCAACAAGAGCGCCTACTGTATGCCCCACAGTAAGATTACTCTGACACCGTGGAACATCGCAGGAGCAGGCAAGATTGCATTAGAGCCTGAATCAGAAACCCACTTAAGATCATTTGATATAAGACGTCTCCAGGAGACCTGGAGCTGTGGAGAAACACCACTCATGGGTTACTCAAAATTCTATAACCCAATTGTAACCAGATAAACATAAGTAAAAAATAAACACCGCCTTCGGGTGAAGTCCGCGCTATATAAAAATGCATAAATACATAAAGAAATAAATCCCGCCTTCGGGTAAAGTCTGCGCTATATAAAAATGCATAAATAACTAAATTAATTAGTACCGCAAATCACCGCCGTCACTGTGCCGGCCTGCGACCAGGAAGTCAGGCAGGCCGGCGCGACAACAGGAAACAGGAAGTAGGAGGGCGGGAGCCTACCCCGCCTCCAACGGAAGAGCCGCGATGGGAGCCGCGTTTCAAGCACCGGAGCTGGCAGGAGCCGGAGCCGCGTTTGAAGCACCGGAGCTGGCAGGAGCCTACCCTGCGGGTGCCGAAGGAGGGAAGAAGAGTCCTGCTGCCGGGCCCTGCAGCTGAGGAGAGCCGCCGCACGAATGAAGCCGGTGAGTGGGTTGCTGAGCGGGGGGGGGGGGAGCATGTGTGCGTGCGCGCGAGTGCGGGGGGGGGCGGGCTGTGTATGTGTGTGTGCGTGCGTGTGTGCCTGGAGTGCGTGTGTGTGACTGTGGGGGAGGGGGGTGTGTGTGAGCGAGTGTCTGTGCCGTGTGCCTGTATGTGTGTGCCTGCGTGTGCATGCGCTCGCCTGTGTGTGCGCATGCAGAGGGGTGGGGGCTGCCTATATGTAAAGCGCTCTGATACCTGATTCGGTTCGGGGCTGGGAAAAAAAAAAAAAAATAAATGGCTGAGTTACTCTGTGCATGCGCGGGTGAGACGCGCGCTCCCGCGGTGAAAACTGCGAAGGAAACGCTCGTCCACATCGGTGTCCACATTCCCATTAACGGGCAACAATAGTTGTCGAGACAGACACTCTCAATGCTCACGCATTGAGAGTACGTCTGCTCGACCTAAAAAGCCCTCCTCATGTGACAAACAAGTATGCAGGGGTAGAGCAGAGAAGAGTAGAGACCTCACTCGGCCTTGCTGTCGAAAGAGATCACCGTCTAGGCAAGTACCTGACTGAAACATAGATGGCATGCATCGACGTTGAAGGGAAGATTGCCATTGAGGCAATTAGCGCCTCTGCCTACAAAAGGCAAGTCGACGTCCAGAACCCTCGCTGGAGCATGCTCGGAGGACGTAAGACCTGCAAAGCGCAAGTCGATGCCGAAAAGCGGACTTGGGTCAACGTCGGGAATGTGTGCTCATCACCACTCAGCGACTACGCTGCAGCGGTCTGCATCCAGAACTCCACCGCCGTCGGCGCATACACGGTCGGTGTCGAGAGCGTCCCCGTTGGGCGAGCGCATGTATTTGTCGAGAACTCTACCAATGGGATATAGGCAATCCAGAGAGTCACCGTCGCTGTCGCCTCATTAAGGTCACCTTTCGGCATTGAGAGGCCTACCTCCTTTTTTTAGTGAATTTCTAAGTTTATTTTAAATGCTAATTCCTAACTATAACGTCCCCGAAACCTGTGTTTTTTTCAGTGAATTTTTTAAGTTATTTAAATACTCATTTCTAACTATGCCTACATTAGGTAGGACATGCACAGAAAGAGGAAGAAAGGAACAGAAAGAAGCAAGAGAAGTGCAGAAAGAGGAAAGAGAGGTGGAGAAAGAGGAAGAAAGGTGCAAAAAGAAGCAAGAAAAATGCAAAAAGAGGCAACAGAAGTCCAGAAAGAGAAAGAAAGGTGCAAAAAGAAGCAAGTGGAGTTCAGAAAGAAGCAACAGAGGTGCAGAGAGAGGCCTACTTCGACTGTACCTTTCTACAGACTCATACAAAGTAGCCTAATCACTAATCCTTCTCCCAAGATGTATTAAACCTCACTTTTCTCTTGAAGGTTCACTATTCATCGACTGCTCAGAATGTTAGGCCTACCAAATCTAAAACAGCAATCCTAACCATATCACTGTTGTAAGTGTGACCAAGTTTGTGAAGGTCTGCATGCGTGCGTCTCTGCTTTTACCAAGTGACATGTCACATAAAAATAAACATACAAATACTTGAATACCTGGGTTTCAAACAACATACTCTGTAAATTTGTGTACAAAAAGGTAGAAGCAAGAAAAGTACAGAAAGAAGCAACAGAGGTGAGGGAAGAGGGGTGTTGAAAGGCAAAAGAAGTGTAGAAAGAAGCAACCCCATATGCCCGAGCATTCCTCTTTGCGGTCTCCCAACACCACAAGGGCATTTATCAGCCCACAGACTGGCACTATGGGAAGAGGGTGGAATCACGACTTTAGGCTCCTTATTTAATGATAGAGCTTTAATGCATCATGCTGAGCTCGTACACACATATAACATATTGAACACACTATTTGTGACCCATGGCCATATCCTACACTTTGTCCGTAAGCATTGGCTCGTTGAGCAATGTGAGCCCTCTACATTCCAATTGTTACAAGCCATTTAGTTAGATGGTTATACAGGGGCCTGAGAGAACATTGGGAAATTCCGCTGTCGCCTCTTCGGCAGAAATGGGCAACAGATATTGTACGCGCCCTTACAGACCTGTACTGGTCAGCTGAGCTTTCTGTAGGTTATTATTCTTAAGCAGTGTACTGGCCAGCTGAGCTTCCTGTAGGTTATTGTTCCTATGCAGTGTACTGGCCAGCTGAGCTTTCTGTAGGTTATTGCTCATATGTAGTGTCATGGTCAGCTGAGCTTTCTGTAGGTTATTGTTCTTATGCAGTGTCGGTGAGCTGAGCTTTCTGTAGGTTATTGTTCTTATGCAGTGTACTGGTCAGCTGAGTTTTCTGTAGGCTATTGTTCTTATGCAGTGTACTGACCAGCTTAGCTTTCTGCAAGTTATTGTTCTTATGCAGGGTCATGGTCAGCTGAGCTTTCTGTAGGTTACTGTTCTTATGCAGGGTCATGGTCAGCTGAGCTTTCTGTAGGTTACTGTTCTAATCAAGTGTACTGGTCAGCTAAGCTTTCCGCGGGTTATTGTTCCTTTGCAGTGTACTGGCCGGTTGAGCTTCCTGCAGGTTATTGTTCTTATGCAGTGTACTAGCCAGCTAAGCTTTCCGCAGGTTATTGTTCCTTTGCAGTGTCATGGTCAGCTGAGCTTTCTGCAGGTTATTGTTCTTATGCAGTGTACTGGCGAGCTAAGCTTTCTGCGGGTTATTGTTCCTAAGCAGTGTACTGGTCAGCTGAGCTTTCTGCGGGTTATAGTTCTTATATAGTGTCATGGTCAGCTTAGCTTTCTGTAGGTTATTGTTCTTATACAGGGTCATGGTCAGCTGAGGTTTCTGTAGGTTATTGTTCTTATGCAGTGTCCTGGTCAGCTGAGCTTTCTGTAGGTTGTTGTTCTTATGCAGTGTCATGGTCAGCTTAGATTTCTGCAGGTTATTGTTCTAATGCAGTGTACTGGTCAGCTGAGCTTTCCGCAGATTATTGTTCCTATGCAGTGTACATGCGAGCTGAGCTTTCTGCAGGATATTGTTCCTAAGCAGTGTACTGGCGAGCTAAGCTTTCTGCGGGTTATTGTTTCTTATGCAGTGTACTGGTCAGCTGAGCTTTCTGTGGGTTATAGTTCTTATATAGTGTCATGGTCAGCTTAGCTTTCTGTAGGTTATTGTTCTTATACAGTGTCCTGGTCAGCTGAGTTTTTTGTAGGTTGTTGTTCTTATGCAGTGTCATGGTCAGCTTAGCTTTCTGCAGGTTATTGTTCTAATGCAGTGTACTGGCCAGCTGAGCTTTCCACAGATTATTGTTCCTAATCAGTGTACATGCGAGCTGAGCTTTCCGCAGATTATTGTTCCTATGCAGTGTACATGCGAGCTGAGCTTTCTGCAGGATATTGTTCTTATGCAGTGGGAGCATGAACTTATCCATCTTTATGATATACTTTATCCATCTGGCAGGAAGGTAGCTGGTGGCACTGATGCCACAAAATATATTTTTCATCGGTTCAACTTAGTGGAAGTCACAAGTTAGAATGGATTATAGCTCAGTGGTACAGGGAGAACAATTAAGAGCATAGAATTTTGGAGGATTTCCACAGCGACAATGGAATAACGAAGGCAACCAGGAAATGATCAAGTTGGAGACACCCGTCAAGACGAGGTGAGCACTTGGCTCTCTTTGGAATATCATAACCATACCAAACTTGTGTATTTTGTTAGAACAGAAGAAATCAAACCACTGCCAGGCTCAGAGATGCAACAGAAGACAGATGGGTTATGGGGCAGAACATGGAAGTGTGGGTGACACACCCAGCCTTTGACCAAAGCAAAAATACCTTTATCTGAGCCAACACTGGGGCTGCCGTCAAATCCACCTCCATCCGCACAATCCAGAAAACCCACTTCTACCTTAGTGGGGTTGAGAACAGATTCTGTAGAAGACAAAAAAAATAGTTGTATTTCCAGATGAATTGTGTGTAATGTATTATAACAGTTGTTGAATCCGTTAATACAGTATCAGAATGCAGTGGACACCTCAGACATAAGGTCTTCCCTTCAATCAAGTTGTCACAGACTCACTATAGCGTGATAATAGCACTCTATTTCTGGAAAGAAAAACACAGACTCCAAGATCCTGCTAACAAGTCCGCACCTCATGTCTTTGCTTTGCAGACCTGGAAACATGCATGCTTCAAGAGCTCACATTTCCTTCAAGAATACCCGGATTTAGACCCCCCAGATGAATAAAAACATCCGTAGCAGACACGGAAGAGCCCCTCCTCTAAAGGGATGAAGATAAGACAGCCCTCTTACTTCTTGTATTGTGCGCAGCAACTGACACATCTAATCACTAAAGTGCGTAGGACAGGATATAAAATAGGTGGGAATAGTGGCCATTGTGCTTTCTTTGCTACAAACTGTTTACTTCAAATGCAGTAAAAAACAAGGCATTGAAAATGCAATAGGTCTCGCCTTTGATTAAGTTAAAGCCATTTGCTTTGCTAATGGTATTGTATAGCAAAGCACATGGTTTTAATAAATGAACGGCGAGATCTATTGCATTTTCAATGCTTTTTTTGGCGTCGCTAATTGCGTACACAAGCCTTGGGCAAACTGCGACAGCGATAGACTGTTCGATGAGGCGAAGGGCGCATTATCATAAGGGCGCCCTGACTCACTCCGTCTCAGCGAGAGTGACCTCCCTCGCCGCTCTGCCACGGATACTTCTGAAAGGTCATGTGTGTCTTAAGAAAACAAACCTTTCTCAGGTCTACGCTTCAACTCACCCCATAGGGGTATCATGGCAGTGACAGAAAAAAAGTGATGTTTTTGTTACCCAACTCAACTGGGCTCATGTCATCGACCTTGGAAGTATGAAAGCCTGAGAGGCCCTGCCGGGATTTCTAACAGGAACATTAATCACTAAAGTTATCATAGCATTTTTATTGCTGTCTGAAAGCTAGACACACAAGTTTGTAACTCTGCAGCAGGTGCTCTTAAATCTTAAATTATTGCTCAACGCAGCGACCCCCAAGTTAGTAGGTGTATTGTGAGCGGTTCACAGGTGTTTATGTGTATGAATGTTTGCATGTGTGTGCACGTGTGTCAGTGGGTGCTTGAGCAGGGTTGACTCGTGTTTGTATGAAAGTATGCACGTATGTCAGTGGGCTCAAGGGCAGGGTTGACGGCTGTGAGTATATATATTATTTACATGTATGCATGTGTCAGTGGGTTCAAGGGCAGGGTTGACAGCTGTGTGGGAGTATATACATGTATGTATGTGTCAGTGGGTTCACGGAAGGGTTGACAGCTGTGTGTGAGTATATACATGTATGCATGTGTCAGTGGGTTCACGGAAGGGTTGACAGCTGTGTGTGAGTATATACATGTATGCATGTGTCAGTGGGTTCACGGAAGGGTTGACAGCTGTGTGTGAGTATATACATGTATGTATGTGTCAGTGGGTTAACGGGAGGGTTGACAGCTGTGTGTGAGTATATACATGTATGCATGTGTCAGTGGGTTCACGGAAGGGTTGACAGCTGTGTGGGAGTATATACATGTATGCATGTGTCAGTGGGTTCACGGAAGGGTTGACAGCTGTGTGTGAGTATATACATGTATGCATGTGTCAGTGGGTTCACGGAAGGGTTGACAGCTGTGTGGGAGTATATACATGTATGTATGTGTCAGTGGGTTCACGGACGGGTTGACAGCTGTGTGTGAGTATATACATGTATGCATGTGTCAGTGGGTTCAAGGGCAGGGTTGACAGCTGTGTGTGAGTATATACATGTATGTATGTGTCAGTGGGTTCACGGAAGGGTTGACAGCTGTGTGGGAGTATATACATGTATGCATGTGTCAGTGGGTTCACGGAAGGGTTGACAGCTGTGTGGGAGTATATACATGTATGCATGTGTCAGTGGGTTCACGGAAGGGTTGACAGCTGTGTGTGAGTATATACATGTATGCATGTGTCAGTGGGTTCACGGAAGGGTTGACAGCTGTGTGTGAGTATATACATGTATGCATGTGTCAGTGGGTTCACGGAAGGGTTGACAGCTGTGTGGGAGTATATACATGTATGCATGTGTCAGTGGGTTCACGGAAGGGTTGACAGCTGTGTGTGAGTATATACATGTATGCATGTGTCAGTGGGTTCACGGAAGGGTTGACAGCTGTGTGTGAGTATATACATGTATGTATGTGTCAGTGGGTTCACGGAAGGGTTGACAGCTGTGTGTGAGTATATACATGTATGTATGTGTCAGTGGGTTCACGGAAGGGTTGACAGCTGTGTGGGAGTATATACATGTATGCATGTGTCAGTGGGTTCACGGAAGGGTTGACAGCTGTGTGTGAGTATATACATGTATGCATGTGTCAGTGGGTTCACGGAAGGGTTGACAGCTGTGTGTGAGTATATACATGTATGCATGTGTCAGTGGGTTCAAGGGCAAGGTTCACAGCTGTGTGTGAGTATATACATGTATGCATGTGTCAGTGGGTTCAAGGGCAGGGTTGATAGCTGTGTGTGAGTATATACATGTATGTATGTGTCAGTGGGTTCACGGAAGGGTTGACAGCTGTGTGGGAGTATATACATGTATGCATGTGTCAGTGGGTTCACGGAAGGGTTGACAGCTGTGTGTGAGTATATACATGTATGTCTGTGTCAGTGGGTTCACGGAAGGGTTGACAGCTGTGTGGGAGTATATACATGTATGCATGTGTCAGTGGGTTCACGGAAGGGTTGACAGCTGTGTGTGAGTATATACATGTATGCATGTGTCAGTGGGTTCACGGAAGGGTTGATAGCTGTGTGTGAGTATATACATGTATGCATGTGTCAGTGGGTTCACGGAAGGGTTGACAGCTGTGTGTGAGTATATACATGTATGCATGTGTCAGTGGGTTCACGGAAGGGTTGACAGCTGTGTGTGAGTATATACATGTATGTATGTGTCAGTGGGTTCACGGAAGGGTTGACAGCTGTGTGTGAGTATATACATGTATGCATGTGTCAGTGGGTTCACGGAAGGGTTGACAGCTGTGTGTGAGTATATACATGTATGCATGTGTCAGTGGGTTCACGGAAGGGTTGACAGCTGTGTGTGAGTATATACATGTATGCATGTGTCAGTGGGTTCACGGAAGGGTTGACAGCTGTGTGTGAGTATATACATGTATGTATGTGTCAGTGGGTTCACGGAAGGGTTGACAGCTGTGTGTGAGTATATACATGTATGCATGTGTCAGTGGGTTCACGGGAGGGTTGACAGCTGTGTGTGAGTATATACATGTATGCATGTGTCAGTGGGTTCACGGGAGGGTTGACAGCTGTGTGTGAGTATATACATGTATGCATGTGTCAGTGGGTTCACGGAAGGGTTGACAGCTGTGTGTGAGTATATACATGTATGCATGTGTCAGTGGGTTCACGGAAGGGTGGACAGCTGTGTGTGAGTATATACATGTATGCATGTGTCAGTGGGTTCACGGAAGGGTTGACAGCTGTGTGTGAGTATATACATGTATGCATGTGTCAGTGGGTTCACGGAAGGGTTGACAGCTGTGTGTGAGTATATACATGTATGCATGTGTCAGTGGGTTCACGGAAGGGTTGATAGCTGTGTGTGAGTATATACATGTATGCATGTGTCAGTGGGTTCAAGGGCAAGGTTCACAGCTGTGTGTGAGTATATACATGTATGCATGTGTCAGTGGGTTCAAGGGCAGGGTTGATAGCTGTGTGTGAGTATATACATGTATGCATGTGTCAGTGGGTTCACGGAAGGGTTGACAGCTGTGTGTGAGTATATACATGTATGCATGTGTCAGTGGGTTCACGGAAGGGTTGACAGCTGTGTGTGAGTATATACATGTATGTATGTGTCAGTGGGTTAACGGAAGGGTTGACAGCTGTGTGTGAGTATATACATGTATGCATGTGTCAGTGGGTTCACGGAAGGGTTGACAGCTGTGTGTGAGTATATACATGTATGCATGTGTCAGTGGGTTCACGGAAGGGTTGACAGCTGTGTGTGAGTATATACATGTATGCATGTGTCAGTGGGTTCACGGAAGGGTTGACAGCTGTGTGTGAGTATATACATGTATGTATGTGTCAGTGGGTTCACGGAAGGGTTGACAGCTGTGTGTGAGTATATACATGTATGCATGTGTCAGTGGGTTCACGGAAGGGTTGACAGCTGTGTGTGAGTATATACATGTATGTATGTGTCAGTGGGTTCACGGAAGGGTTGACAGCTGTGTGTGAGTATATACATGTATGCATGTGTCAGTGGGTTCACGGAAGGGTTGACAGCTGTGTGTGAGTATATACATGTATGTATGTGTCAGTGGGTTCACGGAAGGGTTGACAGCTGTGTGTGAGTATATACATGTATGCATGTGTCAGTGGGTTCACGGAAGGGTTGACAGCTGTGTGTGAGTATATACATGTATGTATGTGTCAGTGGGTTCACGGAAGGGTTGACAGCTGTGTGTGAGTATATACATGTATGCATGTGTCAGTGGGTTCACGGAAGGGTTGACAGCTGTGTGTGAGTATATACATGTATGCATGTGTCAGTGGGTTCACGGAAGGGTTGACAGCTGTGTGTGAGTATATACATGTATGTATGTGTCAGTGGGTTAACGGGAGGGTTGACAGCTGTGTGTGAGTATATACATGTATGCATGTGTCAGTGGGTTCACGGAAGGGTTGACAGCTGTGTAAATGTAAATGTAAATGTAAATGTACAGGAATTTATATAGCACAAATCACCGAGCGGTTTCTAAGTGCTTGCTTAGGGAACCCGTCCTGGTATTCCCCTGTGAGATAACCCCGGCAGGGTATCTGCAAGGTGAAAGCCAGGCATCCCACCGCGAGGGGCCGTTGTGGAGATTAAGCAAGCTATTGCCCAGAGTCTCAGAGTGTGAACCCGTGAATCGAGTAGGCACCGGAGCGGGAATTGTCGAGTCCATGGACATTTTAGGACTCAAGACCCCGCCGAGCCGGGAATTGAACCCTGGTCCCGGGCTGACCTCTGCTTCCAGGTCTGCCTCCTCTAACCAGTGAGCCACACTTCTCCACCTCCACACTTCTCCACCAGCTGTGTGTGAGTATATACATGTATGCATGTGTCAGTGGGTTCACGGAAGGGTTGACAGCTGTGTGTGAGTATATACATGTATGCATGTGTCAGTGGGTTCACGGAAGGGTGGACAGCTGTGTGTGAGTATATACATGTATGCATGTGTCAGTGGGTTCACGGAAGGGTTGACAGCTGTGTGTGAGTATATACATGTATGCATGTGTCAGTGGGTTCACGGAAGGGTTGACAGCTGTGTGTGAGTATATACATGTATGCATGTGTCAGTGGGTTCACGGAAGGGTTGACAGCTGTGTGTGAGTATATACATGTATGCATGTGTCAGTGGGTTCACGGAAGGGTTGACAGCTGTGTGTGAGTATATACATGTATGCATGTGTCAGTGGGTTCACGGAAGGGTTGACAGCTGTGTGTGAGTATATACATGTATGCATGTGTCAGTGGGTTCAAGGGCAAGGTTCACAGCTGTGTGTGAGTATATACATGTATGCATGTGTCAGTGGGTTCAAGGGCAGGGTTGATAGCTGTGTGTGAGTATATACATGTATGTATGTGTCAGTGGGTTCACGGAAGGGTTGACAGCTGTGTGGGAGTATATACATGTATGCATGTGTCAGTGGGTTCACGGAAGGGTTGACAGCTGTGTGTGAGTATATACATGTATGTATGTGTCAGTGGGTTCACGGAAGGGTTGACAGCTGTGTGGGAGTATATACATGTATGCATGTGTCAGTGGGTTCACGGAAGGGTTGACAGCTGTGTGTGAGTATATACATGTATGCATGTGTCAGTGGGTTCACGGAAGGGTTGACAGCTGTGTGTGAGTATATACATGTATGCATGTGTCAGTGGGTTCACGGAAGGGTTGACAGCTGTGTGTGAGTATATACATGTATGCATGTGTCAGTGGGTTCACGGAAGGGTTGACAGCTGTGTGTGAGTATATACATGTATGCATGTGTCAGTGGGTTCACGGAAGGGTTGACAGCTGTGTGTGAGTATATACATGTATGTATGTGTCAGTGGGTTAACGGGAGGGTTGACAGCTGTGTGTGAGTATATACATGTATGCATGTGTCAGTGGGTTCACGGAAGGGTTGACAGCTGTGTGTGAGTATATACATGTATGCATGTGTCAGTGGGTTCACGGAAGGGTGGACAGCTGTGTGTGAGTATATACATGTATGCATGTGTCAGTGGGTTCACGGAAGGGTTGACAGCTGTGTGTGAGTATATACATGTATGCATGTGTCAGTGGGTTCACGGAAGGGTTGACAGCTGTGTGTGAGTATATACATGTATGCATGTGTCAGTGGGTTCACGGAAGGGTTGACAGCTGTGTGTGAGTATATACATGTATGCATGTGTCAGTGGGTTCACGGAAGGGTTGATAGCTGTGTGTGAGTATATACATGTATGCATGTGTCAGTGGGTTCAAGGGCAAGGTTCACAGCTGTGTGTGAGTATATACATGTATGCATGTGTCAGTGGGTTCAAGGGCAGGGTTGATAGCTGTGTGTGAGTATATACATGTATGCATGTGTCAGTGGGTTCACGGAAGGGTTGACAGCTGTGTGTGAGTATATACATGTATGCATGTGTCAGTGGGTTCACGGAAGGGTTGACAGCTGTGTGTGAGTATATACATGTATGTATGTGTCAGTGGGTTAACGGAAGGGTTGACAGCTGTGTGTGAGTATATACATGTATGCATGTGTCAGTGGGTTCACGGAAGGGTTGACAGCTGTGTGTGAGTATATACATGTATGCATGTGTCAGTGGGTTCACGGAAGGGTTGACAGCTGTGTGTGAGTATATACATGTATGCATGTGTCAGTGGGTTCACGGAAGGGTTGACAGCTGTGTGTGAGTATATACATGTATGTATGTGTCAGTGGGTTAACGGGAGGGTTGACAGCTGTGTGTGAGTATATACATGTATGCATGTGTCAGTGGGTTCACGGAAGGGTTGACAGCTGTGTAAATGTAAATGTAAATGTAAATGTACAGGAATTTATATAGCACAAATCACCGAGCGGTTTCTAAGCGCTTGCTTAGGGAACCCGTCCTGGTATTCCCCTGTGAGATAACCCCGGCAGGGTATCTGCAAGGTGAAAGCCAGGCATCCCACCGCGAGGGGCCGTTGTGGAGATTAAGCAAGCTATTGCCCAGAGTCGCAGAGTGTGAACCCGTGAATCGAGTAGGCACCGGAGCGGGAATTGTCGAGTCCATGGACATTTTAGGACTCAAGACCCCGCCGAGCCGGGAATTGAACCCTGGTCCCGGGCTGACCTCTGCTTCCAGGTCTGCCTCCTCTAACCAGTGAGCCACACTTCTCCACCTCCACACTTCTCCACCAGCTGTGTGTGAGTATATACATGTATGCATGTGTCAGTGGGTTCACGGAAGGGTTGACAGCTGTGTGTGAGTATATACATGTATGCATGTGTCAGTGGGTTCACGGAAGGGTTGACAGCTGTGTGTGAGTATATACATGTATGCATGTGTCAGTGGGTTCACGGAAGGGTGGACAGCTGTGTGTGAGTATATACATGTATGCATGTGTCAGTGGGTTCACGGAAGGGTTGACAGCTGTGTGTGAGTATATACATGTATGCATGTGTCAGTGGGTTCACGGAAGGGTTGACAGCTGTGTGTGAGTATATACATGTATGCATGTGTCAGTGGGTTCACGGGAGGGTTGACAGCTGTGTGTGAGTATATACATGTATGCATGTGTCAGTGGGTTCACGGAAGGGTTGACAGCTGTGTGTGAGTATATACATGTATGCATGTGTCAGTGGGTTCAAGGGCAGGGTTGATAGCTGTGTGTGAGTATATACATGTATGCATGTGTCAGTGGGTTCACGGAAGGGTTGACAGCTGTGTGTGAGTATATATATGTATGTATGTGTCAGTGGGTTCACGGAAGGGTTGACAGCTGTGTGTGAGTATATACATGTATGCATGTGTCAGTGGGTTCACGGAAGGGTTGACAGCTGTGTGTGAGTATATACATGTATGCATGTGTCAGTGGGTTCACGGAAGGGTTGACAGCTGTGTGTGAGTATATACATGTATGCATGTGTCAGTGGGTTCACGGAAGGGTTGACAGCTGTGTGTGAGTATATACATGTATGCATGTGTCAGTGGGTTCACGGAAGGGTTGACAGCTGTGTGTGAGTATATACATGTATGTATGTGTCAGTGGGTTCACGGAAGGGTTGACAGCTGTGTGTGAGTATATACATGTATGCATGTGTCAGTGGGTTCACGGAAGGGTTGACAGCTGTGTGTGAGTATATACATGTATGCATGTGTCAGTGGGTTCACGGAAGGGTTGACAGCTGTGTGTGAGTATATACATGTATGCATGTGTCAGTGGGTTAACGGGAGGGTTGACAGCTGTGTGTGAGTATATACATGTATGCATGTGTCAGTGGGTTCACGGAAGGGTTGACAGCTGTGTGTGAGTATATACATGTATGCATGTGTCAGTGGGTTCACGGAAGGGTTGACAGCTGTGTGTGAGTATATACATGTATGCATGTGTCAGTGGGTTAACGGAAGGGTTGACAGCTGTGTGGGAGTATATACATGTATGTATGCATGTGTCAGTGGGTTAACGGAAGGGTTGACAGCTGTGTGGGAGTATATACATGTATGCATGTGTCAGTGGGTTCACGGGCGGGGTTGACTGGTGTTTGTATGTTTCAATAAATGCACGTGTGTTAGTGAGTTTATGGGCGGGGTTAACAGGTGTGTGTGTATACATGGGAGTACGCGTGTGGGTACCCGGGCCGCGCCTGACACCACTGACCTGCACCTAGCTCAGCCGCTGGAACGACGCCAGCAGGTACCTCTCGCTGCCCACCATGTACTGCTGGGGGGAGAACTCCTGCTCGAGGCGGGAGAGCTGCTCAGGGCTGAGATGGTGCGGATCCGCTTACACTTGCCGGCCCTGGAGCTCAGTGCCGGGTAGCAGTACTGGGGCACGGGGAGTCCTGTGAGGAACGAGAGAGCGCTGGTAAGAGACGGAAAAGACCATTGCATGCAAAGGAGTAGAGTGGATGCGACGGCCTTACACAAATAGTTTGCGCTTTCTTACAGTAACCCCAAGCATCTGCACCGTGTGCTGCGGCCGCAATTGTTTTTTATTTGTGTTCCTCCGGGATCACTTCAACAGAGTCATGGTCTAATTTGTTTTCCCAGCGTAGCATGGCTCCCATATTCTGCGCCATTGCTACATGCCAACATTTAGGAAGAAGGAACATTTAAGAAAATCGGGATGCATTTCTCCTATTGTTTTCGATTGAAGCGCAATCAATTTCAGGCAGAAGACATCTAATATAACGCCATTTTGTTTGAGGGCATAAGATAAATAAGCAACAACTATGGCATCATTGTATATATGATATTGAAAATACTTCAATTTTTAAATGATGCAACTGAGATAGAACTATAACGAGTCTGTTTGACGTTACCTCAAAGGCAGTGAGCAGTGGTACTGCCGCAGAGTTCAGATTTATCTGTTCATCGATGGTGAGGGCAAAACTGGAGAGCCCGATAGGAACCCGTCTTAGCACCTGCTTTTTAGAACTGCTACTTCTGAGCACCAGCAAGACCCAGCCCACTTAAACCCCTGCTACAACCTTCCGTGAGAGCACTCCGTTATGTGGCGCAAGTGAGACTGATTCCCGTATGCCTGTGTGTGACTGGTTAAAACTTCCCAAGACGTTCACATGCGTTACTAAGAGTAATCCCTCGAGTGATCAGTGTCTCCAAATGTTTTCCGACAAACTGGGAATTGACCCTGAGACCACAGGCGACCTTCACCTCTCTGAACAAGTGCAAGGTGGAGAAGTGTGGCTCACTGGTTAGAGGAGGCAGACCCTGAAGCAGAGGTCAGACCCGGGACCAGGGTTCAATTCCCGACGCGGCAGGGTCTTGAGCCCAAATATCCACGGACTCGATAATTCTCGTTTCGATGCCTACTCGAATCACGGGTTCACACTCTGCAGCTCTGGGCATTAGCCTGCTTAATCTCCACTACGGCCCCCCCGCGGCGGGATGCCTGGCTTTCACCTTGGGGAAGCCAGGACGGGTTCCCAAGGCAAGCGCCGAGATGCCTACGGGTAATCGAGCGCTATATAAGAACGCATAATAATAATAATAATAATAATTAATGCACTGAGATATTTTACCTGCGGATGCCCATATTTTATGAATCTCAAAACGTAGCTAGCTAGGACTTCTATGAACCAGAACCGAAAGGGCCAGCGCTAGGAGTGATGGACAGTCAGGGGGCATGTTTGGAGGGTGGGACTTAAGGTAAGGCACCCAGACACGGTGCTGTCTCTATCTCACTGCATAGGCTGCTCCTCTACCTGCCATGTCAAGACTCGGTCCCAAGCACCCATAACAGGACCACCTCCCACACTAGCTAAGGAGCTTCCACTCAGGAGGCCCCACTGCGGAGGACCATCGAGCGGTTCCCCTCGGAGCCTTGACCCACTTACCGCTATCACCATCTCGGCAGGTAGAAGCGCTTGGCAGTCCTCTCCAGTACCGCACATAACTCCTCGGCGGCCATTTTCCGCTCTTTCGATGGTCAGCCTAGGTGAGAGGAGTGTATGCAGCCATCAGCTCTCGGCGGCCGCTTCTAACCCCGCACGGGCATCTCCTGTCACTAGTAGCAGACCTACTGCCGGGAACTACCATTATGTACGACGGGTGGGGGGCGAAGAGCTATGATGATAATCGCCAGTGGCAGTTATCCCGGATACAACCAGGCACTACTGGTATTATGGTTGGGATTGTCACAGAAAACATTTTTTAGGTCTGACACGCCTGCTTTCGGCACATTGCGATATTCGTTTCGAAGGAGCACATGAAAATGCAGCTGCCTCCATTTGGAAAGAGAGCATGCCATGGCATCTGACATAGCTAAAAATAGCACGCTCGGTCTGCACCATGCCTTACATGAGCAAATTATCCAGTTATATTTCGGCTTTAATTCCGCGGCTCACAGTGCAATCTGGTTCCATGTTTGGTTAAAATTCAGCTTCGTAGCACGCGACGATTATAAAGCGTTAAGCTGCATTGTCAGAAAAATGCCCACGCGTTTATCATGCTGCTCAAGACAGAATCGGACCGAAAGAACCGCTCCCTTTCCAAATCTAGATGCTGCTTTTGGAATATAACAGGAAAAGGCACAAATGCAGGCAAATGATACAAATCGCCGGAAGAGTGCGGCCAAGCTAATTGAGGAACAAGCGCTCGCCAGGCAGCCACGGTTTATTTTTGCATCTCGCTTTCACTTTAAAGCGAAAGCCAGATAAAAAAAATAAACACACCGCGGAGCTTGTCTTTATGGGGCCATGTGTTTGAAACACATGGCCCCATAAAGGTAACCAAGCTTTTACGACGGGAGGAAGACAGACGAGCCCGTGCAAGTGGGCCGTCTGACAGAGAGAAAATTCTACGTCAGACAAAACTCTTTCCCAATGGCAGGCCACCGTTTAGCATAAACTGTGACGCCGGCCAATGGGAAAGAGGGGCGGAGCTTAAAGCCCGATACTGAAGCTCCCTCAAAAACATAAAATCTCGCCAGCGAGACTGCGCATGTGCACAGCCCACACAGGCGAGACCAAAAAAAGTCTACAAAACACAAGACTGCCAGAGTGGCTCGCTCCTCGCTTCAGGCAGAGAGGTCGCTCCCAGTGTCTCTTGCAGGCATCTGGTATTAGTCGCGCTGCACTGCTTAACTTGCCTTTAAAAACGCTTTCTCATTGCCTGCTGTGTTAATTATATCGTAGCGCTGCTGTGTTTAGCTGCTTACTGTGCAATTCATACCATTTCCTTGTGTGCTTTAGATCCTAGCGCCGCTCCGCTTGACTGGTCAAACTGTGCAATTTGAATTTGTTTTTGTCACATTTCGCCAGCTGTGTAGCTTATTTTGCGCTCTGCCTCGCTAGCGCTTGATTGTGTAATTGCCCTCTGCTGTTGTAGCCTGTTAGCGCATTTGACTCCAGCGCTCCGCTCTGCTCCCCCCTCCGCCTCCATTTTGTTTGTTGTTGTCCTCGTGTGCCCGCCCCGCCTCCCAGCTGAGACGCCCTCGCCCCTCCCCCTCCACTCTCCATATATGACAGGAGTTCCCGCGCGCAGCGTTCACGCGCAGCGACCGCGCCCAACCCGCGCCGAAGGTGCGCCAAAGGTAAGCCCGTCTACGCCCGTCCGCGCCTGGACCGCGCCCAGCGCCAGACCCCCTGCCCCTCGCGCTGCCCAGCCCCCCCGCACTACCTACGATGCCGCCACCCTCCTAGCCCTTAACCCCGGTCGCGCCCCCAACTGCGTTCAAGCCGCTCCTGGACGCACCCATGGACCGTTCTCCTGCTTCTCCTGCAAATTTAGCGGCACCGACAACATCTCCGCTACGACCACACCACAGATTCCCGACCCCAACCACCTACAATGCATCCTTCTCAACACCCGCTCGGTCCACAGGCACGCCATTGACCTTTGGAACCTACTAGACACCATCTCTCCTGACGTCGCCTTCCTAACGGAAACATGGATGAACGCTTCATCCGCCCCTGACATCGCCATCGCTATCCCTGACGACTATAAGATCACACGCAAGGACCGCACCGACCATACAGGAGGAGGAATCGCTATCGTCCATAAGAAATCCATCCGCATCTCTACCAGCTCCGACGCCAACCTCGCTAACTCCGAACACCTTCACTTCCAGATCCACATCGACCCCAAGACAACTCTCAGAGGCACCCTCCTCTACAGACCACCAGGACCCCGCGCAAAATTCAGTGAAGACATCACGGACTTCATCACCCCACACGCGCTCCCCTCCAAAGACTACATCCTTCTGGGAGACCTCAACTTCCACCTTGAAAAGATCAACGACCGCAACACCGCCACCCTCTTAGACAACCTCGCCAACCTCGGACTTAAACAACTGGTCACTTCCCCCACCCACATCGCAGGTCACACACTCGACCCCATCTTCACCTCCAGCAACCATGTCTCCTTCAGCCACACTACGGATCTCCTCTGGACTGACCACAGCTGCGTTCACTTCACCTACAACAAGCCGAAACCCATCACCCACCTCCAACCAACTCTACAAAGAAACTGGAACAAAATCACCACGGATCAGATCTCCACATCGCTCCTTCGAACCTCCCCAGCCCTCTCTTCTAACGCCAACGAAGCCGCCTCCAACCTCTCCCTTTGGTTATCCAACACCGCCGACACCTTAGCACCACTGAAAAAACGTCAACACAAACTTGGCAACAAGAAGGCCTCATGGTTCAACGATGATCTCAAGAAGTCCAAGAAACTGTGCCGCTCCCTTGAAAAGGCCTGGGAAAAAGACCCATCCACCATCAACAAGGACGCCTTCAAAAGCGCCACCCGTACTCACCACCAACTGATCCGAAAAGCCAAGAAAACAGCATTCAAGGATCGACTTGACAACAACGCCCACAACAGCAAGGAACTTTTCAACATCGTCAAGGAATTTTCCAACCCCTCGGCCAACTCCAACGACATCACCCCCTCTCAAACCCTCTGCGACTCCCTAGCCTCTTTTTTCCACAACAAGATTGCTGACATCCACAACAGCTTTGACAACCAACCCGGAAGCCAACCCACCCTACCATCTGCTGACCATCTTCCCCCCGTAAACACCCTTAACGACTGGAACCCAATCTCCACCGAGGACACCATCCGCCTGATGAATTCCATCCACTCTGGATCCCCCACAGACCCATGCCCTCACCACATCTTCAACAAAGCAGACTCCGTCATAGCTCCGCACCTCCGAGACGTCATCAACTGCTCCTTCAACTCCGCTACCTTCCCAGAAGACTGGAAACACGCTGAACTCACCGCCCTTCTGAAAAAACCAACAGCAGACCCCACCGAACTCAAAAACTACCGCCCCATCTCGCTTCTTCCATTCCCGGCCAAAGTCATCGAGAAAGCCGTCAACAACCAGCTCGCCGCCTTCCTCGAAGCCAACAAATCACTCGACCCCTCACAATCTGGCTTCCGAGCCAAACACAGCACTGAGACCGCCCTCATCGCAGCAACAGACGACATTCGAACTCTACTGGACAATGGAGACACAGTCGCCCTCATCCTCCTCGACCTCTCTGCAGCCTTCGACACAGTCTGCCACAGCACCCTTTTACAACGCCTCAGAAACATCGGAATCCAAGGAAAAGCACTGGAATGGATCACCTCGTTCCTCACCGGAAGAACCCAGAGAGTCCGCCTCCCACCATTCAAGTCCGAGGCCTCTGAAATCATCTGCGGCGTACCTCAAGGATCCTCACTCAGTCCCACCCTCTTCAACGTATACATGAGCCCCCTCGCGGCCATCGCCTGCCAACACAACCTCAACATCATCTCTTACGCGGACGACACTCAACTGATCCTTTCTCTCACCAAGGACCCCAGCACCGCCAAAACTAACCTACACGAAGGAATGAAAGAAGTCGCCGAATGGATGAAACAAAGCCGTCTGAAACTGAATTCAGACAAAACAGAAGTCCTCATCTTAGGTACATCCCCCTCTGCATGGGACGACTCCTGGTGGCCGGAAGCCCTCGGAAAAGCACCCATCCCGACAGACCACGCACGGAACCTTGGCGTCATCCTGGATTCTTCACTCTCCATGAACAGACAAGTCAGCGCCGTATCCTCTTCCTGCTTTAACATTCTTCGCATGCTCAGAAAAACATTTCGCTGGATCCCCTCCGAAACAAGGAAAACAGTCACCCACGCTCTAGTCACGAGCCGACTGGACTACGGAAACACCCTCTACGCAGGTACCACCGCTAAACTCCAGAAGAAACTACAACGAATACAAAACGCCTCAGCCAGGCTCATATTAGACATCCCACGCAACGAACACATCTCTGGTCACCTTAAAGACCTCCACTGGCTACCCGTCAATAAGAGGATCACTTTCCGACTGCTTACCCACGCACACAAATCACTCTACGACATCGGACCAGATTGCCTCAACTCTCGACTGTCCTTCTACTCCCCCTCCCGCCAACTTCGCTCTTCCAGCCAAGCCTTCGCCACTGTACCTCGCATCAACAAGACCACCATGGGAGGCAGATCCTTTTCATACCTGGCTGCCAAAACATGGAACTCACTCCCCGCTTACCTTCGCCTCACCCAGAATCACCTAGCGTTCAGAAAGCAGCTTAAAACGTGGATATTTGACAAATAATCCTCCTCCCCTTCCTAAGCGCCTTGAAACCCTCTGGGTATGTAGTGCGCTATACAAATTTTATGACTTGACTTGACTTGACTTGGCGCGTGGTGCTGACCGAGTAATCTTCTCTTTATGCTGCTCCACTCTCACCCCGGAGAATTAATGGGTGAGCATGGCAGAAAGTGCTTCATGCAGACATCCAGTGGACACAGGTGAGGCAGAATCAATTCCTGCACACTTCGCTATCTTGACTTGAGCTCAGTGCACAGCATGAGGGAAAGAAATCAGATTCATTTGTCTCGGGAAGAGTTTAAACAAATGGTAAAGGATCTATGAACCCAACGCATCATAGAACCTTTAGAGTCATCCCAGTGGGTGGCTTCAATCATAGACGCACATAAAACAAGCATTGGCATAGCCAATAGGTCTCGCCTTTGGGACCTTATAAGTGTTTAGCCATGCAACAGTTGATGTTGTTGCAAGAAGGATATTGTGCTAGATAACTAAACACTCATAAGGCCTTAGAGATGAGACCTATTGGCATGACAATGAGAACAAAGTATGAATACCGTAAGTGTGTGGTTATACAAAAGATTCTCAAAAATACAGTGACATATTCCATATAAATACTTATAAAAAAACATGTGACAATAGACGCGTTTAAAAAATGCTCAGCCTATACAAGGGAGTATGTAGAACTTGTTAAGGAGTGCGTTCAGACAATTAATCACCCGCCTTCATGTGTGTGCGAGGATGTTAGACCCTGGTTGGGGAACGCGTTCTGACTTATAGTCATCCACCAACATGAATATGTGTTCAATTGCTGGGGGGGTGAGCTCAAGCTTGATAAAGTCTAGTGCCTCTGAGTGTGTGTGTTGGTTTCTAATCCTATTTACAGCGAACCTATACATTCTGTGAGCGACCGCAGGCGGTACCAACGTCATAAAGAAAAGTAGATGAAAAGAACAAGCGAAAGTGTGCTCAGCACATGTACATACCATTAGTGTGAGCCCAGGCCCACCGTCAAGGGAAAACTGTGGGAGGCGGGACATGGGCGATGAAAACAGAGGATGAGAATGCGGGAAGGCGGGTGCGGGAGAGACAGGGGGTTTGGAAAGAGGAGGGAGGAGGGGCAGCGTCATCTGTCCGTACATAATAAGTAACGCCTCCTACCAAGTTGCCATGCCCGTATATGGTGGCGCCTAGGAATATACGCATTTGCAGGTGGGGGAGCCGTCCACGTTTTGGCTCCACAGGGGGCAGAGAGTTCATACTACCAAGGATATGGCCCATCGTTAGTGAGATGAGGTTGGCCCCATGCAGGGTCTAGGTAAAATAGGGTCCAGAGAATGGGTGGCTCCTGTAGGGGCTCCCCAAGAACAGTTGTAAATTGTGAGCGTGGCGCAAGAGTGTGCTGGCTGCGCGCAAAGGAGAGGAGAAGACTCACATACGTGATCCGGCACTGCTGGGGGCACGGTGGGTGCTAGGGGATAAAGGTGGGTTATGTACGTAGTGACTTAGGATAGCCTGATAAGCGAGACCACAGGGGAAGGGGAGAAGCCCACATGTGTGAACTGGGCAAGAAAGCAAACGTGAACTGGGGGAGGGGGGAGACAGGAGTACAGGCGTTATCGCGGCTTGGGTCTAAGAAGAAATTAAAATTGCGAAAGCAATCCCAGAATAAAGGGCAAATAATATCGAAGGGATATGTCAAGGGCGGCAAAGGATAAACACGGATAGTCTGGGTGCCGAGCGTGTTAAAGGCAAGGATCTTATCGCAGCACATATATAAAGCTTGACTATGGGGCACAAAGAAAATAAAAACAATAAAAGGAAGAGGGAAATTGGAGCGTGATCCCCGCCAGAGACCAAAGTAAGATATCAGTCCGAGCCTTGGTGCCGAGCAGTCAGATTTGCGGGAAAGCCGGCAGCGAGAGGACGTACCTGAATAACTAGCAGCAGCCGTCGGCTCCGTTCGTGTGAATGGAGTGCCGGATTGGGAGCTGTAACTTATATGTTAAAAAGCGCAGGGAAGTGTTAGTGGCGTGCGTGATGTTAAGGAGCACAGTAGGAGAGGGTGAGGTCTACTAGTGGCTAAAGGAGAGGCGGATGAATCAGAGCCTAAGGTTGTGCGTCTAGTCAGTGGCAGCGTCAGCACAAGGGGATGCAGTGAGTGGAAAAGGAGTAGGATAAATTGGCGTTCCCGTTTGCAAGTCAGAACAATATCCAGTGTCAGTACAAGTAAGGTACTGGGCCAGTGACCCAGTGGGGGCAGCACAAGTCAGAAAGAGGGGAGGACTGGGTGTGTGCTCAGAATCGGCACTCCCGTTTGCAACTGAAAACACTGAGCAGTGTCAATACAAGTAAGGTACTGGGCCACTGACCCAGTAGAGGCCGCACAAGTCCAAACAAGCATTGGCCACGAAAGTCATCGCGATCGCTGTAAAAGCGAAAGTGATCGCGAAGAAACACGCAAGGGATGCGCACGCAAGCTCGCGTGCTTGTGCGCGTTCTAGTAAACTGGTCGCCGCTTTGGGAGCACTTCCCAAAGCCCTACTAAATGTCTCTCCGAGCAGCGCATGTGCGCTGACTCAGCGAGACCTAAAAAATCAGGTGACATCAGGCTCTATGCAGACTTGAGAACCTTGAACGTTAACATTTTAGTTAACTGCACCTCCTACCTAGGGTACAGGAAATGCTAACTGACTTAGGCAGTGCAAAGTGGTTTTCAGTCATTGATTTGAGATCTGCTTACCATGAGATTGCTTTAGATGAGGCCTTTCCAGAGCAGATTGCTTTTGTCAAACTCTTTGGTGCCTACAAATATCTAAGGCTGCCTTTTGTGCTGGCATCACCTGCCAGTGTTTTTCAAAAGCTTATGGATGTTTGTTTGCTGACATTAAAGGGGTCCAGGCCTACCAGGACGACATACTGGTCTTTGCAGATTCTCTAGACGAACACCATATCATTCTTACAAGAAGGTAGTAGCGTTCCCAACTTGGGAAAGGACAGCACATCAAACAGGAGAACAAATATCTAAATGTCGAGTAAATGGCGTGATAAGTAAGCAATAGCTGTAGGTAAAACCACTTGGCACTACCCAAGTCAGTTAGCATTTCCTGTATCCTAGGAGGTAGCAGTCTACTAAAATGTTAACGTTCAAGGTTCTCAAGTCAGCAAAGAGCCTGATGTCACCTGATTTTTTTATGTGCGACTATGATTGAAGCCACCCACTGGGATGACTCTAAAGGTTGGATGATGCGTTGGGTGCATAGATCCTTTACCATTTGTTTAAACTCTTCCAGAGACAAATTAATCTGATGCACCTTGTGAACAAATGGTTTAGCATTAGGTTTGAGTTTGGTTGTGGTGAACAAAACTCGACAGTCCCAGCCTGTTCACTGAAGAGCTTCTTGTTCTTATCTAGAAGGGTCTCAAGTGGTTCCTCCAAGCTACAACAGCTTCTCACGCATGTCACCTAGCATAAATGAAGTGTCTGAACCAGGTACAGACACATTTTGGCCTGGTCCTGCCAGCCAATAACGTTCTTACCTTTGAAGACAACGTACACTTTGGTAAAGGTTTTCCTACCTAGACGCATCTTTGCTGTAAAGAAACCTAGCATATCAATGGGTTTCTCACCGAATGTATTCGGATGAATACCAGGTGAGATAGAGCTTCCTCTTGACCTCATTTATCATAGAAAGTTGTGTCTCAGAGAATAGTAATTTGCGTGCCTGAGTCCGCAATTAGCTGCAAGGAAAAATCATCAATTATGGCATCACAAGTAGGACCTTTGACAGATGTGCATACCATATTACAATCAACGGTCAAAACTACACTGCTGATGGAATCTGTGCATGAGCCAGCTTCCACTTCAATGTTGCTAACGTGCATGGGATCTTAGCTACTCCTGCACACCACTTGGAAGTGTCCTTACATTTTGCAAGATCTGCAACTTTTGCCCACTGAGGGGCAACCAGTACAGTTGCTACCAAGGTTCTTGGATCCTCATCAGTAACAGTATGTCAAGGCCTTCTTTGTATTTCATCTCTATACAAAAGGCTTTCCTATGCTCGGAACTGCACACAAAGTAGCATTTTCTTGTTCTTGATCTGTGCTTGACATCAACCTGACAGTGATGCAGGATTTGAAACTTTGAGGATATTAAAGATCTTTCTATGCTCTTGGCCAGGTCCAACACTTCATTAAGGGTAAGGTTGCGACAACTGAGTAGTCGCTCTGAATCTTCCTGAAAGCACAATTAAAAATGAACTGGTCAGGGCGAGGGGGGCGCTAGAGAGCCTGGCGCAAGATGGCCGCAGATTAGTGCTGCTCTGCGGACCGGGGTAATCCTGATCAAAGTGACCACCCGACACACGAAAAATGCACCCCACATTGGGGAAGAGGAGGTGCATTGTTTGTGCCCTGCAGCATGACCAGTCACAGCGCCACGACAACGAATTGCCGTAAGTCGACGGGCCATAAGGGGTGTGAAGAACCATAAAATGGCAGCCACCTATGGAGCTGTGGCGGCGATATACTACAACTAACCAGCCCAGCGGGGCATTGCGGTGAAACTCGGGTGGCCGCACAAGAAGGTGGCTGCCGGCTGAATCACAGAGACTGCCGTCAACTTTCCAGAGGTGCAGGGTGACTGCTGAGTCCAATCGGAGAACCTGGGGTGCAGTGTAGGCAGCCTGCTATAACCAAGCTCTGTGAGGTGAGCCGCTGCCGCAGTGGGTGATGCCTGGAGCGATGTGGGAACCGGCCAGCAGAAGAGAAGTGAGGGAGAAGTAGGCGACCACCCGCTGCGGTTCCCGGCTCTCTGGAGAGAGGCGAGGCAACTCAGCTACGGAGGGGGGATGGGTGCTGAGTCGCGAAGGACTGGCTGTGCAGGCTCTGGTGGGACTGCACATAGGCATTGACTGTAGGGCCTGATAGGGCCAGAATCTGGCGCAGAAATTGACGAAGGTGTGCCAGCCTGTGGTCCCGGACAGCCCTGCACCTCGGGAGGTCAGCCAACGCTGTCAGTGCTAGACTACACCAATGAGTTGGGCCTACTACGCATTGTAAACACAGAATAGCCCCTTCCCCCCCCAGGAGCTACTGAGGTGGGGCCCTCTACGGACAAACGGAGTGGGGACTAAAACAAACAACGAAAATAAAAACATACTAAGAAAATAATAAAAAAGAGAATACAGGGCTGTATCCCTGGCCCTGCAAAACGGAGAGGACCCACAGGTGGCACCGGTAACAGCAGGCTGTACATTTGAGCCCATTGGCAAAATATAGGTAAAATGGACAAACAGTCTTGCCTCACCTTTGAGGCCAAGCGAACCGCAAAGCCCCATAGGCCAGTCATGTCAAACTCGGAGCACAGTCCACAGTGTTGCCTGCAATCTATAGATGGAAAAATACACATGCTAAACCTACGTATTGACCATATCGTGGCCAAGCCAAGAAGAATAATAATGGGAGGCAGAAGACAAGTTCCAGAGCACCCAAGAGAAATGTCTCAATATGGAGAAAGTTTTGGAGATTATCCAGGCCAAAAATAAAGACCACAAAGCAAGGTCACGCCGGAACAATCTTTGGATTACTGGGGTTCCTGGTGGCGATGCCGGACCCAGGGCTCCCACGAGCCTCATTATAGCGCAGGTCCAGAATTACAACGATCGACACCGTGTTGCGTCTCTCCAGGGAGCAACAGGACATCCAACACTAAGCAGACGACCTTTCCTTCTTTCCAGACTTTATAGCAACCATGAAGGCCGCTCGCAGGGAGTACCTCCCAGTGAAAAAGAAGCTACAACAAGAACGAATTGAATAAGCCATGCTATAACCAGCTAAACTGAAATATGACTATCAAGGTAGCCAAAAAGCATGCACCACCCCTAAGGCAGCTATAGATTACATGAAACAAATCACCGCGGGCCAGAGACCTCTGTAGGACCCACAGACCTGATACATCATGAGGTCCGAGGGGCAATGGGTGCGGACTTAACACACCAGCCACTCTTGTTGGCTTGCTGGGGGCACAGGACGCTCTTATTCCAAACAGACATGGACTGGTGAGATAGTTGCATTAAGTGTGAACATATGATATGCGAGTATAGCATATCTGGAGTGGGAAGCCGTTTTGGGGGATGTGAACGCAACACCAAGATGACGGAGCAAGGCATGGATTTGAGCCTGGTCACATGGAAGGGTAACTCACATCAAGACTCCCATCTTGTAGAAAGTGGATTTCTGTGCAGTAACCCCCCTCCACTTGTTGCTAGAACTACTGATGCACTTTGACTTGATGTGCCCTGGGTCCCTGCCATTCAAGCTCCCAGGGCTTGTTTTCTTTCCCCAAAACTGTACGAAACCCAATTGGCACTCTCTGCCTCAGGTCAGTCCCATGTAAATGGAACCCTAGGTACCCAGGGCACTGTGGCCAGGCGGGCTGCAGCATTTATTGTGTAACCCTTAGAGGTCCTGTACCGTTACACTCACACACTGTTTTGGTGCAGAACAATGTTTACAATACTGTAAGTCAAATCAAAGTACATTTAACATTCAATCCAAACTGTTTACAAACTGCATTACTACTGTAAAGTATTTATTGCTTACCTGTGCCAGGCTTGCTTGGTTCTAGAAAATAAAATAACTAAAATAATATTTTTATGCAAAAACAATTGGTTTGAAGTTCAGTCTTTGAGTGTGTGAATTCATTTGCTGACTGAGTGTGTGCAATAAATGCTTAACACTGTCCCCGGATACTGCCTTACTGCTCGACCACAGTACCACAAATAGAGAGTAAGGTTCTATCTAACTTTATCTCTGTCCACCTTCACTTTGGTATAGTATACACAGAGCCAGCTTCCTACACCTCTTAACAGTCCCACTGAACAATATCTATTTACTTGTTCACTGGTCACCTCCGTCCACTGGGAGGTTACTTGGATCTCTAGCCGCCCCATGCGGGTGAACCCCTTTTACTTCTGTTAGTTTTGGGGTATCTACTGACATTGTGGCGAACCCCTCAGATGCTACTAGTCATATCCGTTTTGTTTAATTGGTGAGAGAGCTTTACCAAAGTTGGAAAGCTGTAGTGGGAGGGGGGTAAGTGTTTTCGTTTTGTGTTAATTGCATACAAATGCATGCATAATGTTATTGTCAGGTACAATGATTTGTTCATAATCGCTACGACCATGCAGGATGATGGAGTCTAAGAAGGTAGCTGGGGCCCCAAGGGCTGATCCGCCGGTTCTGCTAACGTGGAACGTAAGAGGAGTTATTAACCCTAAAAAAAATAGTCAGGTACTAGCTTATGTCGACAGACACAAGGTACAAATAGTGCTTTTACAGGAGACGCACCTCAAGGGCAGCGATGCGGAGGTGATTGGTGCAAGATGGGCAGGTTGCCGCGTGGCTTCTTACTCTACATATGCGAAAGTAGAGAAGTGTGGCTCAATGGTTAGAGCGGCAGACCCTGATGCAGTAGTCTGGCCGGGACCAGGGTTCAATTCCCGCCTCGGCGGGTCCTGGGCTCACTCTCCCCGGACCTGATAATTCTCGCCTCGGTCCTATTCTAATCATGAGTCCCACTCTGCACCTCAGGGCAATAGCTTTCTTAATCTCTACAACGGCCCCAACAACGCTGAGGATGCCTGACTTCACCTTGGGGGTGCCCAGGAGTGGGCTCCTCACAGGGAAAGGCCAGGAAGGGTTCCTCGGCGGTATTCGTACAAGCGCCGAGATGTCTACTGGTAGTCGTGCGCTATACAAGTGCGTAATCATTTCATTTCAAAGGCGTTATCGTATTGATAAAGAAGAGAGTTCCCTTTGAGGCCACATGCTTGGAAATAGACCAGCAAGGCATTGATGTCATATTACATAAAGACCATTATCAACAAGTACGGGCCTAATGAAGACGATCCTGTCTTTTTTACACATGTACGGCAACAGCTCAATTCTTTGATGTCATCAGCTGTTATTTGAGGGAGGACCTGAATTTATGTCTGGACTCGAATATGGACCGATCTGCTACAGCGGATTGGCAGGGAAAACAATCAGAACAGCTGATGCGAGGAGAAATGGAGGACAATGGTCTCATTAACATTTGGAGGTTTAGAAATCCCGAGATGACAGAAGGGACATTTACCTCATCGGTCCATTGATAATGGTCCCGCTTAGATTACTAGTTGGGACAAGGAAGGTGCAAACTTGGGCGCGGGACATCAAGCATATGCCCAAAATGCTGTCACGCCTGTAAAGATGGCGCTGTCTATTCCAACTCATGTACCCACACAGTTCCAGTGGTGCCTGCACCTCACGGCGCTACTGGATCCGGTATTCCGGGACATAATACGAAAACCCATAAATTAATACTTCACCCTAAATACAAAGTGGATAGTGCGGGGGTTCTATTGGAAGAATTCAAAGCTACCAAACACGGGGTAGGTGAGGGCACATAAAAAGGCATACTAAGATATCGGCACACAGCTTCAGAAAATAGAAAGTACACTGCAGCAGTTAGAGCACGACTATGAGACCACTGAAAAGGCTAGCACCCTAGGGGCCAGAAGAGCCCATAACACAGGATATAAGGCCTCTGCGGCACAGGAAACCCTTTATCTCTCTCGTCGACATGTGGCCCGAGCGTATGGGGAGGGAGGGAGACCAGGACGCCACTTAACCAAAAAACTGAAAGAATAGTGGGTACACACAAACATAATTATTGTTAACAAACCTGGCGGCACATCCGGCTTTAGCACAGAGGCGACTGCGGCGGAATTCTCATCATACTACACACAGCCATAAAGTTCCCCGGAAGCACATCAGCATCAAAGATCTCTGAGTATCTGGACGACATCACCTTAGTATGGCTCACACAGGGCGAGAGAGAGTACCTCTCCTAACCTATCAGGGTGGACGAAATTAAGGATATTAAAATTGTTGGTAAATGATACAGCTCCTGGCCTCGATGGCCTACCTGGCGAATTTTATAAATAATTTGCAAAACTTCTGGCCTCGCATCTACACAAGATGTTTGAGGAAGCATACACTAAGCGAACATTGCCTTAGTCACTTAAGGAGGCACTCCTGAAACCTGATAAACCTTATCGACCGCTGTCACTTCTCAACATGGACATGAAAATTCTTGCTAAGATACTGGCCACCGGACTCCAACCACTGCTCTACAACATGATTTTACCTGACCGATCCGGGGTTATATCCACCCGTTCAACAGAGCAAAAACGACGCACTATCTTTGCATTATTCCATCAGCTAGACCCCTCTATGATAGCACCTGCAGTCTTGCTAGACGCCGCAGAAGTGTTTGACTCTATTGAGTGGACCTATATGTTCACTATCCTGCAGAGGATAGGTATCCCTCCGGCTTTCATACACTGGGTCTGCCTACTGTATACTGACCCAACGACCTGGGTGAGGGTAAACAGCGTCACATTTGCTGCAATACAAATACACAGAGGCGTGAAACAAGGATGCCCACTGTCGGCGATCTTATTTGCATTGGCACTGGAACCTCTGGAATGAGTAATATGCCAAAGACATGCCGCAGTCGCACTACGCTTTCGCCCACTGGTGATCTCGATGTATACAGACGATATGGTCCTCTATGTCCGAGATCCAGAGGCACGACTAGCACAGATCATCCGGGAAATATATATTCGATTTGAGCAAATGTCTGGTCTGAGCATAAACTGGACTAAGTCCTATATAATACCCTTTACCACTAGCACTAGGACATACAAATTAAAATTCCAGCTGGAATGGCGCATGTACCTAGTGAAGTATCTAGGTATTGTAGTGTAGTTCCTATTATCCCAATAGGCTCTGCGCATTGGAATAATACCTTCAATAGTATAGGCCTAGACCAGACGTTAACTAGGTCTACTACTGTCGATATTAGACTTAAAGTTTTGGGTTTGCCAGCTTGCTCAGAGTTCACTAGAAACTTTCTCGAATAGGCAAGGAGGGTCTGAACCTCCCTGGGTAGACAAGAAGGGATTTAGTTTCTGACAACCATAGAACATGACAACTTTGCTCTCCCCTAATCAAGAGTGTATCTCTAGAGTCGTGTGAAAACAAAAGACAACTTATTTTACTCGGTCAGTTCAGTGCATTCTTAGTTTCACCAGATTGTAGAGAAAAGGAAGAGACGGGCGTGTTCAATAAAAGATGTTATTTATTGATCAGTCTCTTTTCTCGTACAAGAGAAATGGATCGCTATTATTGCAATACTTATAGTTAAGTAAAGTGCATACAGTAACGACAGAATTATAAAATAATACTGTAAAAGCATTGATATGGTTTCTGAGCCATATGATACTTAAAATGGATAAAATAGATACATACATATATACATTTGACTAATCGTACTCAACTGGTGCTTCTAACCACGCCTACCCCAGTGTACCTGACCTAAGCCTAATACGTAGCCGGGAGTCGATAAGTAGCAGTTTAAGTTAAGTTTGTTTTGCCAAGGGACTGACTCAAGAATTCTCTGCAAGGGGTTATTCAGTTTTGTACCTGGGATCTAGAAGGTTGGAGGGCTGGTATCTCTTATCCCAGGTCTTGATATTCCAGCTGCCTGCGAGGGCGTCTTGGAAGCGCCGGAGCTGGATTTCTCGGCAGGAGAAAGGCAGCGTTTCCTTCTCAGCGCGTCAGAAAGGCGGGGCAGCGTCTGTGGGCTTCGCTCTCAGCTGGGCTCCTCGGCAAGTCTCGCTGCTCCGATCTCGTCACCACCGCGTGTGTTTGCTTAAGGCAATGTCGGTAATATTTATACCTGAAAGGTGCCGAGATTGACGTAAGGATGGACATAAATACGTCAATAAGGATGTCATACGAACGGGTTCGTTCGCACATTCTTTACTGAAGTTCTCGATGAAATCAAAACAATGGCTGCAGGGATTTTCCCAGGTCGCTGTAGGTTTGATTTGTTTTGAGAACTCCGTATGCCTATCAGGGGGCTGGAGGAATATCGCTTGCCTAATTAGATGGCATGCGTTATGACTTAATCAGATAACGCGCTTCTGTGCCGTGGTGTGGCTTGATCAGATAACGGGTTTCTATGCCGTTAGATGGCTGCTAGTTAATTTATTAACCAAACCAGGGTCAGGAATAGGGGGATCGATACAGTACCCATAGGAATACATCACAGTATCTGGATACACAGGGACCCAAGGAGGTGGTTAGATATAATTATGGCAAAGCGGTTTCCAAACTAGAAGACCAGGTGCGTAGCTGGTCCCACATGCCACTTTCACTCACTGACCGTGTGGCTAGCCTTAAAATGATAGTCCAGCCAAAGTTCCTATTTAATACCATACCAATTCAGCTTACATAAGGTTTAAGGCTTAACTACCACTTGATATCATGGTCTGGGTGGGGAAACAACCAAGAATCGTGTGGAGTACGCTTACAATCCCACATAAGCAGGGTGACTTTGCATCCCCAGATTGGACTACTATATTATCTATGCACACAAGCCCAATACAAGCATGAATGGTTCTACCCCGAAGGTATACACCGCATCTAGCTATAGAATATGATGCAGAATACCCCATACCATTGAAGACCCTGATTCCACATCCTCAAGGGAACACTAAACCAGCAGAAATCCCCACTAGCACTACAAGAGCATGGCAGAAGCTGGAACAGAGAGCAAATAAACTACCGCTATATGCGCACACCCTTCCACTGATACACCGGCCTTCCCTGTCGGTCACGTCGGAATCCAAGGCGTTGAGCCTAGTATCTAAAGCAGCATTGAACACAATAGGGATACATCAAGGATGGGCATTTTATCAAATTGACAGCGGTCTCTTCACAACAGGACCACCCTCCCTTGCTACACTTTACATACCTGTGCGTGCATCACTGCTCAGACTATACCCACAGTTTCCAACTGAACAACCAGTCCTGAAAGCACTCTAGACACTACTGACCATCTTCAGAAGACAGAAACTCCTCACAAGGTTATAGAACGCATCACAACAAGACGCAGACCTGACAGCCACTGCACGACAAATGGAATGACGTCCTGGACTCGCCCCTCACTCAAGCAGGATGGACATTCTGCTGTGCACAAGCTGGGGAACTCACCTCTAATGGTAACGTACGTATGCTACACATCAAGTATATACAACAGATGTATTATACACCGGTCAGATTATGTAAATATAGTCTCCGAGCTATTGTGAGAGATTTGGCTCCCTAGGAGTCAACTTTCTACACTTGGCACGGGACTGCCCCTGTATATTTCAGTACTGGGAACAGGTTACATAAGTTCTCACAGAAGTAGTGTTAAGTCACTGAAAATAGCTAATCGTAAAGTGGTGGCAGTTAGCATATTGCTGGCCAAGAGGAGAATTGCCATGTGATGGGGTCAGAGGGAATATTCCAGGTTTGAAAGTTGGTACCGGGACTTAGCATACTGTAGAGACCAACTGAAGACTTATCTTGAGCTGCTGCCACGCGCCTCAAGATCGAAAGACTTTTGGACGCCGATCACTGCATAACTCCTTGCCCTATCGGAGGAGGCCCCGGCTGCACATATAGCGTGATGCATTACGTAATTGTGATAGCCGCAGTGGGAGCTATTTGTTTGCTCAAATTGGCAGGTCACCTGTGAATGTATGTACAATGGATGGCAATTGTTGATCTTTGTAATTTTATATGACGAACTGAAATAAAAACAAAATTAAAAAAAATAAAAATGAACTAGCCACAATATGTGTGTCACATTGGGACTGAATTCACATTGTGGCCCCTAAAATCCTGAGTGCATCTACATACTCCTCAAGCCCTTCTTCAGGAAGTGGTTTGCATTTTACAAATGTATGTCTTTCCAAGGTGATTTTCGATTCCTCCGCAAATTATTTACGTAACCTCTCAATGGCTTCCAAGTGTACATTCAACAGATCATCCCCACACCGGCCACATGTCCACGATATAGGTGACAAATTGTCCAAAATTCGCTGCCCTGTCAGACCCAAACGATGAGACAAAAGTGCAAATTTATGTTCAGGACGATAATTGCTTGTATCAACAGCCACCCTGCGATTTTCAAACAAATGAAACCAATACACCCACTTTGATAGGTTTGACAGGTTAACACAATAAAAGAGGAGGCTGCGTCATTTGCTGTGGTGTGGCCAGACTGCAAAAATAGATGGCAAAGACCTTCTACGTAAAACTGAGGTAAAGCTGTACCACTTCAAAATAAAAACATCTGCCAGCAAGAGTACATATGTGACTATTGAAAAATGAAATGAGGAACGGTAGCAGAATAACATGAACAAGTCATGGCAAAAACAAAGTACCTGGACAACCGGGGGTCGCTTGAACGCTCCGCCCCTCGTCGTAGGGGGGGGGGGGTATGAGCTAGAGGGTGGACCAATGGTTCACCGGACAGGGGAGGGGCTAGCCTCTCACCACAACCGCTAAGCACCGTCTGGCCAAGGCCGCGGGCTACTGGCTACTTGGCCTATCAGGTGGCAAGCTGCGAGGGGCGGCTTGCCTTTGGATCATCTGTAAGTTAACCCACCATGTTTTGGCATAAGTATGCTAATAAACCTGCAGCTACTTTTTCCCAACAACAAGTTGGCTTGTCTGCTTATTTATTGATGTACAACATGATTATTGGGGGGTTGGTGTGCGGGCCAATATTGGCACCACGAGAAACCATTGATGTAAGACAATCCAAGATGGCCGCTGTGTGTGATGCCACCGTCTTGTCTGCCGTATGTTGCCAGGCAGCGGAATACCTTTGCCAAACATTTGCGGCTGGGGCGCGCAGACATGCCTTGTAAAAGAGACACGTTAACGTGCACACTCCCAGCACAGAGGGTGCGGGAATGGTAGTCGCCCGCTAAACAACTCCAAAATAAGAAAATAGTAATCCAGGTGCCGAGGAGAGTCGGTGGGTGAAGAACGAACATAGTCAGTAGGTGGTAAGTATATGGTATCACTGAGCAGGAAGAACAATTAAGAAGGTTTTATTAAGAAATAGCTTCCCCCTCGACGGGCAGCAATCAGCCGGCTCAGATCCCAGAAGAAACTGATAAGATCAGTTGGAATCTTCAACAACCATTCCCTGCCGGCACGGGCTTCATAAGAATATATAACATTTAAATACCAACACTGAATTGAATATAAACATGCTGCGGTGTGATTTGACTTGGGCCCTAAACAGTCCTTTTTGTGCACTCTTACTGAACTCACCATAGCTGGTAGTGACACGGAGCTCTTTACTTGGGCCTGTTCCAGAAATGTTTCTCTCTCTGGGATCCTCATCCGTCACCCGCCAGGGCCAGCCTCTAGTTTTGTTGCATCTTTGGCTGATGCTTTGCCACCTCTGGTCTTACAGTATTCTAATTTTACTATTGTAGATTAACTCAAACTTCATTTTGAGAATGCGTCCTGTTCAATGGTAGCAGCATTAGGCGCCAGTTATCGCGATGAGTCTCTCTCTACCAACAGATAGGCGTGGGCACATATTGGAGCCTATTTTTTTTTCAATTGTAGTGGGCTAGCTGTCGATCCTCCTGGGCCGCTTCCATGGGCCAATCATTTGGCGATTCTCTTTTATGTCGCTATTGACAAATCTGTCTCACTCCACCCCTAGATTAAGATTTCTATCTAGGGAAAGGGCTACGGTTACCCCTGCAAATTTTACCAGTGCCTTAGCCATGAATCGGCCCAAACTTGGAAATTGTATGATGTCAGCCAACTATCAGGCAGAAGAGTGGATATCCAGGGCTCTGGATCTAACTGCGCCAGTAGCTAACAAGTTAGCATGGAAAGCTAGGCCAACAGCGGACTAGTTCAACAGGGAGCAGATGTATTTTTTATAAATACACTGTGTGGTTCTACACTAAAGGTCTGTTTTGGTGCTGAGCCCGAGGGCGGGGCATTGGAAACAGTCTCTTGGTGCCGACCATGGCCAGAAGGCAGTGGTGGCCTAGAAGCCTTTTGTTTGATAGAAGAAAGTTTGAGGGCCATAGGGACTTTATTACCCACCGCACCCTGTTCAGCTAGAATGTCTTCAGACTCTAGCTCAATCTCTAGTTCAGAGTCCAATTCTTGAATAGAGAAGGCCTCCTCCTCTTCCGCTGCCTCCATTTCTTCCTGCTCAGTATCTTCTCCGAAGATATCTGGGGTGTGTTAAATGTTCTGCCGCTGCATGCCCTTTCGACGAGCCAGACGATCACGCAAAGTCCTCTTCAATGGGAACGATTGACAAGAGTCGCAATCTTCTTGCTTGTGCTCCAGTGTGAGGCACAAGTTGCAGACTTTATGTAGGTCGGAGCACGGATACTTGGAATTGCACCGAGGACAGAAATGAAATTGAGTCTGTTCCATCGGCAGAAGACTGAATAATATGGAACAAGTGTAAGTCGACAGACACGGCTAGGCCCAAAGGCCGCCAAGAATGTCTTAGGGCACTGACACTTTTCCTATTTTTTTTTTACACACAGTGAATGGTGAATCGCATACGAAATAATTCCGACGAGGGTACAGTGGGTTGCGCACCGAGGGGATCCCGAAGAACGGTTTCGAACTGGAGAACCGCAAACCACGCCCGAACCCGATGACTGAAAGCAAAAAAAATCTAACAATGGAGTCGATGCCCATGCGCACTATCACCGAAAGTAGGAGTAACCTTACCTCATGACTGGAAAAGTCTTCTTAGAAGAAAAACAACTTGGAAACATCCGGACCCAACACTAGATGGCAGTAGTATCTACAGCACACATGCCTCGAATGTACCATTATTATTATGGTAATATAAATACCCCGGATACCGCTAAAGAATACTTTTGGGGGTGATAACCCCTCCTATATATGTTTCCCATGTCTTCAAGGTTGCCCATGGGAGGTTGGGGGGAGGGGATTTGCTGGAATCAGTGATGACTGTGTATAATTTAGAAGTGATTCCTTTAGGTGAAGTGACCTGAAAGAAAAAAATCTCAAATTGGTCATTTTCTCCTGGTGGCCACCTCTTTCATCAGGGGTTGCAGCACTAGCATAAGAGTTGAGGATAATCTTATCTTTCCGTTTCTCAACTTAAAATTTTTGCTTACATCGGAGAATGATTTAATTTGATAACACTTCTGAACTGAGCATGCATCCACCCTTACACCAATTATCATAAGGACCCTGAATTGCTGACGAAAAATCTGGGATTAAAGTGCATCGAGGTATGTGTTGATAGAAAAGCTGCAAGATGTAGTTTGATCACAGGTTTAAACCCTGCAGTTTTTGGAGGGAACATGTTCCATTGCATAATGGTTTTTGAAGACAAATGTAGAGAAAAGTACATGTCAACCAACAAGAAAAAGTTGGATGTGCACTCAAGATCTGTGTACGAAGGCACGTAAAGAAAGGAACAAACCTTGGCGCGCATGCATGAAGCTTACATCCGTCTTAGCACGCCACTTTCGAGTGGAGCCGTATGCTGCCACGTACCAATGTTGTGTTTTCACTACCCGTTGCATCACCTGCAGTTCAGTTATAGCTGCCTCCGTTTCCTTAACCTTTTCTGCTAGTTTATGGTGATTAGCGTGCAACAGGCCAAGTTCGCCATACACCGTGCCTATCTCTCGCTAGAGGGTGGTCTTGGAGTCTTTGATAGCTTCTAGTATCTTGTCCAAAGTTATTTGGAGTGGCTGGGGCATGGGGCTCAGGACCATCTGTGTCCAGTGGGCCCTGCAGTGGATCCTGCTCGCTAGGATTTGGCCCCTGGGTTTTGGACTTCAGTTTGCCCATATCTGCCTCTGGGCGCCAGGAGGAAGCTCACGCCAGAAACCTCCAGGCCGCGCACCCCCCTCCCCCACTTGGTGGGAGTCAGCTCCGCCGAGACCCCCATTTGAGTCCCATACGCCTCTTGAGGGGTCATCACTGGAAGCAGTCACTCTTGTACCTCCGGGCAGTGGCCACAGGCCCAAACTCGCAACTGCAACGGAGTACTCAACTGGATCATATGCCCCTAGAGAACAGTCAGGCCTGTGATCTCTGCTGCACCTTTCCGAGGTTGCTGAAGCCAGCCAGCACAGCTTCCTGGTAGTGTGCCCACTCGTTCTCCACGGGTGCCGAAGTGCACTCTGGCAAGCAAGATTGTGGCAGCCATCTATGCACCTCTGTGAGAATATGAGATGTCTCGCGCCGCCTCAGAATTTCCCCATGGTGCCACGGGGCTGCAAGCACTGTCCAATCTCAGCTTCCCGCCTTGGGGCGGGGGAATGCCTCTCCGCCAGGGGGCGCGTCAGCTCTGTCATCTCACCTGCCTTGGGGGGCACCCAGTCTACAGAGCTCCCGTGCCTCTGAGGCCGCAGGAAGCCACCAGCCCACCAGGGGGTTGGGCCCTGCCCAGTCACTCAGGAACTGGGCCCCGGGCGATGTTTCTGGCGTCGCTCCGCTAGACCTAAGCCCCCGCTACAGGCCTTCAGCTTCTGCTTGAAGGGGGGTTTCACCAGGTGACCCGGCAGTCTGCGCGGTCTAGGCCCACTGCCAGCCACCGCGTCTCGTGTCTGCCAGTTGACTGATCTCAGATGCCCGGTCTCCATCGAGGGCAAGTTGCCCCTCGTATTGATCAAGGGTGCTAGATCCCCTTGTTGCTTGCGATTCCCCCCAGGATTAATACTATATCAGGATCTTCAGATACACTAAGAAGCCCAATGTTGCTTTCATAACAGAACAAATGAGTTGCGATCCATACAATAAATCCTTGGGTGAGAATCATATTCCCCAGCCTACACAGCCCTATAGCTGCTGCTCGTTTTTTAAACCATAGATACCTCTATCCCCGATGTGTATCCATCTAATGTAGCGCATTTTTGTAGTCCCCAGGTCATAACGGTCCTGGTGAGACCCTCATATTACAAGCAGGGTTGAAACGTCAACACCAACTGAAGCACAGTCACACTATGGTCACCTCTTTTTGACATGTTGGGTTACGGTTACTTTACTTAAGGCTCTTTATCATTTATTTCTTATCACTATTCACGGAAACCGTTTGCACCAATATATTCTGTATTATAACAAGAATAAATAACTCAGTTCGGCTGACCTGAGTTCTATGACAGCAATAATTGGGCTATTTAAGTCGTTCTTTAGTTCATTTATGACAGATGTGTTCTTTTATTATTAATATTTCCTATTTTTTAATTAAATCTGCACAGAATTATTCTGTGCCAATAAGAAATTATTTTCAGAAATGAGTTCCATGTGAACACTTGTTATAAGTTTACACTTAATACCCAGTCCACATGGATATATGGGTCGCCCTCCTTCTTCTGAAATACCAGTGCGGGGAAAGGCAGAGACGACTGGAGCTGCGCAGAGGTTCTATTATTCCAGTGGAAGATGGAGGCGACATCAAGGTTGAGACAGCCGGAACAACACAGGGGTTGTACTGTTGAACTGGAAGATTGGGGGCAACACCACGAACCAGTGAGTGGAAGGAGAGACACAGCTGGAGGTAAACGGGTATAGTGAAGGAAGCAGTATATTATTTGTGGTGAGAGCAGAACACTGGAAGTCCACCAGGAATCAAGAAGAAAAGAAACATAGTCACCTCTGGAACATTGGAGGGGTTGCGTCTCCTCAGGGTCCTGAAAAGCCATAGGATGCGGCTCAGCCTCTTCTTTAAGGGTGACTGATACCACTGCTGCATCCGTCCTGCATCCTGAATTAATAGAGAAAGGCAGATATGAGTCCACTGTCTGCAAAGACGTAAACACCACTGGTTATCGCTTCATATATAATTTCACCTGGTTTTTTTAGCATAAAGAGAACATACTGTAGTGTAGTTCCTATATTCCCAATAGGCTCTGCGCATTGGAATAATATATTCAGCAGTGTAGACGTAGGACTGAGGTTATCTAGGTCTCTACTGACTATATTAGACTTAAGATTTGCCAGCTAGCTCAGAGGTCACTAGAAACTTTCTCGAATAAACGAGGAGGAGTTTAACCTCCCTGGATAGACGAGAAGGGATTAGCTTCCGACAACCATAAAACATGACAACTTTGCTCTCCCTGAATAAGAGTATATCTCTAGAGTCGTGTGAAAACAATAGACAGCTATTTCACTCAGTCAAATGTGCGTACTTAGTTTCACCAGAAAGCAGAGAAAAGAGAGACGGGCGTTTTCAATAAAAAAGGTGTTATTTATTGAGCAGTCTTCTTCCTCATGCAAGAGAAATGAATTGCCACGATTGTAATACTCATGGTAAAGTAAAGTGCGTACAGTAAAAGTAGGATTATAAAATAATACTGTAAAAGCATTGATATGGTTTCTTAGCCATATGATACTTTAAAATAGATAAAACATATATACATATATACACTGACTAACGTACTCAACTGGTGCTTCTAAATACATCTACCCCGGTGTACCTGACCTAAGCCTAATACGTGGGAAGGAGTAAGTAAGTAGCAGTTTAAGTTAAGTTAGTTTTGCCAAGAATCTGACTCAAGAATTCTCTTTAAGGGTTTAGTCAGCTCGGTACCTGGGTAAATAGAAAGCAGGAGGTCTTGTATCTCTCTCTCAGGACTCGATATCCCAGCAACCTGCAAGGGTAGGCTGGAAACGCCGGAGCTGGATTTCTCGGCAGGAGAAAAGACAGCGTCTTTCTCAGCGCGTCAAAGAGGAGGGGCAGCGTCCGTGGGCTCTCGCATCAGCTGGGCTCTCGGGCAAGTAGATAGCTGCTCTGCTCCAAAATCACCACCATGTGTTTGCTTAAGGCAACGTTGGTATATTTATACCTGAAAGGTGCCTGGTTTGACGTAAGGTTGGGCATAAGACGTCAATAAAGATGTCACTAAGAACTGGCCGTTCTTACAGTGCTTTACAGGAGTTCTAGGACGAAATCAAAACAAAAGCAAGGGGGATTTCCCAGGTTGCTGGAGGCTTGGTTTTGTTTAGAGAACTCAGTGTGCTTTCTAGGGGGCCGGAGAAGTAGCCTTGCTTAATGTGACAGCATGTGCTACGACTGAATTATGGATATGATTATTATGCCGTTGTATGGATATTATTGATTATAACCGGACAAGGGCATAAAATAGGAATATCGATTCAGGTCCCTAGATAAAAACACTACAATACCAACTTTTCTATCTGTCAGCCATGGAAGCTGGCGACATGGGTGTGAATGCGCCCCCCACCGTCCCCCAAGTGGTGCACTCCCTGATATCTATGGTAAAATAAACCATTCCTCAGCTTGTTTCCTCTTTCTTTCCTGTGGTTCCCCATGAGGTCTGACCCGCACGGTGGCTGGCAGACAAAACTCTTGATGATTATTGTTAAACCTGGCATCTTTGGCCTGGTTTCCCCTGTCTTTTTACCTCTACCTCCTGTATTTTTGATGCTGTGCTGACTTTCGTTTTTGCTGGTTTAGATGCTTTGGGCACTTTGCCACTGCTGATCAGTGTCGGAGTGTAAGTGCTCCCTGTGGAAATTGTTACTGTAATTGGTTATCCATGATTGGCATATTTGTGTCACCAAGAAGTCCCTAGTAAAGTGCACTGGGTGTGCCAGGGCTGGTGATGACAAATGCTACTGGTGGGCCTGCAGCACTGATTGTGCCACCCACATGAGTAGCCCTAAAATGGTGTCTGAGGCCTGCCACTGCCGTGCCTGTGTGCAGTCTGTGAACTGCCATGTCAACCTGGCCAGTGTCCCCACTGACCAGGCCTAACCCTTCCCTTTCCGTGCACATTGGTCACCCCTATGGAAGGCCCAAGGTACCCCCCTGGGCAGGGTGCAGTGTATGTGAAAGGTAGAGCATGTACCAGTACAGGTGACATGCTCTGGTAGTGAATGACAGCCATTTTCGTTTTTCACTATTGTAAGGCTATCTTGCCCATAGGCTGTCATGGGGAATGCTGGCTACAGTGGCTACCAGCATATCTTCCCAAAGGAGAAAGATAGGACATATAAGTCTGGTATCCCTGAACTCAGAATTTAACAACACACCTTTTAGGAAAGGTGGTTTTTAAATCCTGTGTTTGAGAACAGCACTTTTAGAAAGTTGCTGTTCTCTTGTCTGACCTTCTGTGTGCCTTGGAGAACTGTTAGGCGGTCAGTTTTCTGGGAGGAGGGGGCGGGGGGATTGGTAGTGGATTGTTGTAAATTCCAATAAACAGCTTTACGAAGAAGAAAAAAAGGAATATTTCTCACTACATTCGGCATGTGGAACAGGGTGCACTACAGCCCATCTGCTTGTTAATCTAAAACCTTTCCAAGGAAACGGATGCCACGCTGTGCTGCGTATCAGCCAGAAACTTCCTATGTCGTTTATTCCCAATAGTGAATTCAAGAGCAAGAAGACCAGTCTAAAAGACAGCTCTGCATAAGCTGGTATGGTACACCAACGCCCCTTAGGTGAGCAGTAAAATGTACAATAACTCGTCGCCAGATTTGAAAATAGGGAGGCGAGAAGGTAAGTTCTTTATTCAGTACCTCACACTGCTTTACAATCAGGCTGCACGGTCCAGTAGCGCATGCAAGCAAGCGGACAACTGGAATGTTTACAGTGTATAAACAGTGGTCAGTTCAAGTAATACTTAATGCTGCTGCAAATATAAACAGAAATATACACGTTATAGTAGAACACATGTGCACTCTGCTGCAGGTCCCCACTCACCTGGGAAGGGGCTTGTGGTGCTTTTTCCTTCGACTAGGTAATGATCAACCGTCAAATCTTCATCTGACTCATGCCGTAAAATGATGTCAAGATTCAGGGAACTTGAACCTACATTTATAAAAAGCACAATTTCATTTACATTTTAAATCTTAACACGTCACATTCAAAGTGCTTTAATATAATTGGAAATATCTAAACAGAAAGAAGGAAGGCAGGTGAGGGCTAGTGACGTCCTGTGTAATGATAAGTAATACAGATACGATGGAGGATAACCAGTGCCATATATGAATGCAAGACAAGAAATGGGCACCGTTTTCCCATTTGGGCATGATGCTGTGGGTGTAAGGAAAGAAATAAGTGCACAAATGGAAGATGGTGGTGACAAAATTCAGAGAAAAACTGACGTTACTCACTTAGTATTTTTTTTTTTAAAGAGCTATAAGAATATACAAAAATGGAAAGCTTTACATTGGATTTCTGAACCTAATCAATAATTTTAAAAAGCTAGACATAGCCTGAGCCACACAAACATTTTCCAGCTGTTGCAATCTAACATAGGCTATTCTGCAAGAGCGGTGACCCCATGCTTTAAGGATTGGTTTCAAAATAATCCTCCGCGGAACTACATAAAATTTACAAAATAAAATACAGTGTAGGTTTGATTGAGGGGATGAATCATCACAGGGGCAGGTGGGCAAATCCCTCGACCAAATGTTACAAAATGGAAAAGTAATAATACGAAAGAAACTTCCAAACCTGAACCGTGTTAATAACATTCTTGAGTAACAGGTTAGATCACTTAAGAGATACAATTGAGGCCCTGGATTAATAGTAATTTCCTGAAAGGCCACAACTGTGTTTTTAAGTTTTTCTATGGACCATCTTTTGTCGGTTAAATGATTCATGGCAAGTTGTTTCAATGATTTTCTAGTGATCATTTCCATGCTAAGTGGTCTAGAAAAAAACTCAGGATGGCCCAGCTCAATCATCAGGGCTTGAACGTAGGATAGCCATTTAATATTTCTAACTCCATCCAAGGTAAGACAGTCAGAAATTAAATTGCGATTAAAAGCTGTCTCCGGGGTGACCCACACCTTATGCCATAAAAGGATGGGTGCAATTTTTATGGTGTCAGAAATAAAAGGTAAACCTAATTCAATATGGGTAAGGTAGTTTGCTGAAGATTTAGGGGCCCCCAGCAGATATCTGAGGTATTGATTTTCAATTAGTTGAATAGATGTTGTGTTTTCAATACCCCAGATACCCGAGCCATAGGTGGCCGTAGATATACCTTTAGCCTGATATATTGTAATTAGTTCCTTAACGGGTCTCCCCACGAGTTTAGCCGCAAAGTTATGGAGTGCACCGACCGCCCTCAGAAAGGCCAATTTTCTCGCTTTGACTGCTGTGTGCCAAGTGCATTTCCTGTCAAAGGATATTCCGAGGTAGGGAAAGTGATCGATGGTCTCTATCTTCCTGCCTTAAAGGTATATGGGATAGGCTGCTTTCTTGGTACCATGCCCACAAGCCATAGTATATGTTTTAGTAGTGTTGACTTTTAGCCCCTTATCTTTCATATAAGTATTACATTTTGTGACCGCCCTCTGGAGACCCAACCTGGTTTGCGACATAATAGCCGCATCAGCTGCGTACAGAAGTATGGGGACAGGGTGGCCCTGAGATGAAGGGTAGTCATAGAGGAAACCCTTTAGGTGGTCGCCAATAGAGTTTATATATAACGTGAATAACAGGGGTGCTAGAATGCACCCCTTTCTCACTCCCCTTTTGATGGAAAATTTGGACGAACACTCACCTAGCTTACCAAAGCGCACCCTGGCCCCAGCACCCCTATACAATTCCTTGATGAAATTTAAAATTGTTACGTCAATTCCCAGGTCGGATAATGTGGACCAAAGTTGGTTGTGGTCCACGCAATCGAAAGCAGAGCTTAGGTCGATAAAAGTAATAAAAAGGTTCCCTTTTCTGGCCTGGGTGTACTTAGAGATTAAAAAACTACACATTTAAGCTCTGCTCAACTGTTCCCATGCCGGTGCGAAAACCATACTGGAAATTAGATATGATGTTTCCTCCATCAGCCCACAGTTGGATTCGCTTTAGAATAATGCGACCGGCCACCTTCATTAGGGCGTCTAGAAGGGAAATAGGCCGATAGCAGGTTGGATCTTGTCTATCGCCCTTTTTAAAAATGGGGACCACTATGGCCTCAGTCCAAGTTGATATTAATCCAACCATGTTTGCGCTATTCATAACATTAGTTAAAAGCAGGGCCCAGAGGTCAATTTCATGTTTAAGTACATCAGTTGGAATGCCATCCGGCCCGGGCGCTTTACCAGAAGGACTCTCCCTTATAGCCATTTTAACCTCATCACAGGTAAAGGAAATTCCCAAAGGGAAGACTCCCTTCCAGACGTAATGGTATGGGCAGGAGATACTGGTTTACAAGAAGTTTCGTTATCATAGAGGTGTTCAAAGTGAGTTACCCATGTTTCACCATTTATAGCAATATCTATCACCGCTATGTTGTTTTTATCACGGAAGATAGAGGCATTAACCGCCTTCCAGAATGAGGTTGAGTCCCTATTTTTGGAGGCAGTGATTAAGGCCTGCCATGCTTCTTGTTTCAATGATTTCTCCCTGTTTTTCATTGCTTGACGGTAAGAGTGTCTGGCTTCTCGGATCTCAGACAGGGATCTAGGCGTAGCATGGAGGGCCTTTTTTTAAGTTTTTTAATGCATTGGTGCAATTATGATCAAACCAACCAATTTGATGATGCGAATCTGGGCGGTGATACCTAGTCAGTAGTTGTTTTAAGGTTAATTGTATTTTGGAAAAAGAATCCAAAATTATGAGGGGGTCATCACTAAGAGAGAGACAGATGTCAATTTCCTTCCTCATTTTAGATACTAGATTTATTAATAGACCCGCAGGATCAACCTTATCCCATTTAAGGGTATAACCATTTTAACGCGCAAGAGTGATCAGTTGTTGGTATAAGGCACAGCTTTCCAAACTGTGTGGCGCGACACATTACTGTGTCGCGCCCCATGCGTAGGTGTGTCGCGCTATCAGATTTATGAGGGCACCAACAGACACCTCTCTGCCCCCTCCCCGCTGCATTCGTAAATAGATTCATTTGACAGATAAGGGAAGCATTGCTCACCTCCCGAGAAGAGATTGCACAGACCTAATCGCAGCTGTGCTGGTGAGCCGGAGTGGAATGTGTGTCTGGCAGACAAGGCGCCGCTTCTGCAGCCTTGATCGGAGCCCCAGCTGAGCCATTCAGCCGGGCTCATTGGAATAATTGCCGGGTGCTCACACCACGCTGTGCTTGACAGAGCAGGGTCCGGCCAGGCCCTGTGGTGTCATCACAGTCACACTATCCTGCGCATTTGTGCCAACAAGTGTCAGATGACAGAGGTTTCCGAGGGAGTATTCAAAAAAAGGGCATGATACGACGAGTCACAACTTTCATGTAGAACCTGATGAGGCAGTGAAAGTTGTATTGATAGTGTAAATGTTATGGATGGATGAGTGAACAAGGGTGTATGGATGGGTGGATGAATGAATAGATGGATGGCTGGATGAAAGGGGGTGGATGATTGGATAAAAGGGCGGATGATGGGTGGATAAGTGAAACATTGGATGGATGAATGAAAGGGAGGGAGGGTGGATGAAAGGGTGGATGATGGATGAGTGAAAGGGTGGATGGAATGAAAGGGTGGATGGAATAAAGGAGTGAAAGGGTTGATGGATAGATGAGCAAAAGAGTGGATAAAGAGATGGATGAGTGAAAGGATGAATGGATAGGTTTGGAGATGGATGGATGGTTTGGATATGAAGGATAGACAGACGGAATGGTGAAAACTGAATGATGGATGAAAGACTGAGCAGATGACACAATGTAAAGGTTAAATGGCGGCCATCAGCAGGTAAATGGTAGGATGAAACAATGAATGGATAGATCTATGGAAGAGACAAGCGGTATCTTCTGGGGAGGGTCATGATGATTTGCTTAATTTACATTGTGCCATAAGAGCTTTGGGTCGAAGTGGGGGTATTTTCAGTGGGTGAGTGTGTGGATGGATGAGTGAGCAAGGGTGGATGTATAGATGGATGGATGGGTGAAAGCATGGACTGCTGGGTGAAAGAGGGTGGATGATTGGATAAAAGGGCGGATGATGGGTGGATACATGAAGGATTGGATGGATGAATAAAAGGGAGGGAGGGAGGATGAATGAAAGGGATGGAGGATGAATGAGTGAAAGGAGGGATTGAGTGAAAGGGTGATGTAATGAAAGGGCGGATGGAATAAAGGAGTGAAAGGGTTGATTAACAGATGAGCGAAAGGATTGATGAATGAGCAAAAGGGTGGAAAAAGAGATGGATGAGTGAAAGGATAAATGGATAGGTTTTGAGTTGGATGGATAGGTCTGTATATGAAAGGTGGACAGACGGAATGGTGAAAAACGGAATGATGGATGAAAGACAGAGTAGACGACAGAATGTAAAGATTAAATGGTGGACATCAGCAGGTAAATGGAAGGATGAAAGGATGAATGGATAGATCTGTGGAAGAGACAAGAGATATCTTCTAAGGAGGGTCATGATGATTTGCTTCATTTGCTTGGTGCCATAAGAGTTTTGGTGCGACGTGGGGGTATTTTCAGTTTCTTCCTACTCATGTGCTGAAAAATAAATGGTTTTGTGCCAAACAACAGCAATCTATCTTGATTGAATGCCATTGAAAGAAGCATTGACAAACTCAGTAGGCTCGGCCTTGGCAAGCGCCATGGGTGGTTCGGGCTCGCTCGCTCGCGTTACCGTGTCCCGAAATTTTATTTTCCAGAATGGCGTGTCACCAACATGAAAAGTTTGGAAAGCGGTGGTATAAGGCACTATTTTTCCTCCGCGGCCGCTCTAAATCGGCCTTTTTTATGGTGAAGGAAATTGGGTAATGATCTCCATAAATAACGTCTAACGTCTCCCATGAAGTTATTAAATAAGCATACGTTCTGGAAAGGAGGGTAAAGTCAATTATAGAATTACACCCTCTACCATGATAGGTTGGCTGGAACTCTATTATTGGCGAGCATAACTCGTTTATAAAAGTAAGATTAAAATAGAACAACAGGTTATTCAGGATATCACCCTGCCCTGAATGGGCGAGATGACTTGGGTTGTCGTCAGGAGGGTTTCCGAGGCCGTACAAGCCCTTCGGGCCGTCCCGACAAATGTTGAAGTTAAAATCACCCACCCAAACCAGGAAAAACTCCCGCGCCTATTCTTTCCTTTATAGAGGAAACATCACAAAACAGATTATTAGTAACTCTATCCAAGCAATCTGTAGACAGATCATTATAAAAATTGATTAGAATCATATTAACGGAAATGCCCCATTTAAGGATTAAAATCTGATAATTTTCAGTCAAAAGGTATTTTAAAACAAAAAGCCCGCTCACGTTGCTGAGATATATACATAAACCCCCACTATTTCTACCGTGAGGGGATGGTAAGGCTGGAGAGTGGAAGGTCCGATACCCCAGTAAATGTGCGGGATCTAAGGCCCATGTTTCCTGTAGGCACAGGATAGTATATTTATCAACCAAGTCCCGCCAGGACTGTTGAGCAAGTTTATTTGCCAGGCCTGCCACATTCCATGTCAGAACTGAGTAGGACACAGAAATAGGATTTGGTGCCTTATGTATTGCAGTGTCTCTTATTTTCTCTTCTCTGAGGGTGAAAGATGGGGATCTAGTGTATAAATGGTCCGAATGTACCCTAGCCTCCGGTGATTGTGTGGTTGGTTCCCCGTAAGGCATGGGAAGAGGCCTTGCTATTTTAGTAATTTCATTGGCGTCACCGGAAACAATAGTATTACTTAATCCATCCGATGAGGGTTTACTCGCACGCCCATTTAGATTTTTTAGGTTCCCAGGGGAAGTGACTAATTGCCGGGGGCCCTGTTTTGCCGTCGGCTGTCAATCCAAGTCCTCTAGGCTTGACAGTGGTTCAAATGGAATGTGTAAAGGAATATTCCATCGCCCATTGGGATTTATATGTTGGTGTCTGCTAGAATGAGAGAAAAAGGGCCTTTTGGACCGTTGGAATGGAAAAAAAGAGGGAAGATTAGTGAAGCCGGGTATCGATGTTAAGTTTTGGTTATTATAAAGCATGGGGGTTTGTGAGGAGTTGAATCTATTCGAAGTTGATGGAAAATTTAGGGGGGTCAGCAGAGCTTTAGGATAGAAATAGCTCAAATTGCGGGATGAAATGCCGCCTTCACCTCTCCCCGGGAACCAATCACTGATATGAGTAACAACTCTATGGTCCCTAAAGTTAATTATCACGACATCCATGTCTTTTGGTCGGGGACCCACCCAAGTAGATCGTCTAACAGACACTATGTCTCCGTTTATGTGTGATGGGAGGGGTCTGTTAGTACACATCCAATGTATGACTTTGTTTTTAAGGTTGGCATGGGGTTCTATCCTACCGTCGGCCAAAACTGGGACTCCGGTCAGAATGATGACATAATTAGAAGCTTCAGGGGGTAAATCTATATAGGGCCCACTGTTGTTTTGGGCCTTGTGTGATGAGGGTGCCTTAAATGGTACTGTATTTTTGGTGATGTTTGAAGATCCTATTAGAATTTTCTCTCTAGGTGGCTGTCGGGGCGGCTCCGACCTAACAGGAGCAGTCTGGGCGAGCCCTGGTTTTGGTAGGGGGCATTCCCCTTGGGGCTTAGCTGGTCTCAATGTGGGACACTTAGATGCAGTTCGGTTTTTCTGGGAAGTAAGTTGCTTTGAAGCCTCTTCATTTAAGTGGGAGACTTCCAATAAGTGAGTCATTTGATCTCCCAGCCTCTTAACTCTCTCTATAAGAGGTAGCAAGAGGGATTTTAGAAGGTGTTCCATAGCCTCCATTAGACCTTCTGAAGACGAACCCTCCGAGAATAAGTTTGTTTTGGGACCAGATGATGTATCCCTCGTGACTTGCTTCTTAGTTAGATCTATTGATGGTATACATATTTTTGCGCTTTTACCAACATGTCTGTCCCCGCCCCTCTTCCTTCTTTTTTTTTGGTGGTGGGCCATGGGCTCGTGTTTGATTTTTACAGCATTTATTCTCTTTTTTGACAATCTCTACTGTCGGTGAATGCGTCTCTGGTAGTTCTTCCATCTCTAGTAATGAGTTAGAAGAGGAAGGTGGGGCGTTTATATTTAATTCACTGTTTATATCAGTAGTGTGAGTTCTATCTAGCAGGATTAGGGGGATACAATCGTTGCTAGATAACTCATGCTCCTCATTTAGTGTTTGTTTGCTATTATGTGGTGAGGTGAGTACTTGTGTTGGACCCAAAGATGCAAATAACAACAAGTGATGGACTGAATGTGGATCAATGTCACACACTCCCCCAGTCAAAAGATCTGGGCCCAAATCCATCGTTTTTTTGCACTCCACACCACCCTGGGTCAGATAATGGCTTTATGCAAATCAGCTCTGACCCTGTTGCCCCATGGGAACAGTCCAGTCCGAACTACAACAGCCATATCTTTCCCAGACCGGAATCAAGCATCCGAGGACCGGACCGGTTTCGAGGTAACACCTCTCTTCAGCCCGGCTAGCTTGACTCCAAGTGGTGTGGAGTGCCTGGGACCCACGTCTGGGCATCCCCAGCGCACTTAGGGCGGCAATTGCAAATAACAACAAGTGATGGACTGAATGTGGATCAATGTCACACACTCCCCCAGTCAAAAGATCTGGGCCCAAATCCATCGTTTTTTTGCACTCCACACCACCCTGGGTCAGATAATGGCTTTATGCAAATCAGCTCTGACCCTGTTGCCCCATGGGAACAGTCCAGTCCGAACTACAACAGCCATATCTTTCCCAGACCGGAATCAAGCATCCGAGGACCGGACCGGTTTCGAGGTAACACCTCTCTTCAGCCCGGCTAGCTTGACTCCAAGTGGTGTGGAGTGCCTGGGACCCACGTCTGGGCATCCCCAGCGCACTTAGGGCGGCAATTGCAAATAACAACAAGTGATGGACTGAATGTGGATCAATGTCACACACTCCCCCAGTCAAAAGATCTGGGCCCAAATCCATCGTTTTTTTGCACTCCACACCACCCTGGGTCAGATAATGGCTTTATGCAAATCAGCTCTGACCCTGTTGCCCCATGGGAACAGTCCAGTCCGAACTACAACAGCCATATCTTTCCCAGACCGGAATCAAGCATCCGAGGACCGGACCGGTTTCGAGGTAACACCTCTCTTCAGCCCGGCTAGCTTGACTCCAAGTGGTGTGGAGTGCCTGGGACCCACGTCTGGGCATCCCCAGCGCACTTAGGGCGGCAATTGCAAATAACAACAAGTGATGGACTGAATGTGGATCAATGTCACACACTCCCCCAGTCAAAAGATCTGGGCCCAAATCCATCGTTTTTTTGCACTCCACACCACCCTGGGTCAGATAATGGCTTTATGCAAATCAGCTCTGACCCTGTTGCCCCATGGGAACAGTCCAGTCCGAACTACAACAGCCATATCTTTCCCAGACCGGACTGTAGTTCGGACTGGACTGTTCCCATGGGGCAACAGGGTCAGAGCTGATTTGCATATCGCCATTGTCTAACCCAGGGTGGTGTGGAGTGCAAAAAAACGATGGATTTGGGCCCAGATCTTTTGACTGGGGGAGTGTGTGACATTGATCCACATTCAGTCCATCACTTGTTGTTTTTGCAATTGCCGCCCTAAGTGCGCTGGGGATGCCCAGACGTGGGTCCCAGGCACTCCACACCATTTGGAGTCAAGCTAGCCGGGCTGAAGAGAGGTGTTACCTCGAAACCGGTCCGGTCCTCGGATGCTTGATTCCGTTCTGGGAAGGACATGGCTTTTGTAGTTCGGACTGGACTGTTCCCATGGGGCAACAGGGTCAGAGCTGATTTGCATATCGCCATTGTCTAACCCAGGGTGGTGTGGAGTGCAAAAAAACGATGGATTTGGGCCCAGATCTTTTGACTGGGGGAGTGTGTGACATTGATCCACATTCAGTCCATCACTTGTTGTTTTTGCAATTGCGGACCCAAAGATGAACATTTGTATTTAAGAAGTTCGACAGATAGACGTCGCTTGGCGCGTCGCTCAGCCAGCGCGATTTCTCTGTCTATTTCTGAGGTGGCCCTGGTGATATAATTATCTAAGGTTCCTCTTTTTGCCCCTCCTGCTAATGATGATTTTTCTTTGGACACGCGCGGAGTCATAATGTGAGCGGGTGTTACTACAAATCTAGGTAAACCACTATAGGCCACTAAGCAGTTAGATAGTCATACAGCGTTTGCAATAAGTAAAGTCAAATGTGGACTCATGTAAAACGATGGAGGCTTACTATAATAAGGTCCAAGGAGTCCTGGCCAAACAATAAGAGGGTGGGCCCAGCCCGGCCTCGTTTGGCCCCGGACGGCCACAGACGGCCCGCCCTTAGCCCGGCGCAGACCCGCGCGCGATCACGCAACGCGGGGGGCGCAGGATCTTTCAAGGGCCTCCGGTCGCGGTTGTTGCGTCGTCAGGCGGCGCCCCACCAGGAAGGATGCTGGGAAATGGAGTCCCCCGCTCGGCGGCCGCGGGTGACGAAACGCGGCAGTGGGGGGACTCTCAGGGCCTGGGGCAGCGTCCAGCAACCAGCACCAACAACAGTCGTGAGTTCAAGGGGTAAGTGTGTCCCAACAGGAAGAGCGGCACCCGCTCCACCGGGGCCGCAGGATCTTTCAAGGGCCTCCGGTCGCGGTTGTTGCGTCGTCAGGCGGCGCCTGTGAGAAGTTGGCCTGATGTGCAGTGCTCACTATTCTAGTGATCACTATATATCAGTCCAAACAACCCTTATTGATGATGGGTTGTAAGTCAACCTTATAGACCAGCTATCCTAGTAGCATGGATACGAGCAGTCTAAGGCTAAGACTCTAGAGGGCGTGTTAAGCCAGCTGTTTTACCATCACATTACCCCTTGAACACCCAGTGAAAGGACACCACACAAGTTGTTATGAAAATAAACAGTGTATTTATTTATAACAAGACTACGCTGGCTCTTTATGAGACAGGGAGCTAAGCACACAACAAAACTCTTATAAAAATACTTCAAGTCGCACAATTTACACAAATGCCCGAGGGGCACGAAAAACCATATACTACAAAAGTGGAATGCGAATTACTAGCAGGTAAGTAACGATTCTCAGAGGCTTTGGGATCGCTAGGACTGGACTACTGAACCTTTAGATTACTAGCAGGAGGCCTAGGGAACTCGGGTGCAGAGTGTGCACTCTCACGCGGGATGCGGGACAAAGTCTATGGAAACTAGAATTCACAAAGTTACTGTTCTCGGGCGAACCCGACTAGCTGGGACGAAAACGGGAGTGGATCCAAACACTTGGAGTGTTGGACTATGCTGGGGCACCGGAGTGCTGGATTTACCTAGCCCAGGGGCTGCGGCTGCATAGGGTTCAAGTTGCGTCGGAAACCCACGTTGACGGACCAGGAGCCTGAAGAAGAAGTTGCTGGCAGGCGGCCAGTGAAGAAAAGTTCGAAGAGATCCAAGCCTGGATCAGGGAAGAAGAAAACCTGAAAGCAGAGGGGACCAAGTTCTGAATCACTAGCCAGTGATTAAGTGGGCACCAGGATGGCACCGGGCGAAGTCACCGCAGTCAGGTGAGTGGGCGCTGCTGGGCTCTGCAGTCTCTCGGACCAGGAGGCGTTGTCGGCGACCAGGATGGAGGTGCGAGCTGTCCCACGAAGGTTCTTGCTGTCGACGTCGCTGGACCCAGGATTGGGCAACAAGTCTTGGCAAATGCAAGGCCCACGCGGTGGACCTAAAATGGCATCTTGAGTGGACCAGGAGGGTCCAGGGTGCTCCTCTTTTGGAGGGGAGCACGGGCTAGTCTGGAGCAACCAGACCAGCAGTGTTAGTTGTCGTGGAGCGTCGTGAGGGGGCCACTAGCCAACGGGCAAGCGACCTGGACAACGCGGTGAGCAGCAAAAAGCAGAAGGGCCCCACGCCGATCTCGTGGATGCAGGGGGGCTGGACTTCGGTGCTGGAGCTGCTCAGGGTCGGGGCTTCTCTTACCCCAAGGCACTCAGTCGAGGGTCACTCAGGCGTCGTGCTGGACAAGCGTCGTGCAGTTCAGAAGATGGCCGGTCCCTCGAGGTCTCGCCACACCCACGGATCACAGCTGGGCTGATGATGTGGGTTGAGGTCAGAGGTGCCAGGGAAGCCGGTTCTCGTCGTGATGAAGCAGTCTTGATCCGAAGGAGAGACTGGCAACAAACCGCAAAGCTTGGTTGGTGCCTGCTGCTGCAGGGTGACTACTCCTTAGTCACAAGGGAGAAATCTTAGGAAGAGTCTTGAGTTCCTTCTTGAAGAAAGTAGTTTCAGGATTCAAAGATGATCTGATTTGGAAGGGGGCCAGGTCCTACCTTTATCCTGCAAAAAGGGGCTGGCACGCGACTAAGTCCTGCCCTATGGGTGGGACTAGGAGGGGGGTGGTTACACCCCTCTCCTTTGGCGGGCTTTCCCCAGGCCAGGGGCTGGAGTGCCCCTGGAACTGGTTTCAGCCGGCCTATGCACAGTGAGCACCGGGGTGCCACTTGCAGTCACCTTCCTCTGAAGCCCTGCCTACCTAGGATACACAAAATCCTGTCTGGGACGGTGCTAGCACCGCCCCTGGCAGGAAACCCTTTGTCCTTGCCTCCTGCTCTGGGAGGACTCCCAGCAGCAGGAGGGCAGACTTGTGTCTCGGTGGCAGCATCCATTTTGTGGAGCTAAGGCTCTGTTTGACTTTAACCGGGGTAACAGGTTACATCCATGTCGTGTCCCTCTAGAAGGGTGGAATGCTAACCCCGTCGCCAGAATTGGCGAGGGGTTAGTATTCCAATTCGTATGACACCTTACTCGACATGTTTTGATAAAGCGATACCAGAGTTGGCATATAACCGCGAGGATTATAATGCACTTAAGAGTATATGGTATGCGATATCATGGAAACGGCTAAGGGATGGATCCCGAAAGCCGCAGACAGGCTCAGCTCATGCCAGAGCACTATATCACACGATTCCAAGCACTCTGCCTTCAGGATTGTCAAGGCCTGCCATAGGAGTGACTGATAGGAGATCTGTGTGTCCATTTTAGGGTTAGATATAGGTATACTATATCTAAAGCAAAGGGTGATTACACCACCTTGCCCCAGCTGTCAAGCAGCCAGTTGTGTCAGATTTGGATGGGCAGCCAGGGGTGGCATAATTCATGCTGCAGCCCCTGGTAGGCCCTGGGTACACCTATGCCCTGGGTACCTAAGGTACACTGTACAGGGACTGATAAGGTGACTCAGTATCCAATTGGATATGTACCTAGGGTACATGGAATCCATTTTAACAGAGAGAGCAGTGGGCCTGAGGTCCTGAATAGCAGGGCCTCAGGTCAACTAAGTCAGAAAACCAGCAAAACACCAGGCAAAAAGTTGGGGGCAACCATAGTCAGGGATCTACCTTCCTACAGCGCCCCACCAGGAAGGATGCTGGGAAATGGAGTGCCCCGCTCGGCGGCCGCGGGTGACGAAACGCGGCAGCGGGGGGACTCTCAGGGCCTGGGGCAGCGTCCAGCAACCAGCACCAACAACAGTTGTGAGTTCAAGGGGTAAGTGTGTCCCAACAGGAAGAGCGGCACACCAATACATCGATCTTCACAGTGAAGAACCAAGAAACACCAGTCCTCACACAGTGAATAATACGACTCTCACAAGGTGAAGATCCAAGACACACTAACCCTCAGACATTGAAGCACAAGAATACATTGATCCTCACACAGTGAAGCAGGAGGACAGACCAGTCCTCAAACAACGAACCAACAAGACATACCAATACTCAAGTTAGGACACACCCAACCTCAAACAGCAAGGCTGGCGGTCACTCTCATCCCCACACCTCACATGATGAAGCAAGAGGACATACTAATCTTCATATGGTGAATGAGGACACGATTACGCTGAAGGGCACAACTATCCTCACATGATAAAGCAGCAGGACACTCCTGTCCCCACAAGGTGAAGCAGGAAAGTACACCAGTGTGTCAAATGCTGTAGCACAACGGCTCACTGATCCTCACAGCAGTGATGCACGTTTGTCTGTGCAGAACACAGCCTGCCCCACCTCCATCAGAAAGTAGATGAAACATTTCTAATCTTTCACTCACTTTGTTGATGGTTGTTGTGATTTCTTCTTTCCATGTTCTGGTCATCCTCTTGGCTTAGACCTTTCTTTACTTGTTCGCTTAATGAAAACACAGAAGCAGCGATCATAGGGCCTGAGGTGGAAAGAAAAGGTATGTTAGTGATCTACAATTCATTGTATGTTTGTTCTCATGACAAAAATGATAGTCCAGTACAAAGACAAATATGACCAAATATTAGACGTATCTGCGTAAAAACCTAGAAATAAACACCATATCACCACCGAACTCACTCCAAGGGCAACACATGGGACCTTATCTTCGCAACAATCCATAACCTGCACAACCAGCCCCCACCACACCCTTGGGCTGATCACCGTGCCATTCCCTAGACAACTTTTGTCTGTGAAGGTTCTGTCCATGACAAGGTGAATTCTTGTTTTGCGCCGTACCTTCGGTTGTGGCCAGAGAACTATAGTTGTACTGTGAAGAACTATGTTAAACAAGTTTACAGGCAGCACAGCCTTACTTTTCGTTGGAATGAAAGGTGTATGTTTTCTCATTGTTTTTTTTGTAGTAACTCATACTGGTAAATTGCAGAGTCTTGCAGTTGACATTGCTTTGGCAATTAAGTGCTGCTTCCTCAATTTTAGCACAGTATTATCTTGAGTAAAGTAGGTGTGAATGGGGACTGTGAGTGGGAATGGTGTAGGCATATTGTGTTTACATTGACATTTAATCCTTTCTGCAGTGAGGTATTTATTAGAGTGTGGTACCTCAGAAATGATGTACCCCGATGCCACTCCCACACCGCCAAACTCCACTGCCTGCCGGATTAGGAGTTTTCTCCTGGTCCGGCGGGCGGTCTCACGGCAGTGCTGTGCTAAGGCTCATATGTGAGACCTAGCAAGGCAGTGCTGCGGAGTAACGAAGCCTGTTCCTGCCTCCATGTGCCCCCTGCATGCATCCCTAGGCCTTGAGGCAACACCCTTAAATGCTTGAAAGTGTTGCATGGGCACTTCCAACATATTGCGAGCCTATGACCGCCATGCCACGTCCGAGGGATGTAATGTAATGTAATGTATGTATACTTGTAAAGCGCACTGTTACCTCGTTACGTGGTGTCCAGGCGCTGTATACCACTGGGGAACCCGTCCTGGCTTTCCCTGTGAGAGGGCACCCCAAGGTGAAGCCAGGCAACCCCGGCGTTGCTGGGCCATTGTGGAGATTAAGCAAGCTATTGCCCAGAGTTGCAGAGTGGGACCCATGGTTAGCGTAGGCACCTAAGTGAGAATTATCGAGTCCGCGGACATTGACCCAAGACCCTGCCGCGACGGGAATTGAACCCTGGTCCCTGGCCGACCTCTGCTTCAGGGTCTGCCGCTTCTAACCAGTGAGCCACACTTCTCCATCAGGGATCCCCGGCCAATGGGGGTACGACTGCCAAACTCATTATAGGGAGGTTTGGCGGTCCATTGGATCGTCAAACTCATAAACAGACCTTTAGTGGTTTCCCAATTTCCAGCAACAGATTTCTCTAAGAAGTAATATTACAATCGATTTACTGAGTAAACTATTATATTTGTTTGCAGATAATATATCTTCGTTTACTTTAGGGAGACAATGTCAATTCTTCAAACCAAGAGCAGACAATTTAAAAGCTTTTTTCTCACATGAGTTAGCCAGTAATGTAATGTATAAATAAGGTATACTCTTGAGACAGCAGAGAGTTCAAAACATGTTTGGGGAGTTTATTTCTGCCAGGAATTCGATCAAGCACATTAAATTAGAGAAGACAACATCTATACATTCCCTTCTCGCCAATCATGTGGTTCTCAAGAAATGGGATCAACAGAGCTGAGAGTAGACAAGATACCGTGTGAATTGGAGCCAGTCCATGATTTCCTCTGAAGTTTTATATTTCTAACAGTAATTCTTGGTAGCACCGGTCCTGCCGAATGGTGATAATACCCGGCATATTGTGGGCAGCCATGGAGACAAAAGCTCTGTCTTTTCTGCAGTTACTAGAGGGTAGTTAATGGTTTTCTAAGAACTTTCACTCTATACAGTGCCGGTCGCTCAACCCGCCGCGTGGCCCCTCCCGAGGTCACCCGGTCCCCCTGCTGCCACCGCCTGCTCGTTGCCGCCTTGCTTCCGCTGTGCCCCTGACTGCGTTTGTATCTCTGCGTTTGTATCTCCCGGTACTTGTAATTCTGCTGTGCTGTGTGTTTTTGCCCGCTGTACCCGATTCTGTTCTTGTGCTGTGCCCCTGATTGTCCGCTGTTTATCCCCCTGCCTTTGTTTGTTTTTTCAGCCCCCTAGCGATTCAGCCGCCGTTCCCAGCTGCTCCACCCCGCTCCCTGCCGCTGCTCCCCCGCGGCGCGGCCCCCTCTCCATCTGGTCCCTCTCCCATTCGCCACCCCGCTCCCACCTCCCAGCTGCTCCTCCCTCGCTCCGCCCCCCCACTCTCCACTTATGGCAGAGTCTACGCGTACGCGCAGCGAAGGCAAGCCCGTCTGCGCCCGTCCCCGCCCAGCACCAGGACCCCTGGCCCCCGATGCTGCCAACCCACCCGACGAACTTACGACACCGCCACCCTCATCGCACTCAACACCGGCCGGATCCCCGGGCGCTATCGAGCTACCCCAAGACGCACCCACGGACCCTTCACCTGCCAATCCTGCAAGTTCTCTTGCATCCGGAGCTGCACCGCACCCGCCAAGCCGAGCACCAGCAGCAACCACCTGAAGTGCATCCTGCTCAACACCCGCTCCGTCCACAGACACGCCGTGGAACTATGGAACCTGCTCGACACCACATCTCCAGACGTCGCCTTCCTCACGGAAACTTGGATGAACGCCTCCTCAGCGCCAGACATCGCCATCGCCATCCCGGACGGATACAAGATCACCCGGAGGGACCGGGTCAACCAGACTGGAGGAGGCATCGCCATCGTCCATAAGAACACCGTCCGCATCACTACCAACTCCGACGACACCCTCACAGGCGCCGAACATCTTCACTTCCAGATACACACCGACCCCAAGACCACACTCAGAGGCACCCTCATCTACAGACCCCCAGGACCCCGCACACAATTCCTCCTGGACCTCTCAGTAGCGTTCGATACTGTCTGCCACCGCACCCTAGTGCAGCGCCTCAGCAACATCGGAATCCAAGAGAAGGCACTAGAGTGGATCATCTCGTTCCTCGCCGGAAGAACCCAGAGAGTCCGCCTCCCCCGTTCAGATCCGAGGCCACCGAGGTCATCTGCGGCGTACCACAAGGATCATCTCTCAGCCCCACCCTCTTCATCGTCTACATGAGCCCCCTCGCAGCCATCGCACGCAAACACAACCTCAACATCATCTCCTATGCCGACACCCAACTGATCCTCTCCCTCACCAACGACCCAGCCACCGCCAGAACCAAACTACACGAAGGGATGAAAGACGTAGCCGAGTGGATGATGAACAGCCGCCTGAAACTGAACTCAGACAAGACGGAAGTCCTCATCCTGGGATCATCGCCCTCTGCCTGGAACGACTCCTGGTGGCCCCCTGCCCTGGGCACCGCCCCCAAGCCAACGGACCACGCACGCTACCTGGGCTTCATCCTGGACTCCTCCCTCTCGATGACCAGACAAGTCAACGCCGTCTCATCATCATGTTTCAACATCCTACGCATGCTCCGAAAGATCTTCCGATGGATCCCCGCCGAAACCAGGAAGACGGTCACCCAGGCTCTCGTCACCAACCGACTGGACTACGGAAACACCCTCTACACCGGAACCACAGCCAAACTGCAGAAAAGACTCCAACGCATCCAAAACGCCTCCGCACGACTCATCCTGGACATCCCCCGACACAGCCACATCTCCGGACACCTGAGAACCCTGCACTGGCTCCCCGTCAACAAGAGAATCACGTTCCGACTCCTCACCCACGCACACAAGGCCCTCCACGACCTGGGCCCCAGGTACCTCAACAACCACCTGACCTTCTACACTCCCACCCGCCAGCTACGATCGACTAGCCACGCCCTCGCCACCGTTCCACGCATTCGAAGAGCCACCATGGGAGGAAGATCCTTCTCCTACCTGGCGGCCAAGACTTGGAACTCCCTCCCCATCCACCTCCGTCTGACCCAAGACCACCTCTCCTTCAGGAAGCAACTCAAGACCTGGCTGTTCGAGCAGTAGCAGACCTCCCCCCCCCCCCAAGCGCCTTGGGACCGCTCAGGGTGAGTAGCGCGCTATACAAATACAATTGATTGATTGATTGATACACCTGTAAACCAATTTCTGATCTTTTCCTGTGCATTGAAATCCAACCTGGCCATAGAGTCGGCCAAATGCACCACTCAGTGGCACTCATAAAAACCTGGCTTTTGAGAGCAATTGGTAGGATATTTTCCCTGAGCTCTTGCGGCACAATCAGCCATTTTTTCCTAAGCACAATATCACTTTCATACAAAATCCCTACATTGATAATCAGTTATGTTTCTCTTTCTTCACACCACACCACCCTTTGAGGGTCAGACAATAGACATATGTTCACAAACGTTACTGAAGACATGATTACACCTTATAACACTTAGTCTCAAACCCCCAGAAATCCGATCATTCGTTGCTTATTGCTCAATCACTATAACACACTGATCTTCCTCCTCGATCTTCTTTTATTTCCTTCCTTACAGGTAATCTCGAAAAACACTCAATGAACACATTCTTATTCCGTGGTATGTACTCTACTCCAATGTACCATTCTTACGTTCACAAAAAAAGCAAGAAATTCAAGAAGACACTCTTTCAGCACTTTTAGCGGTGAACAATTCTAGCAAAAAGTGATAGGTTGTCCTAACAATGAATTACATTGCCCACAAGTATTTCCTAAAGCAGCTTACTCCACGCTAACAAGCTAGTGCGTGGGTCTCCAACCTTTTCTGTACTGAGAGCTGAAAAACATTGAGAGCTACTAATATTGTTAGTGTTGTAGAATTGCAATTTTGTTATATGTATATTAATTCAACCAATCCTCTGTTTTATTCGTTATGGCTTGTATTTCACTCATAGATGTCACTGGCATCTCTCTTAACCTTTGATCCAGATAGTCCGATATTTTTACCATTTGTATATGTTTTACACAGTCAACTCGTCTACCACCAATTGCCCTCAGGCCATATCTAGGAATAGGCAAAATTAAAATTACGCCAGTGTAATTTCAAGAATTTTGGATTATCCTTATTACACAAAATTCTGTCTTTATGCCGCTTCAAGTCTTACGCTGTAAAAAATTACGGTGAATGCGCCATTTACTGTCCAAATTTACTGCAAAGGCCTGGGAACAATAAAATGCGAGCAGCTGTTCACTGTGCTTTTGTTTTTAGCGCAAAATTTGTTCCAAAATCAATAAACACATTTTGCTCTAAAATATAGCACAAAATTCCAGAGTTGCATGTCACATAATTTTGTGGAATTTTTACGAAAGCTTACATGGTCTTTGCACATTCTTGATCATCTCTGTATGAAAACCGTTAGTTGCAGATAGCCGCTAATAATCTCAAGGCAGCCGCATCAGGTTTACCTGGCAGGTGACATATCATAAATGTAAATGTTTCAAGTACTTTATTCCTTTTACACCCAGAGTTCTTTGCGAACTTGTATATGGGCAATTCATTATCATCACGTTCATCCTCTTCTTCTCGAGGAGACGGTGAAAGCTTTACCACACAGCGCCCCACTGCCCCTCAGTAATGCTTCAACAAGACTAATCTCCTTTTGAATATGTCCCCTCCAACAGCCTCTACTAAGGGCTTCAAAGACCCCCTTTCACTCTTACCAAATAAGAGATAATTTTTAGAGAGTGTTCAGAAACATGAGAGGTGCGGACATTCCTTCTATTTTGCACTGAGTGTGAAAAAGCAATGAGACAAAAGTGTGTGCGTGCATCTATGTGTGTAATACTAAGAGTCAATATTTTATTCACATAAGATTGTTTGATGGTTTTCCTCATACTACTTTTACTAATTATTGACAACACATTGAGAAATTCCTTGTAAAATCCGCAGCTGCTAATATTGCTGAAGTTATCCTTCTTCTAGGAATGCCAGAGCTGCTAATGTTGCTATAGCGATCCTTCTTCTAGGAATGCCTGCAGCTGCTAACGCTGCTATAGCGATTCTTCTTCCAGGAATGTCTGCAGCGGCTAATGTTGCTATAGCGATCCTTCTTCTAGTAATGTCTGCAGCGGCTAATGTTGCTATAGCGATCCTTCTTCTAGTAATGCCTGCAGCTGCTAATGTTACTATAGCGATCCTTCTTCTAGGAATGCCAGAGCTGCTAATGTTGCTATAGCGCTCTTTCTTCTAGCTTCTAGGAATGCCAGAGCGGCTACTGTTCCTATACCGATCCTTCTTCCAGGAATGCCTGAGCTGCTAACACTGCTATAACGATCCTTCTTCTAGTAATGTCTGCAGCTGCTAACGCTGCTATGGCGATCCTTTTTCCAGGAATGCCTGCAGCTGCTAATGTTGCTATAGCGCTCCTTCTTCTAGAAATAACTGAGCTGCTAACACTGCTATAGCGATCCTTCCTCCAGGAATGCCCGAGCTGCTAGTGTTGCTATAGCGATCCTTCTTCCAGGAATGCCTGTAGACGCTAATGTTGCTATAGCAATCCTTCTTCTAGTAATGCCTGGAGTTGCTAGCAGTTCCATGCATTTTGAGACAGTATATATAATGGGTGCTACGTTGTCTTTTGCCACTCCCGGGTCTAAAGGTAGCGTGCATGTGCATGGTGTCATATACTAGTAGTCGCATAATTGGGCGTGCAAACCGTTCAATTACAAATGGTGCCACACTTCAACTGCGTATTCCACAGGCTGTAAATCGCTGGCCAGCTCATGTCTATCCCGTACAGTAACTTTTAGAAAGCAATACACACTAAACCTGTAAATATCGTATTGAACACAGTACGTTTGTGAGTGTCTAATAGTGTTTCCGGGCTACAAGACACCATTTTTTATACAAAGGAGAGGTCCCGCATGGTCCCCGCAACAGGTTGCTGGACTTGCCACAGAACGTTCACAAACGTCAACTAGGAGGTGTTTTAATCCCTAAGTACCTGCTCATCACCAATGAAATGAAGCCAGTCGAAACAAAAGAAGATTATTTGAGGAATGCTATACTGGCTAAATTGACACCACAACACTATCCAACCATAGCAGATTTTGAGAACATAGCGTTCTTCCCAGCAAGGATTCTTTCAGGCAGGATGCTACACTGGCAAAGCCATTGCATAGCCGTAGCAGGCAGGCTAAGAGGCTGGGCCAAGATTCTATGAACTAGATGGCTAAAGGATATGGGTAAGTAATAAGTTATGGAGGGAGCATATGCTTCAGCTGTATTTTCTCACCCCTCTAAGACCAACATGAGTTCCAGGCCATGAGACCAACATACAGACATGCCTTTAACAAACCTCTGCAGGCGAGCCATAGAAAGTGGTTACAACTTGTGCTTTACTTCTTGTACATGGGTGTAAGGTTAATCTGCGTGACCGTAAGCTGCCTTTTGAGAGTGATCTAGTACAGAATTCATTAAAGTTTATAGATACAGATCAAAACCAATTCTGAGCATCAAAAGCATGAAAACAGGAAGGGGATTTTATGTATTAGGCAAGTTTAAGAATGAAGTTCAGTGTTACTTAACCCAGCGAGGTGAAGGCCTGGTGTATTTCCTTCATTAGGTTTCTGTACAGCTCCCTCTGCCATGTGTGCAAAAGCTTCCACTCCTCGGCAGAGAAACCAGCAGCAAAATCCTGGAATGTAACTGGAGCCTGGAAGAACAGGTTGTAAAAATAATAGAGATGAATAGCATGTTCATAAACTACACTGCAGAAAGATCAACTAGAGAATGAAGATAATTTGTAAAGTATGCCATTTTCCTTCCATTAGCTTCTGGGTTAGCCATATTTAATCTGACAAAAGTAGAACAGTAAACACTATTAAAAATGCATCACAGCTGGAGGTTTCTGCATTGCCAAGGCCTAGACATAAAGCACATGCATAAGTCTGACCATGCCAAAATGGGTCTTCTGCAGGCAATCAATCAATCAATCAATAATTTTTGTATAGCGCGCTACTCACCCAGTAGGGTCTCAAGGCGCTGTGGGGAGGGGTACGTTACTGCTCGAACCACAAACCACAAGCTTAAGACACGCTCCCTCAATATGCAAGCATCTAAGATATGGTAAGATTAATTGTAATCAGCATAAAATATACAAGTTTGCAAACAGTACAGTAAAGAACACAACATATAAGCGACACAAGGGGACTATAAATAAACAGAAACATTAAATCGCAGTTCACCTTGAAACTCAAACACATATAAAACCAAAACACAAGAATAAAGAGTTAAAAGATCACACAAATTACATGAAGAATATCTTAGTAGACACAAATCATAAACAGATTTCACATCGCATGTGCATTATCCCGCCATCTACTGGTTGGGTTTGGATCTTAGTCCCCTTTTGAAGTCTCACGTAGGCAACTGCACGATCTCTTCGTGACAGGCTGTATTCAGGAATGGACCTGGAGCTCCGCCCATCGCTTCAATTGGCTTCTGTTACTCTCCTTTCTCAATGTTTACTTTTGATTTGAGAATAGGCATAGTAGTCCCTCCTTAGTACCGCCTTTTCTACTTTTGTAACCTCCCATGAACTTTCAATAATGCGAGAGAGAGCTATTGTATTGCAAATGCTTTTTTCTATTTATTTTTTAAGCAATAAGCGGGTGCCACAATTGCTTGAAAAATAAATAAAAAGTAATGCAAGACCTATTGCATTGCAAAAGTTTGTTCTCTCTTTTTGTGTTGCCGGGCGTAGCCTGTACCCATTTGATGTCCAATTCTCCTATGACATCAGACGTGTGCCCCAGAAGTCCCTGTGCCTGGTCGCCATCTTCAGATTATTTTTCCCCCCCGAGCGACTTCCTGTGTTAGTTGGCTTCCTCTGCGTCTTTAATGTTGCATAATGTTCTCCATCCTTGTCTCACCTCATTTTATACACTGAGGAGGTGGAGGGTCGCATATAAATCCATAATATTCTTGAAGCTGCAAAACTCCTCCTCCTGGTAATCATTTCGTTTTGCAGCATAAATCCGTTTCTGGATTCACATTCTGTGTATTGATTTTGTATTCCTGGTTACTCCTGATGGTGTCAAAAATTAGTTTGAGCTTGCAAATAGATGTTTCTGTACTCTTTGGACCACTTCGGACTCCTTGTTCACTTGTATATCCAAATAATAGTGTTTTGGTGAAGGTGCGCAAGGATGACCATGTGGCTGTCTAGAGGCACGTTTGGTATGAAGGCCAGGGTCGCTCATTTCTTCCTTATGGAGTGTGCTCTGGAACTGGTTTCCAAGCGCACACCTGCTGTTAAATAGCATAATTAGATTGTTTGCACTATCCACCCTGCAATGGTGCTTTTTGTCATCGGTGAGCCCTTCCTTGAGCCCGAAAAAAAATATGTTTCCAAGTAATACATCACAACTTTGCAAACTTCTAGCATGTGCAGCGCCCTATCAGCTTGTGCCTTTGGCTGCAGGAAGAAAAAAACAGTTGAATGGTTTGGTTTACGTTGAACTGTGATAGGACCTTGGGGAGGAAATGTGGGTTAGCCGCATGACTACCTTTCCTTGTGTATTTGTAGGTAGGGTTCTTGAGTGGTTAGTGCCTGCAGCTCACTCACCCTGTGTAGTGACGCGACTGCAATTAGAAAGGTGGTCTTTAAGGTTAGGAACTGTGGCTATGTCTTGTGCAGCGGTTCAAAGGGCGCCTTCATAAGTTGTGTCAATTCAAGGTTGAGGTTCCACAAAGGCATCAGCGTTATTCTCTTGGCTCCCTCTAGGAACCTTTTGATAAGTGTTGCTGTGAAATGGCTTCTCCCTATGCATCCCCTTGTCTAGGCTACTATTTCCACCAAGTATACTTTCAGTGAGGCATGTGATAGTCTGTTAGATAGCCGGTATGTGAGGTATCAAATCCAATCACTGTGGATGCATCCGTTTTGTTCTGAAACATTCAATTGTTTCTTCAGGACACATGTCTGCCATGTGCTGCTCTCCTTGTGCTCGGCCTCACCGTGGGGTGAAGCTGAGGACGCATTTGCAGGGTGCTCCCTTCCCTGAGTGTCCCCGTGCGCGCCCGGTGCTCCTGAGCAGCGCCTCGAGGCGGAGGAGGCGCTGAGGAGAAGCTGCAAAGAGCAAACGAAAACAACAAACACCGGACAACGCAACGCCGGGCCAGAGAAAGACGGTTGAATGTTTAAACCCAGACGCGGCTGCTCTGAATGGCAGGTTTCTGGCGGCCCCACCCCCCCTCCCCGCTTCAGCCGTGACCCCCCCGGGCCCCTCACCTCCGGGCCCGGCATCTTTCCCGGTGTCGAAGGCGCCGGGGAGGGCCAGTGCCGAGGCCCGCAGGGACGAGTCCGCTCGGAGACCCCGGGACCGACGGACAGAGACAGACAGACCGACCGACAGGACCCTCAGCAGGAGCACACGGGGGCGGGGCTCGGGAGGGAAGTGACGCAGTAACGGGGCATGCGCACAAGTGCAGGCCTCCACTGTACTGAGCATGCGCAGAAGAATGCAGCCCTCTTCCACGTACTGAGCATGCGCACAAAAGCAGTTACCACTCTCCCCGTACTGAGCATGCGCAGACGTGAAATAACTACACATGCGCACATGAACGTTTTCGCCCTTTCCCTCTCAGAGTATGCGCGTCAGAATTCAACCGACTTTCTATGCATAAAAACCGGAATGTGCCCCACTGAGCATGCGCACAAGAACCAAGCCGCGCGTCCACCGAACTGATCAAACCTGCAAAAACCGCGCTCCATTGGCCGCCGTCCTACTGCGCACAAGGGCGCCTCCTTTGTCGGGTGCATCCACTCCAGATGTTGTCAGAACCGAGACTGAGAAGTGTCCAAGCTACGGTGAAGCACGTGGAGGCGAGGAGAAGGCACAACTTTCTTCACTCTTTATTACACCAGCAGTTTCAAAGTTAGAAGCTAACACAATAAAAAAAACTTCAAGTCCCATTGTTGTAGTCAGATGACACCGTAAATGATGAATAAGTATTTAATAGCATTACATATAAGGCCCACAAGGAACTGGCAAAAGCATCAGTGAACAGCAGGTCGGAACAGCTGAATGACCGAATGGAATATGAGACGTCACATAAATACCATCGGAGCATTCCAGGATGGAACTATGTGACTTGACACAGTAGACATGGTAGAGGCATGATGACAAACAGTGGAAAGAAAGAAGTACGATTACAACATCTCCCTTCCTCAATGTGAAAAAAACAAAATTAACAATACATAACTGTCATACGATGAAACAGAATATTATTCCAATACATAACTGTCATAACATTTGGGAATACATATTTCTCTTCCAGACCCGGTATGAGTGCGTATGTCAACATGTCTGTTGTCCACTACATTTTCAATCCTTATGCACCTTTTTCTTTCCTTAGATCCCTTAAGAACACATGATCTTCCTTCTATATTCTCGTGTCCACTATCCCTACTTGTATTTCTCTCTTCCTCCTGCCCTCGAGCACTGACACTGTCATTGCTTATTTGATCACTGTGGTGTACTGGCGTATCATCCCATTCCAGAATGCTGTCATCAAGTTGCCTTTCCTCATCCTCCATTCCTTTCATTATTAACAATTCCTGACCTTTTTTTAATCTTACTACATCATCCTTGCTGCGCCATCCTTTGCCATCTACATACACTGCCCCTTTGGATGCCCTGCTCACTTGTTCCGGTCTACTGAACATAGATTCTCCTTTGTTCACTCTGAATGGTTTCTTCACCAGAATCCAGTCTCCTTTTTCCACCTCTTTGCTCCTTACTTTGTTGATTTCATCTGAATATTTTTTAGTATTTAATTGTTTATTTACAATGTTCTCCCTCACTTTGAAGGTTTTATCATCTATGCACTCCGTAGACACATCATCTTTGTACCACTTTTCAAATTTGGGAGTCAGTTCATTTTTGCATTTTCGTCCTGAGGAAAATTGAATTTTGCCCTGTTATGTGTCCCTACGTGTTCCCCAACATGTAATATATATGTGCATGATCGCTATGCATTTTCCTTCCATGACCGAGAATAAAGACGCATTTGCAGTTGCGTCCAACGTTAATATGTCAGTTATCCAGCCTTCCGTGAAAGCAACCTGAATTAGGCTTTTAGGCCTATGTTGCTAACGTATTTACATGGTGCACGTTAAATCATCGAGATGCACCCGTTTCTAAGGCTCCACAGGGCCCGGACACGAGATCCAGGCCTTAAGCCTCCTGAACCACTCCGAGAGAAGCAGCCTCGCCCGCATCCCTGACCCTTCCCTTACTTCCTGCCAAGCAACGCGGTGCCCGGCTCAGCCTGGCCTGCCTGCCAAGAATATGTTATGCCTACAGTTATCTGTTCAGCTCCCCGGAGTCACATTCCTAGCTAACGAACAGCATAAACATGTCCATCTACAGTCTAGTCTTTCTGTCTCCATGCAAGTGATTTACTGAATTAATATCCATAGAAGAATCATAGCCCACGCAATACATAAAGAAATATATGCATACACTAGCCTTTAGTGACAAGTAGCTTTTGCCCTGATGACTTTTAGAATCAAGCAACATGTACTCTAAACACAAGATATCAGATATACTATAGGTACAAGTCGTTCTGACATCCCAGACTCCAGTCTCCTCTACTAGTGCTAAGAAGTCAGCGCCCCCCAGCCCTCCCCAGTTACACGTCATGACTCGTTTTTGCGCGCACCAGTAGGTTAAAGGTTCCAGCTGCCCATGAAACCCCCTCCATATGTCTACCCACCTATGACACTTCTGTGACGTCTACATCACACACCTCCGTGCACGCCCTGTGCACACCTTCTTTCACGCCCATATGTTCTTATCTTTCGTTTGTCACTTGTTACGCCTACTGCATTCAATGCAACTGTATGGTTCTACTATATATATTGTATGATGTCAAAGAAATGTAAGAATGTCCCTTCCTGAACCTTAGTAGGTGATGGAACCCGATGTCCATTGGCTCGAGCCACTTAATTAAAGCCCGTATGACTCAGATACCACGGACTCTGCCTCTCATTTATTGAGCTATCCTTTTCATTTAATGCATAGAAAAATAGTACCGGTAATTTATTTATTTACCACAGTCCTCTCATCAAGTAAAATGGGGTGAATTTTGTAGTTTCGTTAGGTGTGATATTATACGTGTTCACTTTATCTCTTAAAAAACATTTGACGTTCAACTTAGAAGCAATTGCCAATTGGATGCCTTCCTTCATGAATTTGTTCATACGCTCAACTTGACCATTACTCTTTGGGCTGTAAAGTGGTGTTTTTTCTTGTCTCACACCTATATTTTCCAAAAACTCATTTGCTTTGACACAAGTTGAGTTCCATTATCTGACACCAGGATTTTTGGCTGACCTTCTGCAGAAAAGATTTTCTTAAGAAATTTTATCACAGTTTCAGTTGTCATATTTTTCACAAATTTGAAATAAACCCATTTAGAATAATAGTCTGTTAGAACTATCATGTATCTTTCGTATTCTGGTAGCAAGTTAAATGGCCCAGCAAAGTCAAATGCTATTTTCGACCAAGGTTCATCTGGTATGTCCACCATCTGCAACTCTCCTTTACTGGTCTTCCAGTGCTTATCTGCTTTCAAACACTGTATGCATTTGTCAATGAAACTGCACACGTCATTGTCCATTCCCGGCCACCAGTAGTGCATTCTTAAGAGATTCTTCATTGCGCTACTTCCGGGATGACCCTTGTGAGCTAATGTTATTAACTTAGATCTAATGTTTGCAGGTGGTATAAACAGGTCACACCTTTTCAGAAACCCACCTTCGATAGTTAATTCATCGCTAACTTGTTGGAAGCTTCTTAACTCTTTATGAAGATTTCTGACTGGTGGCCACTTAGTTTTCACATAACTTAATACCCTTTCCATTATTATATCTTCTTCCTGGCACTTCATCCACTCTTCCTCTGTTACCGACCCATTACACATTTCTGTGGCATCGATCCATGCTACAACGCACTCTGTTTCGTCTAGTGTGGTTTCGGAAGGACCATTCATTGGCAATCGTGATAAGCAGTCAGCTCTGCAATTCATTCCTCCCTTTATGTGATGTATGGTGAATGTATACTCCTGCAACTTTGACAATAACCTTATCAATCTAGAAGTTGCTTTGCCATTCTAGATATAATCCATCCATCATGTAAATCAATGGTTTGTGGTCTGTGATGATTTCAAAACTTTTTCCCCATAGGTAACTTTTGAGTTTTTGCACCGCCCACACACATGCGAGTGTTTCCCGCTCAATGGTACTGTAGTTTGTTTGAGCCTCACTTAACCTCCTGGAAATAAAAGCTATCGTGTTTTCCTTCTTCCCTTGTTTTTGACAGAACACTGCGCCTATGCCTTTGGCTCTGGCATCTACTGTGATGACGTTTTCTAATTCTGGGTCATACGGTTTTAAGGCAGGTGCTTTGGCAATATCATTCTTGATTTCATTGAAAGATTTATCTTGGTCTCCAGTCCATTGGTAACTCACGTTTTTCCTGAGAAGTTTTCTCATTGGTTCAACTTTGGTGGCATATGCTTGTATAAACTTGGAATGGTACTCGCTTCGTCCTAGGAAGGACTTTAATGTTTCCTTCCTTATCTTTAGGCTGAGGTGCCTCTCTAATTGCTTCTGATGAAGCAAAGCTTCGCATATTTTGCGGCTTGCCGAAGTCAAGAACCTCGTTTATGTATAACAAGGTAATCAATGTACGTCTTACTAACATTTATATTAAGTTTGAGTAAAGTTTATGACGCTTGCCTATGTGTATTCCTAACTATATTAATCCGTGTTTCTAAAAATGGCCGCCGCTTGTATTTAGTTACTGCGCATGCGTCAGCCACACTCACGTGTCCTGACGCGTATGCAGAAGTGGAGGGAAAGTTATGCGCATGCGTAATTCATAGCTGTGCTTATCATGTGGTACTGCTCGTGCCACTGCTCTTGTGACTGTATCAATGTGGCTAACATTTAAACGCAATAGTTTTATTTCTTGATGATGAGTTGAAAGTACAAACCCTGTGATGTGTTTTCATAATGACATTATTATGTATTCATTTGTTTTTCGCTTACTTTTCATGTACCGCGGGGAATGGGGTTTTGTCTGTACCGGGAACCATCTTGGAGGTCCTTTCTGCGCCTGCGCGACTTGCCGAGGCACAGCAGACCTTGACTGATGGAACATAGCCAGTTGGCAGCGATGGGCGAGATGCTCCTGAGAAAGTCACCTCTGCCCTGCGAGAACAGCGAATGTGGCTCCTTATATGTTACAATGTAATTGTATTGCTGCTTGTCGTGTAGTCTCTCATGGGAACCACTGTCCCACTAGGCGGTACCAAAATATGTTAATGTGGCATACAAATAGACTGTTATGATTGGTGTGTTACCCAAATCCTACCTTAGGACCAATCCAAATTGAGGGATTCTGATACTTTGCAACATTGGGGGGTGGTACGCTGTCCCCAAACTGTATATCTACCCTGGGTTCCCCTAGGGAGCCGTCCGACTTGTCTGGTTTAGCTGACCTGTCACTGACCCAACGCACTCAATAGGTGACTGAAGATACAGAGCGCTGCGAAGCACTCTGTCCGAATTTGACCATAGACTAAGGTTCTACTGAACCTTAAAGTGCTGGCGAGGCACTTAGCTGGGAGTTCGCTGACCCAATCGGGGTCTTGATCGATAGCTGCAGAGCGGGTGGAGCGCAGGCGTTGCTTCCGAACTGTGGGTTCCGGTCCTGTCCTGAAGAGGTCCTGTCCTGAGGGTTTGCTGTCCTGCCCTGAGGGTCCTGTCCTGATTCCTATTCCGAGGGTATCCTGTTCTGTCCTGGGTGTCCATTCTGCACCTGCTGTCCTTTGAGGGGTATCCTTCCTTGAGGGTTTCCTGTCCTTAACTGACCCGTGGCCAGGGTTTGGTTTCCACACCTTTCTAGGTAAATATTGCTCTGAAACTCTTAAAATATTGCACCTTCTGAATTTCTAACTTTTGCTTTAATAAAGTTCATCATTGCATATGTTATATTTTCCATGCCTTTCCGCAACTATTGAAAGTCAATTACATATTTTCATAAGTTTGTTCCTATGTCTTCTCACTTGTTAGAAATTATATTTTGCATTGCAGTTTGTAATTTTCTGATATGGTCTAGAACTTCATTGCCTAGACTGTTCAAAGGCCCCTTTACTTTAAGTGAAGCGTGTTATTCATTGTAGGCCCTCCTATAGTTACCCACACTTAGTCTGCCCATGTTTAGATAATACTGAATTGCATAGTATTTCTCTCGTTACATTTTATCAGTACTTCAATGATTACTCTGTCCTTATTTCTTTATAGCTACATAATTTACGTTATCTTGGTTATTGATTGCCTTATTTTACTGTACCTCATGCAAGAAAATAATGAACTTTAGATAAACATTTTAAAACTTCCAGTTGTCCGTGGTCATTTCAACAGTATTTTGAATGTTATTGGTTGGGTTTGTATTTTGCTGCCTTTCTTTACAGCTAGCTCCCTGATTCATTGTGGTCATTAGGTACCCGCATCGGTGGATGGTAAGTCGGGTGCACTGAAAATAATAGTAGGGAACACACACACACAACTTGGTAGAGCTCGTGAAGTCACCTGATCGAGGTATATGGTGATTTTGAGAAGTATATGGGCCCTGAAGCCGGAAACGGCGAAAACTATTGGTCGGGTGGCCTCGCGCGCTCTATCAGTTTTCTGGTAGCAGAGGATGGTTAGGGACTAGTTGAGAGTAAGGCAGGGATTAGTTGGACTAGTGGAGTCGGAAGCTGCTAGTATATTGATGCTGCTAGAAGAGCGGCTGTTCTAAGAGACCTGATCATTCTCTTGTGAATACGCTGCTGAAACTGATGAATTTTTGCATTGTTATTATTCTTGTTCTTATATTGTTATATGTACTAATCCATGCATTTGTAAACCGTATCGTTTCATGTTGTCCGAACTCCCCGGGGAATTGAAAGGGCAAGTGGTGAATAGAATCCATTGTCCTGAGGTCACAGGCTCGAGGAAAGTTAGGTGCACGTTAGGATAACCGGGAAGCACTAACTAGGGTTTTCTGAATACATGTGTGAATAAATGACAGTAACGGGGTTCATTGGCAAAATTCCCATAGTGGCGTAACCTAGCAAGGGTCACATCGGAAGAGTAGCAGGTTCCTCGGAGCTAGAGTGAAAGCAGAGGGGTCCGCTGAGAAACCTTAAACTCGGAATATATCCCGGAAAGAAGTGGATGAGTTTAGGGGAATAACAGGTTCACCGATGCTAGAGTGAAGGGTAGGCGGAAGAGATCTACCCGCAGCGAGTGAAAAGTAAATGGAAGTAGTTTACTTGCAGTAAAACAATTCTTTCTCTGTCTAGACACTTGAGCACTGTGGCGAATGTGTATTTGTTGTAAAATAACCAAGCACTGAGCACTTTAAAAGAAAGAAAGTTTCCGTTACCTTGTGAAGGGAGGGAGTCAGTCGCGAAGCGTCTCTGACGTCACTCTGTGCCGCGCTGGGATTGGTAGAAGCAGCGGGCGGGTAGCAGAGCTGAGTTTGTAAAGGAGGGGTGAGCGCCGGAGCGTGGGAACTGTCTCACGAAGGGGCCGCGCACCCATTGGCGGAGCTTATTTAGTGTCGCGCACCCATTGGTTGCACAAATTTCTGAAGCGCGTTCTGATTGGAGGTAGTTTGTAAACAAAGTTTAGCGTAGAAGTCGTATGTGGCACTCGCAGACTACAGGAACTCGACCTGATCCAAGGCACCTAGGGTTTGAAAGGGATCAGTGGAAGACTAATAGATACGATATTATGTACGGAACAAAGAGAAAAATGTCCCTTGTAAGTAAGGTGAAAAATTATTTTAAAACGGACAAACCGATTAAATCTAGAGAAGGTGTTCTTGTCCCACCACCCAATACTCCCGCCTCATTCATGATGTTTGACCGAGGGTACAATACCTGTGTGTGGTTGGAGAACTGGGTGAAGTACACAAAAGATGACGGAGTATTGGCTTTTCCGTTAGATGGTACTTTCAATGGTAGGATCTTATTTAATTTGAGAACCCGAATGAATGAACTGCATCCCAGGCCAAGACTAACGCAGTATGAGGCATTAGAGGAATGGGAGATTGAGGCTTTTGAAAGAGAAAGACCCCGAATGGACAAGGGTTTGACCAAGTGGTACCCCAGGCAGAAACAGGAGTCCAGGGATAAAAGGATGAAACAGTGGAGGCAGAGCATGATTGTTGAGGGTCTGTTCCCCATGATGCCGGCATGTCATAACCCTGCAGCAGGTGAGAAAAGTACTGAAAAATCTAAGCATTGGGGGGCCTCGGGGGAATCAGATGATGAATTGATAGATGACATTTGTACCAGAAGTCCGCCACCTTATAATGAGGGAACCCGACCTTCCAGTGTAGGAGATGCTCCCCGACGCCACTTCCTCAAGGAAGAAGACAGGTCCCTAGGACTGGGAGGGGTGGTCAAGGGTTACCCTATTTTGAGAAACCAGAACCGACGGAAACAAGGGATATATATCCCAAAGTGCCCGTAAGTCAGGAAGAAAAATACTCAGGTACAAAAATGTTCCTTCCCAGACCCCTGTATGAAAAAGAAGAAAAACCATTGAATTCAGGACTGCCTTTTGTTCAGCCTCCATATGAGGAAGAACGCAGGTCCTTTAACACTGGAACTTTATTCCCGAAACCAAATTATGGTGGAGGACCAAGTGAAACGCATCCTACTGCCCCGAGTTTTACTCCTCCACTGACCCCACAGATGTTACATGACACAACTTTAAGAAGGATACTAGTGGAAAAGGAGCAAGAGGCTCTAGCTAGACAAAGGACAGAAATAATTCAGAAAATCTCCCAGTTAAATACCAGTCCTGAGGCATTGACTATTCCAGTAACTATTGGACCGGTGGTCCCGTTATACGGAAATGGTCAGGGAAATCCGATTACTCCAGTTATGACCCCAGTCATGGCACCCCCGAGACAGGAACCGATAATCATAGATGATCAGTCCAGTGAGTGCGAGTCTGAAGTTGCGTTCTTGGACTTGCCAAACAAACCGACCGGAAAGGGAATGCAGCAGAGGCATAACCCTTTTAATGCGAAAGAGATTAAATTAGAATCAGCAACAGGTACTAGGAATGTCTCTCTGGTAACTCCGGATGAAATTGAGAGTTGGAGTCGTGAATTAGAGAAACAGACTCCGCAAACGAAACCTTTAGACCTCTACAAGCTGAGGGTCGAAATCGAAGAATTAATGGCAGGAAATGTGGGGTTGGATCGATTGAACACTTACTCTGAAGAAGAATTGTCGTTCATATGTAAAAGCTTTACAAGGAACACCAGAGTGCTCCACGAAAAACTGAGCGAAACAGCAGTTAGTATGGGGGTAGATATCTCAAAATCCAAGCCCTTACAGAAACCGTACAGAGCAGACTTCTCAGACAAAGATATAGAGCACCTGAATGTGGCGGGGAAGAAGTTGCAGATTAAAGAATTAATGGGGGTACTGCAGAAATGGGGAGATGTGGAAAGATGGAGAAGCAGGTGGGCGAAAAAGAGGGAAGAGGTTCGCTCCCGACAAGCGACTCCTGAGTTTGCTTTAAGGGAGGTAGAAAAACCTGAGCAGTTATGCCCCATGCGCGAAGTTCCAGGAGGGAAATATGTGCATGTCCCCTGGTCTAGACAGGATATTGTGTCCTTTACGAACGATTTTCCAAAATTACGAGAGAAACCAGTCGACTGGTGCAGGCAGGTAGAGAGGTTCGTGAAGGTACAGAAATGTCTGTGGAAAGACCTGGATGGGTTTTTCGACATTGTGGTTCCAGTAGATTTATGGACCCAGTGTAAAATAGCCATAGACTGGCCTAGTGAGGAGTACCCAAGAAATAAGGAAACCGGGGAGCCATCAAAGGATGTCTTGCGAAAATATGAGCAGGTAATTCAGCATTTGAAAGAAAAAGTGCCCGCAAAGGAAACTGATTGGACAAAAATAGATAGAACAACACAGGAAAGGGACGAGACAGTGCACTCCTTCTATGAGAGGTTATTGCAGGTATTTAAAACATACAGTGGTATTGATAACATCGATTTGAAGGACATGACGCACTTTATTTACAGGTTTGTAAATGGTTTAAGACCTGAAATTTGTCAGTGGATAAAAGATAATAAAATCTGTTGGCATACAAAGAAAATGGATGAGGTCCTGCGGTACGCTAAGTACTGCGAGGACGAGATGGCAGAAAAGAAAAAGGCCCTTAAGGAAAAGGTGATGTGGGCTCAGGTGAAGCTTGCAGAACAGCAGGAAAAACAATTGAGTAACATGGTTAAAAATGCTGAGAACAAAGGTCCTGGGGGAGGGGGTGGAGGAAAGCCCCGGCCCAAATTTAGCAGGGAAGAGGCTATGAAGAAATTTCCCTGCCATCAGTGCGGCGAAATTGGACATTGGCGAAACGAGTGTCCCCAATTATTAGATAATAATGAAAAAACTCCTGATTTAACTCCACAGACGCAGACAGAAAGACCAAGAAAGACTCAACCCCAGGTAAAAACAGTCCAGGTGCCTCGAGCACCCAAGCAGGTATACAGGGGAAGACAGGCAGAAGGTGAAGAGATAGAAGTTTGGGAAAGCGGGGAGAACAGAAATACAGCAACTTCGCAGTATCTGCTAAATGATACCTTCCTTTGTAATGATCAAGACTGACGGGGCCTGAGAGGGGAGGACGAGGAGTGCGTACTTGGCGCTTCCTTGCCGGTAGACCAGACTGGACCATACATTGAAGGAAAGGTTGACGGAAATGATGTCACCTTTCTGTTGGACACTGGCGCTACCCGTTCTACTGTAAGAACAGTGGACGTTCCAAACCTACCCCTCTCGGGAGAAAATATCCAAGTAGTGGGTGTATCTAATCAATTGATTAGTACTCCTGTTACCGAACCAATGGAGATTTCAATTGGAAATTTTAAACAGATGCATAGATTTGTCGTCTGTGACACCAGTCCAGTGAATCTACTGGGTCGTGATTTGCTGTGCAAAATGAACTGTACTATCTTTTGCACACCAAAGGGTGTTGAAATACAGACCCCAGATGAAGATGGCATTTATAAACTATTGTTACTTAGACCTGACTCAGAAATTAAAGGATTGACCCTGCAGGACTTGCCCCAAGAACTCCAGGAAGCAGTAAAGCCAGAGGTGTGGGATTTCACTGGAAAAGATGTGGGGTTAATGAAAGATGTGGACCCCATACAGATAGCCATCAAGGACAATGCAGTATATCCTAACACTAGGCCCTACCGAATGAATGCTGAAGTGAAAGCAGGTGTCACTCTGGAAATTCAAAAATTATTAGAAGGAGACATCATACAGGAAGTAATGAGCAGCCCATGCAACTCACCGATTATGGGCATCAAGAAGCCTAGCGGCAAGTATAGGGTAGTGCAGGACCTGAGAAAGGTAAACAAAATTGTAGTTCCTTGCTGCCCTATTGTCCCGAACCCAGCAGTGATATTATACCAGATTCCTTGGGATGCTGAGTGGTTCACTGTGATTGATTTATGTCATGCATTCTTTTCGATACCCCTGCACCCCGACAGCAAATTTCTTTTCTCATTTGCCTTCGAGGGTCACGTGTATTGCTGGAACCGGGTCCCTCAAGGGTATACAGAGAGCCCCTCTATCTTTAATCAGATCTTGAAAAAATGTCTAGAGACTTTGATCTTACCTGGGAATTCGGTCTTAGTGCAGTACATAGACGACCTTCTACTGGCGTCTAAAAGTCATAGGGACTGTGTAGTTGACACCATTGCCCTCCTAAATCATCTGTGTGAGAAAGGGCATAAAGTGGCCCCTGACAAACTACAGTTCTGTGCGAAATCAGTGAAATATCTAGGACACCAGATAGAAAAGGGTGTCAGAAAAGTCACATCAGAAAGAGTGAGAATAATTGAAAAGATGCAGTTGCCCCGTACTCAAAAAGATGTCAGAATGTTCCTGGGTGTACTAGGGTACTGCAGGCAGTGGATTCTGGGATTTGCAGCCTTAGCTAGGCCTTTGATAAAAATGACCACGAGAGGAATGCCAGATATTGTAGAGTGGGATGATGAAAGCCTAATGGCTTTCACAAGACTGAAAAACTGTCTGTGTACAGCCCCTGCGCTGGGAATGCCAGATTATTCCAAAGAGTTTGCCCTATTCTGTGACACTCGCGATAATTGCACATTGTCAGTCCTGACTCAAGAACATGGCACGACCAGAAGGCCTGTGGCCTATTTCTCTGCCACTTTGGACCCAGTAGCTGCTGGGTTACCAGGCTGTCTGAAAGCAGTAGCTGCTACCTGTGCAAGTTTGGAACAGAGTGAGTCCATTGTCATGGGACATCCTGTGACCGTGTATGTTTCACATGGAGTGGTAATTCTATTGACCAGAACTAAAACGCAGTATCTCACCCCTAGTCGGCTGACTAAATACGAGAGGATTCTTGTGGGTGCAGCAAATGTAAGCATTGTTAGGTGCGGTATTCTGAACCCTGCCACTTTACTCCCCGACCCCTTGGAAATAGAAGGTGGGGATGATGATGAACATGATTGCATTGACCTAACAGAGTTCAGTACTAAACCGCGCCCAGACATAAAAGAAGTGCCATTGCCTGAACATGATAAAGAACTATTTGTGGATGGTTCCTGTCTAAGACATGAACTAGGAGGCCTGAGTGCTGCTTATGCAGTAGTCTCTTTTACAAAAATTGAAGAAGCAGGTTACCTATATAACATCAAGTCTGCACAAGTAGCCGAATTGATAGCTATGATAAAAGTTTGCAAAATTGGGAAGGACTTACGCATAACAGTGTATACTGACAGTCAGTACTGTTATGGAGTTGTGCATGACTTTGGCCAATTGTGGCTGCAGAGGGAATTCATGACTTCCTCAGGTACTCCCATTCGGAATGCAAAGGTTGTTCATGACCTTTTAGAGGCCATCCAGTTACCCAAGGAACTGGCAGTGGTAAAATGTGCTGCTCATCAAAGGAGCATGGACAAAGTATCACTGGGAAACGATTATGCTGATCGAGTGGCCCAATGGTGCGCCAAAGATCGGTATATTGTAAATCCAAAACGAGGGGGGCCAGGAACCAGCTGCCAGCTTCAGGTGTTTGAAGAAGTGCCTACATGGGATGAAGTGAGAGAATGGCAGGAATCGGCTCCGTGGCAAGAAAGAGAGAAATGGAAGGAGGATGGGTGTAGACCGAGACGTGTGGATGGTGTGATTTTGGGCCCAACTGGTATGCCTGTGTTACCCCGACACTTGCTTGGCACAATGGCAAGATTAATACACGAAGGATCACACATTGGTAGGGATGCCATGATTCTGGTATTTCAACAGACTTGGTACAGTAAAAAGTTCAGGAAGGTAGCAGAGTCCCTCTGCCAGAGGTGCCTGTCATGTCAACAGATGAACCCAGGCAAGAGGACAATGGTTGAACTGAGCAAGATTGGGAGATCAGGGGGTCCCTTTATAAGGATACAGGTTGATTTCATCACCATGCCCCGTTGTGAAGGAAAGCGATATGTCCTTGTCATTGTTTGCGTATTTTCAAAATGGGTAGAAGCTTACCCTACTCCCAAAAGTGACGCATTGACAGTAGCGAAGTGTTTACTAAAAGAACTGATACCTAGATTCGGGATACCATACATTATTGAATCAGATAAGGGTGGACATTTCCAGAATGAAATACTGGCTGAACTCTGTAAGGCCTTTGGAATAAGGCAGAAACTGCATTGTGCATACCACCCAGAGGCTTCTGGAATAGTGGAACAAGTAAATGGAACTATCAAAACCAGACTAGCAAAACTGACAAATGCTACTGGCATGACCTGGGTGAAGGCCCTGCCTCTGGTCCTGATGGGACTGAGAAGTGTTCCTGACCGCAAGACAGGCCTAAGTCCCCATGAAATCATTATGGGAAGAGTGATGAGACAAGCATGGGTGCCAGGAAGCAAACTGTTGAGTATTACTGATGATTTGGTGCTTGAATACTGCAGAAGATTGGGTGACCAAGTGCGTTCTATCTCTCGCCAGATTGGAGACGACGGCATCCTCAATCCAACGACTCCTCTCCACAGCTTGGTTCCAGGAGACTGGGTCAAAATAAAGAAGCACACTCGATCAAGCTGTCTGGCACCAAGGTGGGGAAAGAAACGCCAAGTAATCCTGGTAACAACCACTGCAGTGAAAGTCGCAGGTGTTCCCCAGTGGATCCACGCTGGGCACACCCAGAAGGTATTACCAGACAGAGGATTTGAAGAAGAAGGGCAACCAGCAGAGGACCCTGCCGGAGCCAGTCCAGAAGCAGCTGACAACGAGCAGCCCAGCACCAGTCAGGTTGCAGGAACAGCAGACGTTGGCCCAGGAGTAGTTGACTACGAACTGCCAAGAATCCAGCCTGCTGAAGAGGTCCAGGAAACTGAGCCAGGAGTAGCTGAAGACGAGCTGCCAAGCATATGGCCAGAAGAATGGATACCGATGATTGATCTGACCGAAGATCCCATCAGAACAAGAGAACGACTTTGTGAAGGTAGAGAGTGGATTAGTCAGGAAAAGCAAGGCACAGGCGAAGAACCTCAGCCGCTTGAGATTCACATCAAAACTGAGGAAGGAGAAGGTCAGACAGGGACAGAACAGGTGTTCGATACACCACCGCTAACACCTGATGCAGATAAGGGAGAGACTAGAAATAGAGTGATAGTTCGAGCAGAAGAAAATCAAGAGATCGAAGTGCTTGAACAGGATCAGAGAGGGTTAGAAGAACGGGTTCAGGAAACAGAAACAGAAACAGAGACAATCGAAAGCCAAAAACAAAATATTCCTGAACAAGGCCAGATTAGCAACCAGGCAGAAGAATTTGATGCTAGCCCTGGAACTAGCCAGATAGGGCAAGAAGAAGAAGAAAGTGAAGCAGAATTGTCACAAGCTAAAGAGAACAAGAGAATAAGAGAAGAAAGTGAAGTCCAAGTACCGACTAAGAGACTAAAGAAAAGAAACAACCTTGAGCCTAGGTTTGTAAAAAGATTGAGGCTAAGGATAAAGACAGTGGAAGAAAAACGTGCAGAAGCAAGAAGAAGTGCTCGGATAGCAGAGCAAGAAGAAAACTCTTCCAAAAGAAGGAGTGAACGAATAAAAAGACAAAACAAAAAGTACAAGTCTCCTGAATGGACACTGGTTTTGGAAGAACTTGAAGATCTTGATATAACTGACGTGAGCGACGGAGAACCCGTCCCTGAGTACTCAGCTGAAGAAGAAGACGAACCACCGTGAATTTGCACAAAGTAAGCTAGTTGTGTAAAGCCAAAAAGAGGGGTCGAAAAACTCCTTCTGAGCCGAAATGTCTGATTCAACAGTGAATGGTAGACCTAGTTGCAGCCGTTTTAAAACGTGTTGCAAGGTGTGTATATGTAGTGTAGTAGTACTGATAGTCATCTGGATAGGACTAACAATTTTCATTCCCTTTGCTGTAAGTAAAGATACTAACATTGTCCCTACTGAAACTGTAAATACTGACAGTGAGGAGTTGACAACACAGAGTGTAGAAAGACATGAGAGAGCACTGAGACAAACAAAACGAGACTTAGAAGCATCAGATGAGGGAGGACTACATTATCATGGAATGAAGAACAGGACACACTTAAATGTTTTCGCAAACTTGTTAATACACTATGTAGAGACTATGGAAATTGAAGATTGCTATGTCTGCATGAAGCTACCTACTTCTGTGGCTGAAGGCGTGACATACCATCACTTGCCATTGACATATGGAATCTCCTGTAGCATTTTAGCTAGTTTATTTTACAAAAGAGGACCGTTACAATACTATTATTCTAATAATGACGTGATCTTTTCTGAACTTCCTATACGTGGGAACTTGAATCCTGTACATACCAAAAGCGACACCATAAGATATATGGGAGACTACTTCCTGACTATAGGGAACATTGACATAGCGGACGCACACAGAGATAACTTGACTTGTTCTTTGCGTGAGCAGGAAAAGATGTTCCTGAACATGGCAGAGTAGAGAAGAATTAAAATTCAAAAGAAGGCTAATGACGAAAGTCAGAAAAAGCCAAAGTGGGCAGAGAACATGGAAGGCACCTCATCTGGTGGAGCGGGTCCTGCTCTGTTGCTGGATTTTGAAAAGAAAGGCAAGCTATGTCTTCACCGCGAGAAGACTAGCTATTATAATAATGTTTTCATTGGTTCCAGTGAATGCGAACATAATTACAAGGTAATTGGAGGTTGGGGTTTCAAAAATGGGTCAGAGCCGGTGTTTCCTGGAATTTATTATATTTGCGGGGACAAGGCTTATTTCAAATTGCCGGATCACTGGTATGGAAGCTGCTACTTTGGCATTGTCTTCCCGAAAATATACCATGTGAATGGGAAAACTGGAAACAATGAAGATACTAATGGCTTAGTGCGTAGTAAAAGAGAAAGTATAGGTGAAATTATGGGTAGTATTTTCAGTGCACTGATACCTGGAGTGGGAGTGGTTCTGAACACTCACAGAATTTGCAAATTGTCTACTATAGTGGATGTGCTGTCTACTGAAACAGCTCATGGATTTCTGCTGGTCAATACCGAAATGGTTGCGATCAGATCAATGGTTTTACAGAATCGACTTGCTCTTGACACCTTATTAGCGAAAGAGGGCGGAGTCTGCCGGATGTTGAAGGCGCAACATTGTTGCACTTATATTCCGGATAAAAGTGTACAGATCAAAAGATATGTGAAAAACATTACTAATTTGGCAAAGGAACTCAAACCACTCGAGGTTGATAGTGCCTGGACGAGACTGGTAGATGGTCTCTCAAATGTAGGTCATTGGCTTGCTAGCATAGGTAAAAGCTTATTGTTCAAAATACTGATGCCAATTGGTATTATAGGTCTTATTATATTTTTCATTTTTATGTGCTGTAAATACCGCAAGCGCACCAAAAAGCACGAGGTAAATGCAAGAGGAGTGAAACGAAGTGTGGATGAGATTGAATTAGAGGAAGTGAATGACCAGATATACAAAAAGGTGAAGACTTCTCACCCTACTAGAACTGAAAGAGAAATATTAGAACGATTGCTGGAAGAGATAGAACTTTATAAAGTGTGAAAGAAAGTTGGCATCTGGTTCCATTATATTTTGTGATGATAGTAAATATCATCAAAGAGGGGATTGATGAAGCAAAGCTTCGCATATTTTGCGGCTTGCCGAAGTCAAGAACCTCGTTTATGTATAACAAGGTAATCAATGTACGTCTTACTAACATTTATATTAAGTTTGAGTAAAGTTTATGACGCTTGCCTATGTGTATTCCTAACTATATTAATCCGTGTTTCTAAAAATGGCCGCCGCTTGTATTTAGTTACTGCGCATGCGTCAGCCACACTCACGTGTCCTGACGCGTATGCAGAAGTGGAGGGAAAGTTATGCGCATGCGTAATTCATAGCTGTGCTTATCATGTGGTACTGCTCGTGCCACTGCTCTTGTGACTGTATCAATGTGGCTAACATTTAAACGCAATAGTTTTATTTCTTGATGATGAGTTGAAAGTACAAACCCTGTGATGTGTTTTCATAATGACATTATTATGTATTAATTTGTTTTTCGCTTACTTTTCATGTACCGCGGGGAATGGGGTTTTGTCTGTACCGGGAACCATCTTGGAGGTCCTTTCTGCGCCTGCGCGACTTGCCGAGGCACAGCAGACCTTGACTGATGGAACATAGCCAGTTGGCAGCGATGGGCGAGATGCTCCTGAGAAAGTCACCTCTGCCCTGCGAGAACAGCGAATGTGGCTCCTTATATGTTACAATGTAATTGTATTGCTGCTTGTCGTGTAGTCTCTCATGGGAACCACTGTCCCACTAGGCGGTACCAAAATATGTTAATGTGGCATACAAATAGACTGTTATGATTGGTGTGTTACCCAAATCCTACCTTAGGACCAATCCAAATTGAGGGATTCTGATACTTTGCAACATTGGGGGGTGGTACGCTGTCCCCAAACTGTATATCTACCCTGGGTTCCCCTAGGGAGCCGTCCGACTTGTCTGGTTTAGCTGACCTGTCACTGACCCAACGCACTCAATAGGTGACTGAAGATACAGAGCGCTGCGAAGCACTCTGTCCGAATTTGACCATAGACTAAGGTTCTACTGAACCTTAAAGTGCTGGCGAGGCACTTAGCTGGGAGTTCGCTGACCCAATCGGGGTCTTGATCGATAGCTGCAGAGCGGGTGGAGCGCAGGCGTTGCTTCCGAACTGTGGGTTCCGGTCCTGTCCTGAAGAGGTCCTGTCCTGAGGGTTTGCTGTCCTGCCCTGAGGGTCCTGTCCTGATTCCTATTCCGAGGGTATCCTGTTCTGTCCTGGGTGTCCATTCTGCACCTGCTGTCCTTTGAGGGGTATCCTTCCTTGAGGGTTTCCTGTCCTTAACTGACCCGTGGCCAGGGTTTGGTTTCCACACCTTTCTAGGTAAATATTGCTCTGAAACTCTTAAAATCTTGCACCTTCTGAATTTCTAACTTTTGCTTTAATAAAGTTCATCATTGCATATGTTATATTTTCCATGCCTTTCCGCAACTATTGAAAGTCAATTACATATTTTCATAAGTTTGTTCCTATGTCTTCTCACTTGTTAGAAATTATATTTTGCATTGCAGTTTGTAATTTTCTGATATGGTCTAGAACTTCATTGCCTAGACTGTTCAAAGGCCCCTTTACTTTAAGTGAAGCGTGTTATTCATTGTAGGCCCTCCTATAGTTACCCACACTTAGTCTGCCCATGTTTAGATAATACTGAATTGCATAGTATTTCTCTCGTTACATTTTATCAGTACTTCAATGATTACTCTGTCCTTATTTCTTTATAGCTACATAATTTACGTTATCTTGGTTATTGATTGCCTTATTTTACTGTACCTCATGCAAGAAAATAATGAACTTTAGATAAACATTTTAAAACTTCCAGTTGTCCGTGGTCATTTCAACAGTATTTTGAATGTTATTGGTTGGGTTTGTATTTTGCTGCCTTTCTTTACAGCTAGCTCCCTGATTCATTGTGGTCATTAGGTACCCGCATCGGTGGATGGTAAGTCGGGTGCACTGAAAATAATAGTAGGGAACACACACACACAACTTGGTAGAGCTCGTGAAGTCACCTGATCGAGGTATATGGTGATTTTGAGAAGTATATGGGCCCTGAAGCCGGAAACGGCGAAAACTATTGGTCGGGTGGCCTCGCGCGCTCTATCACTTCCACCAGATCATCTTTTGGCGTTATACCATTTGGAGTTAACACATGTCCCAAATACTCAATTTTGCTCTCCATAAATTTGCATTTGTCTTTGGACACAGTCATACCCCTTTCATTCAGGGTTTTCAGTACTTGGTCCACTAGTTTAAGATGCTCAGTCTCTGTCTTTGAATGGATCAAAATGTCGTTCTGGAACGCCTCAACCCCATTTACTTCTCCAAAAAGACTATCCATAAGCCTTTGAAATACCCCTGATGACGAGGCAAGACCAAATGGCAGTCTGATGTATCTGTACGCTCCGAAAGGAGTCACAAAAGTGGTCAGTTTCCTTGACTCTTCTGTCAAGCAAACCTGATGGTATGCTGCTTTTAGGTCAATTAATGTAAAGTACTTTGACCCTGCTATGGATTGTAGTATTTCTTGTACCATGGGTAGTGGATGACAATTAACCAGAATGTTTCGGTTTAGCGATCTCAGATCCACACACAGCCTTATCTCCCCTGTTTTCTTTTTCTTGGAAACCACGATTGCAGACACCCACTCAGAGGCATCTGTCTCTTCTATCACTCCCTCTTCTTTCAGCTTTTCTAGTACATCTTTTAACTCTTTTCTTATTGACAAAGGTACAGACCTCACTCTATGCTTTGTTGGCATAGCACCATCCTTCAGTTTTATTGCATGTATGAACCCTTTCACACACCCTATCTCATTTCTGAATACATTTTCATACTTCTTCAGTAACACTTCTATGCCATTTACTTTTGCTTCAAGTTTAATGCTGTTTACAAAATCCTCCCTCAATATTATGGGATTTTCAGAACCTGGTTGCAGGATCACTCCTATCTTAGCTAGATCCTTCCACCCCACCAGTATTCTACCTCTCTTGGCTACGTACACTTTGGTCTCAATTGTTCTCCCCTTAAACGTCACAGTGTCATTGAAGTAGCCCACCATGTCTATATCCTGTTCCCCAAATGCTTTTGGGTTTATGTCAGTCTCCTGTAGTTCAACATCATTCCATCAAAAAAAAAAATTTTTTCATTATTTTTACTTCCTCGCTGACTTTTCCTTTCAATTACGCTGTTCGCCACCTCAGACCTGAAATTGACACAATAAAATGGCCGCTAAAACGCTAAAATGATGACGTGGTGAGCTGTATAACCAATGGCAGTGGTTTACATGCTCGCGTCACTCCCAGAATGCTTCACGCGTTTATCCTGTCAGAAGTTCTGCTACGCGTCTATCACGCCTGATCTGCCTTGTGAGTTGCTTTTAATCAGCTGTGCGTGCGCGTGCAGTTACTTCACTTACTTCGATGTTTTCTGCTTATTACCGGTTATTTATTTCATCCGATAACCGTTGCGGGTGTCTTCCTTCAAAACCCGATATAATTCTTCCTTTGTGAGCCTTTCACCGCTTTGACTTCGTTTGGTTTCCCTCGTCGCCACTTTGTGTAGTCAGAGTCTGACACTGTAAATGATGAATAAGTATTTAATAGCATTAAATATAAGGCCCACAAGGAACCGGCAAAAGCATCAGTGAACAGCAGGTCGGAACAGCTGAATGACCGAATGGAATGTGTGACGTCACATAAATACCATCGCAGCATTCCAGGATGGAACTATGTGACGTGACACAGTAGACATGGTAGAGGTATGACAAACAGTGGAAAGAAAGAAGTACGATTACAACACCCATGAGGCTTTAATGAGTGTCCATAGCAACCATCAACCAATAACAGCACATTCCGTCCATTGCATATATATCCATGATGGCTGTAGTCCTTCCTCTTTTTTTGCTGCAGGAAGTTAAGTCATGCCGCTTCAATCTGCCTTGGAAATAAAAAATGTGCTAGCATTCGCGCCAAGAATTTTCAATTCTATTAAGGACACGGAGGCAAAGATTATGCTCACTCTTTCTTTTACTGTAAACAAACAGCAGCCAATAAGATCATTTATAACATTGAAAACAAAAACTTTCCCAGAATGCTCAGCCTGGATTTACAATAACCATGGAGACTAGCCCTATATAACAGTCCTTAAACCGAAACACTTCCTCATTCTTTGCCCAACGCGCAGAGTCCAAGGTATTAAGTATCAGTCCAAGTGAAAATGATAATGCATCCAAACAGTCTAGAACAGTGGTTCCCAAACTTTTGACTCCTGAGGACCCCCATAGAGTCACCACTGGAAGCCGGGGACCCCCAAGTAATTTGTAGAATTTAAATTTGAAACATTAAAACAGTAATTCGGAAAAAATTAACACACATATGCACACAAAACAAATACTCAAATTACTAATGATTTTAGTGGCATATTTACAAGCCCCTATCACCATGGGAACATCACTTTCTGAGACGTTCCCGTGGCGATCAGGAACTTTGCCTTATTTACAAGGCAACGTTAAGCCACTTAACGTGGCTTCACGGTCCCTTGTAAATAAGACCCCCTTTGACACAATGCTTAGTGTGAAAGGGGTGGGCAGTGCGTGTTGTGGTGGGCGTTTCCCCTGCGACACCCATTGATTTTGACGCTGCCCAATATTTACAAGAGCCGCGCAAATGGGAAGCAGCGCCAAAGGCCTGGGAAAGACATTTCTCCTTGTTTTTGTAAAACGCCTTGGATTGTTTATGTTCAGGAAGGCGACCCTTTCTGCACATAAACAATCTTAAAAAAAAAGACATTTTGTAACTTACATGTGTGATGCATTAAGCAGTACACATAGAAGTGACAAAATGACATTTCAAGATTGTTTATGTGCAGGAAGGGGGACCTTCCTGCACATAAACAATCTTCCCCTGTTAAATATAGTGCCAGTGGGGGGAAACGCAGGGCTGCACCATATTCTTGTAAATATGGTGCAGCCTTGAGTTTCTGAAGTAGTAGAGTGTGTTGTTAAGCCAAGGAGGCTGGTCTGGAGAAGCACAAACTCAAGGAGTGCTGGTCTGGAGAAGCACAAACTCAGGATTCAGAACATAACACAGTGGTTAGTATTGACTTTAACAATAAAAATGTATTTACACCCAAAGAAACCTTTTTATAAGCATCAGGATACTGAAAGACTGAAAAAAACATGTCACTAACTTGTAACTTGCAGTTTGCAAGCCGCTGTTTGATGAGTTTTTTGGTCACTGTGCTAGATTACGATTGTCACTTATGAACTGCACTGTAACAAAAGAATCTCTCTGACAAAAGCAGTAATCCACTGACCGATGCATATCAAATACTGTTTTTAGGTCGAGGACCGTCGCACTGCGTAGCAGTGGGCGGAGCCCGAGATTTAATGTTGCTTAGAGGGGGCTTGGAACCCGCCCCTCTTTTGCATTGGCTGGCTTCCTAAACGGAGGCCAGCCATTGGAGGAGAGGGACATCACTCCCTTTAAACCCCGTCTTTTTTGGATTCGGGGGGCGTGTTTTTTAAGTTCTTTCTATCTGCGACGTCATCCGTCACTCACCCAAAAACACGCCCCCGCATCGGAAATTTTTTGAGCTTTGCGGCAGCCATTTTTTTCGTTGATTGTTGTTGGCAGGAACAGCCCCGCTGCCACTCCAGGTAAATCACTTGTCCCTTTCTCCTACCACGGGTCTTCCCTCTTTCTTTTAACCTATCCCACGTTTCTCCTTTCTCTTCTGCACCATTTCCATTACCATGACCACTTTCCCCTCTGCTCACCCTCGTCTTTGTTTCCGGCCCTCACCACAGGACCCTCACCACGGACGGTTAACTCCTCTCCGCCAAACACAAGGTGAGTTATTTAATGAGGAGCCAAGCGCCCCGCGCCGCCGCCTGATGGTGCAGCGCGAGGCAGAGGAGGCTCGCGCTCGCCTCTCGCGCTGCACAAGAGACATGCTTCTTGTTCCAGCGGCTTGGAGGGAACGGGAGCAGAGCCACGGAGCAGGCATCAGCGCTTCGTGGTATCTAATTGGACTGCCAGGCCGCATCGCTGTAGGAGAAGCAGGGGAGATATTAAAAGATGATGAGGCTACAAATGGGGGTGGGGTCGCACACTATTCACACACCGGCGGTGTCGCCCCTAAGGACTCTGGTCAATGTAGTAAAGTGTTCGCGATGCATCATCTTTCGATCTTCTGCTATCTTCGCTGTCTTCGCCATCCCTGGACACGTGTTTCGGGGTATCACCCCTCGTCAGCAGGGATAGGCCGTGTACTGGGGTTGCCAATGGCTGCCAATATCTGCCAGGTATACTACCACTCAGGCGCGTAGGTGCAGGATCCCAGGCTCGTCAGCCCACTGCTCACGGGAGCTTTAAAGTTACAAATGGGGGTGGGGTCGCACACTACTCACACACCGGCGGTGTTGCCCCTAAGGACTCTGGTCAATGCAGTAAAGTGTTCGCGATGCATCATCTTTCGATCTTCTGCTATCTTCGCTGTCTTCGCCATCCCTGGACACGTGTTTCGGGGTATCACCCCTCGTCAGCAGGGATAGGCCGTGTACTGGGGTTGCCGATGGCTGCCAATATCTGCCAAGTATAGTACCACTCAGGCGCGTAGGTGCGGGATCCCAGGCTCGTCAGCCCACTGCTCACGGGAGCTTTAAAGTTACAAATGGGGGTGGGGTCGCACACTACTCACACACCGGCGGTGTCGCTCCTAAGGACTCTGGTCAATGTAGTAAAGTGTTCGCGATGCATCATCTTTCGATCTTCTGCTATCTTCGCTGTCTTCGCCATCCCTGGACACGTGTTTCGGGGCCTGAGTGGTACTATACCTGGCAGATATTTGGCAGCCATCGGCAACCCTAGTACACGGCCTATCCCTGCTGACGAGGGGTGATACCCCGAAACACGTGTCTTGCCCCCCCCTGCCTGTCACCCTGCAGCCCAGCTGTCTTCGGCACGTTACAGGTAAGGCACTGAGAGAGCCGGCCGCCCAGATGCACACTGCAGCCCGTGTCAGTCCCTGTAGTGCACGCGCTCCGCATCTCAAGGCGTCAGAGGAGGAGCTGCCGGACAGGCTCTGCCTCCCCCTGCCAGGGCTTGCGCTTCACAGCCCAGGAGATGCTGGGAAGAACAAGCATTTGCAATGCAATAGGTCTCGCAGTTGTGAGAGTTTGAGCTATTGGCATTGTAAATGGCAATGCCTTTTATTACGTGTTCGTTTTTAAAACATAAATGAAAGGCATTGTCATTTACAATGCCAATAGCTTAAACTCCCGCAAATGCGAGACCTATTGCATTGCAAATGCTTGTTAAAATCTGCACTGGCCCAGCAGGACACATACTTCGTGTGTGCTTCATTTAAACAGTTTTTATCATTATCATGGCCAATGCAGGAATACAATAAGACATTACAAAATGCCCAGATAACGCTGGTGATTAATGATCCTGCTGGAGAGCAATCTTTTGTCTGTTAGTAGTTTTTAAATGCAGATGAACTTTTCTTGTATCTGGATAGTTCATTGGGTTACTGCCTTTGTCACAGAGATCCTTGTGTTACTTGGAGTTCAGAAGTTACAATCGTATCATAGGACAGTGACCTATGAACTGTCACATAAGAGCTGCCTACAAACATGAATGGTATAGTTAGAACTTCGCTTTTTTTGTTTTGTGATATAGTTAGAACTTCCCCAGTCTTTCATTATTCTAATGTTGCTAAAATGAGTATGTTTGGGCAGATATACATTTGTATCAGTAAAGCTGACCCCCATGGAATACTCTTTAAATCCTAAGGTTGTGTTTCCCCATACCAAACCCTTTCAAAATATACTCCCCACCAGTATGAATGACACGTGATTCATACACCTTGTAATCCTCATTGGCTTATGTGACATTCCCTATAGGCTGATTTACATACTTGTATGATTCATTGTCTCTGTATAATGTGTGTGTGATGTAAAGTACTGACACACACTACACTGATATGAGTAGCGCTATACAACAAATTAAATGCATATGAGAGAGGGGCTACGTAAAGATGAGGGGCACTGTTGGAGGGTGTCAGTGAGGGAATCCGAGGAGGAGGTAGTGGGAGGGACTATGGAACGATGAGGGGCACTGGTGGAGGATGACAGTGAGGGAATCCGAGGAAGAGGTCATGGGGTGGAGGGGGAGCTAGGGAGAGATGAGGGGCAATGGTGGAGGGTGGTAGTGAGGGAGTCAGACGAGGAGGTCATCAGTGGGAGGGGCTACACAGAGATAAGGGGTATTGGTCTCCAAGGAGGAGGTCATGAGGGGGGGGGGGCTATGAGGGGCACTTGTGGCGTGAGGCAGTGAGGAAATCAGAGGAGGAGGTCAATAGGGGGGTCATGGAGAGATGAGGGGCACTGTTGAAAGGTGGTAGTAAAGGTATTTACGGAGAAAGAGGTTATTGGTGTGGCGCCCAAAAAAACTTTTGCATCAGTGATAAAGCCGGCCCTGTCTGTTTTTGTTTATTTAATTAGCAGTCGGGTCATAAGGGCTACTGTGGAACATACTTTAAATTGCGTACTAATTATATTTACTGCTATATTCAATGTTTTAAGTTTGAAGGTGATTTTTCTAATGTTTTTACCTGGCAAAATGAAAGTGGAGCCCGATGGTGCCTGATATGGGGCTGGGGCCCAAGGTCAGCTGTGAGATAAGGTGCACTGGAGAGGAGTAGTGGATATTCAAGCCTGTAAGGGAGTGCGTTGCAGAGTCCGTGGTCAGGTGGAGGTAGTAATGAAGAGGGATTCTTCCTGAAGGCTCGCACAGAGGGAGCTTGAGAAGTGTCACTTGCCTGATACCCCCACCTCAGAAACCTCCTCTTCCCATCAAAGAAATATTACATGCAAAATACAGTTTTTGAGAGTGATAACATTTAGAAAGAGATTTGTAAAAGAGTGCGTTTTACTGGGCCTTGCAAGAGTAAGAAGATATAAAGGAGGGCCCTGAAGCAGGCCTGCCCAGAAAGATATGCTACAAATTGAGCCCCAGCGGCCCACCCAAATGCACCCTTGGCCCACCCAAATAAAAATTCCTGGAGCCGGGCCTGGGTAGCAAACAGTGTGTTACAAGAGAAAAGTGACGTGTGCAAGTTACAAAAGAGTACTAAACACAGGTACAAGGGTAATACTACAGTAAATGGTAAACACTCAAACTACCAGAACACACTGGGAGGGCACTTCAATAGTCAAGGACAATAGAATTTCCAATAATGGGAGGTCTTCCTTCAGATGATAGAGACGGCGTGAATTAGATTGGGAGGTGTCTTTGGAGGAGGAGAACTTTGAGGTTAATTTTGAAGGCATGGGAGGAGGCGGTGGTCCGGAGCTGAGGCGGAAGTTGGCATAACTAGTATATGTGGAAGTTGAATATCACACACAGAGGTATGCTATGTACCCCCTCCTAGGTCTCTGTGCCAGTTACAACCTAGCATGGCTGGTGCCCCCCCCCGCACCCCCATTCCCCGCTGCTGAGGGAAAGAAAACCATACAGCACACGAAGTCCCGCACTGCAAGTGCTGTCTGAATCACTGCTGCCTGGCAGCGTTTTAGGAGCCGGACTCCCAGCGCGTGAGGTAACGAAAGTTGCCCTGCCGCCCCCTAATCAAGTACGGCCTGGCATGCCAGCTGAGGGGCGGCATGGTCCCTAACAGTCACGGCCTATGCCCACCCGACAATCCTGCTGGTTGCGGGGAGATGCCCGCCAGGAGTTTGGTAACAAGCGCAAGTTGCAACATCACCCCGTCCACCGCCAGAGAGCGCTCTAACCGTGAGGCATATCCACTCGCCTTGTCAACTAAGTTACAGGTGAGTTTTAGAGATCCGTGCCGCTACGTACCCCCTGGCCAGCTAGCTGCGCAGGATAGCTGTGCAGTGCCGAACAAACATTAGATAACGCAGCGATTTTACAAGTGATGGACTCAGTAGACCCACAATTTATCTGTCGAATGATTAAATATGTCACTAATTTCGAAAAAAACAAACACAAATGTTTTGTAATGAGTTAATACCATCTTGAATGTTTAGGATTCTCAAAACTGTATCTCCTATTAGTGAATCAATTTTTCTAAACTATTAGTATCACTGTTTTTTACAATTTTTATCAACTGCTGTTTTTAATACTTGTATAATATTTTAAAACAAGATTGCATTTCACATTGTAACGGTTTTTATTAACTATACAATAAAAGAATTACAATGTCATTAGATAAGGCAGAACTTTCCTGTTAAGAGTGCGAGGGGGACAAGCCATGCCTCTGCGTACACCGCCAAATGGCCGGACTTGTGCCGCAAAATACTGGGGGCTCAAAACTCTGTCCCTCACCTCGCCGCCTTCATAGGAACAGGCAAGAGGAGACACAGTGATATGCCCAGACCACAGGAAGTGGACGCGACCATGAGCCTGTCTCCAAATCAGCACACACTGGGAAATCAGCACACCTCGGCGTAGCCGATGTGCCTGCGCTGCCCCCCGACCGCGAGGGCATCGGCGTCCCAACTGCCCGCCCGACCGCCCCGGAGGCCCATCTTCATGTGAACAGCAAACAAGATAAAAAAAAAAAGCTTGCCTCCCTCTCCAGGTTTTGTTTCATTATAAAACGTGTGCTTATTGGCATAGTGCATCCCAAACCTACAAGCCCTTCACACTGCCCATACATCCTTGGCCTCTCCTCAGAGACTGCCAACAGGGTACAGCAATACTGTGCTCTGATCACAGTTTCGCACCTGCCTTATTCATTTAAGCAGGAGAGAGACCCAAATATCTTATTACAAATCAAACTGACGAAACCGCAGCGTGAAAATGAAGGATATATGACGGTACCACGCGTACTTTTACAACGCGTACCGTTACAACGCTACTTTTACCACGCAAGTCGTTACAACGACTTGCGTGGAGGGGCGCTGGATAGTAAATTCTTTAATTTACTATTCCAACTCCAGTCCCCGTGGACTCTAGGGAAAGGAGTTGGATAGTAAATTAATCTATTTACTATCCTGGAGCGCCCCCCAGCGCAAGTCGTTGTATCGACTTGCGTGGTAAAAGTAGCGTGGTAACAGTACCGCGTTGTTAAAAATGCGTGCTAACCGCTGTATACCGAAAATGAAGGACCTATTTGTTGGGGAGCTATGTATTGTCGGGTCTTGACTTGAGCGGGTATGTGGTTGGCTAGCAGCCCTCTGCTAAAGCGCGGCCTGAGATGCCCGCTGGGGGGGGGGCGAGTGAGCATGGTGCCATCAGTCTCAGCGGAACTTGTTGCTCCCCTGTTGTGTCTTGGGCCCTAGGCCCACATGCTGAACAAAAGACCACACGGACCCTATTCTGAGATACTGGAACTGGCCTCGAGCACGTACACCCGGGCCCATTTATTAGCCAGGTCACGTCACTCGTGACGCCGGTGGTGGATGGGTGTAGGGGTATCTGTGTGCCCATTCCCATAGGTGGAGTGGTTACAGAATCAGTGCCTGTCGAGACACTAGAACGTGTCTCGCAGGACACAACATTCCTCCAAAACTTTAATGAAAATAAAAACTCAAAGGTTCAACCTGTAGGAATAACCGTTGGACTTCGCCCTTCTGGCAGGTTCACCCCTAAACGTTTTGCTTTTTAATTGTGACCTGATGATAGTGATTTTTGGTTTCTGCGCACTTTACCACTGTGTCCCAGGGTAAAGTGCGTGCGTGTGGTAAGGTTGGCCTGCCCTCCCATAGGAATGCATGGGGAATGTATGTTTGCCTGGTAGTTCCTGATGCGTGGGGAGTGCAGATGCGAGTTTGGTATGTGCAGACTCCTGTGATTAAATACTGCACGATGATGTGTGCGGCATGATTGTGTCTAGTGTGGAAGTGCCACTTCTAGAAGTTGGCCTGTCTGAGTAAATTATGTGAATTGGCTGTCTGGCTTGTGATTGGCTGGAGCTGGCTGGTGAGCCTGGCTCCAGGAGTCAGGATGGGTCTGCCCCTGTGGTGAATGGGAGATCTGCATGTTAATGTGAGGGAGGGGTGCACCTGGGACCTGAAAAGGGCTGGGCTTTCCCCACACAATGCTGGCTCCGCCCCCTGTGGTGCGACTGATGACCCTAGCCTGACTAGTGAATAGTGAGAGGGGCTGAGCACATCAGAGTGCTCTAAAACCAGCTGCGACTGGTTTTTTCCCCCACCCTGCAACCTCAGACAAAGGGATTTGGTGTATAAAAAGGGGCTGTGACCCCTTGCAAAATGCTCTGTTGCGGATCCTGTCTTGAGGGGGGGCCTACTGCTGCTGCTGGGCACCAGGAGGACCGCCACTGCGACTGCCTCTCTGCCTGGAGTGCCCTGTGAGCTGGCCCCTGTGCCCAGCCTTTGCCCCCACTGCCTTCATTTCTTCCTGGACTTTGTCCCTGGACCTGGAGGGACTTGGGATCCTGCCAGTGCCTGTGGAGTGCTGGCCTCCCCCTAAAAAATAGCGCATTGCGCCGCTGGTGCGGCGATCCCTTCCTAGAGGGATTCCCCAGAATGGGGATTCCCCTTTGTGGCTGATTTTCAAGGCAGGTGCCCACCCTGCATTTTGCCGAGCCGGTTTGCCGAGTTGCGGCGCGGGTGCCCACCCCGCTTATTTGCTGACTTTGTTTGTGCCTTATTACGGGTGCCCACCCCGTGATCTTGCTGAGTTTGCCCCCCTGACGGGTACCCACCCCGCAAGGGGCTTTATATTTAATTATTGGAACGGGTGCTCGAAGATAGCCCGGGAAGATACAGCGCTGTGCCGCGCTGTGATTGGCCCCGGGAGTCCCGCCTCGTCATCACGAAGCCTCGTAGCCATTGGTCCTGCCGCGAGGGCTTCCCCCGAGATCTGGAAACTGCAACCGGAGGCCGCAGAATCCACTAGTGAGGCAGGACACAGACGGAGAGGAGCCGCCGCCTGGAGGGAGCCGGCGGAGCTCCAGTGTCACCAGCAGAGGAGCCCCGCAGTCTCACCGGTGAGTGGGGGCCCGTGGTGTTCATTTACAAGAAGGGGGGCGTCGGGGCACATTGCTGGTGCCCGCCCCCCCCCCAGTAGTGCTGTCGTCGCTCCGGGCCAGTCTTTGTGGAGGTAGAGCGGCCCCGGCTGGCAGCGGGCCGCTCCCCCCGAGAGGCTCCAACGTGGGGCCCATTTCTGATTACGAGCCCACGAGGCTCCGTGAGGCCATTATTCCCTGAGTCTCCCGAGCGGGACTCCAACGACCTGGGCACAGTTCTTAAGAGCCCACGAGAGGCTCAGGGCACATTTGTTAATTCCGAGTCCGCAGAGCGGGACTCCCACAGTCACGGGGGCATATTTGTTTTAAAGGCCAGGAGGCACCACGCACATTGGGGCATTTCTAAGGGTAGAGTGGCCCCGGTTGACAGAGGGCCGCTCCCCAAGTGCAGAGGAGACCTACAGCTGCCCAGCACTTAGTGGGCAGCTGCTTCGTTTAGGCCCTTGCACCTTCTTCTTTGGATGCCTGCGCAGCCTGCCCTGACTTTGCTGGACACAGGGTGTTTCAGCCCCTGAGAGGCCAGTTGGCCTGGGGACAGTTCTGGTGTTGTGCCCTAGCTAGGAGTACATGTTTGGCCTCCTGTGATCTTTTGCAATTGTGATACCTGCCTAATGTCATTGCTGCATCATGTGTAATGTTTTATACCTCTGAATGTATTGTGGTGCTTAGGAGGTTGTTTTTCCTAGTATAAGGTTATGCTAGTGAGTTTATAATTCCCTGCGTGATATTTTCCTAAGGTGGTTAGGGTTGCGTAGGTGGTACTTACCTCCTACCAGTGGTTACTGGTTGTGTGCTCTATTTTCTATTTTGTGCTACAGTTATTATTGTTCTATGTTCTAAGTGCTAATTCTAACAAGTATTCTAGTTCTAAAAGTGCTTATTCCTGACAGTGGTCCATGTGGCCCTGTCCTGTACATATCCCCTGTAAATTCTGCCCGTGCCTGTTGGCACATTGTAAAGTGTGTGTTTTTATCTAATGTGTTTGGTATAATACAAAGGCTTTTTTACATATAATCTTGTGTGGAGTTCCTTTTGTGGGGGGCCTTGGATGTTGTTGCTGCGGGTGCGTGCGCAAATACTTAACTTACATTGCCTCTGCGATAAGCCTTACTGTTCGCGTCACGTTGCCTACAGGGTGAGCAGGGGTTATCTTTGGCGTGTAACTCCCTTGTCCTGACTAGAGTGGTGGTGTTTGCCTGGCTTTGGTGCAAGCCTCAGCCAACCGGAAATCCCATTTCTAACAATAACTAACAGTGAAATGTACACCACAGGGTTCATCAGTTTCTCAAGCCCGGCATCAGGAAGACGGTCGACAAGGGCTGGTGAGTTCGACTGTGGCAGGATGCTCTCAACAGATGTTCATCATTTAACCTGATCAGTTCAGGACACAAACTCTTGCTTGAAGATGTCATCTGCGCACTAGGAACGTGCCAGTGTAATCATGTCCTTTATTTGCTCATGACTTCCTTCCGCCGACCTGGAGGATGGTATGTGGTGTGTAACAATAGTTAATTTACTGGGTGCGTCAAGATCATGGTGGGAGTCCATGGGGAAAGTTCACTGGATTGTTTCTAGATCGCCCGAAGTCTCTCTGAGGCTGTCTTGCTGTGTCTGGTGACCTGTCGGTGGGGCAATGTCTCTTTCAGCTCTCCCGCCTGGGGAGGCCCTTCTTCAAGCTTGCCACGGGACTGCTGGTAGGCTGCGATTGGGGCTGCGTATGTGCCGGCTGGGGGCAGCTGCAAGCCGCTGATGAGCCAGTAGCCAGTCTCTCACACAAACCTCAAGGGTGTACGGGACTTGGTCAGGACATGCTCTCTCTGCCGCAGTTCGGGTTAGCAGTTAGCCTCTGAGTTTTCTTGTCGGCTAGTTTGGCATTAGTGAAGGACTCCACTCCATGTGTCTTCGAGACGGTGTTGGTAGACGCAATTGATGAGGGCTGGCATGGTATCATTGCCAGCCGTGTGGCGAATCAGGACGATGGCGGGTGACGACTTGCCTTGAGGGGCATAGGCGTCTAGTCTGGACTTGATCACCTGAGGCAGGGATTGGCCAGGTACCTCTGTGTTCTCTGGTGAGGTACTTGCATTCGTATACATGGACTTCTTGGGCTGTTGGGACTTTGATGACGGCGGAGTGATGAACGCGCTGAGGAACGTATGACTTGAGACTCGGTTCGCGCAGGCTGTGCGGCTTACTCTTGGACTCCCGCTGTGCGGTTGCCAGTTCCTTCTCGGGTCATCCCCCTCTTCCCTTGCCGTCGCTGTGTCAGGACACACTCCTGGTGTGGCTTGGATTTTCTTCATCGTCCGGCCCTGCCACTCACGACTTCCTCTTCTGACCTCAGCTGGTTGTCCGATTCTTGGTGTAGACCCTCCGGTCACACTTCCACGTTTCTTGCGGAGTGTTGTGTCATGGACTTGGCACTGATGATCTAGCTGCCATTGAACCTGGATGACAGGTGGCGATGGTTAACTAGGAGAGGAGGTTTCTGGATGAACGTCGTAGTCACTTGACTACCTCTTCGGAATCTTCTCTTGCACCTCTGGCATTTGTTATCAGGGGCAGGGATGCCGTAAGACTCCAACTGCCGACGCTCAGGCTGGACGGTCTCACTGTGAAGCGATGGGAGCAACGCGGCTTGCGCTTGCTGCGCCTTACATGTGGTTCTCCCTTGGTGCTGTCGCCAGGGCCGTCGTTCCGCCTCGGTGGCTGTCTGGTGTCTTTGGAGGTGTTCTTGGCGTGTGGTGCTACGAGTCCTCATGCTTCTCCTCTCATTGTCTTTGACACACATGTGGTTGTCCAGCTCTTTGGGGTAACACGGTCGCCACTTTATCTCCACTCTTCTTCTGCTTCTCCTCCAGGTGCATTTTCTAGCAAGGCCAACGGGCCTATTACCTGCAATGGTCTCCGGACCATACGGGCGAATCTTCAGTCGCTCTTCTCGGCTGCATGGCAAGCAGCCACTTACATCGGGTGCTCCTTTTCTGGCAGCTTCTCAATGCTCCTTCTCCGGGTGTTCCCTCTCCGGGGAATGACTTCCACGGGCAGTGGTGAGCTGTGGCTGGCCACTTGTGGTGTACGACTCTCCTTTCGCCAGCCTTGGGTCACTGACGACTCCTGCGTGCGGCAGTGTGAGGGGGGACACTGTGTTTGGCCTCTTCTGGTGTCCATTGCTGTTGTGGAGTTGTAAGGGATCTCCCTGCTGATTCCAGCAGTGCGTCTTCCTGTTGGAGAGATCTCTTTTCCTCCTGGGTGTGCACCTGTGCTGGCACGCTTCTAGGTGCATGAGGCGCGTGCCTCGGACTGCGTGCTCTACTTTGCTAGGGCACCCTCTTCTGGCAGCGGCCGTGCCTGCTCTTTCTCCTTGCGGTGATGGTCGCTCACCGTCAGGGGCGTGTGGCGCACCCTTCTCACTTGATGTGGCATAAGACAGGCACTGAGGTTGCACTCTTCATCAGTCTTTTCTGAGGCTCCTTGTGGGGTTTAACAGTCCCACCCCTCCAATGCGACAGGCCTGAGTTGGTGCCCCGTCAGGCAGTGCTGGGGCCTTGCGTGCTCACTTGCCTCTAGTAGTGGTGGATGCGAAGCCTTTGCATAGAGTTGTTTTTGTGGCAGAGTGCTGGTGGCGCCTGACCCTGTGTATAGTCATTCCGCGGGTGCCTTTGGCTGGTTCCCTGTAGGCTTGCTCTTCTTTCCCTACGTGGTCCCATTTTGTGTGCTGGGGTACGCGTGGCCACTGGACAGTGTCTTTGGCTAGATTAGCTTTGTGTTCTTTGCAGTTCCATGCTGGGGGTCAGCACTCTCTTGCTGCTTGGGGCTTCAGTGCTGCAGTATACAGTCTCTTTCCCAGGTGCCTCTCTGGAAGTACAGGCAGCGTGTGGTGCTCTAATTGAGGTGTAGTCTGTTGCTGCAGTGTGGAAGATGAAAAACAGGTTTCTACCTGAAGGTACATGTGTTTGCCCAACAGCTTCCTGTTCAATGCATCTGCTGCAAGGCCGTTTGTGTGGTGGTACTGCGGGCATCTCTAATCATGGCATGGGACCATTGTGTGAGGAAAGGTCCCTGGCACTTCCTGCTATGTCACACCGTGCAGCGGGACGGCTTTGTGCACCACAGTAGTGTTCATGTGGGGGTCTCTGTGTTTGTGCTGTGTTCAGGTGCTGTGGTATATAAATAAATAATACCGGGTCTAGGTTTTACTGGACATAGCAATAACAGATAGCTCAATAAATAAGAGTCAAGATTCGAGGTAGTAGGAGTTTGCAGGTTTAATACAGCATAAAGGACAGGAACAGGACAACCTGCATGGACTAGGATGACAGGGCCTGACAGGGGGGCCCCGACAGCTGTCGGGCAGGATCTGGGATGAGCGCGCTAACATTTAATAACAATACACAAGCATATATACTAAAACAGTTGCATTACAATGAATACAGTAGGCGGAGCAGTGGGTGTGGTCAATAGCAGTCGCGAAAGATAAGGGTGAAAGTGGGTGTAACAAGAGGCGTATACATAGACATGTGATGTAAACGTAACAGAATATGTCATGAATGGGGCGGAAACATGGAGGGGGCTACCTAAGGAGCCGGGACCTCTAACCTAATGGTGCGCGCAAACTGACAATGACGTGTTACTAGGAGAAGCTGGGGGCTATGAACTATGTGCTAGGAGCAGAGACTGAAGTCTGGAGAGTTAGGGCGACATGTGCCTAAACAATATCTAGTATCTGATGTTTAGAGAACATGTTGATAGAACCCAGAAGTTTATCGGGGTAAAGGCTAACAGACTCTAAGACTGGTGCATGCATTATTCTACATGTAGTGCGTGTTGAAGAATATTAAATGACCATAAATACAGTATTTCTCTTGCATGGAGACGTAAAGGCTAGACTATGACGGAAACTATTGATGCGATTCAGTAGCTTAGGAATGCAGAGAAGGAGGGCTGGACTGATAACTAGAATCATAACATACTCTTGGCAGACTCGTAGGCAGAGCCAGGCTGAACCGGGCACTGTGAGGCAGGAAGTAAGTGAAGGGTCAGGAATACAGGTGGGGGCTGTATCGCTCCTCAGCGAGGGCTCAGGAGACAGAAGCTGAATCTGGTGTCCGGGCCCTTTTGAGGCCTAGAAACGGGGACTTTACAATGAAATAACGTGCACACTGGGAAACGTGGCAACGTAGCTTTACACAGGCCTGATATTCGTAGTATTCACGAGAACTGGGAACTGGCATACTAGAGATGGACACAACTGTAATTGCGTCTTTAATCAAACATGGGGAATACATATGCATATTAATCATGCACACATAACATAAGATGGAGGACACGTAGGGACACAGAACATGGCAAAATTTACTTTTCCACATTCCCTCCTTGTCACTACGTTTCCATCAGGAAACATCAATATTCATGATACCATCTATCATTTCATACAGTATCATTTGCTCGTCTCGAATTGTCTTGGAACGGGATTTAGAACGGGACTTGGGACTAGGAATACAAGAGGTAGCACAAATGCCACAAATCGCAGGGCCACATTGTATACAGAGGCAGCAACTGAATATGATCGCTACTGCAATACCTAGAAAGGACAATACTTTCCATCCCCAGGCGGAAATTATATTCCAGAACCAACCGGACCATGTCCAGGTGCCGGGATCTTGGTGTAACATATGGGCAATTTTATGGAGTCTGGTTATAGCTGAATAAACAGACGGCGCGTTATTAGGAATGAAAATGCAGCAACTAGATCCGATGACTCTACAAGCCCCGCCCCTATCGGCCAGTATGACGTCAAGAACGAGACGATTCTGGAGCACGACAAATCTCATAGCAGATTGTTCTTCGGTTAAGTTACCTAGGGCAGAGGCAGTCTCATTCACTACTGCTTCAAGGGTTCTTGTTAATCTACGTATTAACTTACTATTCTGGACAGGTCCTATAAAGAAGAAGAAGCCTTTATTGAAATCTGTATACTGTTCTAGAGAAGTTTCAGTATAATCGACAATCGGGGACTCGATCTCCCTTCTATGTGTAATGTGTACTAGATGTGTGTTTCTATGATAATCAGACGGGGCTAGGAAAACTGGTGGCAGTAGGAAGGCAATGTAACAGGTTCCCTCCCAATCGAGGGGCAGACGAACATATGCGGTCTGACCACAAACAAAATAAGAATGACGTGAAGCTTTGAAAATAGATTTCCTACTGTCACTATACTTAACAATAGTAGTACAATCACTATGGCCTACATGTACGGAACCATTATTTCGGACACATAATTCGCCTTTAACTGGTAGTACTGAAATAGCAGGTAAGTCTGGAGTAGTATCAGACTGAACATTCAGGACCATGAAATTCGAAGAATAATTACCTAAGTTATAAACTTCATTTTCTAGATCTAACTCTGTTCTGTGGGGAAGACCTTGCTTGTCTGGAAAACATGTACTGTTAAGAAAAGACATATCTGTTGAGGATGACGTTAACGTGGACCATGCTCCACACGAACCATTATGTGAAAATGGATAAGGAAAGAGTGGCAGAACTCCCTTCGGTGTCTGGAAAGGGGGGAGTCGACCACACACCCAACAATTAGTGGCATTGCTGGTCTGGTGTGAATAATGTAACATGCGGATAAAGGAATTATTACGCATAGCAAGACGATAAGAGAGTTCATGAGGAGGCAGATCACTAAACGTGTGCTCTACTGTAACAATAGAAGACTTATTTACATGAGAAACTGGAAAATACAAATAAAAAGCATAACTGGTGCAGGTAGTCATAAGGCTGAAAAACAATATGAAACTTAGAAAAACGATACATCGGATTGAGTTTTGACTAACTCTCTCACTATGGGGGTCTATTTTATACATGTCAGAAACCGGTCTAACCGTTTCACCTAGGGGAGGACTTAGACAATCAAACTGGCTGACTTATTTTACTAGACCTTAATTTGAGCTTATACTCCTGTTGCGGAGTTTTCTCTAACAGGGAGGGTTCAGTATCATTGTCTTTTGCGGGACAGTCCTTAAGAATAGTACTTTGGCAGTCTTTAAGATCCTCGGAAATGTTCTTAGAAACAGGCTTTAGTCCGTAAAATTTCTTCACATGAGACAAATGGACCCAGCCCTTCCTGCCTTCCAGCTTGACGGCAGTACGGGTGGCCAGGAGGACCTGTCGGGGTTCCTTCCAGCGAGGCTCCAGCGGATTTGAACGATCAAAGTTCCTCACGAGAACCATGCATCCGGGAACGATTTCATGCGGTGCCACCTCGGTATTGTCTGGAAATGCGGCAGCAACCTGTGAACGACAAGAGTTGAGGGCAGACATCAAGGAAGCTAGGTAATCTGTCAGCATATTACTTGAAACATCGGTAATACTTCGAGGTCTAGGTGTACCCCACATGTTAGGGGGGTGGCCGAATACGACCTCGTACGGGGACAGACCTGATCTGGAATGTGCGACCATGCGCACATAAAATAAAGCGACTGGCAGAGCTACTATCCAGTGTACACCTTTCTCTTTACATACTTTTGCAATTCTAATTTTCAGGGTCTGATTATGTCTCTCTACTAGACCAGCTGCTTCTGGATGGCGTACACAATGGAACTTCCACTGGTACCCTAACAACAGGGAAACATGTTTCATCAACTCAGATGAGAATGGCTGGCCGTTATCAGAATATACGACTCTAGGGAGTCCATAACGGGGGAAGAATTCACGAACCAACTGTTTGGCAGTGGTCGCGGCTGTGTAATCTGGGACTGGATATGCCTCTGTCCACCTGGACAAAGCGCATACAACTACAAGGACATACTTGAAACCTCGACATCGCTCCATCTGAATATAATCCATCTGGAGGACTTCAAAAGGGTGGTCAGGGGGCTGGAATCCACCTTGTTCCACCGGGACACTTTTACCTGGATTAAACTGGCAACATATCATACAGGTACGGACTTTCTGCTTGGCTGCAGCTCGTAAATGCTTGTTGAACCAAATGTTCTGGATACTATCTAACATAGCTTTTTCTCCTAAATGTGCTGGACTATGTGCGGTATTGATAATGACTTGAACCATAGAGTCGGGGAGAAACCATGTGGCTCTACCCTTCGTTACCCATCCCTGATCTGTCTGGACCCCTCCTTGTTCGGACCATTTCTTGATTTCATCGGGAGTAGCATGTAACTGGATATCTATGACATCTTGAGTAGGGTCCTTAACTGTCATACATGTAGTCGGATCTGGAATATGTGTCTGTGTCGGATTAACTGGCATGTCTGGAGTCTGTGCTGTAAGCTTGGCTGTGCGATCTGCTAGATCATTACCTTGAGAAATAATGTCAGTAACTTTCGTATGTGCTTTGCACTTCATAATAGCAATAGATGTCGGTAAATGTATGGCATCTAACAGAGCCTGAATAAGGAGACCATGCTGAATCTTGGTTCCATGAGAAGTCATGAAACCTCTCTCCTGCCAGAGCACTCCGAAGTCGTGTACAACTCCAAATGCGTAACGTGAATCTGTGTAAACATTAACTTTCAGGTTCTTAGCGTGTATGCAGGCTTGTGTCAGAGCAACTAGCTCTGCTGCTTGAGCAGACAGGGTGTCAATACGGTGTGTTTCAATAACTTCAGTGTTAGTAGTCACTGCATACGCGGCTACTAGTTCTCCTGTACTTGTTCTCATACATGAACCATCCACATAAAGTGTCAGGTCGGGATCTGGTAATGGAATATCTGTCAGATCTTGTCTTGGCTTAGTCATAATGTTAACTACTTCCACACAGTCGTGTGTGGCAGGATTTGAATTAACTGACGGTAACAGTGTAGCAGGATTTAAAACGTTGCAGCGTCTGATTTCTATGTGTGGCTGGAACAGTGTCAATTCATAACCTGTTAAACGTGCAATTGTCAAGTGCTGAGTTTGTGTTCGGTTTAAAAGAACCTCCACGGAGTGTGGAACTTGTACTGTCAAGGAATGTCCTAATACTATGGAATCACTTTGTCTGATAGCTAGTGCTGTGGCTGCAACTGACTTGAGGCACGCAGGCAGAGCCTGGGCTACAGGATCTAATGTGCTCGAAAAATAAGCACACGGCTTGTACTGTCCTGCTTGAACTTGTGTGAGAACAGATAATGCTGTACCTTCACGTTCTGTAACAAAAAGTGTAAAAGGCTTACTGTAGTTCGGTGTAGCTAGAACTGGAGCTTGGCATAAAGCTTTCTTTAACTCATTGAAACTAAGTGTATGTTCAGATGTCCAAGGGAGGACAGTCGATACGGCTGCCTCCTGTGTCGTTAACTGTATCAGTGGCTTAGCTAAAAATGCATACTGAGGAATCCATTGTCTACAATAAGAAGTAAGGCCGATAAAAGCACGTACCTCCTTCTGTGTCTTGGGCTGAGGAAGACTCGCTATTAACTGGATACGGTCTGGTGTCAACTGCCTACCCCACTTGGACAGCAAGTGGCCTAAGTAGATCACTTGCTGTACACAGAATTGAAGCTTCGAAGGGGACACCTTGTGCCCCATCTCGGCAAGGAAATACAAGACTGTAAGTGATGCTCGCTCGCAAGCACGTTCAGAACGGGCTGTTGAGGTTCCGTGACGATTTTACTCGTGTTTATAACATTGTCGTAAATACATAATTTTGGTATCAGTGAACCGCAAATGATCCATTTAGTACATCCTGGTGTTTTCGCTATGCTACGAGCAAGAGCACTCCAGTTACAAACACATTTCTGTTCTACCCGTGGCATCCATCTTAGAACACGGAAGCCATTTTGTATTCCTTGCCCTCACATAGTCAATGGACACGCAATGATCCCTTTTTTTTTATTAAAGGACACGCAGGCTTTAACCGGCAATTCACCTTGCTAGTGACACGTGCACCTTAGGCCAGCAACGCTGTAGCAGCATGACTCGGCAAGAACTGCCTCCCCAGCCTGAGGCCAGTCCTGCTATACTGGTTCTTGTGTTCGTTGGCCTGATCATGATTAGGCGGCCGAAGCTGGTAACCGTGCCCATTTACGACCCACAAACATTTCTTATCCTGTCTTTCTATCTTCTACACCTGGCTCTGCTCCTTTCCTTCTGGGCCTTTATTAGGGGGAGGTAACGAAATTTACGATGAGGCGGTCCGGGTCTTGAATGAAGAATTGACATGGGATTATGATGGACTAGTGGGAACCCCTCATTCGTAATGTTTTGACATCAGATACTGTTGACGATTCCTGTGCAACGCCAAATATTTATTGTTTAAGACACGAATGTTTAGAACTGTGGTAACATGTAAAGAATTTGCCTGAAGCCCAATATTTAGTATATAAGGAGCAATCCTCTTTGTACAAATCGAACAGGCTCCTAGATACTGCCCATGTGTAGTTTCTGTGACTTCTGTGTCCCTGCAGTAATAAACCTTTGGTCTTTGACGCCACCATCGAGAAGCCCGTGTTTCTGTTTGTTTGTGTACCAAGACAGGTTGAACTCCGGGGTCTTCGGGTGTTGTCCCTGACACCTCTGGACGGAACTAAAAAGTCCAGAACTCCATTTGGCGCCCAACTCGGGGCGACGTCATTCGGTACCGGCCCAAAAGCCTGAAGAGTTCGAGGAGCTTCGTGTGAAGATTTCAGAGGGAGGCGCCCCACTTCATCGATCCCGGCATATCGCAAAAGTGGCCCCGACGTCCTCTTCCACGAGGGTTCCCGTTCAGACGGCTGCAGTGCTCCGTTGCCTTGACCGTCGCCCTGTCTTGGACCCGAGGTGCAGTCCTCAGTACGGCGAAACGTGACGGGTTTCTCCTTGGTGACGTCTTCAGTGCCTCAGTTAAGTATTCAGTGGTTGCTAGTTAAATATTTTGTGAGGATTGCTCCTGTTTGGATAATCCTTTTAGTTCTCAGTTCAGTTCAGTTCTGTAAGATTATCACTGGTTATTCTGGTTACGATAATCATTCTGTTCAGTTCAGGTATCGATACATTTGTCAGTTCTGGTAGGCCTAAGTTCGTGGTTCGAGTGCGCATCTTTTCTGTTTGTGTCTTGTTTGTCTTGTGTTCCGGATTATAAAATGGTAAGTCGGAAAAATTGTATGTTGTCTTGTTTTAGTTGCAACAGTGATTCCCGGTTGGAGGACTCGTGTTTGGTTCCTCCGATTGGAACTCCCCTTTATGATCTATATTGCAAATTTGGTGTGGGCCCTATCTCTTATAATGAGATATGGATCCGCTACACAGAGAAAGACGGTGTCCTTAGTTGGCCACTACATGGTAGTTTCGAACCTGAAGTTCTCGATAATCTAGAAAGAAGGTTGTTTAAGAAGAAAGCCCGGCCGGCAATGTTTGATTCTTTCCGTTATTGGCGAAAAGAATCTAAACAGAGAGAAATTAAAAAGTTGAAGAAAGAACAGAAAGAGCAAGAGTTGACTCTAGAACAGTCTGCTAGGCAGCTGCAACTCAACGAGTCTGAGAAAGCGATGGAGGTGGCCGATAGAGAGCGTAATTTAGCGATAGACAAGTGCTATCCTGCTTTGCCATCGAGTACGGCTAAGACAGTAGAGGACCCTGAAAAGGATCCCCTATTGTCTTACTTGTTACGATCACCCCCACCGTATGCACAGGGTGCTACGGCTCCACCTATACCGAATGTTCAATTACCGGTTGCTGGACAACCTGGTGTCCCTGTTCCCGCTCCCCTGAATCTAGTTCCTGTACCTCCTGTGGTCAATATTAATGTTCCTTCGACAACCCCTCTTCTAGGGTTGCCGGCTTCTTTTCCTATGCCTGTGTCACTCACACCTGCCACTTCACAAGCTATTTTGCCTGCTACTCCTACTATTCCTGATCTATCTATTCCAACTACTACTCTATTCACTGCCTCTGCAAGTATTATGACTCCGCTTTCTGTTCGACGAAGAATCACTGATTCTGTCTCTAATATTCTATCTCCCTTCTATAAAACTCTGATTAAGACTCCTACCTCTGACTCTGTGCAGAGACGTAGTCAGCTTCCCAGTACTGAAGAAAGAGGAATACTAGATTCCACTGCCCTTAGATGGGTTTCGAAAGTTGGAAGATATAATGTACAAAATGTATTAGATACATTTATGCAATGGAACGAACCGACACAACGATATGTGTTCGATGAAATGTGTTTCCTTCTACGTGAGGAATTGGAAGAGGATGACCCTGAATCAAATTTAGGAGAATTAATTAATGTTCAGAAAGAGTTTGCTACAGGTATGATAGTTGGTCAAAATATAAAAGAAGCGATGGAACTAATTTTAAGTTATAGATCCGACTCATCCCTTCTTTCACCGAGAGAGTTAGAGAAACGTAGTACGAAACGAAATCGTCAATATCCAATGAGAGAGGTTCCACCAATTTGGCGCGAAGCTGTGCAAGCTAATGCACCGCTTGGTATTGCAGCCGCTCCGGCCCAATTCCAGAGAGTCTGGATACATATTCCATGGAAACGAGCTGAAGTGTTAGCAGTAAAACAGGCCTTGCCAGATCCGCGTAAAAATCCTGCAGGGTACTACAAAGAGTTGGCTCAAACAGTTGACGCTTGTGTATTGAATCTTGCTGACATAGATCTGCTATTTGGTAACGTAGTACCGCAACCAATTTGGGCTAAAATTCGTAAAGAGAATCATCCAGTTGCCCTAGGTGGTGACTGGGCAGCTATAACTGCAGCGGATGGTCAACAAATAGGTGGTTCCAAACCTGAACCTTTAATTGCTAACTTGCCTGGTAGAATAATCGATTTAATGAAAACCTTAATGCCTGCATTACGCGTTAACTGGGACAAATTGTCCGCGTGCAAACAAAAGAAAGACGAAAGCGTCTCCGACTTTTTCACAAGATTCGAAGAGACTTTCGTGGATCATAGTGGTCAGGATATGAGCACAGAAGGAGGCCAGAGATTATTTGTTGATAAATTTGTGCACAATCTGTTGCCAGAACTTAGTGGTAAATTAAAGAATTCTGAAAGTGCGTGGGCTGTCTCTACGACTGCGCAAATACTTGCGACTGCTCAGTACTACGAAAATAGGGATAAAGAAGAGAGGGAAAAATCAGATAAAAAGACGAAAGATTTAAAAACTAAAGTACTTTTACAGCAAGCTTATCCGCCTCGCATGAATCAAACTAATATGCAACAAGGGTCATATCAAAGAACGGATTATAATTTTCAAAGGCCACAATACCAATGGAATCAATGTGCTTATTGCAAAAAGGAAGGTCATTACAAAAGTGATTGTCCAGTTCGGGCGCAAAATAATGATGCGGCCGCTCAGAGAGGTCGTGGTAGTTCTATGCAAAACTCTAGAGGTCGAGGACGAGGTGCTATGCCTCCACAGACAAGTGATCGCCCCTCTAATTATTTCGACCAGCGTAATGGACAATCTGCCCAACAGAATAGGTCTCCACAGTATCATGTTGAAGACTATTATGAAGCTAGTGAGGAAGGTCAGCAAAGTGAATACTAGGACAGCCATGGACAAAGAGAGGGAGTAGTATCAGTACCAGTAGATCAGAGTGGGCCTTATGTCGCGGTAGCAACATCAGGTATAGTCGAACCGTTTCTGTTGGATACTGGTGCAGCAAAAAGTTCTATCATACATGCGAAACTCCCTGGCGCACCTTTGTCTGGCTCAACAAACGTTTCAGTAGGTTTTTCGGGCGCCCCTGTTCACAACCCTGTTTCTGGTCCTTTGTCTATTTCTGTTGGACCCCGTCAATTGAAAGCACCCCTGATTTTGACGACAGGTTGTAACGAAAATCTGCTTGGTTTAGACTTGTTAAAACGCCTGTACGCGACATTGTACTGTTCTCCAGCAGGTGTACAGCTTACGTTGGGTAAAAGAATAATCTCCCCGATGTACTTGTCGATGGATGCGCTCCCACCAGAGCTGCGTTCACTCCCTGATACTCTTTGGGCGACTGGTCCTAATGATGTAGGTCTATTGGAAATTCCACCCTATGTAGTAACTTTGAAAGCAAATGTCAAACTTCCACGAATTCCACAATACAGAATCTCTAGTGAAGGTGAGCGTGCGCTCCTACTGATAGTACAAGACCTGATCAAGAAAGATGTTGTAGAAGAGACTAGAAGTAATGTCTGTAATAGTCCTGTACTGCCTATTTTGAAACGAACTGACCCTACAAAGCCTCCAGTATATAGGTTCGTAATTGATCTTAGAGAGGTTAATAAAATTGTGATCCCACAGTTTCCTGTGGTTCCAGACATTACTGCATTGTTAACGTTGATTCCTGCTACAGCAGCATGGTTTTCGGTTGTCGACTTGAAAAATGCCTTTTTCAGCATTCCGATAGCCGAGGAAAGCAGAGATATCTTCGGTTTCTCTCTAGGAGGACGAAGTTTTAGATTTAAACGCGCTCCACAAGGTTATTGTGAAAGCCCATCCATTTACAGTCAAGCATTAAAAAGCCAGTTAGATTCCTTCGTACTTCCTCGTGGTTCTGCTTTAGTACAGTATGTCGATGATCTTCTAGTGGCTGCCGATGACAAGGAAACTTGCAAAACAGCTACGATTTCTTTATTGCATCATTTGTCAGATTTGAATCACAAGGTGTCACCTTCAAAAATGCAATACTGCTGCCAAGAAGTGACCTACCTAGGTCATCTCTTGTCAAAGGAGGGAAGGAAGTTGACCCCAGAGAGAATAAAAGCAATTACACAGATGAACGTTCCTAGCACGCAGAGAGAAGTACGTGCCTTTTTGGGTATTACCTCATATTGTAGGCAATGGATCCCAAATTTTTCTCTTCTAGCAAAACCATTGGTAGCCTTGACTGGGAAAGGTGTCCCGAGTCCGGTACTGTGGAAAATTAGTGCGTTTTGGTGAACATTATCTGCGCCATCTTGCCTCTTCCCCTGATGCCACACTTTTTTGTGCGCGCTCGCTTTTTTAAGATGCCCCGATCAGAACAAACCCTTTTTCATGCCGCTGGCCCCCTGACATAGCCCTTTGCCTTCACTAAGCCTGCACGCTGACCACCCCCTGCTTGCACCTGCCTTGAGTCATAAACCCCTCTTCGGCGCTGCTCTGCCCCCGGCCCTCATCCTGTTCCCAGCGCGACACCTCCCTGCTTTCCTTTCATGATCTCCGGCCCTTAGATGCAAACCCCCTTTTTCCCCGTGTGCCCGTTTTGCCCTCCCCGTTCCCAAGCCGACACCCAGCTCTGCCGATACCATCCTTGCCCCTCCCCGTACAATAGAAAGCTTCCCCCATCAAAGAATCCCCGGGTTGATCAAAGCCCCCCCCCCACCCCATGAGATCCGATCAGACTCCCCACATTCCGTGAATCGGCGGATTATCCAGCTGCGCGATGCTCATCACCTGTTGTGACTAGGGTGGGGACTTTAACTGTAAATGTGTGTGGGAACGGGCCCAAAGGGGAGTTCCGAGAATGTCTTTTCCGCACATCAAAGCTTTAAACATGTATGTGTAATCTGCAATAAAGTCATAAATGTGGATATAAGAGGCCAGGCCTCAGAAATACAGTTAGAGCACCTCAGAACGATACCTTCTGTCCGTTTCGTTGTGTTCTCCTCCGGAGAGAATAAAAAACCTTGTTTCCTGCTTTCCAGTCTCCAGCGCCTGCCTCTTCATTGTTTTAAATAACTAGGGGGTCACAGAGGCAATACCGCCGGGCAAATATCGATTGTCCCCGACCCGATTGAACTTTTTACAATTGGCGTCCCAAGCGTGGGGCCCATCAGCGACTCGTGGATCCAGTGGGAGAGGTCCCGACGACAGAGTGAACGACTGCAACGATCGGGAGAGCTCTTGCCCAATAGACCCTCGTCTGGCAGCCGATCATCCGAACTTCACTAGTTCCGAACAGACCTCTCTCGAGTGATCTACGGTCCTGACTGGGAACCATCAGGAGTGCCGTGAGAAATACGAGAAAAAGAGGACGATCGGGCGCTGGATTCGGAAGACAAGAAACTGTCCACATGGTCCGGGTAAGGTCGTGTTGCCACGACAAGTTGCGAAAGAATTTGTTTTGATTGCTTGATTGTTCAAAAATACTAGTATTGCCTTGTTTATTTTTATTTAGAGATTCACTGTCTGCAAACGGAGAAACAACAGGCTCCCTCTCCCTTTGCAAGCAGTGGAGGATAAGCAGGGTAGCAGCCGTGCTTGTTCTTTTTCTCCCCCACTCAATAATTGCTTGAAACTGAACTGTTGTTCGCAAACTATTGTTTCCTGGAGATTCCCTGTCTGCAAGTAGGGAAGAGACCACCCTTTTTGCAGATAGTGAAAAGGGTAGGTGACGCAGATCTTTGCGGACCTACTCATTCTCCCCATTGTTATTTTGTTGGTCTTTTGTTTTTTTTGGATCCATGAGGTATTCACTACCTGCAAACAACGTAGAATAGAAATATTCTGTCTAGTCTTTGCACCTAGTGATAAGATAGGCAGTGCTGACTTTTTAGTCCCTCGTTACGAGCCGTCATGTCTGTCTTCTCCCCATTGATAAATAGCCTGTTTAGCCCGGACCGGGTGTTAGAGGTGGACCATATGGCTCCACTAGAAGGCACCCCTAATAAGGACATGTTCATAAACTATGGGTTAGTCACCATAGCTTATAATAAATTATGGCACAGGTATACCGAAGATAGCCAAGACAAACAGTGGCCACTGGCAGGATCCTTTGACCTTGATAAAATAGAAACGTTAGAAATAGCCCTTCGAAATAATAAGACGACGCCAATTATGCTCGACAGTCTCGGTATGTGGCGCAGAGAGGCTACGAAACGACAGAGAAAAGACGAGGATAAACCAAGTAGGGAAATATACCGACAGGACAACCCCGGGACACCGCTACCCACAACTTATCCCCCGACACTATACAAAGGACGACCAGACTTAGGGTCAGACCAATGCGCTTTTTGTAGGTATGTCGGACACTGGAAAGCCCAATGCCCGACTCTACTGAGCGTGAGTAAAAGCAAAGGGCCGACAAGAACGACAGACCGACAGTACGAGAAAAGGCGCGAGACAGAGAAGAGCCCGACTTACATAGACAGACCAGACAGAACCACCACGTTTGATTATGCCCGATGGCACAGATTTCGCCAGGAAAATCTCAGCGGCATGATCAAGTTCTCCTAGGTCGGGCAATGTCAAGACGGGAACCCAGCCTCGTTTAAAATTCACAGACGGAAAGAGATAATTATGACCAATAACTGTTTTTATATTTGTCTTGGGTCTTTGTATGTCGTACTTGTACTGTCCCCCGTCTGAGTTCGTGTGTATGTAATGTACAAATCTGCGTCACCCCTCTACACGTGTTTCCGTGTTACTCGACCCCTGTTAGCAGAAACTTAGCATAAAAGCAACCTGGAAAGAAAGAAATGATAAAACAAAATCCGTAGAACATTAATAAACTTGAACTTTTAATTTAACACAACAAACAAGGAATAATAACGATAAACTGTAGAAAATGGAAGTCAAACAGAACATTCGCCCCCCCCCCCCCATTCTGGAACCTTCCAAAGTAGGGCAGGGTTACGGCTACGCCCAACCAACGGCAACCCATATAAGGCGAGCCCCGCCGCCAACTCTTGGTCAGGAAATCTTAACGTATGGGGGAGCCGGAGGAGAGACAGGAGCCCGCAGCCTGGGCATTTGCAGGTAGTCCCGCCACGTGTCTCCTTGGCCGGCCGCAACGGGCCTGGAAAGACTAAGGTAGTCCCGCCACATGTCAAGAGGAGAGCGAGGCACCTCTTCCTTTTCTCTTCCGTCACAGCCGCAGCAGTCCTGGACGGCGGGATGTCCTGCACGTACCTCCACAACAATTTGTCCAAGTTGGGCTGGGAGGGAGAGGCGACGCGGACGAGCCTCTCCCACCTCCACCGGTAGGAGGTTTCCCAGCCCCCAGCCCGGCGCCGAACACCCCCAGTCAGGCGATGGTGCCCATACTTCCACAGCACCGGACACACAATGGTGGCACCCCAGTATTTGCGCAGCACCGAACGTACAATGGTGGCACTTGGGGAACACCGGATGTGGAGAGGCCTTCATGCGGGGCGATGAAAAGGAGCGGCATGGAGTGCACCGGGAGAAGGAGACGATGTGAACGAGTCTCCCTCGCCCCCCAGGTGGGGGCATCACAGCTGCACCCCAGCTGGACGTCCCGCTCTCACAAAACAGGGACCTCTTCCTTTCACTCCGAAGGGTCTCTTCCATCCTTGCAAGCTCGACGAGAATGGCCCCTGTAGGGCCTCAAAATGGCGTCTGGATCCGCTGGAAGGCGGGCCCCGGCCACTAGAGTAACTTTGGCCAGCCATACAACTCGAACATTTGTCCCATGGAGCACGAGCCCCCATCTCCGACAGCATCTCCGCAGCCTTGAAGATCATACAAAGGTCCCCGGCGGAGCCTTCGGCCTCTGCAGGTTTCCGGTAAGGGACGGCTGCTTCGATCGCCAACGAAACAAACATGACGTTGCCACACCTTCTGTTAGCGTGAATTCTAGAACTGCCGAAAAGGACTCTGGTCCAAACTGCCAGTAATGGAAACATTTCCCCCTGATGCTGCTTCCGGACTGTGCCGGCCCCGCCCAAAATGGCGCTGGTATCAATCGGAACTTACGAACACCTCGTGGTGTTCCTTTGCACTAATATAAACTTGATGTTCTGAGATTTTTGTGATCCTTTGTACACTTGGCTAGAAAAGACAAGGAGAGCTCACTCGACGAACAGTATGAAAAGATCCCCGTTACAAATGTTGACTACGAATATACAATGTATTATATTTTTATAACTGATGTAAACCTCATTTACGATGCATACGTACGGTATGCATATAGGAAATCTGATTACAACTGTTATGATTATGTTTCTAAATTATGAAAATATATGCCCCTGAACCCCCAGCCAATTAATAGACGTTTTCACAAATGAATGAGTAAAACTTTCCGATGTTTTTACTGTTGCAAACGACACCCCCCCCACTATACGCACTTTAGCCATTGCCACGACCGACCAAATATGACCACACCCTCCTACTCCATATGCTGAAATGAATTTGCAAAATAAAGTCTTTGAAACTATGGACGGGTATTGCATGCTTTATTTTAAAACAATATGGGATGGGTAGGAAAGTTCTTTTTCTGTGCACCCTACTCTGCTCTCTCTTTAAGGTTAAAGGAAGATGGTTGCCCAGCCCTGGAGGACGGATCGGATCGACAACACGACACTCCGACTTAAAAGTACGCGACTGACTCATGAACTCTCGCGTAGAGGAAGACCGTGACTTCCAAGGATGGGTAAAACGGATGGTGTAAATGAGGGAATGTAAAAGGAGGGTGAAATGAAATAATGTAAATATTGTAAAGTACAACGTTCCAAAGTAGCAGGGACCCAAGAACCGAAGAACTTTAGAATGCCACGGCGTTGAAAGAGGTTTAAGGATCCCGATAGTGAGATATACCCTTTGACTAGATACCTCGCACTAGGCCCCTCTGGTTTCCTTTTTATGTTTCCCCGCACACGCCCTACATGAACACACTACCCCCCCCCGACTCCGAAAACCATATCCCCGGGGACCCTGCCCCAAGGAGGAAAGACGAGTAAAAGGTAAGTAAAGGACTTATGAATCCATGTATTTGAATGCGCGCGAATGCTGTCTCCCCCACCCTCCCCCTTTTTTCCTCCCTCTGCAGGTTACATCAGAGATTACAGCCAAGGTGTGGCGAAGATCTGAGACCTTGCCATGTCTAAATACGCGAAACGGACTAGCGCCGCAGGGTGGTGTCTAAGCACGCCTGCAAACTACTCACGTATCGAACAAACCCGAAAAATTAGCACAACCTGATAAAAAGTGATCACCCTTAAACCAGACCGGGCGAATGAACCCACGTTACGTATGATGCGAAACTGTGAGGGAATGTGTGTGTGTGTGACTGAGGCGTTGACCCAACTGGTCAAAGGACCGAGAATGCGAGAAAGTGCGACAAAATGGTACCTCCTTTTTCTTCTTTCCTTTTCTCAAAGTACGTCCCCTCTACCCTGTCTAATGCTCAAACTGCGTGATTACAAGATTCTAACACGGACTCGTGAATACCCTTTACTGTGTAATGCACTAAATAGCCTTTCTTGAATGCACTGCCGCCCTCTCTGTTGCACGTGTACTATTTAGCCTGCCGTTGCACTCTCTCTCTCTCTCTCTCTCTCCCTCTCTCTCTCTCTCTCTCTCTCTCTCTCTCTCTCTCTCTCTCTCTCACTCTCTCTCTCTATTTTTTGCACTACCACTCTTCCGAGTGGTTAGCCCCGAAATTGGCAGATTGCCACCCCTAGCACACCACCTAATTGGCTTCAAATACCGTCAGTATTTGCACAAACATTTGTCTTTAAATACAATCACCCTGAGGCCGCGTCATTACCTCTCCTTTTCCGCTAGAAGTCAATGAACCCAGGTTGGGCCGTAAGGGAAAGGACAGGTAAGACGACAGAGGTTCCCTAATCTGGCCCGAAATAAGGGAACTACATGTCAACGGCTCCTATAGTATAAAACAAGGACCTCAGAATACGCGACCCTCCCCTCCCCGAATCGTCGCAATACCCAAACCAGAAAAACGATCACCCCCGCTACCTCCCCTGTCTATGTCCCTGGTTGTTTCCCATAAAACCCCTGTCCTTCCTAGTTAAGTAACCGGGCTGTAAAAGGTTACGTAGGACCCAGAATGATGTTTTACAAGGTTAACAGACTAGACCAAGGTAAAGAAATCATCAAAATGAACCCCGCAGTAGTTGAAAAACAGGATGCACCGATAGAAAGGAAATGTTTAGCCATGTTCGTCTCTCAGCAAAATACCTGTGTAGTACCATGTTGACGACTCACTGTACCCTTTTGTAAATGTGAAACTCTAGAGAACGGCATATCTTTGCCAGATTTGTCTCCCGAAGGTGGGTTACCATCAGATGAACTGTCATTCCTGTAATAAATGATTATGAAGGAAAGTCATAGTAAATCCAGCAGGTCCGCCACCGGTCATTCATATGCCAGTTGTGAACGTTAAAAATAACGGACATTTTCATTCTTTGCCTGGAGCTGGGAGAGAAATAGACTTTTTGATTATCTTCATCCGCAAATTTTCTAAAAGACTGTCTTTTCAAACTTGTTTAAGGGTACTGCTGTTGGAGGAGAGAAGGACCGGATGTGGGAGCACGAGGCCCGACTGCAGACTAAGGGACACCTGCGACATTAGCCAAGGCGAGACCACGACTGAAAAGAGCTGCAGGACGAGGCACTGTTTTCGACAGCATGAAAAGAAAGGGTCGACCTGATGCCCCTGCTCGACGTCCAGTGCCTGTCGACAAGTCCCCGCTCTCTGAATTCCGTCGCACGCCCGCCTATTTGAAGTCTCTCGTTCCCCTAGTTTGTTCCTAATTTGGCCTTGCTCCATCCCCCTTTTTCCTCTGACCTACCCTATGGACTGTTTTGAACGCTCTTCTTCCATCGGAACTTTCTGACAATCACCTCAAAGGACACAGGGCGAAAAAGGACCTTTCCGACCAGAAACGCGAGGAAAGGGTCGTGCCCTGCAACGCAGAACTTAGAACAGAGCTGGACTTGTAGCTCCACCGCCGGTGCTCAACAGCGCCAACGAAAGACCACTAAGGAGAACTCGTAAACTTCGAACATTTTGACATCCTCAATCACCGTTTTTTGCCTCATTTCTCTCCCAGCCGCCATTGTATTGATCCTGCTCCAAACCGAATCTGAAATATGTATTAACCTGCCAGTTCACGTTATGATATGTACTTGCTGCTCGCCGTTTTTTTTGTATTTCATTCCTATGACTTTCCTGCTGAACAAATTTATCAAAGTTTATCAAATAGGTGCACCTCCTAAAAACTAGGAACCTCAAAATGTATTGTTTACAACTCTTTTTCGAGGGTTCCTACCGGTTTCTTTCTCATGCCCACCACAATAGACCCGAGTAGAAAATGAACCAGCAAGATGTCTTGAATATGTTAAAGGGAGGACTGTGGAAAATTAGTGCGTTTTGGTGAACATTATCTGCGCCATCTTGCCTCTTCCCCTGATGCCACACTTTTTTGTGCGCGCTCGCTTTTTTAAGATGCCCCGATCAGAACAAACCCTTTTTCATGCCGCTGGCCCCCTGACATAGCCCTTTGCCTTCACTAAGCCTGCACGCTGACCACCCCCTGCTTGCACCTGCCTTGAGTCATAAACCCCTCTTCGGCGCTGCTCTGCCCCCGGCCCTCATCCTGTTCCCAGCGCGACACCTCCCTGCTTTCCTTTCATGATCTCCGGCCCTTAGATGCAAACCCCCTTTTTCCCCGTGTGCCCGTTTTGCCCTCCCCGTTCCCAAGCCGACACCCAGCTCTGCCGATACCATCCTTGCCCCTCCCCGTACAATAGAAAGCTTCCCCCATCAAAGAATCCCCGGGTTGATCAAAGCCCCCCCCCCACCCCATGAGATCCGATCAGACTCCCCACATTCCGTGAATCGGCGGATTATCCAGCTGCGCGATGCTCATCACCTGTTGTGACTAGGGTGGGGACTTTAACTGTAAATGTGTGTGGGAACGGGCCCAAAGGGGAGTTCCGAGAATGTCTTTTCCGCACATCAAAGCTTTAAACATGTATGTGTAATCTGCAATAAAGTCATAAATGTGGATATAAGAGGCCAGGCCTCAGAAATACAGTTAGAGCACCTCAGAACGATACCTTCTGTCCGTTTCGTTGTGTTCTCCTCCGGAGAGAATAAAAAACCTTGTTTCCTGCTTTCCAGTCTCCAACGCCTGCCTCTTCATTGTTTTAAATAACTAGGGGGTCACAGAGGCAATACCGCCGGGCAAATATCGATTGTCCCCGACCCGATTGAACTTTTTACAGTACCATGGTCTGCTGAATGTCAGCAGAGTTTTTCTGAGTTACGAAATGCACTGTGTTCAGCACCTGTATTGGGTACACCCGACTACAGTAAGCCATTCACGCTCTATGTCCACGAGAGAGAAGGTTGTGCATTGAGTGTTTTGACGCAGAAATTTGGTGATAAACAACGCCCTTGTGCGTATTTTTCATCAACATTAGATCCAGTAGCTAGAGCATTGCCTAGTTGCTTGAGAGCTACAGCCGCAGCTGCAGCTTCCATTCGACAATCTGCTGGTGTAGTAATGAACAACATGCTAGTAGTCATGGTTCCTCATGCTGTGGATACACTCATGAACCGAACCAAGACGCAACACCTTACCAGTGCTAGATTATCAGGTTATGAACTGACACTGTTAGCTAGTCATATTCAGATCAAAAGATGCAATGTATTGAATCCAGCAACATTGTTGCCGACTAGCGAAGAGTCGAGTGATTCCGAACCACACGACTGTTGTTTCAGAACTGAGGAAGAAACAAAAGGGCGAATCGACTTAAAAGACACTCCGTTGTCAGAACCAGATGGCACGTTGTATGTTGACGGGTCTTGCTTCAAATTGGAGAATGGTGATGTGACTGCTGCTTATGCAGTAACGACTTTGAGCACGATTGTGGAGACTGCAAGAGTGAGTCAGAATTCTGCCCAGGCTGCAGAATTGATCGCGCTAACAAGAGCGTGCGTTTTAGCTAAGGGAAAGAGAGTGAACGTGTTCACAGATAGTCAGTACGCGTTCGGCGTGGCCCATAGTTTTGGCCGTTTGTGGAAAGAGAGAGGTTTCATTACGTCCCATGGGACTAAGATTCAACATGGTCAGCTAGTTAATGACTTGTTGGAATCTCTAACCTTACCGACTGAAGTTGCGATTGTGAAATGCAGTGCTCATAAAGCAATCACGGATAATGTTGGTCGTGGAAATGCTTTTGCCGATGAGATCGCAAAACAGACAGCCAGAAATATGATGAGTAGAATGTATGTTGCAACGTCTGCAAGATGGATTTCTGAGTCTGGAATGTGTGAAGACACAGTGGAAAGCGTGAAAGAAATTCAGAAAGAGGCGACTGAGGAGGAAAAACTTGCATGGAAAGAGAGCACGGGTAAATTGGACTCGAGTGGGTGTTGGATTGACTTGTCGGAACAACAGCGTTGGATGTTGCCTGATGCGTATGTGCTTGCAGTAGTGACGATGGCACATGGAACAGCGCACATCAGTTCAAAAGGAATTTGTAAGATGTTGGCTCCGGTCTGGAAGAATGACGGGATTAGTAGGTGTGCAGAGAGAGTGGTGAGGAATTGTATGGTATGCTTGATGCATAATCCTGGCAAGGGAATCCCCACACCTGCAGGTCACTTCGCTCCTCCTTCCTGCCCCTTTGAAGTGATCCAGCTAGACTTCATTCACATGGATCGTTGTAATAACCTGAAATACGTCCTAGTGGTAGTTTGTGCTTTCTCCAGATGGATCGAAGCATACCCACTGAAGGACAATACTGCCTTATCCACTGCCAAAATTCTTCTTAAAGAATACTTCCCCAGATACGGAATGCCACGGATTGTATGGTCAGACAACGGAAGTGAGTTCGTAGGGAAAGTTATGCAGAGTGTGTGTGCCGGCCTAGGGATTAGACAGAAATTTCATAGTGCGAATCATCCCCAGTCCGCGGGTTTAGTCGAGGGTTACAATGGCACCCTTAAACTGAAACTCGCTAAGATACAAGCATCCACGGGTTTGTCCTGGCCAGACGCATTGCCTTTGGCTTTGCTATCAACAAGAGCAACTGTACATTCTAGAGTAGGGCTTAGTCCCTACGAAATAGTTTTCGGTCGTCCTGCAAATGTTTGGGGGGTACCTAGACCGAAAGAATTTAAGCAGCTGGAATACCCAATGTTAATTGATTACCTTTTCGACTTGACTGCTAAATTGAGTCTTATTCACCAACAGGTTTTCGACGCATTGCCAAAGCCATCGGAGAGTCCAGGCCATCAGCTGAAACCGGGTGATCAGGTGGTCATCCGAAATTTTGCAAGAACGAAAAATCTTCAGCCCAGATTTATTGGCCCGTTCCAAGTCCTGCTAGCAACGAGAACTGCTATTCGTGTGGCCGGAAGAAGAAATTGGATCCATACGACTCATGCTAAACGTGTGCCTCTGCCACTTCCTTACGACAACTGGGTAAAGAAAGGAATCGGTGCCTCTGAAACGGAACAAATCCCCAGGTTCATACCTTTCAGCGATGCAGAACTGATCACGGATTCACCAAATTCTGACTCTCCTCCTGAAACTGCTCTTTTGAACCCTGAACATTTGTCATCTGTACCAAAAGAACATTTGTCATCTGCGAACGTGAACATTGCAACGTCAGCTGAAAATACATTGTTCCCAGATCAGACAGCTCCTGCAAAACTGAGATACAACTTACGTTCTTGCAATATGGACAAATAAAGCAGGAAACTGCCTATTTTCAGATTTGAATTTGCTATACATTGCCTCCAGCCAGGAAGTTTGCTAATACTATGTATTGTTTCTTTTTGTTTTAAAATTGCCTTGCCGTCTGGGTAGCCGTAGGGTCGTGGCTGTGTGCCTAGTTGAATCTGCGGGGGTCCGACACAAGGTCGATCTTTCTGTTAGTTCTGGGAACTCCCAGGGCTGATAGAGGCATTTTCATCTACGTACACATCATCAGTGGTCGCGAACGGTCGTAGAAGATGGAGCTTCCTGAGCTACAACGAGAAAATGTAATTTATGTTCGCAGAAATAGACTGAACAGAATACTACACAGCAAATGCTTTCTAATGCAATGTGCAGTTACATTTTTAATCGTTTTAATAACGTTGGTGGGTGGAACCGTCTTTGGTGTACATTTGATTTTTATGCCAGTAACTACAGTACCTTCCCTTGATCCTACTACTTCTACGGTTTCTTCTATGCATTCTTTTCACTCATTTCCTGAACACGAACAAGCTCGACGCTCAGAATTTATTAACAATACATTTGTACAGCTCTTGCATCAACACCAACTGATAGTTAACACTACAGACTGCTGGGTGTGTGGCTTGATACCTCACACTATGGATAAAGGCATTCCCTATCTAGTCTTGCCTTTTAGCTATAATGGATCATTTCAGGCTTTTCAGACCATTTTTTCATATGCCCTTGAGACCTATCCTCCGCGTCCACCACGGTCCACTAAATACAACTCAGCCAACAAAGCTTTAGTCCAGGGAATTATTGATATGATTAAAGACGTCAATAATACTCCATCTTATCCTAGAGATGAATTACTGGTGTATTTGAGTTGGAACTCTACAGAGTATCGCCTTGGTTTGGGAGAAAGCAAGCGTAAAAGCTCCACTTCAGTTTGGGTCGTGCCTCACCGAGGTCAGGTCTGTTTGCAAGGAAATGGGAGAAATCCGAGAGCTCAGCTAGGGAGCAGTGAGTGCGTTGAGACTTACGTATTTCCGTCTGACTCCTCCCCTGCCTTTCTGACTGCTAGGGGTACCTACTTCATTTGTCAGGACAGAGCATATACATGGCTGCCTGCTGACTTTTCAGGTTCATGTTATATTGCTCGATTGTTACCTCCGACATACACTGCTTCTTCAGATTATCACAAAACCAGAGTAGCAAGAGGTGTCTTCAGCAAGGAAGATACCGCTGGTCAAGAAGCTGGAGACTTTTTCAAAGGTTTCCTTCCGTTTTGGGGGCCTATGGCTAATAGTAGAAGTATACGTCAACTAACACGAGTAGTTGAATCTACTATTACAGAAACTGCTGGTGCCCTTAGTAACTTAACAGCTGAGCTTCAAGCGGATCGTCTCATGACGTTGCAGAACCGTATGGTTCTAGACGTAATACTTGCAGATCGAGGTGGGGTATGCAGAATGATCCAATCGAGCTGCTGTGTCTTTATTCCAAATAATGCTCCAACAGTCTATGAAGCAATCTCTAAGCTACATAAGATTTCCGACTCTATACACGTAGATAAGGGAAACTGGTCCTTCATGGAGTGGTTTTGGACTCTGGTATCAGCGTGGGGATGGAAGGTTCTGATGGTCATTGGTGTCATCCTAGTATGTCTGTTCTCGTGCTGTCTTATTATCCAATGTGGTCCCGCTCTGTGTAGCCTCTGTGCTACAACCTGTTTCAGAAAACCACCTACATTAGGAGAAAAGACACGAGACAGGATGATGATACAACAACATGTCACTGACCTAATGAGCATAGAATTAGACTCTGACTCTGATATAGACTGAGTAATTGCCTATGTAAGGGCAAAAGGAGGGTCTGAGGTTCCGTGACGATTTTACTCGTGTTTATAACATTGTCGTAAATACATAATTTTGGTATCAGTGAACCGCAAATGATCCATTTAGTACATCCTGGTGTTTTCGCTATGCTACGAGCAAGAGCACTCCAGTTACAAACACATTTCTGTTCTACCCGTGGCATCCATCTTAGAACACGGAAGCCATTTTGTATTCCTTGCCCTCACATAGTCAATGGACACGCAATGATCCCTTTTTTTTTATTAAAGGACACGTAGGCTTTAACCGGCAATTCACCTTGCTAGTGACACGTGCACCTTAGGCCAGCAACGCTGTAGCAGCATGACTCGGCAAGAACTGCCTCCCCAGCCTGAGGCCAGTCCTGCTATACTGGTTCTTGTGTTCGTTGGCCTGATCATGATTAGGCGGCCGAAGCTGGTAACCGTGCCCATTTACGACCCACAAACATTTCTTATCCTGTCTTTCTATCTTCTACACCTGGCTCTGCTCCTTTCCTTCTGGGCCTTTATTAGGGGGAGGTAACGAAATTTACGATGAGGCGGTCCGGGTCTTGAATGAAGAATTGACATGGGATTATGATGGACTAGTGGGAACCCCTCATTCGTAATGTTTTGACATCAGATACTGTTGACGATTCCTGTGCAACGCCAAATATTTATTGTTTAAGACACGAATGTTTAGAACTGTGGTAACATGTAAAGAATTTGCCTGAAGCCCAATATTTAGTATATAAGGAGCAATCCTCTTTGTACAAATCGAACAGGCTCCTAGATACTGCCCATGTGTAGTTTCTGTGACTTCTGTGTCCCTGCAGTAATAAACCTTTGGTCTTTGACGCCACCATCGAGAAGCCCGTGTTTCTGTTTGTTTGTGTACCAAGACAGGTTGAACTCCGGGGTCTTCGGGTGTTGTCCCTGACACCTCTGGACGGAACTAAAAAGTCCAGAACTCCATTGTGATCAGTAGATCATCGACATACTGGAGCAGGGCAGTGTCAGTTGGCATGTGAATGTTGTCTAGTTGTCTTTTAAGTGCTTGACTGTAAATGCTAGGACTTTCTGTGAAACCTTGAGGAGCTCGTGTAAACATATAGCTTCTTCCATTTAAACAAAATCCGAAAAGAAACTGGCTGTCTGGATGAATGGGGACACTGAAAAACTCGTTCTTGAGATCTATGACTGTGAAAAACGAGGCTTCGGAATCAATGGCTGTCAATAGGGAAGAAATATCTGGGACAACTGGGTACTGGGGAATAATACATTTATTGAGTTCTCGAAGGTCAATCACTAATCGATATACTGGGGGTGCATTCGGATCAGTACGTTTCATGACGGGAATAATCGGAGAATTACATACATTGGAGTCAGTTTCTACAACTACTCCTTGAGCCATGAGCTCGTCAATAATTTTGGATAAGGCTGCTACAGCCTCAGGCGGCAATCTGTACTGTCTGATTCGTGGCAGGACTACACCTGGCTTGAGAGTCACACAATGGGGTGTGATTTGCATATAACCAACATCAGTTGGACCTTGCGCCCATAGATGCTGCGGGACATTAGACAATCTCGGATCAAAATCTCGTAACACATAGTGACCCTTGAAGTCACGTAGGAACAATCGTATTCCCTCTGGGGAGCAGCAAATAACTGCACCTAATTCTTTCAGTGTCTTAATGCCTAACAAATTTTCTGGACATGACTTCGTAAGTAACAGATCAGTAGTGCGGGACAATGGACCTACTTCTAGAGTAACTGGCTGAGATATCTCATTTACAATAGGCTTTCCTGAAAATCCAAGGGAAACATTTCTAGAGCCTGAGAGCGGAGCCCCTGGAACTTCGGCGTGACTGATGGTGGTCCTACTTGCCCCTGTATCAATCAGGAACTTTCTGTCTTTCCCTAGTACTTGACTATGAACATAGGGACCTTCTTGATCTACAGGAATCTCGATGAGAGGCAAGCCTACCTCCCTCTCTAGGCTGTTTCATGAATATGGCTGATACTCTGGATACTCTGACTGGGCATACTGGTACATCTGCTGTGTAACATGCTGTGTTGCAGCAATAGGCTGCGGTGCTGTAACTGTCTGTTGTGCATTCTGTGGCTGAGAAGTCTGTGAAACTTGTTCTTGTCTAGGCGGACGTGGTCTTTCTTTAGTCTTACCGGTAGCTATATTATGTTTCAGAACTGCACACTCGTTTATAAAATGACCTGGCTGTTTACAATAATTGCAGTTCCCTTTAACGGGAGCTGCAGGATGACTGGCTTGATTCGGACCCCTCTTCTGACTGTCTTGTGGAACGGATTGTGCAACTAGTACTTTCATTTTCGTGTCTTTCATACGTTTTCTCTCATGTTCTTGCTCTTCTCTGATTCTATTCTGGTGGTACTGGAGCATCTGTAACATCTGGGACGGGGTATTAGCTTGCCAGGTACTTTCGACTTTCAAAACTCGATTCTTAACTTGTGGACTTGAATTCTCGACTAATTTAGTAACAAAAAGATGAGGGTATGACTCGCTACTCGTCTTCAAGCCACTGTTTATAATAAAACATTTCTCAAATCTAGAATAAAAATCACTAGTGTCTTCATCTTGTTTCTGTTTACAGGCTGAGATTGCATCCCAGTCTTCCTTTTTAGTGGCTAATAATCTTGGCAAAACTTGTATTAATAGTTCTGGTAATTCTTTACATTTCTCTCCTAGACCGGTACCTGGTACTCGTATCTTATCTTCAGCTTCTAGAACTGCCCAATCGATCTTTTTCTCTCCCACCTCCCAATCTTTTTCCTTGAGTTTCTCGTATACCCCTGCGGGCAACAGGACCTTTAACATTTTAATAATATCTGGATACGTGTATTCTCCCATACGGAGCATGTCTTTTAATTCTCGGTGGAACCCTGCTGGATCTTTGTCGTGACAAGGAATTAATTTCTTCATCTCTAAGAGTTCCATCTTTGTAATCGGGGTGTAAACAAACACTCGTTGCATTTCACCATCTGTTGTCCTGACTGGGTGTACTTCCCGTAACGGATTCTGTCTGTCTATGTAAAACGGTTTACTTTCTGGGGGTGAGACATGAACAAAATGCGGGTTCAAAAACATACTATATTTGTGACGCTGTTCTAGAATGACACTAATTAAATCGGTACCTAAACCTTTCCATCTATACTGGAGTAACTCGTTCAGGACATCGTGTAACGGACCTGGATCAGAATGTTGACCCTCATACAATGTAATGAGGTGTTGGATCATATACATACCCACCAGTCGTTGCTCGGCTGGGGGCAATTTCAGAAACATTTGTGCCACTATTTCATCTGGAAAAGTGGTAGAATCAGTAATCCATCGGACTGCTGATCGGACTAGTTCTTGTTCATGCATGGTACTAAGTTCATTATAACCGATTCGTGATTTCAGAATATGATCGGTAGCTTGAAATACTTGTTCTAGAGAACCTTGTTCTGGTGCTGGATGATGAAAAACTGACTTGTGTTCTAGGCGTAAATGGCGGTCTGGAAATCTAGATTTTCCTACATACGCTATTCTGGCGGGATTCTCGTCCTCTACCTCTTCCGTAGGAGAGTCATTCTCTTTCTCGCTCACTTGTGCTGCCTTACGTTGTTCGTGTAACTTTAGTATTTCCCTACGAATTTTCTTGTACATACTCTCTATACTACTGATAGTTTTGTGCTTACCCTCGGCTATATTATCACTCCACCTTGTCAGGATTCTCATTTCAGCCGGATCTTTGGTCGGATAATCTTGTTCCCTTATTAAACAATTAATCAGAAACTTTAATATCATGAGCTGGATCTCAGCTTTCCTTTGAGACATGGCTTCGCTAATACTTTCTGGATCATTCCCTGTACGGATGAAACGATATATTCTGTCTAGATCTTCTTTCATATCTGGTAGGGTGTCCAAATACCCGGTCACCCGTCTTACACGGATGGAATATATAACTGTACTATCATCACCTGCGACTGGATCATAGCGGCATTCAGTAAGAGCTCGTCGGATATCTGCAACGGACTTATATTTGGGCGTACGCTGTAACGCACATTCATGTAACTCGGCCAACGTTCTACGTTGGTGTGGTGGCGGGGTACCAGGAGGACCTCCTCCTGCGGCCCCTAAACTCGAATCGTCGACTGATACTCTTCGTGCTGGCAGAGTGGGAAATTGTAATGCAGGCTGGACCGGGGGTACCGTAACAGGTACTCCGGTGTCTGGAGGAGCAGGAATGGCATGATTTACAGGGACTGGCGGAACAGGATTTGCATATTCCGGGACTGTGTCGTCCAAATAGGACGAAATGAAAATATCAGCTGCGGTCGGTTTGTGACGTAGCTTGGTCGGAACTAAGGGTGGCGGAAAATTACTGGATGCCTCCGGGGTTGCTTTTGGCAAGCCCTCGGCAAGAAGAGGATACATACCCTTAATAAGGGCATGCCTCTGTCTGTCTGACTGTTCGGTTTTAACTCGTTCACCTATCTCGATTAATTCCCTTTCTTGGGCTCGTTCTAAGGATTCTCTACTTAATTCTGACTTTCTGATTTCTTTTTCGGTTCTTTTATGAGATTCTTTGCGCCATAACTCGATGGCATCTTTCTGTGACTGTCTGGCTTTCTTTTTCCATAATGCTTCTTCTACTCGCATGATGCACTCGGCATCCCACGTACCTGATACGGGCCATCTATACTTTTCTTCTAACTGTTTGGTATACTCTACCCGTAAATCTAGATATAATATGGCACTTATGCCATGCTTCTGATACATAAAATGACCTGGACTGTCCCTAGGCGGGACAGGAACTGCTGCTTCTAGCAGACCTTTTCTGGTTTTTAACTGACGTAGTTTAGAAAATAAGGGCATGACTGAACTGTAACCTAGACACAATACGTAAATTACAATACACAATGAACACGATAATTACTCCACATTCATACCACGACATTAAAATACATGAAGAACATTTAAAATAACAGTTCGAACAGAATACTACCTGGAATACGGAAAACAGAATACATGAATTTTCTCGAGAACAGAACTGACTAGAACAGAAACTAGATGCACTGCTAAAACAGTACGAAACTCACCGGTCTCATAAAGAGACACGTCAGGACCCGCATCCACCGAAGTGGACACTTCGTTTTGGGATCTGTGTACCACCAAACCCCACGGACCAGAGACAATTAGATTGACCCTGTCTAGATACTACCCCAGCAACGGTACTCACCGGGCAGCAAGAACGGAAGGCCTCGGACTGGACTGGACTGCTTCGACGCCGGACGGACGAACTTCGGACTTCTGTTACGGGTGGGCCTCCGGATACCTCGGACCTTGAACTCTCGGCTTGGGCTCTGGTCGGGACTCGCCGCGTTCCTCCACCGCCTCGTCTGGATGCTGGACCGCAACCTCCGTCTCCTCCGTGGGCCTGAGGGATACTTGAAGCAGAAATATCTGCACGTGCACGGTATGGTTCCGTCACGGCTGCAGAGGATCAGGGGGCATACGTGGCTTCACCGGCGCGTGGGGAAAGGGCAAGTCCCTATTCGGGCGCCATTATGTGGTATATAAATAAATAATACCGGATCTAGGTTTTACTGGACATAGCAATAACAGATAGCTCAATAAATAAGAGTCAAGATTCGAGGTAGTAGGAGTTTGAAGGTTTAATACAGCATAAAGGACAGGAACAGGACAACCTGCATGGACTAGGATGACAGGGCCTGACAGGGGGGCCCCGACAGCTGTCGGGCAGGATCTGGGATGAGTGCGCTAACATTTAATAACAATACACAAGCATATATACTAAAACAGTTGCATTACAATGAATACAGTAGGCGGAGCAGTGGGTGTGGTCAATAGCAGTCGCGAAAGATAAGGGTGAAAGTGGGTGTAACAAGAGGCGTATACATAGACATGTGATGTAAACGTAACAGAATATGTCATGAATGGGGCGGAAACATGGAGGGGGCTACCTAAGGAGCCGGGACCTCTAACCTAATGGTGCGCGCAAACTGACAATGACGTGTTACTAGGAGAAGCTGGGGGCTATGAACTATGTGCTAGGAGCAGAGACTGAAGTCTGGAGAGTTAGGGCGACATGTGCCTAAACAATATCTAGTATCTGATGTTTAGAGAACATGTTGATAGAACCCAGAAGTTTATCGGGGTAAAGGCTAACAGACTCTAAGACTGGTGCATGCATTATTCTACATGTAGTGCGTGTTGAAGAATATTAAATGACCATAAATACAGTATTTCTCTTGCATGGAGACGTAAAGGCTAGACTATGACGGAAACTATTGATGCGATTCAGTAGCTTAGGAATGCAGAGAAGGAGGGCTGGACTGATAACTAGAATCATAACATACTCTTGGCAGACTCGTAGGCAGAGCCAGGCTGAACCGGGCACTGTGAGGCAGGAAGTAAGTGAAGGGTCAGGAATACAGGTGGGGGCTGTATCGCTCCTCAGCGAGGGCTCAGGAGACAGAAGCTGAATCTGGTGTCCGGGCCCTTTTGAGGCCTAGAAACGGGGACTTTACAATGAAATAACGTGCACACTGGGAAACGTGGCAACGTAGCTTTACACAGGCCTGATATTCGTAGTATTCACGAGAACTGGGAACTGGCATACTAGAGATGGACACAACTGTAATTGCGTCTTTAATCAAACATGGGGAATACATATGCATATTAATCATGCACACATAACATAAGATGGAGGACACGTAGGGACACAGAACATGGCAAAATTTACTTTTCCACAGTGCTTCATTTGAGTGGCCACTCGGCGGTGTTGCAGTCACCATCTCAGCCAGGCTGTTTCTCTATTTTCGTCCGGAGCATGCAGGGGGGGGCTGGATAAACAGATGCAGGGCATACATGGTGCTGGCAAGGTCCCCAGTCTCCAGTTGTGGCTCTTCCTATGGGGCGCCTTACAGGACTGCATTGTGAGTGGGGCTACCACGTTTTTTTTTTATTTCAGTAATTTTTTATTGACTCAACAACATAATGTGCCTACGTCTCTCTCTACTCGGACACCTTTCTTCTTTTGATCTTCTATCTCCTCACATCACCAGGGGGGCGGAAAGATAACCATACTGGTTGGCAAAGGGACACGGGGGGGGGGGGAAACTGGAACGTGCAAGAACGAAGAGAAGAAGATGAAACAAACTGTAGAATGGACTGTCAAGAGCCAAACTAATTAAAGCCAATGTATACAATGCTTGACAACCCCCCCACCCCCCACCCGGCGCTTTTTCTTTCTTTCTTTTTCCCCATGTGTTTCACCCAGTACCATGTAAATATGCTCTTAACCGTGCCAGATGTGGGCAGTTCCTATGTGAATGGCTCACTTATTCCTGGCACCGCAATCACTACTGGCCACTAGATGGCAGTGTTGCATGCTGGGCTCTGGTCAGTTTCCTTGTACTTTACTTTTGTGTCCTTTATCACCATCAGCAGTCTTAGTGTGTGTGCAGGCCCTGCGAGAGCGAGTGTGTCTTTGTTGCAGCAGACGCCCGGGGCCAGGGCGGTGTTGCCGAGGCCGCGTGTTCTCTGCAGGAGTAGCCGCCGGACAGACCTCCTACAGCGCACTTTTCTCCCACTGCTAGCCGCTACTCTTTACTCTCTTTACATGCCAATGCGGCCCGTCTTCTGACACCACCACGGCGGACAGGTGGGCAGCCTGCGGGCACTGCTGGTTTGCAGATATGGGGTAGGGCGACCAACTGCCAGGGGGCAAATTCAGGACGGTCAGTGTAAAAATTCAGGACAAAAATTCAGGACAGAAGGTCAAAAATCAGGACAAAAATTTGGTACAAAACATAAATTTTGCAGACATATGAGAGGAGGTGGCACAATAATATATAAGTAAGTAAATCTACAACCAAAATAAATACAAGTCAAAATAAGTTTATATAAAGTTGAGCCAATCGTGCACTTCACAGTTTTTCAGTATGCGTGCAACTTTGCAAAGCGACATCGGGCCCTTTCTGCAATCAAGATTTGTGCTAGTAACAATACACATTAATAAATAGTAGTTTTTTATTTGTATGTTGAAATCTGTCTTTTAAATGTACAGTAAAAACGGTGTTAGTTATTTTATTTTTATTTTCTCCAGCATGGCAGAATGCTTTGCCACAGACAGTCCCATGTAGGAGAAGGCACCCCACATGCTGTCACTACAATTGGGCCCATTAGCACTTCTAGAATGACACTCCGCTGCAGTCTCAGACTGACTATGGGCCGCTCCACAGTCTGCACGAGCGAGGTCCGGGAGGGGGGGGGCTGCAGGGGGCCTCTTCAGTTTAAAAGATAAGAGCGAGAGGCAGAGTGAAATCTTTTGAACTCACGGGGCCTCTCGCACGGGAAACAGCATTCCTTTCTGAGATTTCCCATTTCGATTTTAGTATGATGTCTGTAAGGCGTCTGTAATCATACTAAAATGACGGACGGTCCGTGAAATTTACGGACGGTTGGTCAACCTAATGTGGGGTCCATGCAGCGCCAAACAGCCAGCCCCCCTCGGCCCCTGTGGCATCCACTATCTGCAGGCGAGTGTGTGAAATCTTAATCTCTGCTATGGCTGCTTTTGTTGTGGTTGTGGGCATTTTTACTTGCCGACTCCTGTTCACCGTGCGCTAAGGGTCGTCCTTCATGCCGGCCACTGCGCGCATTCCTCCCCTCTGGCCTGTGTCAGCCCGCATAGTCACATCAGGTCAACAAAACCCCCGCCCCCAACATACACAACATCCCGCAAATAACACACAAGACACCAGTGTTAGATTGGGAAAAATTGCTGCAGGTTTATTACATACAATGTTATGTAATCACGGTGGGTTATCTTACGGACGATCCAAGGGCAGGCTGCATTCTCGCCACCTGCCCGCCTGATGAGCCAAGCAGCACAGTGGCGAACCACCCAACTGCTGCGCCATAAACGCGCGACGTCCGGAGCGGCAAAGAGGCAGATAAAATGGCGAGGGGGAAATATATACCCCCTCGCCCTGCCTGCCGCCCCGGACGCGCGTCATGGTCCCGCCCACCCTCATGCCGGGCATCCCTGCCCGAGGGAAGAGTGTTGACCACAGGCAAGGGGCAGGGAAGCCCTCCCCGACTAAGGGCCCGCCCTCCTGATGGCCACCGGGTGGCCTCGGTCATCCGCAGAGTGCGAGCACCGCGACACGCGGTGCGGCCCTTCCTCGATGCAGGAGCGTGGTGGGGTCCGGATCTCTTGCAGAGAGCGTTGTCACTATAAGGACACCTTGGCCGTGGTGCTGCCTTTGGGACCCCTCCCTTTCACCCACTGACAAGCCGGTCAGGATGACGACTGCCGCCAGTGCAGGACAGAGTGGCCTCAGCTGGTAGGCTGTAAGTTCATACAGAGGCCGCGGCAGTGTTCCTAGCACCGCAGGCCTTGCATTTGGCGCGTAACTGCTTCTCAGAACAGCTCTGCTGAGCTGCTGTGTTGGTGACGGGTGTAGGGGGTACAAAGGACAAAGGTTGACATTCCCCTTACAAGGATTTGCAACCACGGGTCCAGCCCGTCCTCATCGCCATTGTTGTGTCTTGGGCCCTAGGCCCACACGCTGAACAAAAGACCACACGGACCCGACTCTGAGATACTGCAACTGGCCACGAACACGTGCACCCGGGTCCATTTATTAGCCAGGTCACGTCACTTGTGACGCCGGTGGTGGATGGGTGTGGGGTATCTGTGTGCCCACTCCCATAGGGGGAGTGGCTACTAAATCAGTGCCTGTCGAGACACTAGAACGTGTCTCGCAGGACACAACACTCCCCCTCACCGTCCTACATGACTGCCCGTGAGCCGAGGGACGGCGGATGCACTTCTGAGGCCCCGAAACTTGATGCATCATGGCGGGGACCCCCGCTTGGACCCCCTTGGGCCCTGGCACAGTGCTGCCGTATAGTCATAAACAGAGGGCGGGGGGGACTACTATAGTTCACTGCCCCACCGCATCCTCACTTCCCAACTGCCCGGCGAGGCAAGTGTGCCACACTATGCCTGCACAGTCCAAGCTGACCGCCGCAGGCCCCCACCCACCCCTAGCCACCCAACTGGAAGGGGTGAGCGCCGACGGCTCTCTGTTTTCGCCCCCACCCCGCACGACCTCCTAACGCCGGACTCACGAGGGCCGAAGGATAGCCTGGCAGGCTCCATCCCCCTCCCCCACAACCACATGTGTCCTGCTCAACACCTCGCAGCCCGGCGCAGAGGAGGGACCACGGTCGAAACCACTGCCCCCCCAAGCAGCAACCCACGGCCTGGGGACACACCCGCCATGAAAACGACCGTAACGGAGAGGCCCATGAGGCCCACCACTCAACTTGTTCAACAAAGAGAATGGGAGCTGTTCCTCTTGATAAGGGGCCAACCACCAGTCAGGTTTAGTGGTGGTTGGTTGGGTGTCATAGGGACTAAGGAGGAGGAGGAAGTGGGATGGGGGATCCCGCTTTGGCGGAACTAGGGTCCTCACACACCCAGCAAGCCAGGTGTCATGCTTCATCATTTGGACCTGCTCCTCATTGGACCGGCTCTGTAATGTCCAACGGGCACCCGCGAAGGGGCTCTTTATTGGAGATCTTTTGTTCCTTTGCCGTATGATGAAGTGGGGGCGTGTGACCTGTGGGAGTGTAGATACTAGGTGGTACAGTGCGTGTGTGAATAGTTAAAAAAGGTTGGATATTCCAAGATAATATATTTATTCCAGCTGGTAATCCACCTTGTTAAAATTAGAATTTAGAGTGGCAGTTCCCTAAGGGCGGGGTAGTCAGTTGCTATACTGCTCTGCTCTCTGGGTCGACATGTTCCTTGCCCTATTGGTTTACAAAATAGCGTGGCAATTCTTCAGGACCGAAAAGTGTAAAAATAGTGAAAGTGGTGTATAATATCTACACTGAATGGTGCTTCTAATGATATGCCACCGATCAGTAGTAACTACAAGTCAAACGTCATGTAGTCTCTGTAAAAGTACCTCTCTTCTTGGTGAGAGGTGCCTCAACAGGGGCAGACAGATCATGTAGGCGCCTCAGAAAGTAGGTGCCTTGGATATCATGGATTCCGCGTGGTAAGACCTACCCACGCTGTCCGTCCCTGGACTGCTGGCCCTCCACTCACCACCATGACTCACAGGGCTGAGTGTTGCTAGCCGCTGGATTGCACCCCTATACTATGGGTGCGGCCATGGAGTTGCAGCGGCTATGGCCGCCTGCACCCGGCCCGCGTTGGAAGAGCCCTCCCCATCGAGGGAGGACCGGGCACCATGGAGGTTCACTCTCACCCCCAGCAAATACCCACTACACCCGGGCCGGACCGTGAGCCCCACTGGGTAACCATGGACATGACCAGGCTGCAGCGTGCAAGACGCCGAGGAGGCCAAGGGCCCGCGCCCCCCGGGATCTGTCTACCCCCCCCTCACCGCGGCACACCGTCACCATGTAGTACCTGCCAAGCACTCGACACCTATGAGTGCCTGCTGGGAGGGAGGGGATGGGGGAATTTTGCATTCACCGCGATGCAGCTCACGGGGGCTCGCCACTAAAAAGGATCACGACGGATCCAAACGGCGTCGGGGGAGCGGGCAAAGAGGGCGCCCAGAGGGCGGGTGTGGTATATGTACCTCATCCCCCGCCCCAACTCCCCCGGAAGTGACGCAGCACACCTGGACCCCTGAGGGTCCCAAACACTGGGAGGCTGCCTCCTGTGCCTCTTGTGGCACTAAATAGGCCACCCTTTTAGTGGGTCTCCTTCGTGGACCCCGGGCAGCCTGCAGTTGCTCTGTGTTCCAAGTTTTACTATGACAGTTTTCTCAACGATGAGCCTGCCATATAAAATGGATCAGCCAACAGTTTACTTCCTTCACAGAACTTCTGTACAGCTAACATAATGTATGATATAGCTGTAAACATGGTTATCCATGGAATTTTTATCCATTTCTATATTTAGTAGACCATGGGCCATATGTATCAAGGAACCAATTTGCGATTCTGTAATAACGATTTTTAAGAAATCGCTATTTCAGAATCGCAAAATGGTATGTATCAAGAAAAATGCATTTTTTTAGCGATTTCTTGATATTCCTTAATTGCGAATTCACAATTTGCGAATTCGCAATTAAGGGAAACTTTCCCATTCATTTCTATGGGCCAGGAGGCCCATGGGAAGGAATAAGAATTTTTTCTCAATTTGCGATTCGCAATTTGCGAATCGCAAATTGAGTATAATTTCAAGGGTGCAGGGGTGTCCAAAGCACACCCTGTTGCACCCCTGAAATAAGCATGGGTGCACATGTGGTGCACATACTTGCCCTAAGGGCATGTATGTGCGTCACATGGCACTTTGAAAAATGCTGAAATGTGCATTTTTCAAGGAAATCGCAACTTACCACCAACTAGAATTTTTTTTTTGCTTAATACATTGCATTTAAGGAATCGCAAAATTTGCGATTCCTTAAATGCAATCGCAAAATAAGGAATGGCAAATTTTGCGATTCCTTATTTTGCACCCAAATTCTTTCATACATACCATTTTGCGAAAATGAGTTCGCAAACGCTGAAATTCTGCGAATTTCTGCGTTTGCGAACCCATTTGGCCTTGATACATATGGCCCCATATCACACAGTGGAAGAAGACAAGTGCCTCATCAGAGGCCGCATTGGGGAAAATTGAACGTTTTTGGCAGTTTTGCTCCCACTGTTTGCATTGATCTTAGGCTGACCAATCAAGAATGTCCTCTCTTCTTTGCAGGGGGTGGAACCTCCAGTAGCCGGCGGGCAGGGAGGTGTCTTCTGTAGCATGGACGGCTGCTGTAATTAACAAGGCATCAGGTGAAGTGTCATTAGCAGAGAGTGGGGGGCATTCTAAGCAAAAAGGCTAATGCTGAGGTCACTATGCCAGCCAAGCATAGAGCATTGTATAGCACACAGTCACTATTCAACAGACAAGTACTTGTTTGTAACACCCATGACACTAGTTAGACAATGCACAATCGAGGTTGTAGAGGAGCACTTGTGAACAGGAATGGTCAAAACACGAGACATTCTTCAGCTATTTCTAAATTAGAAACACCCAAGAAACCAAACACTTAGAGAGTGTGCTCAGCCCAACCTCTTCTGACCCCTCATGCCCTGCTGATGGGAAGTCCTTTGGCTCAGGCTTCACGGCCCATGGGTGCCCTGCGGATGGTTAATACAGCGGTGCGGCCAGTTGGATGGAGACCAGAGCCGCTGGGGACTCCGGGTCTTGGAGACCCCCGACAGCGCGTATACACAATGTCAAAAAAAGAAATGAAGAAATGTTCTGTTTCAATAGCCTCAGGATATGGCACACAGATATTTTGTGGTGCATTCTGGGAGCATTTGCCTGCCTTTATATGATTCTTAAAAGTTATATCTGCAAACAATAATGAGTATGTTTTTGATGCATGTGACATATGGGTAACAGAGCCTGGTGTGAGCCAGTCAAGTCACCCCATTCTGGATTCCCCTGGGTGTCTAGTTTTCAAAAAGGTATAGGTTTGCTAGGTTTTCCAAAGTGCCAGCAGAGCTAGGGTTAAAAAACGACAGCTAGGCACTTTGCCAAAAAAGAGTAATTTTTCTCTGTGAAATTGTGGTGTGTCTGCGTTGCGTTTTGCGACGTTTCCTATCACGACCACTTGGCCTACCCACACAAGTGAGGTACCATTTTTCTCGGAAGACTTAGGGGAACACGGAGTGGGTGGAAATTTGTTGATCCATGCAGATTCCAAAACTCTCAACCACAGAAATGTGAGGAATATGTGTTTTTTTTGACAATCGTCTTGGTTTGAAAGGGATTCTGGGTAACAGAACCTGGTGTGAGCCAGTCAAGTAACCCCACCCTGGATTTCCCTGGGTGTCTAGTTTTCAGAAATGTGAAGGTTTGCTAGGTTTCCCTTAGTGACGGCAGAGCTAGGGTTAAAAAACTACAGCTAGGCACTTTGCCAAAAAAGGGTAATTTTTCTCTGTGAAACTGTGGTGTGTCCGCCTTGTGTTCTGCGCCGTTTCCTTCCAGTCGCAGCCACTAGGCCTACCCACACAAGTAAGGTACCATTGTTCTGAGAAGACTTTGGGAAACGCGGGGTGGGTAGAAATTTGTGGATCCACGTAGATTCTAGAACTTTCCACCATAGAAATGTGAGGAAAATTTGTTTTTTGGACAATTGTTTTGGTTTACAAGGGAGTATGGTTAACAGAGCCTGGTGTGAGCCAGTCAAGTCCTCCCATTCTGGATTTCCCTGGGTGTCTAGTTTTTAAAAAGGTATAGGTTTGCTAGGTTTTCCTAAGTGCTGGCAGAGCTAGGGTTCACAAACAACAGCTAGGCACTTTGCAAAAAAAGGGTAATTTTTCATTGTAAAAATGTGGTGTGTTCACGTTACGTTGTGTCGGCACTGAGCCTACCCACACAAGTGAGGTACCTTTTTATCAGGGAGACTTAGGGTAATTCAGATTTGTAAAGCAACTGTTATTTACTATTGACTTTCGATGCATTTCTGCCTTCCAAATGAAAGACAATGTGTAAAATATTTTGAAAAATGATCTATTATTCTCATGCTAGTTTGAATATTCCCAATTTCGGAAATATGCAAATATCTACTGTTGCTAAACTCTCTATTTTGTTCCCATTTCAGCAATACATAGGTGTCTTTCATACCGATTTTTCCATGTATACATTTTCCCAGAATAATTGCTATTTACCCTGTACATAAATAAAAAACTATTGCAAGTCCCTGCTCAGTTTTTTTTTCTTAGTTTATCGGGTTCTTGGTGAAACTACAAGTCCTATATATCACCACAACCAGGAAGGTCCAGCAGATGTAACGGTATATTGCTTTTAATCAGTTTTCATAATTAGAAGAAGTTACATGTGAAAACGTTGACACAAAAGGCTGTTTTTTATACTAATTTTCAATGTTTCCTATATTTAACTGTTACGGCCAGATTCATCATACTGAAATCGGCTCGCAGAGGGCCAGATTCTGAGAATCTGGCCCTTCGCGAGCGCTATTTTTGAATTTGGGATTCATCATTCCAAATGCAAAAATCGCTATACTAGAAATCGCTATATTGCGAAGAATCGCATTTAAGGAATCTCAATTAGAGATTCTTTAAATGGTATTCAAGAACCGTTTTAAAATTGCGAAATCGCAATATGGGGCCGCTATTTACCGCGAAGTGTAACTTCGTGGTAAATAGCGAAAACTTAGAAAAATGCACTTTATTGCATTTTTCTAAGTTGTATGTTACACACACACATGTCCTTTGGACATGTGTGTGCGCAACACCAGTGTACATTTGCATTTCAGGGGTGCTACAGGTTGTCCTTTGGACACCTTGGCACCCTTGAAATCGCTTCCTTATTTGCGATTCGCTAATTGCTAATCGCAAATAAGGAATGACTCCCCATTCATTCCTATGGGCCTTGAGGCCAATAGGAATGAATGGGAAAGCCATTCCTTATTTGCGATTCGCAATTAGCGAATCGCAAATAAGGAAGCAGTAGAAATCGCAAAATAAATTGCGATTTCTACATGCATCCCATTTTGCTAGTCTTTAATTGCGATTCCTTAATAATCGCTATTAAGGACTCGCAAAAGAGGACAATGATGAATCTGGGGGATAGTCACAAAAAGGCTTAGCACGGGGAAAAGGCCTAGCAGCGCAGGGGTTAAAGTTGTGCCCTTTGTGAGTGCTGAGGACAGAATTGTTTTGTAATTGTATGAATAGCAATAGTACATGCATGCTAAGGGCAGGATTCTTTTTTATCGGGTGCACTGATACGCTATGTACAGGCAGGCTATTATTGTTTAAGTGTGTACCATTGCAATATTTGGGATATTGCGGTCTGTGTGCAATTTGAGCCCAGGATTTGTTTATTTAAGAAAATCCGTTGGGGGTGGTCTATGGCCACACCGCCCACCTCCGCTCTTTCTGCTAGGCTTGGGCACTGCAGTCCTCCCCATGGCCAACAAAAGGAAGCATGGATTCTTTTGGGTGTCGTTTGGACATGTGGGCCGCCAAAGAGAGGATAAACACCTCACTCTGCCTCTCCTGGTGGCCCAGGGAAGGCAAAATGGGGAGGGGCTCCCCTGATTTGCCAACCATTAAATACATACGTTTTTGCCCTGAAGACCAAACTTTGAAAGTACTATAGAGTTAAATCCATCAGTCTCTTATGTTTGCAGAGATATGTAATGTTGGTCAGTTGCCCAAAAAAGAGGTGATTCCCATAGTTATCAATCGAGCTGCTGTAGAGAATGATTGTTGATTGTGTTTCGACCATGCATCAATTCACACGCTTGATGTTCCCTAAGAGAGAAGACCAGTGAGACTGCACTGACTGCTTCTACATTGTTCTCACGAGCAAACATGTTTCAGCTCCGGTACAGGGTGGGAGTGCACACTGGTGCCCTAGAGTGGGGTTCCACAGTGCCTACATGCTCTCTCAGGAGCTGTTGAAAAATGACCAAAGGAACGCATCATCCACAAACAAATGGAAGTAGTAAACGGTCAAACAATTGCAGCATTATCAGGTCTGGCTGGGTTGGGTCTGGTGGCTCAGTGGACTAATGCATCCACTGCAGGGACCTGTGTTCAACCTCATGGTCACAGGTTGAAATCCTGGCGGGACCACTCAGCCTTTCATCCATCTGAGGTCGATAAAATTGAGTTGGGTAACAATAAACATCTGTTATTCAGCGCCAAGATCCCTCCGGGTGAATGTGCGCTTTACAAATACACATGTTATATCATTGATTTTACATCCAACTACTCTAGTGAAAAAAGGATTTACAGGCTAGACACCATTACAGGGTTTCCAAGTGACCACCTTTGCTAAGCTCTGCTCAGCACTCGTCGACACTGCGGATTGCGCCTCACCACAACTGCCTCTCCAAGGGATTACTTGCCATGATCTGATGGAACTCACCACTGGGAAATGAACGTCCAGATCCATGTCTGAAGATCTGTACTGCCCTAGAGTAAGAAAACCACACTCTGTCACTGCACATTCAATTACACGAACCTCTCTCCCGCCCTGGGCGAGCCCCCCCCCCCCGCCCCTTCAATGTGAAGGGTCTCAATGAACCCGCACAACTGGTACTTCAAGTGTGGAGTGTCGCAGGGCGCACTACCACTTCTTCAAGCAAACAACGTCATCTGATGAGTGGATTCAAATGCCAGCGACTCATGAACAATATATTTGACATTTTTGCAGCGAGGGCGCCCCCCGGAGGCAAAGACTGCAGCAGTCACAAGAGTTTGGCAGATCCCAATAAAGCAATTATCGACGATTCTTTGGTGATGACTCATATGAACTTGGATGCTTTGGTTTTAATGTAAGAAAATATATGACTTTTATGAATTGATTGCACCCATATTCATATATATATATATCTTTGTCTGATGTACTTTTATAACTATCTTTTGCTAGACGAATAAAGATTAAACTGACGGACAAAGAACTCCAATGTCAAAATATCTAACAGACAGCACTGTGGTCAAGCTAGTAACCCTGAAACATTGGCCTGAGCTGCACATCAGAGCCGTGACAGCCACGTGCCAGCCTGGGGTGTGACATCAGACCCCTGACAGACACGTGCCAGACTGGGGTGTGACATCAGACCCCTGACAGCCACGTGCCAGCCTGGGGTGTGACATCAGAGCCCTGACAGACACGTGCCAGCTTGGGGTGTGACATCAGACCCCTGACAGACACGTGCCAGACTGGGGTGTGACATCAGACCCCTGACAGCCACGTGCCAGCCTGGGGTGTGACATCAGAGCCCTGACAGCCACGTGCCAGCTTGGGGTGTGACATCAGACCCCTGACAGACACGTGTTAGCTTTGGGTGTGACATCAGAGCCCTGACAGCCACGTGCCAGCTTGGGGTGTGACATCAGAGCCCTGACAGCCACGTGTCAGCCTGGGGTGTGACATCAGAGCCCTGACAGCCACGTGTCAGCCTGGGGTGTGACATCAGAGCCCTGACAGCCACGTGTCAGCCTGGGGTGTGACATCAGAGCCCTGACAGCCACGTGTCAGCCTGGGGTGTGACATCAGAGCCCTGACAGACACGTGTCAGCTTGGGGTGTGACATCAGACCCCTGACAGCCACGTGTCAGCCTGGGGTGTGACATCAGAGCCCTGACAGACACGTGTCAGCTTGGGGTGTGACATCAGACCCCTGACAGCCACGTGTCAGCCTGGGGTGTGACATCAGACCCCTGACAGCCACGTGTCAGCCTGGGGTGTGACATCAGAGCCCTGACAGCCACGTGTCAGCCTGGGGTGTGACATCAGAGCCCTGACAGCCACGTGTCAGCCTGGGGTGTGACATCAGAGCCCTGACAGCCATGTGTCAGCCTGGGGTGTGACATCAGAGCCCTGACAGCCACGTGTCAGCCTGGGGTGTGACATCAGACCCCTGACAGCCACGTGTCAGCCTGGGGTGTGACATCAGAGCCCTGACAGCCACGTGTCAGCCTGGGGTGTGACATCAGAGCCCTGACAGACACGTGTCAGCTTGGGGTGTGACATCAGACCCCTGACAGCCACGTGTCAGCCTGGGGTGTGACATCAGAGCCCTGACAGCCACGTGTCAGCCTGGGGTGTGACATCAGACCCCTGACAGCCACGTGTCAGCCTGGGGTGTGACATCAGACCCCTGACAGACACGTGTCAGCTTGGGGTGTGACATCAGAGCCCTGACAGACACGGGTCAGCCTGGGGTGTGACATCAGACCCCTGACAGACACGTGCCAGCTTGTGGTGTGACATCAGAGCCCTGACAGACACGTGTCAGCCTGGGGTGTGACATCAGAGCTCTGACAGACACGTGCCAGCTTGGGGTGTGACATCAGACCCCTGACAGCCACGTGTCAGCTTGGGGTGTGACATCAGACCCCTGACAGCCACGTGCCAGCCTGGGGTGTGACATCAGAGCCCAGACAGCCACGTGTCAGCCTGGGGTGTGACATCAGAGCTCTGACAGACACGTGCCAGCTTGGGGTGTGACATCAGACCCCTGACAGCCACGTGCCAGGCTGGGGTGTGACATCAGAGCCCTGACAGCCACGTGTCAGCCTGGGGTGTGACATCAGACCCCTGACAGACACGTGCCAGCTTGGGGTGTGACATCAGAGCCCTGACAGCCACGTGCCAGCTTGGGGTGTGACATCAGAGCCCTGACAGCCACGTGTCAGCCTGGGGTGTGACGTCAGAGCCCAGACAGCCACGTGTCAGCCTGGGGTGTGACATCAGAGCTCTGACAGACACGTGCCAGCTTGGGGTGTGACATCAGACCCCTGACAGCCACGTGCCAGGCTGGGGTGTGACATCAGAGCCCTGACAGCCACGTGTCAGCCTGGGGTGTGACATCAGACCCCTGACAGCCAAGTGCCAGCCTGGGGTGTGATATCAGTGCCCTGACAGCCACGTGTCAGCTTGGGGTGTGACATCAGACCCCTGACAGCCACGTGTCAGCCTGGGGTGTGACATCAGAGCCCTGACAGCCACGTGTCAGCCTGGGGTGTGACATCAGAGCCCTGACAGCCACGTGTCAGCCTGGGGTGTGACATCAGAGCCCTGACAGCCACGTGTCAGCCTGGGGTGTGACATCAGAGCCCTGACAGCCATGTGTCAGCCTGGGGTGTGACATCAGAGCCCTGACAGCCACGTGTCAGCCTGGGGTGTGACATCAGAGCCCTGACCGCCACGTGTCAGCCTGGGGTGTGACATCAGAGCCCTGACAGCCATGTGTCAGCCTGGGGTGTGACATCAGAGCCTTGACAGCCACGTGTCAGCCTGGGGTGTGACATCAGAGCCCTGACAGCCACGTGTCAGCCTGGGGTGTGACATCAGAGCCCTGACAGCCACGTGTCAGCCTGGGGTGTGACATCAGAGCCCAGACAGCCACGTGTCAGCCTGGGGTGTGACATCAGAGCTCTGACAGCCACGTGTCAGCTTGGGGTGTGACATCAGACCCCTGACAGCCACGTGTCAGCCTGGGGTGTGACATCAGAGCCCTGACAGCCACGTGTCAGCCTGGAGTGTGACATCAGAGCCCTGACAGCCACGTGTCAGCCTGGGGCGTGACATCAGAGCCCTGACAGCCACGTGTCAGCCTGGGGTGTGACATCAGAGCCCTGACAGCCACGTGCCAGCTTGGGGTGTGACATCAGACCCCTGACAGCCACGTGCCAGCCTGGGGTGTGACATCAGAGCCCTGACAGCCACGTGTCAGCCTGGGGTGTGACATCAGAGCCCTGACAGCCACGTGCCAGCTTGGGGTGTGACATCAGACCCCTGACAGCCACGTGTCAGCCTGGGGTGTGACATCAGAGCCCAGACAGCCACGTGTCAGCCTGGGGTGTGACGTCAGAGCCCAGACAGCCACGTGTCAGCCTGGGGTGTGACATCAGAGCTCTGACAGACACGTGCCAGCTTGGGGTGTGACGTCAGAGCCCTGACAGCCACGTGTCAGCCTGGGGTGTGACGTCAGAGCCCAGACAGCCACGTGTCAGCCTGGGGTGTGACATCAGAGCTCTGACAGACACGTGCCAGCTTGGGGTGTGACATCAGACCCCTGACAGCCACGTCCCAGCTTGGGGTGTGACATCAGACCCCTGACAGCCAAGTGCCAGCCTGGGGTTTGACATCAGACCCCTGACAGCCATGTGTCAGCCTGGGGTGTGACATCAGTGCCCTGACAGCCACGTGTCAGCTTGGGGTGTGACATCAGACCCCTGACAGCCACGTGTCAGCCTGGGGTGTGACATCAGACCCCTGACAGCCACGTGTCAGCCTGGGGTGTGACATCAGTGCCCTGACAGCCACGTGTCAGCTTGGGGTGTGACATCAGACCCCTGACAGCCACGTGTCAGCCTGGGGTGTGACATCAGAGCCCTGACAGCCACGTGTCAGCCTGGGGTGTGACATCAGAGCCCTGACAGCCACGTGTCAGCCTGGGGTGTGACATCAGAGCCCTGACAGCCACGTGTCAGCCTGGGGTGTGACATCAGAGCCCTGACAGCCATGTGTCAGCCTGGGGTGTGACATCAGAGCCCTGACAGCCACGTGTCAGCCTGGGGTGTGACATCAGAGCCCTGACAGCCACGTGTCAGCCTGGGGTGTGACATCAGAGCCCTGACAGCCACGTGTCAGCCTGGGGTGTGACATCAGAGCCCAGACAGCCACGTGTCAGCCTGGGGTGTGACATCAGAGCTCTGACAGCCACGTGTCAGCTTGGGGTGTGACATCGGACCCCTGACAGCCACGTGTCAGCCTGGGGTGTGACATCAGAGCCCTGACAGCCACGTGTCAGCCTGGGGTGTGACATCAGAGCCCTGACAGCCACGTGTCAGCCTGGGGTGTGACATCAGAGCCCTGACAGCCACGTGTCAGCCTGGGGTGTGACATCAGAGCCCTGACAGCCACGTGCCAGCTTGGGGTGTGACATCAGACCCCTGACAGCCACGTGCCAGCCTGGGGTGTGACATCAGAGCCCTGACAGCCACGTGTCAGCCTGGGGTGTGACATCAGAGCCCTGACAGCCACGTGCCAGCTTGGGGTGTGACATCAGACCCCTGACAGACACGTGTCAGCCTGGGGTGTGACATCAGAGCCCAGACAGCCACGTGTCAGCCTGGGGTGTGACGTCAGAGCCCAGACAGCCACGTGTCAGCCTGGGGTGTGACATCAGAGCTCTGACAGCCACGTGTCAGCCTGGGGTGTGACATCAGAGCTCTGACAGCCACGTGTCAGCCTGGGGTGTGACATCAGAGCCCTGACAGCCACGTGTCAGCCTGGGGTGTGACGTCAGAGCCCTGACAGCCACGTGTCAGCCTGAGGTGTGACATCAGAGCTCTGACAGCCACGTGTCAGCCTGGGGTGTGACATCGAGCCCTGACAGCCACGTGTCTGCCTGGGGTGTGACATCAGAGCCCTGACAGCCACGTGCCAGCTTGGGGTGTGACATCAGACCCCTGACAGCCACGTGCCAGGCTGGGGTGTGACATCAGAGCCCTGACAGCCACGTGTCAGCCTGGGGTGTGACATCAGAGCCCTGACAACCACGTGCCAGCTTGGGGTGTGACGTCAGACCCCTGACAGCCACGTGTCAGCCTGGGGTGTGACATCAGAGCCCAGACCGCCACGTGTCAGCCTGGGGTGTGACGTCAGAGCCCAGACAGCCACGTGTCAGCCTGGGGTGTGACATCTGAGCTCTGACAGCCACGTGTCAGCCTGGGGTGTGACATCAGAGCCCTGACAGCCACGTGTCAGCCTGGGGTGTGACATCAGAGCCCTGACAGCCACGTGTCAGCCTGGGGTGTGACATCAGAGCCCAGACAGCCACGTGTCAGCCTGGGGTGTGACATCAGAGCTCTGACAGCCACGTGTCAGCCTGGGGTGTGACATCAGAGCCCTGACAGCCACGTGCCAGCTTGGGGTGTGACATCAGACCCCTGACAGCCACGTGCCAGCCTGGGGTGTGACATCAGAGCCCTGACAGCCACGTGTCAGCCTGGGGTGTGACATCAGAGCCCTGACAGCCACGTGCCAGCTTGGGGTGTGACATCAGACCCCTGACAGACACGTGTCAGCCTGGGGTGTGACATCAGAGCCCAGACAGCCACGTGTCAGCCTGGGGTGTGACGTCAGAGCCCAGACAGCCACGTGTCAGCCTGGGGTGTGACATCAGAGCTCTGACAGCCACGTGTCAGCCTGGGGTGTGACATCAGAGCCCTGACAGCCACGTGTCAGCCTGGGGTGTGACGTCGGAGCCCTGACAGCCACGTGTCAGCCTGAGGTGTGACATCAGAGCTCTGACAGCCACATGTCAGCCTGGGGTGTGACATCAGAGCCCTGACAGCCACGTGTCAGCCTGGGGTGTGACATCAGACCCCTGACAGCCACGTGCCAGCCTGGGGTGTGACATCAGAGCCCTGACAGCCACGTGTCAGCCTGGGGTGTGACATCAGAGCTCTGACAGCCACGTGCCAGCTTGGGGTGTGACATCAGACCCCTGACAGCCACGTGTCAGCCTGGGGTGTGACATCAGAGCCAAGACAGCCACGTGTCAGCCTGGGGTGTGACGTCAGAGCCCAGACAGCCACGTGCCAGCCTGGGGTGTGACATCAGAGCCCTGACAGACACGTGTCAGCTTGGGGTGTGACATCAGAGCCCTGACAGACACGTGCCAGCTTGGGGTGTGACATCAGAGGCCTGACAGCCACGTGTCAGCTTGGGGTGTGACATCAGAGCCCTGACAGCCACGTGCCAGCCTGGGGTGTGACATCAGAGCCCTGACAGACACGTGTCAGCTTGGGGTGTGACATCAGAGCCCTGACAGACACGTGTCAGCTTGGGGTGTGACATCAGACCCCTGACAGCCACGTGTCAGCCTGGGGTGTGACATCAGAGCCCTGACAGCCATGTGTCAGCCTGGGGTGTGACATCAGAGCCCTGACAGCCACGTGTCAGCCTGGGGTGTGACATCAGAGCCCTGACAGCCACGTGTCAGCCTGGGGTGTGACATCAGAGCCCTGACAGACACGTGTCAGCCTGGGGTGTGACATCAGAGCCCTGACAGCCACGTGTCAGCCTGGGGTGTGACATCAGAGCCCTGACAGACACGTGCCAGCTTGGGGTGTGACATCAGACCCCTGACAGCCACGTGTCAGCCTGGGGTGTGACATCAGAGCCCTGACAGCCATGTGTCAGCCTGGGGTGTGACATCAGAGCCCTGACAGCCACGTGTCAGCCTGGGGTGTGACATCAGAGCCCTGACAGACACGTGTCAGCTTGGGGTGTGACATCAGAGCCCTGACAGACACGTGTCAGCTTGGGGTGTGACATCAGAGCCCTGACAGCCAAGTGCCAGCCTGGGGTGTGACATCAGAGCCCTGACAGACACGGGTCAGCCTGGGGTGTGACATCAGAGCCCTGACAGACACGTGTCAGCTTGGGGTGTGACATCAGAGCCCTGACAGCCATGTGCCAGCTTGGGGTGTGACATCAGACCCCTGACAGCCACGTGCCAGCTTGGGGTGTGACATCAGACCCCTGACAGCCACGTGCCAGCCTGGGGTGTGACATCAGAGCCCTGACAGACACGTGTCAGCTTGGGGTGTGACATCAGAGCCCTGACAGACACGTGCCAGCTTGGGGTGTGACATCAGAGCCCTGACAGCCACGTGTCAGCTTGGGGTGTGACATCAGAGCCCTGACAGCCACGTGCCAGCCTGGGGTGTGACATCAGAGCCCTGACAGACACGTGTCAGCTTGGGGTGTGATATCAGAGCCCTGACAAACACGTGCCAGCTTGGGGTGTGACATCAGAGCCCTGACAGACACGTGCCAGCTTGGGGTGTGACATCAGAGCCCTGACAGACACGTGTTAGCTTGGGGTGTGACATCAGACCCCTGACAGACATGTGTCAGCCTGGGGTGTGACATCAGAGCCCTGACAGCCACGTGTTAGCTTTGGGTGTGACATCAGAGCCCTGACGGTCCCGTGCCAGCTTGGGGTGTGACATCAGACCCCTGACAGCCACGTGTCAGCCTGGGGTGTGACATCAGAGCTCTGACAGCCACGTGTCAGCCTGAGGTGTGACATCAGAGCCCTGACAGCCACGTGTCAGCCTGGGGTGTGACATCAGAGCTCTGACAGCCACGTGTCAGCCTGAGGTGTGACATCAGAGCCCTGACAGCCACGTGTCAGCCTGGGGTGTGACATCAGAGCTCTGACAGCCACGTGTCAGCCTGGGGTGTGACATCAGAGCTCTGACAGCCACGTGTCAGCCTGGGGTGTGACATCAGACCCCTGACAGACACGTGTTAGCTTGGGGTGTGACATCAGAGCCCTGACAGACAAGGGTCAGCTTGGGGTATATAAATAAATAATACCGGATCTAGGTTTTACTGGACATAGCAATAACAGATAGCTCAATAAATAAGAGTCAAGATTCGAGGTAGTAGGAGTTTGCAGGTTTAATACAGCATAAAGGACAGGAACAGGACAACCTGCACGGGAACAGGATGGCAGCGCTGCCGGGGGCAGGATCAGAATCGGCACAAGGGAATGGGTCACATTTAATAGCAGTGCACAAGCATATATATTAAAACAGTTGCATTACAATACATATGATAGGCGGAGCAGTGGGTGTGGTCAATAGCAGTCGCGAAAGATAAGGGTGAAAATGGGTGCAACAGGGGCGTATACATAGACATGTGATGCAAACGTAACAGAATATGTCATAAATGGGGCGGAAACATGGAGGGGGCTACCTAAGGAGCCGGGACCTCTAACCTAATGGTGCGCGCAAACTGACAATGACGTGTTACTAGGAGAAGCTGGGGGCTATGAACTCTGTGCTAGGAGCAGAGACTGAAGTCTGGAGAGTCAGGGCGACATGTACCTAAACAGTATCTAGTATCTGATGTTTAGAGAACATGTTGATAGAATCCAAAAGTTATCGGGGTAAAGGCTAACAGACTCTAAGAGTGGTGCATGCATTATTCTACATGTAGTGCGTGATGAAGAATATTAAATGACCATTAAATGCAGTATTTCTCTTACATGGAGACGTAAAGGCTAGGCAATGACGGAAACTATTGATGCGATTCAGTAGCTTAGGAATGCAGAGAAGGAGGGCTGGACTGATAACCAGAATCATAACATACTCTTGGCAGACTCAGAGGCAGAGCCAGGCTGAGCCGGGCACTGTGAGGCAGGAAGTAAGTGAAGGGTCGAGGATACAGGTGGGGGCTGTATCGCTCCTCAGCGAGGACTCAGAAGACAGGAGCTGAATCTGGTGTCCGGGCCCTTTTGAGGCCTAGAAACGGGGACTTTACAATGAAATAACGTGCACACTGAGAAACGTGGCAACGTAACTTTACATAGGCCTGATACTCGTAGCTTTCACGAGAACTGGAAACTGGCATACTAGTGATGGACACAACTGTAATTGCGTCTTTAATCAAACATGGGGGATACATATGCATATTAATCATGCACACATAACATAAGATGGAGGACGCGTAGGGACACAGAACATGACAAAATTTACTTTTCCACATTCCCTCCTTGTCACTACGTTTCCATCAGGAAACATCAATATTCATGATACCATCTATCATTTCATATAGTATCATTTGCTCGTCTCGAGTTTTCTTGGAACTGGATTTAGGACGGGACTTGGGACTAGGAACACATGATGTAGCACAAATGCCGCAAATCGCAGGGCCACATTGTAAACAGAGGCAGCAACTGAATATGATCGCTACTGCAATACCTAGAAATGACAATACTTTCCATCCCCAGGCGGAAATTATATTCCAGAACCAACCGGACCATGTCCAGGTGCCTGGATCTTGGTGTAACATATGGGCAATTTTATGGAGTCTGGTAATAGCTGAATAAACAGACGGTGCGTTATTAGGAATGAAAATGCAGCAACTAGATCCGATGACTCTACATGCCCCGCCCCTATCGGCCAGTATGACGTCAAGGACGAGACGATTCTGGAGCACGACAATTCTCATAAAGGATTGTTCTTCGGTTAAGTTACCTAGAGCAGAAGTAGTCTCAATCACTACTGCTTCAAGTGTTCTGGTTAATCTACGTATCAGTTTACTATTTACAACAGTACCTAAGTAGGGGAAGACACCTTTATTGATATCTATGTATTGTTCTAGAGCAGTTTCAGTATAATCGACAATCGGGAGGTTTCTCTTGTGTCTAGTATGTACTAGGTGGGAATTCCTATGATAGTCAGGTGGGGCTAGGAAAACTGGTGGCAGTAGGAAGGCAATGTAACATGTTCCCTCCCAATCGAGGGGCAGACGAACATATGCGGTCTGACCACAAACAAAATAAGAATGACGTGAAGCTTTGAAAATAGATTTCCCACTGTCACTATACTTGACAATAGTAGTACAATCACTATGGCCTACATGTACGGAACCATTATTTCGGACACATAATTCACCTTTGACTGGTAGTACTGACATAGCAGGTAAGTCTGGAGTAGAATCAGACTGAACATTCAGGACCATAAAATTCGAAGAATAATTACCCAAATTATAAACTTCATTTTCTAGATCTAACCCTGTTCTGTGGGGAAGACCTTGCTTGTCTGGGAAACATGTACTGTTCAGAAAAGACATATCTGTTAAGGATGACGTTAACGTGGACCATGCTCCACACGAACCATTATGTGAAAATGGATAAGGAAAGAGTGGCAGAACTCCCTTCGGTGTCTGGAAAGGGGGGAGTCGACCACACACCCAACAATTTGTGGCATTGCTGGTCTGGTGTGAATAATGTAACATGCGGATAAAAGAATTATTACGCATAGCAAGACGATATGAGAGTTCATGAGGAGGCAGATCACTAAACGTGTGCTCTACTGTAACATTGGCAGACTTATTTACATGAGAAACTGAAAAATACAAATAAAATGCATAACTGGTGCAGGAAATTATAATGCTGAAATATAGCAGAAAACATAAAATAATAGTGCAACTTCTAGAGTTCTCACTAACTCTCTCTCTGTGGGGGTCTATTATATACATGTCAGAAACCGGTCTAACCGTTTCACCTAGGGGAGGACTTAGACAATCAAACTGGCTGACTTATTTTACTAGACCTTAGTTTAAGCTTATACTCCTGCTGCGGAGTTTTCTCTAACAGGGAAGGGTTCGTAGCAATGTCTTTTGCGGGACAGTCCTTAAGAATAGTACTTTGGCAGTCTTTAAAATCCTCGGAAATGTTCTTTGAAACAGGTTTCAATCCAAAAAATCTTTTCACATGAGACAGATGCACCCAGCCCTTCCTGCCTTCCAGCTTGACGGCAGTACGGGTGGCCAGGAGGACCTGTCGGGGTTCCTTCCAGCGAGGCTCCAGCGGACTTGAACGATCAAAATTTCGGACAAGAACCATGGATCCGGGAACGATTTCATGCGGTGCCACCTCGGTATTGTCTGGAAATGCGGCAGCAACCTGTGAACGACAAGAGTTGAGGGCAGACATCAAGGAAGCTAGGTAATCTGTCAGCATATTACTTGAAACATCGGTAATACTTCGGGGTCTAGGTGTACCCCACATGTTAGGGGGGCGGCCGAATACGACCTCATAAGGGGACAGACCTGATCTGGAATGTGCGACCATGCGCATATAAAATAAGGCAACTGGCAGAGCTACTAGCCAGTCCACACCTTTCTCTTTACATACTTTTGCAATTCGGATTTTCAGGGTCTGATTATGTCTCTCTACGAGACCGGCTGCTTCTGGATGGCGTACACAATGGAACTTCCACTGGTACCCTAACAAAAGGGAAACATGTTTCATCAACTCGGATGAGAATGGCTGGCCGTTATCAGAATATACGACTCTAGGGAGTCCGTAGCGGGGGAAGAATTCACGAACCAACTGCTTGGCAGTGGTCGCGGCTGTGTAATCTGGTACTGGATATGCTTCTGTCCACCTGGACAAAGCGCATACAACTACAAGGACATACTTGAAACCTCGACATCGCTCCATCTGAATATAATCCATCTGGAGGACTTCAAAAGGGTGGTCAGGGGGCTGGAATCCACCTTGTTCCACCGGGACACTTTTACCTGGATTAAACTGGCAACATATCTTACAAGTACGGACTTTCTGCTTGGCTGCAACTCGTAAATGCTTGTTGAACCAAATGTTCTGGATACTATCTAACATAGCTTTTTCTCCTAAATGTGCTGGACTATGTGCGGTATTGATAATGACTTGAACCATAGAATCGGGGAGAAACCATGTGGCTTTACCCTTCGTTACCCATCCCTGATCTGTCTGGACCCCTCCTTGTTCGGACCATTTCTTGATTTCCTCGGGAGTAGCATGTAACTGGATATCTATGACATCTTGAGTGGGGTCCTTAACTGTCATGCATGTAGTCGGATCTGGAGTGTATGTCGGTGTCTTATTAACTGGAATGTCTGGTGTCTGTGCTGTAAGCTTGGCTGTGCGATCTGCTAGATCATTACCTTGAGAAATAGTGTCAGTAACTTTCGTATGTGCTTTGCATTTCATGATAGCAATAGATGTCGGTAAGTGTATGGCATCTAACAGAGCTTGAATAAGGAGACCATGCTGAATCTTGGTTCCATGAGAAGTCATGAAACCTCTCTCCTGCCAGAGCACTCCGAAGTCGTGTACGACTCCAAACGCGTAACGTGAATCTGTGTAAACATTAACTTTCAGGTTTTTAGCGTGTATGCAGGCTTGAGTCAGAGCAACTAGCTCTGCTGCTTGAGCAGACAGGGTGTCAATACGGTGTGTTTCAATAACTTCAGTGTCAGTAGTCACTGCATACGCGGCTACTAGTTCTCCTGTACTTGTTCTCATACATGAACCATCCACATAAAGTGTCAGGTCGGGATCTGGTAATGGAATCTCTGTCAAGTCTTGTCTTGGCTTAGTCATAGTGTTAACTACTTCCACACAGTCGTGTGTGGCTGAATTTGAATTAACTGACGGTAACAGTGTTGCAGGATTTAGAACGTTGCAGCGTCTGATTTCTATGTGTGGCTGGAACAGTGTCAATTCATAACCTGTTAAACGTGCAATTGTCAAGTGCTGAGTCTGTGTTCGGTTTAAAAGAACTTCCACGGAGTGTGGAACTTGTACTGTCAAGGAATGTCCTAATACTATGGAATCACTTTGTCTGATAGCTAGTGCTGTGGCTGCAACTGACTTGAGGCACGCAGGCAGAGCCTGGGCTACTGGATCTAATGTGCTCGAAAAATAAGCACAGGGCTTGTATTGACCTGCTTGATCTTGTGTGAGAACAGATAATGCTGTACCTTCCCGTTCTGTGACGAAAAGTGTAAAAGGCTTACTGTAGTTCGGTGTAGCTAGAACTGGAGCTTGGCATAGAGCTTTCTTTAACTCATTAAAACTAAGTGTATGTTCAGATGTCCAAGGGAGGACAGTCGATACGGCTGCCTCCTGTGTCGTTAACTGTATCAGTGGCTTGGCTAGAAATGCATACTGAGGAATCCATTGTCTGCAGTAAGAAGTGAGGCCGATAAAAGCACGTACCTCCTTCTGGGTCTTGGGCTGAGGAAGACTCGCTATTAACTGGATACGGTCGGGTGTCAACTGCCTACCCCTCTTGGACAGCAAGTGGCCTAAATAGATCACTTGCTGGACACAGAATTGAAGCTTAGAAGGGGACACCTTGTGCCCCATCTCGGCAAGGAAATACAAGACTGTAAGGGATGCTCGCTCGCAAGCACGTTCAGAACGGGCTGTGATCAGTAGATCATCGACATACTGGAGCAGGGCAGTGTCAGTTGGCATGTGAATATTGTCTAGTTGTCTCTTAAGTGCTTGACTGTAAATACTTGGACTTTCTGTGAAACCTTGAGGAGCTCGTGTGAACATATAGCTCCTTCCATTTAAACAAAATCCGAAAAGGAACTGGCTGTCTGGATGAATGGGGACACTAAAAAATGCGTTCTTGAGGTCTATGACTGAAAAAAATGAGGCTTCAGAATCAATGGCTGTCAATAGGGAAGAGATATCTGGGACAACTGGGTACTGGGGAATAATACATTTGTTGAGTTCCCGAAGGTCAATCACTAATCGATATACTGGGGGTGCATTTGGATCAGTACGTTTCATGACTGGAATGATCGGAGAATTACATACATTGGAGTCAGTTACTACAACTACTCCTTGAGCCATGAGCTCGTCAATAATTTTGGATAAGGCTGCTACAGCCTCAGGTGGCAATCTGTACTGTCTGATTCGTGGCAGGACTACACCTGGCTTGAGAGTCACACGATGGGGTGTGATTTGCATATAACCAACATCAGTTGGACCTTGTGCCCATAGATGCTGCGGAACATTGGACAATCTCGGATCAAAATCTCGTAATACATAGTGACCCTTGAAGTCACGTAGGAACAATCGTATTCCCTCTGGGGAACAGCAAATAACTGCACCTAATTCTTTCAGTGTTTTAATACCTAACAAATTTTCTGGACATGACTTCGTAAGTAACAGATCAGTAGTGCGGGACAATGGACCTACTTCTAGAGTAACTGGCTTAGATATCTCGTTTACGATAGGCTTTCCTGAAAATCCAAGGGAAACATTTCTAGAGCCTGAGAGCGGAGCCCCTGGAACTTCGGCGTGACTAATGGTGGTCCTACTTGCCCCTGTATCAATCAGAAACTTTCTGTCTTTCCCTAATACTTGACTATGAACATAGGGACCCTCTTGATCTACAGGTATCTCGATGAGAGGCAAGCCTACCTCCCTCTCTAGGCTGTTTCATGAATATGGCTGATACTCTGGATACTCGGACTGTGCATACTGGTACATCTGCTGTGTAACATGCTGTGTTGCAGCAATAGGCTGCGGTGCTGGAACTGTCTGTTGTGCATTCTGTGGCTGAGAAGTCTGTGAAACTTGTTCTTGTCTAGGCGGACGTGGTCTTTCTTTAGTCTTACCAGTAGCTATATTGTGTTTCAGAACTGCACACTCGTTTATAAAATGACCTGGCTGTTTACAATAATTGCATGTCCCTTTAACGGGAACTGCAGGATGACTGGCTTGATTCGTACCCCTCTTCTGACTGTCTTGAGGAACAGATTGTGCAACTAGCACTTTCATTTTCGTGTCTTTCATACGTTTTCTTTCATGATCTTGTTCTTCTCTGATTCTATTCTGGTGATATTGAAGCATCTGTAACATTTGGGACGGAGTATTAGCTTGCCAGGTACTTTCGACTTTCAAAACTCGATTCTTAACTTGCGGACTTGAATTCTCGACTAATTTAGTAACAAAAAGATGAGGGTATGACTCGCTACTTGTCTTGAGGCCACTGTTGATACTAAAGCATTTCTCGAATCTAGAATAAAAATCACTAGTGTCTTCGTCTTGTTTCTGTTTACAGGCTGAGATTGCATCCCAGTCTTCCTTTTTAGTTGCTAATAATCTTGGCAAAACTTGTATTAACAATTTTGGTAATTCTTTACATTTCTCTCCTAGACCGGTACCTGGTACTCGTATCTTATCTTCAGCTTCTAGGACTGCCCAATCGATCTTTTTCTCTCCCACCTCCCAATCTTTTTCCTTGAGTTTCTCGTATACCCCTGCGGGCAATAAGACTTTTAACATTTTAATTATATCTGGATACGTGTATTCTCCCATACGGAGCATGTCTTTTAATTCCCGGTGGAACACTGCTGGATCTTTATCATGACAGGGAATTAATTTCTTCATCTCTAAGAGTTCCATCTTTGTAATCGGAGTGTAAACAAACACTCGTTGCATTTCACCATCTGTTGTCCTAACTGGGTGTACTTCTCGTAACGGATTCTGTCTATCTATGTAAAACGGTTTACTTTCTGGAGGTGAGACATGAACAAAATGCGGGTTCAAAAACATACTATATTTGTGACGCTGTTCTAGAATGACACTAATTAAATCGGTACCTAAAGCTTTCCATCTATACTGGAGTAACTCGTTCAGGACATCGTGTAACGGACCTGGATCAGAATGTTGACCCTCATACAGAGTAATGAGGTGCTGGATCATATACATACCCACCAGTCGTTGCTCGGCTGGGGGCAATTTCAGAAACATTTGAGCCACTATTTCGTCTGGAAAAGTGGTAGAATCAGTAATCCATCGGACTGCTGATCGGGCTAGTTCTTGTTCATGCATAGTACTTAACTCACTGTAACCGATTCGTGATTTCAGAATGTGATCGGTAGCTTGAAATACTTGTTCCAGAGAACCTTGTTCTGGTGCTGGATGATGAAAAACTGACTTGTGTTCTAGGCGTAAATGACGGTCTGGAAATCTAGATTTTCCTACATACGCTATTCTGGCGGGATTCTCGTCCTCTACCTCTTCAGTAGAAGAGTCATTTTCTTTCTCGTTTACTTGTGCTGCTTTACGTTGTTCGTGTAACTTTATTATTTCTTTACGGATTTTCTTGTACATACTCTCTATACTACTGATAGTCTTGTGTTTACCCTCGGCTATATTATCACTCCACCTTGTCAGGATTTTCATTTCGGCCTGATCTTTAGTCGGGTAATCTTGTTCTCTTATTAGACAATTAATCAGGAACTTTAATATCATAAGCTGGATCTCAGCTTTCCTTTGAGACATGGCTTCGCCAATACTTTCTGGATCATCCCCTGTACGGATGAAACGATATATTCTGTCTAGATCTCCTTTCATATCTGGTAGGGTGTCTAAATACCCGGTCACCCGTCTTACACGGATGGAATATATTACTGTACTATCATCACCTGCAACTGGATCATAGCGGCATTCAGTGAGAGCTCGTCGGATTTCTGCAACGGACTTAAATTTGGGCGTACGCTGTAACGCACATTCATGTAACTCGGCCAACGTTCTACGTTGGTGCGGTGGCGGGGTACCAGGAGGACCTCCTCCTGCGGCCCCTAAGCTGGAATCGTCGACTGATACTCTTCGTACTAACGCGGCGGGAAATTGTAATGTAGGCTGGACCGGGGGTACCGTAGCAGGTACTGCAAGAGGTGCCCCGGTGTCTGGGGGAGCAGGAATTGCCTGATTTACAGGGACTGGCGGAACAGGATTTGCATATTCCGGGACTGTGTCGTCCAAATAGGACGAGATGAAAATATCAGCTGCGGTCGGTTTGTGACGTAGCTTAGTCGGAACTAGTGGTAGCGGAAAATTACTGGATGCCTCCGGGGTCGCTTTTGGCAAGCCCTCGGCAAGAAGAGGATACATACCCTTGATGAGGGCATTCCTCTGTCTGTCTGACTGTTCTGTTTTGACTCGTTCACCTATCTCGATTAGTTCCCTTTCTTGGGCTCGTTCCAAAGATTCTCTACTTAGTTCTGACTTTCTGATTTCTTTTTCGGTTCTTTTATGAGATTCTTTGCGCCATAACTCGATGGCATCTTTCTGTGACTGTCTGGCTTTCTTTTTCCATAATGCTTCTTCTACTCGCATGATGCACTCGGCATCCCATGTACCCGATGCGGGCCATCTATACTTTTCTTCTAACTGTTTGGTATACTCTACCCATAAATCTAGATATAATATGGCACTTATGCCATGCTTCTGATACATAAAATGACCTGGACTGTCCCTAGGCGGGACAGGAACTGCTGCTTCTAGCAGACCTTTTCTAGTTTTTAACTGACGTAATTTCGAGAATAAGGGCATGACTGAACTGTAATCTAGACACAATACAATACACAATGAACACGATAATTACTGCACATTCATACCACGACATTAAAATACATGAAGAATATTTAAAATAACAGTTCGAACAGAATACTACCTGGAATACTGAAAACAGAATACATGAATTTTCTCGAGAACAGAACTGACTAGAACAGAAACTAGATGTACTGCTAAAACAGTACGAAACTTACCGGTCTCATAAAGAGACACGTCAGGACCCGCATCCACCGAAGTGGACACTTCGTTTTGGGGTCTGTGTACCACCAACCCACGGACCAGAGTCAATTAGATTGACCCTGTCTAGATACTACCCCAGCAATGGTACTCACCGGGCAGCAAGAACGGAAGGCCTCGGACTGGACTGGACTGCTTCGACGCCGGACGGACGAACTTCGGACTTCTGTTACGGGTGGGCCTCCGGATACCTCGGACCTTGGACTCTCGGCTTGGGCTCTGGTCGGGACTCGCCGCGTTCCTCCACCGCCTCGTCTGGATGCTGGACCGCCACCTCCGTCTCCTCCGTGGGCCTGAGGGATACTTGAAGCAGAAATATCTGCACGTGCACGGTATGGTTCCGTCACGGCTGCAGAGGGTCAGGGGGCCGGCGTGGCTTCACCGGCGCGTGGGGAAAGGGCAAGTCCCTATTCGGGCGCCATTATGTGGTATATAAATAAATAATACCGGATCTAGGTTTTACTGGACATAGCAATAACAGATAGCTCAATAAATAAGAGTCAAGATTCGAGGTAGTAGGAGTTTGCAGGTTTAATACAGCATAAAGGACAGGAACAGGACAACCTGCACGGGAACAGGATGGCAGCGCTGCCGGGGGCAGGATCAGAATCGGCACAAGGGAATGGGTCACATTTAATAGCAGTGCACAAGCATATATATTAAAACAGTTGCATTACAATACATATGATGGGGCGGGGCAGTGGGTGTGGTCAATAACAGTCGCGAAAGATAAGGGTGAAAATGGGTGCAACAGGGGCGTATACATAGACATGTGATGCAAACGTAACAGAATATGTCATAAATGGGGCGGAAACATGGAGGGGGCTACCTAAGGAGCCGGGACCTCTAACCTAATGGTGCGCGCAAACTGACAATGACGTGTTACTAGGAGAAGCTGGGGGCTATGAACTCTGTGCTAGGAGCAGAGACTGAAGTCTGGAGAGTCAGGGCGACATGTACCTAAACAGTATCTAGTATCTGATGTTTAGAGAACATGTTGATAGAATCCAAAAGTTATCGGGGTAAAGGCTAACAGACTCTAAGAGTGGTGCATGCATTATTCTACATGTAGTGCGTGATGAAGAATATTAAATGACCATTAAATGCAGTATTTCTCTTACATGGAGACGTAAAGGCTAGACAATGACGGAAACTATTGATGCGATTCAGTAGCTTAGGAATGCAGAGAAGGAGGGCTGGACTGATAACCAGAATCATAACATACTCTTGGCAGACTCAGAGGCAGAGCCAGGCTGAGCCGGGCACTGTGAGGCAGGAAGTAAGTGAAGGGTCGAGGATACAGGTGGGGGCTGTATCGCTCCTCAGCGAGGACTCAGAAGACAGGAGCTGAATCTGGTGTCCGGGCCCTTTTGAGGCCTAGAAACGGGGACTTTACAATGAAATAACGTGCACACTGAGAAACGTGGCAACGTAACTTTACATAGGCCTGATACTCGTAGCTTTCACGAGAACTGGAAACTGGCATACTAGTGATGGACACAACTGTAATTGCGTCTTTAATCAAACATGGGGGATACATATGCATATTAATCATGCACACATAACATAAGATGGAGGACACGTAGGGACACAGAACATGACAAAATTTACTTTTCCACAGTGTGACATCAGAGCCCTGACAGCCACGTGTCAGCCTGGGGTGTGACATCAGAGCCCTGACAGACAAGGGTCAGCTTGGGGTGTGGCTGTCCCTCAGGGCCCCTCCCTCACTCTATGATGTCATGCAGAGATGGCTGTTGCTGAATTGTGCTGGGTGCTTCCTGTGTGATTGGCATCTGAGGTCTGTGGTGTTCATTCCTTATTTGCTGATCAGTCACATTTGCAGAAACAGCCTCCTGACACCGGTATCACTGGAAGATCCGCTCATGTATCTCTCTCATGACGTAGACGCGGCTGCACCTGCTTTCAAGATGGAAACGCTGCTGTGCCTGGGATTAGATTATTTTGCACTGGTGTTGAGGCAAACAATATACAATCCATTTCTAAGCTTCTATTGCAGCGCCTCACTTACCCTGTGGATACATCTGCTGCCTGCCTCATAATCTGCACACACCCTGCCTGCTCCAGTGCGAGCCTAGACCTGCTCCTCACAGACCCTGCCTGCTCTGCTGTGAGCTTAGACCTGCTCCTCACAGACCCTGCCTGCTCCAGTGTGAGCTTAGACCAGCTCCTCACAGACCCTGCCTGCTCCAGTGTGAGCCTAGACCAGCTCCTCACAGACCCTGCCTGCTCCAGTGCAAGCTTCGACCAGCTCCTCACAGACCCTGCCTGCGCTGGTGCGAGCTTAGACCAGCTCCTCACAGACCCTGCCTGCTCCAGTGCAAGCTTCGACCAGCTCCTCACAGACCCTGCCTGCGCTGGTGCGAGCTTAGACCAGCTCCTCACAGCCCCTGCCTGCTCTGCTGTGAGCTTAGACCAGCTCCTCACAGACCCTGCCTGCTCCAGTGCGAGCCTAGACCAGCTCCTCACAGACCCTGCCTGCTCCAGTGTGAGCCTAGACCTGCTCCTCACAGACCCTGCCTGCTCCAGTGTGAGCCTAGACCTGCTCCTCACAGACCCTGCCTGCTCCAGTGTGAGCCTAGACCAGCTCCTCACAGACCCTGCCTGCTCCAGTGTGAGCTTAGACCAGCTCCTCACAGACCCTGCCTGCTCCAGTGTGAGCCTAGACCAGCTCCTCACAGACCCTGCCTGCTCTGCTGTGAGCTTAGACCTGCTCCTCACAGACCCTGCCTGCTCCAGTGCGAGCTTAGACCTGCTCCTCACAGACCCTGCCTGCTCCAGTGGGAGCTTAGACCTGCTCCTCACAGACCCTGCCTGCTCCAGTGTGAGCCTAGACCAGCTCCTCACAGACCCTGCCTGCTCTGCTGTGAGCCTAGACCTGCTCCTCACAGACCCTGCTTGCTCTGCTGTGAGCTTAGACCTGCTCCTCACAGACCCTGCCTGCTCTGCTGTGAGCTTAGACCTGCTCCTCACAGACCCTGCCTGCTCTGCTGTGAGCTTAGACCTGCTCTTCACAGACCCTGCCTGCTCCAGTGTAAGCTTAGACCAGCTCCTCACAGACCCTGCTTGCTCTGCTGTGAGCTTAGACCTGCTCCTCACAGACCCTGCCTGCTCTGCTGTGAGCTTAGACCTGCTCCTCACAGACCCTGCCTGCTCCAGTGCGAGCCTAGACCTGCTCCTCACAGAGCCTGCTTGCTCTGCTGTGAGCTTAGACCTGCTCCTCACAGACCCTGCCTGCTCCAGTGTGAGCCTAGACCAGCTCCTCACAGACCCTGCCTGCTCCAGTGCGAGCCTAGACCTGCTCCTCACAGACCCTGCCTGCTCCAGTGTGAGCTTAGACCTGCTCCTCACAGACCCTGCTTGCTCTGCTGTGAGCTTAGACCTGCTCCTCACAGACCCTGCCTGCTCCAGTGTGAGCCTAGACCAGCTCCTCACAGACCCTGCCTGCTCCAGTGCGAGCCTAGACCTGCTCCTCACAGAGCCTGCCTGCTCCAGTGTGAGCCTAGACCAGCTCCTCACAGACCCTGCCTGCTCCAGTGTGAGCTTAGACCTGCTCCTCACAGACCCTGCTTGCTCTGCTCTGAGCTTAGACCTGCTCCGCACAGACCCTGCCTGCTCTGCTGTGAGCTTAGACCTGCTCCTCACAGACCCTGCCTGCTCTGCTGTGAGTTTAGACCTGCTCCTCACAGACCCTGCCTGCTCCAGTGTGAGCTTAGACCTGCTCCTCACAGACCCTGCCTGCTCTGCTGTGAGCTTAGACCTGCTCCTCACAAACCCTGCCTGCTCTGCTGTGAGCTTAGACCAGCTCCTCAGAGACCCTGCCTGCTCCAGTGTGAGCCTAGACCAGCTCCTCACAGACCCTGCCTGCTCCAGTGTGAGCTTAGACCTGCTCCTCACAGACCCTGCCTGCTCTGCTGTGAGCTTAGACCTGCTCCTCACAGACCCTGCCTGCTCTGCTGTGAGCTTAGACCTGCTCCTCACAGACCCTGTCTGCTCCAGTGTAAGCTTAGACCTGCTCCTAACAGACCCTGCCTGCTCTGCTGTGAGCTTAGACCTGCTCCTCACAGACCCTGCCTGCTCTGCTGTGAGCTTAGACCAGCTCCTCACAGACCCTGCCTGCTCCAGTGTGAGCCTAGACCAGCTCCTCACAGACCCTGCCTGCTCCAGTGTGAGCTTAGACCTGCTCCTCACAGACCCTGCCTGCTCCAGTGCGAGCTTAGACCTGCTGCTAACAGACCCTGCCTGCTCTGATGTGAGCTTAGACCTGCTCCTCACAGACCCTGCCTGCTCTGCTGTGAGCTTAGACCTGCTCCTCACAGACCCTGCCTGCTCCTGTGTGAGCTTAGACCAGCTCCTCACAGACCATGCCTGCTCCTGTGCGAGCCTAGACCAGCTCCTCACAGACCCTGCCTGCTCCAGTGCGAGCCTAGACCAGCTCCTCACAGACCCTGCCTGTTCCAGTGTGAGCCTAGACCAGCTCCTCACAGACCCTGCCTGCTCCAGTGCGAGCCTAGACCAGCTCCCCACAGACCCTGCCTGCTGCAGTGCGAGCCTAGACCTGCTCCTCACAGACCCTGCCTGCTCCAGTGCAAGCTTAGACCTGCTCCTCACAGACCCTGCCTGCTCCAGTGTGAGCCTAGACCAGCTCCTCACAGACCCTGCCTGCTCCAGTGTGAGCTTAGACCAGCTCCTCGAAGACCCTGCCTGCTCCAGTGCGAGCTTAGACCACCTCCTCACAGACCCTGCCTGCTCCAGTGTGAGCTTAGACCAGCTCCTCGAAGACCCTGCCTGCTCCAGTGCGAGCAGGCACTGCCTGCTCCAGTGCAAGCTTAGACCTGCTCCTCACAGACCCTGCCTGCTCTGATGTGAGCTTAGACCTGCTCCTCACAGACCCTGCTTGCTCCTGTACGAGCCTAGACTGGCTCCTCACAGACCCTGCCTGCTCCAGTGTGAGCCTAGACCTGCTCCTCACAGACCCTGCCTGCTCCTGTGCGAGCCTAGACCTGCTCCTCACAGACCCTGCCTGCTCTGCTGTGAGCTTAGACCAGCTCCTCACAGACCCTGCCTGTTCCAGTGCGAGCCTAGACATGCTCCTCACAGACCCTGCCTGCTCCAGTGCAAGCTTAGACCAGCTCCTCACAGACCCTGCCTGCTCCAGTGCGAGCCTAGACCAGCTCCTCACAGACCCTGCCTGCTCCAGACTGAGCCTAGACCTGCTCCTCACAGACCCTGCCTGCTCCAGTTTGAGCTTAGACCAGCTCCTTACAGACCCTGCCTGCTCCAGTGTGAGCCTAGGCCTGCTCCTCACAGACACTGCCTGCTCCAGTGCGAGCCTAGAACAGCTCCTCATAGACCCTGCCTGCTCTTCAGTGAGCTTAGACCTGCTCCTGACAGACCCTGCCTGCTCCAGTGCAAGCTTAGACCAGCTCCTCACAGACCCTGCCTGCTCCAGTGCGAGCCTAGACCAGCTCCTCATAGACCCTGCCTGCTCCAGACTGAGCCTAGACCTGCTCCTCACAGACCCTGCTTGCTCCAGTTTGAGCTTAGACCAGCTCCTCACAGACCCTGCCTGCTCTGCGGTGAGCCTAGACCTGCTCCTCACAGACACTGCCTGCTCCAGTGCGAGCCTAGAACAGCTCCTCATAGACCCTGCCTGCTCTTCAGTGAGCTTAGACCTGCTCCTGACAGACCCTGCCTGCTCCAGTGCGAGCTTACACCAGCTCCTCATAGACCCTGCCTGCTCCAGTGCGAGCCTAGACCAGCTCCTCATAGACCCTGCCTGCTTCAGTGCGAGCTTAGACCTGCTCCTCACAGACCCTGCCTGCTCCAGTGTGAGCCTAGACCAGCTCCTCACAGACCCTGCCTGCTCTGCGGTGAGCCTAGACCTGCTCCTCACAGACCCTGCCTGCTCCTGTGTGAGCTTAGACCAGCTCCTCACAGACCCTGCCTGCTCCAGTGCGAGCTTAGACCAGCTCCTCACAGACCCTGCCTGCTCCAGTGTGAGCCTAGACCAGCTCCTCACAGACCCTGCCTGCTCCAGTGTGAGCCTAGACCAGCTCCTCACAGACCCTGCCTGCTCCAGTGTGAGCCTAGACCTGCTCCTCACAGACCCTGCCTGCTCCAGTGTAAGCCTAGTCCGGCTCCTCACAGACCCTGCCTGCTGCAGTGTGAGCCTAGACCTGCTCCTCACAGACCCTGCCTGCTCCAGTGTGAGCTTAGACCTGCTCCTCACAGACCCTGCCTGCTCCAGTTTGAGCTTAGACCAGCTCCTCAGAGACCCTGCCTGCTCCAGTGTGAGCCTAGACCAGCTCCTCACAGACCCTGCCTGCTCCAGTGTGAGCCTAGACCTGCTCCTCACAGACCCTGCCTGCTCCAGTGTGAGCTTAGACCTGCTCCTCACAGACCCTGCCTGCTCCAGTTTGAGCTTAGACCAGCTCCTCACAGACCCTGCCTGCTGCAGTGTGAGCTTATACCTGCTCCTCACAGACCCTGCCTGCTCTGCTGTGAGCTTAGACCTGCTCCTCACAGACCCTGTCTGCTCCAGTGCGAGCCTAGACCAGCTCCTCACAGACCCTGCCTGCTCCAGTGCAAGCTTAGACCTGCTCCTCACAGACCCTGCCTGCTCCAGTGCGAGCCTAGACCAGCTCCTCACAGACCCTGCCTGCTCTGCGGTGAGCCTAGACCTGCTCCTCACAGACCCTGCCTGCTCCAGTGTGAGCCTAGACCAGCTCCTCACAGACCCTGCCTGCTCCAGTGTGAGCTTAGACCTGCTCCTCACAGACCCTGCCTGCTCTGATGTGAGCTTAGACCTGCTCCTCACAGACCCTGCCTGCTCCAGTGTGAGCCTAGACCACCTCCTCACAGAACCTGCCTGTTCCAGTATGAGCCTAGACCTGCTCCTCACAGACCCTGCCTGCTCCAGTACGAGCCTAGACCTGCTCCTCACAGACCCTGCCTGCTCCAGTTTGAGCTTAGACCAGCTCCTTATAGACCCTGCCTGCTTCAGTGCAAGCCTAGACCTGCTCCTCACAGACCCTGCCTGCTCCAGTGTGAGCTTAGACCAGCTCCTCACAGACCCTGCCTGCTTCAGTGCGAGCTTAGACCTGCTCCTCACAGACCCTGCCTGCTCCAGTGTGAGCCTAGACCAGCTCCTCACAGACCCTGCCTGCTCTGCGGTGAGCCTAGACCTGCTCCTCACAGACCCTGCCTGCTCCTGTGTGAGCTTAGACCAGCTCCTCACAGACCCTGCCTGCTCCAGTGTGAGCCTAGACCTGCTCCTCACAGCCCCTGCCTGCTCCAGTTCAAGCATAGACCAGCTCCTCGCAGACCCTGCCTGCTCCAGTGCGAGCTTAGACCTGCTCCTCACAGACCCTGCCTGCTCCAGTGCGAGCTTAGACCTGGTCCTCACAGACCCTGCCTGCTCCAGTGTGAGCCTAGACCAGCTCCTCACAGACCCTGCCTGCTCCAGTGTGAGCCTAGACCAGCTCCTCACAGACCCTGCCTGCTCCAGTGTGAGCCTAGACCAGCTCCTCACAGACCCTGCCTGCTCCAGTGTGAGCCTAGACCTGCTCCTCACAGACCCTGCCTGCTCCAGTGTGAGCTTAGACCTGCTCCTCACAGACCCTGCCTGCTCCAGTTTGAGCTTAGACCAGCTCCTCACAGACCCTGCCTGCTCCAGTGTGAGCCTAGACCAGCTCCTCACAGACCCTGCCTGCTCCAGTGTGAGCCTAGACCTGCTCCTCACAGACCCTGCCTGCTCCAGTGTGAGCTTAGACCTGCTCCTCACAGACCCTGCCTGCTCCAGTTTGAGCTTAGACCAGCTCCTCACAGACCCTGCCTGCTGCAGTGTGAGCTTATACCTGCTCCTCACAGACCCTGCCTGCTCTGCTGTGAGCTTAGACCTGCTCCTCACAGACCCTGCCTGCTCCAGTGCGAGCCTAGACCAGCTCCTCACAGACCCTGCCTGCTCCAGTGCAAGCTTAGACCTTCTCCTCACAGACCCTGCCTGCTCCAGTGCGAGCCTAGACCAGCTCCTCACAGACCCTGCCTGCTCTGCGGTGAGCCTAGACCTGCTCCTCACAGACCCTGCCTGCTCCAGTGTGAGCCTAGACCAGCTCCTCACAGACCCTGCCTGCTCTGCGGTGAGCCTAGACCTGCTCCTCACAGACCCTGCCTGCTCCAGTGTGAGCCTAGACCTGCTCCTCACAGACCCTGCCTGCTCTGATGTGAGCTTAGACCTGCTCCTCACAGACCCTGCTTGCTCCTGTACGAGCCTAGACTGGCTCCTCACAGACCCTGCCTCCACCAGTGTGAGCTTAGACCTGCTCCTCACAGACCCTGCCTGCTCCAGTGCGAGCTTAGACCTGCTCCTCACAGACCCTGCCTGCTCTGATGTGAGCTTAGACCTGCTCCTCACAGACCCTGCTTGCTCCTGTACGAGCCTAGACTGGCTCCTCACAGACCCTGCCTCCACCAGTGTGAGCTTAGACCTGCTCCTCACAGACCCTGCCTGCTCCAGTGTGAGCTTAGACCAGCTCCTCATAGACCCTGCCTGCTCCAGTGTGAGCCTAGACCTGCTCCTCACAGACCCTGCCTGCTCCAGTGTGAGATTAGACCTGCTCCTCACAGACCCTGCCTGCTCCAGTGTGAGCCTAGACCTGCTCCTCACAGACCCTGCCTGCTCCAGTGTGAGCCTAGACCTGCTCCTCACAGACCCTGCCTGCTCCAGTGTGAGCCTAGACCAGCTCCTCACAGACCCTGCCTGCTCCAGTGTGAGCCTAGACCTGCTCCTCACAGACCCTGCCTGCTCCAGTGTGAGCTTAGACCTGCTCCTCACAGACCCTGCTTGCTCCAGTGTGAGCCTAGACCTGCTCCTCACAGACCCTGTCTGCTCCAGTGTGAGCCTAGACCTGCTCCTCACAGACCCTGCCTGCTCCAGTGTGAGCTTAGACCTGCTCCTCACAGACCCTGCCTGCTCCAGTGTGAGCCTAGACCAGCTCCTCACACACCCTGCCTGCTCTGCGGTGAGCCTAGACCTGCTCCTCACAGACCCTGTCTGCTCCAGTGCGAGCCTAGACCAGCTCCTCACAGACCCTGTCTGCTCCAGTGTAAGCCTAGTCCGGCTCCTCACAGACCCTGCCTGCTCCAGTGCGAGCTTAGACCTGCTCCTCACAGACCCTGTCTGCTCCAGTGTAAGCCTAGTCCGGCTCCTCACAGACCCTGCCTGCTCCAGTGCGAGCTTAGACCTGCTCCTCACAGACCCTGCCTGCTCCAGTGCGAGCCTAGACCAGCTCCTCACAGACCCTGCCTGCTCCAGTGTGAGCCTAAACCAGCTCCTCACAGACCCTGCCTGCTCCAGTGTGAGCCTAGACCTGCTCCTCACAGACCCTGCCTGCTCCAGTGTGAGCCTAGACCTGCTCCTCACAGACCCTGCCTGCTCCAGTGTGAGCCTAAACCAGCTCCTCACAGACCCTGCCTGCTCCAGTGCAAGCTTAGACCTGCTCCTCACAGACCCTGCCTGCTCCAGTGCGAGCTTAGACCAGCACCTCACAGACCCTGCCTGCTCCAGTGCGAGCTTAGACCAGCTCCTCACAGACCCTGCCTGCTCCTGTGCAAGCTTAGACCTGCTCCTCACAGACGCTGCCTGCTCTGCTGTGAGCTTAGACCTGCTCCTCACAGACCCTGCCTGCTCCAGTGCGAGCCTAGACCAGCTCCTCACAGACCCTGCCTGCTCCAGTGCGAGCCTAGACCAGCTCCTCACAGACCCTGCCTGCTCCAGTGCGAGCTTAGACCAGCTCCTCACAGACCCTGCCTGCTCCAGACTGAGCCTAGACCTGCTCCTCACAGACCCTGCCTGCTCCAGTGCAAGCTTAGACCTGCTCCTCACAGACCCTGCCTGCTCCAGTGTGAGCCTAGACCAGCTCCTCACAGACCCTGCCTGCTCCAGTGTGAGCCTAGACCAGCTCCTCGCAGACCCTGCCTGCTCCAGTGCGAGCTTAGACCTGCTCCTCACAGACCCTGCCTGCTCCAGTGTGAGCCTAGACCAGCTCCTCACAGACCCTGCCTGCTCCAGTGTGAGCCTAGACATGCTCCTCACAGCCCCTGCCTGCTCCAGTTCAAGCATAGACCAGCTCCTCGCAGACCCTGCCTGCTCCAGTGCAAGCTTAGACCTGCTCCTCACAGACCCTGCCTGCTCCTGTGCGAGCCTAGACCAGCTCCTCACAGACCCTGCCTGCTCCAGTGCGAGTCTAGAACGGCTCCTCACAGACCCTGCCTGCTCCAGTGCGAGCTTAGACCTGCTCCTCACAGACCCTGCCTGCTCCAGTGTGAGCCTAGACCAGCTCCTCACAGACCCTGCCTGCTCCAGTGTGAGCCTAGACCAGCTCCTCGCAGACCCTGCCTGCTCCAGTGCGAGCTTAGACCTGCTCCTCACAGACCCTGCCTGCTCCAGTGTGAGCCTAGACCAGCTCCTCACAGACCCTGCCTGCTCCAGTGTGAGCCTAGACATGCTCCTCACAGCCCCTGCCTGCTCCAGTGCAAGCTTAGACCTGCTCCTCACAGACCCTGCCTGCTCCTGTGCGAGCCTAGACCAGCTCCTCACAGACCCTGCCTGCTCCAGTGCGAGTCTAGAACGGCTCCTCACAGACCCTGCCTGCTCCAGTGCAAGCTTAGACATAATTGGAGTGGGAGGTGATCACTCTCGGTTCTGGTGTCTATTTTTAGATCAATGAGTAGGTACCATAAGCTCAGGGAGACCAATATAATGTCTATATGTGTCTTACAATTTGTTTTGCAGAAGGTTGGGGCTGCCGGTCTGTCTGACTGCAAGCGGCCATTACAAGCTCTTGATTCATGACCTACAGTTAACTGGTAGATTTGGGTTACCGCTACAGTACATTTAACTGGCCCATTAACATCCAAGTTTGGAATATCATTTGCAGTGTCCTGCTCTTCAAGTAAGTAGTCCAGGCCCAGTACCGGTTCATATTTACAATTAAAATCCCCTCCTACTATTACTTGGGCTTTGGGTCCTAAGGTATCTAAGAAGGTATCTAATAATTCTATTACCTTAGATTCTTTATTTGTTGCCTGTGGCCTATTATATATCTTTATTAAATATATAGTATCATTCCCCCTTGTCACCATCTTTACTCCTGACAGATCTGGGGAAGGAATATTTAATGAGGTAACTTCTATTTCTAGATTAACTTTAACCCAGATCACCAGGCCCCCTGATGGTCTTCCTCTTATTGAGGGAATTGCGTCACGGCTAAAGGTTTTATACCCAAGCCTGTGTGAAGCTATTAAAGACCAGGTCTCCTGAAGGAGGATGATATCGTAGTCCACAGTGTAAGTACACCAGTCGAGGTCCCGAAGGTTCTTAGCTAGCCCCGCTATAGTCCATGATATTAATTTTAAAAATAATTTGTCACTGGGACTGGGTGAGGGTACATCCAACAGTGGGTCTTGTGTGATTTTAGCGGCCAGGGGTTGTGCTTGACTACATATTTCATTCACAGCATTATTTGCTATATTAGAGCCCTGAAGCACACTCCTGTCTAACTGGCACGTAATCCCCTCGTCTGGGGTATCACAAGTATCACCAACACAGATAGTAATCTTATCTATTTCGACTGCCCTTTGAACAGGCCTGTGTGATAACCTGTCATTGTTATTAGGTGTGTGCACCACTACCCGCTCCTGCGAATATTCAGTTTCTAGACTAGTCATATTTAGTTTACCTACTTTATTGCCTAGAGTGGTCCCCAAACAATTTCTATCAATCAATGGGAGTCAATCATTCTGATCCATCGCACTCAGTGCCTGGTATCTGTTGTGCGTTGTGATCCCAAAGATTGAACTCCCATAGGAAATAGGGGGCCTTGGTGGGTTATTACGCTGGGGGGCCTTGTCTAAATGGCTATAAAAATATACCAGGGGGTGGACACCCACTCTGTTCTCATCCTGCTTTAGGGAGGCAGCTCTAAGCAATACAGTCGCAACATGCTGGGGGTGTCTAAAATTGACTATGACACAGTCACCCCTGCAAGTTTTCCTAGCATTTTCAATCCACAATGCTCATCTAGTTGATAGTATTTGGTCAGCGAAATGTATCGGGAACCCACAGTTTTTGTTCTGCCAGGAGACAGTTTTATGCTTCAGGGAATCGTGTGGCTCCTGGCGGAAATTAAATTCAGTTGGGTGTACAGGTGGACCATTTGAAAGTACAACGACGTACGGTTCACAAGCTGGTGGGAGGTTAGCTGGTCGTGTTCTCCTTACTGGGATAGAGAGCCCCTCCATACTTGTTGAGGTCGCCTTGGGCTGGATAGATTGACCATCCACTACACTCATCGCCTTAGCTGTGGCCATATTTGATTCACACACCGTTAGTGGCTGTACAGCATTATCAGTTGAAACATTCCTATCCCGCATTTTAGGATTCTCACCATTAGTTGTTTGGTTTAGAAGCTCCCCCAGTCTAGACACTTCAGTAGTGAGGGCATCGATTTTTGCCCCTAGAGGCTTAACAAGTACTTCTAGTTTGACTTCCAGCAACTTAGAGATATGATCTAAAAGATCAGAGTTTGTGTTAATGCCAATATTAGTGGTCATAGTTCCCTTATGGCTGGGAGTACTCCTCCTGATTGTATCCAGCTTTCTCTTAAGGTGTGTTCCTCCCCTTTTGGACGCTGTTTTCCTACATTTTCTTACTGCTCTCTTGGCCGGTGAGCAGTGAGTGGAAACATCTGTAGAATCCATAGGATCATCAGGTGTGTCATCATCAAGAGCGTCCTGGTCTATCAAGTTTGCCTCCTGGGGTTCCACTATAAGGGTGCTGGGAATGACGTCAGTAGTGGGAGGGGGGAGTGAATCCGATCCACCACTGGCATCAGATGCAGCTGTTATTATCTCAGGTAAATTGTCCCGTCCCAGTGACTTCCTTCTATCATTGTTAATTTTGCTCACAATTTTCACTAGGTAGTTGTCCATGGTTATTTTGTTTTTAGCCATAGCTAGTGACGGAGCAAGAAAACAATAACAACAATCTTAAAACTTCTATGTACTTCCGTATTTTAGAACCGAAATGACATGAACAATGTAATATTAAAAGTGCAGGGATCTTACTTCTTGGGGGGGATGGCCCAGCCCTGCCTCGTTCTGCCCGGACTGCACAGACTGTCCCGCCCTTGTCCCGGGCTTCTCCTGGCGCTGCCCGCGCGCGTCCCGTGAGGGGGGAGGCATTCCCGGCTCTTAATGCGCCTCGGGGCGCGTTGCTGACGTCACTATCGTTGCGCCGGCGTGGTCTCCCTGCAGCCGTTTACCTCACGGCACGGGAAGGAAGAAGGGCAGGAACGTTGAGCCGTTGCCCTTACGGCGTAGATAAATGCACCAACTACGCCAACTGCAGCCCCCTATTGGTATAACTTCCTATTGAATGCAATATTCTTCTGGAACCCGAGTTTGCAGCATCAATTTCAAAGAAGGAGCTAAAAGCAAGGTTTCTATCACATAAGAAGGAGGCTAGAGAAAGGTTGTCTAGGAAACTACCAACTTCTGTTTTTTATCAGGATTTAAATCTAAATAAAGGCTTCCAGGCATATTCAACCATAGTGACACGAAACTCCCATCGATTCGTTTTAACACGCCTTAGGTTGGGAATTGTCCATCATCTAGCGGCATTCCCGCACATGAAAACTGGCACCAATTCCGCATGCCCATGTGATAACATTTCAAGACACAGTTGTTGCCACTTTTTAATGTTCTGTAAATTGTATTATTCTTTTAGGACATTTTATCTGAAACCTATCTTTTTAAAATACAATGTTCGTTCCACTAAAAGTTAATATCATCTTTAGAAGGTGCAGATATCTGTTTTTATGTTGCATCATATATACTGAAATGTATAGCTGCCAGGAAATCCATAACTCTTTGAGCAACTACGCACGGCCAAACATAAAACTGTATTGATACATTTCATTTCGCCATGACTGTACACGTGCAATTATGGAAGCATTAGACACTTTTTATGCGCTTTGCACTTTAGCAAGTTTGTGTAGAAACTGCGTAGCACTTAACACTTTATTGCGAAATTTGCACACAATTTATTTCTTTATATTAGTTGTAAATTTTGTTGGAAAGTTTGTTGCAGGAGAATTTGTTTAAAATACTTTGACGTCTTGCATATTATGCGACTACGGAAGCACACTGCACTTTATTGTAAGCATGGGTGGATTTTGCGTATTGGCAATCCGCGGATCTGCGTATTTGCGTATTTGCGGATTGCGACAATACGCAAAATTCACGGATCCTAGCGTATTTTTTTTTGCGTGTTCGCACGGGTTTCTGCAAGTTCACGAGGGTTTTATTGTACAAAACGCTCGCGAACGTGCAGAAACCCGTGCGAACACAATGTGGCTACTCATGGCCAAACGGACGGGCTTCCATGCGAGTACATTATTGCATGATATGAACCGGACAAGGGGCACTTAAACAATTCCTTCGTCTACCATTATAAACATACATGACACCCGTGAAACTACAAATTCCAGCAATCCCGGATCAAGTCTGTCTCATATGACGCACTTGTTGCGCACCACTCCGCGACGGCTGATTCAGACACGCCGACCGAGAGAGGAGTCAGGAAACCCGAATCCAGGTAAGCCGCCTGTGATTCCCTGTCCGTTTTGATCAACTACCGCTACTCGCTTGAACAGCACCGAGCGAGGTAGTGACTTCTCCGCATTCGTTTCCCTGCAGGGCATAAAAGTTATCTCGCAACTTGAAATTGAAAGGAGAAAGGAAATATGAAAAATGCTCGTTTACAGACTTCTGCATGAAGGTAGGAGCACTTGCTAGCCCCCTCCAAAACAGTAGCTTAATAAGGCATCGTGTGGCATCTGACAGTAGATTTCTCTTCACAGCTGAGAATTTCAAGAGTACCCACGTGAATTTTGGATTTTAGAAGAAATTGATTGTTTCTTCAGAAGATAAGGTATTTCTAGGCGTTTTGCTGGTCTGGAGACAAGTTGAAGGTCTGCTCACTTTTCTATTTTAGTAAGACGTTGCTCTTTTGTGTTTTGTCGTTGCAGGTTTAATTACCGGCTAGGTCCTGAGGAGAAACCCCATTCTAAAGGGGCTTCGAAACGCGTCGACCTTGTTGTTTCCGTTGTTGTGAATTTATTTCATTGTTAAGTGGCCAATCTTGTAGAAGTGATTATTGCCTATGCATTGAGCGAAAATGTATACTGGTTAGATGGCCTGTTACATCACACACTCGACAGTGATTTAAAATAGTACAAGTGCCTTACCATTCTCCGATTACTATGCTATTCGTTTTCTGGTTAGGACACTTTTTTCCTTAATAACAATTAACTTATGTGTTTGTAAATATTAGGATAATTTACTTCACTGCGCACTGTATGTGTTGTTGTGTTGTTTGTTTACTCATTCTTTTGATTTGGATGGTGGTATGGAAGACTTGCACAGAGCAAATGTAGAATGTGAGGTTTGAGAGTATTATTGATTTTTGTGTATATTTTGTTGTCACTTGCACGTTGTGTTTCACATTGGTTCGTATTTTAAACCACAACCTACTCCCCTCCCAACATTAAGAATCTTTAGTAAATTCAAAAATTGAACGACTTTTTTCTAATTCTTCGAGAAAATAAATTACAAAATATTTGAAACACACTGTACATGGTGGTCTTGCTTCAATTGTTTTATATCATTGGGCATGAAATTTTGTTTATTAATTTGCGCAGCATTGGCAACTGTTTTTGTTTATACTTCCATGCGAGTGGGCATGCCTCTTGTGTGTATAAAAGGTCAGAGGCCGATCAGAGCAGCAGATGAAGATGCAGAGACTCCTGGTCACAGGGACAGCACAGGGATTGTGCTGCACATGCCTCTTGTGTGTATAAAAGGTCAGAGGCCGATCAGAGCAGCAGATGAAGATACAGAGACTCCTGCTCACAGGGACAGCACAGGGATTGTGCTCGTGAAAGTCAAGGATGCAAAGGCCTCTCTATCCAGCATCACAGCTGACTTTCGACGGTAGATTGGGTAAAGAAGGCACATTGCCCAGCCTCGACGGCGCTCTCGATTGTTTCTGGGCTGATGAATGAGTCACTGCATTTGAGCTTCAACAAGTTCCAGGGACCATGTGTGTACTGTTTCCAACGGCGCCAGCAAGCTGCCAGAGCCGTTGAAAAATAGTTACAAAGTTAGCTGCACCTGCTCTGTGCAAGCTAACTTTGTAACTATTTTACAACGGCGCTGGCAGCTTGCTGGCGCCATTACATGAGTGGGTGGGGGGAATCCGTTACATCCGCGGATTTTGTCGGATTTTTGGGAAAATACGTAAAATACACGGATTGCGTATTCACCAAAAATCCGAAAAATCCGTGGACGTAACGGATTTGCCGCCCATGCTTACTTTATTGATGTCTTTTGCACCCAGCGAGATTTGCACAAAATGCTTTGCATTCGTCACTTTATTGCGAAATTTGCGCGTAACATATTAACTAAACATCATAGAAAATGTTCTTAGCAGGGGTTCCGTATGGAATGTATGTATAGTATTAAAGAGGGATGTATTGCATACTTTGTATCGTAGACACCCTGTATAGCATTTTCCGATCCATTATGGGTTAAACTTCCGTTTCCACCACAAACTGGAAGAAGGTTGAAAGCACAAAAAAAAGTAAAATGGGCAATCTCTCAGGAAAATGCCACAACAGTCTGCCTGTTCCTGAAAGCCTCCTGGCCCGTAGGAATGAATGGGAAATTATTCCTTATTTGCAAATTCGCAAATTGCAAATTCGCAAATAAGGAATAATTGGAAATCGCTAAAAAATAGCGATTTTCTACATACATACCATTTTGCGATTTCTAAATAGCGATTCCTTAAAAATCGCTATTTAGAAACCGCAAATGGTGATGATGATACATATGGCCCCTAGTGTCTGTATATTGTACAACCTCAGGAACATGGTGTTGCTACATTTTTCTAATGTTTTGGAGAACAGTAACAGATATATTAAAATGCAAACATGTTTCCGAGTGGTGGTGGTGGTATGCGCATTACTTTACGGAAATGTGTCATTACAGCATGCAGTTCACCACAGCACATCAGTCCTCAACCTATTTCACATGTTTCAGAATGTCGTCTGACATTTAAGCAGAAATATTCTTATTTCGGGATTAAGCATTGTTTTCTCTTGTCTTTTGGCCTCTTTTAAATCCAAAACTCGACTGGTGTAAATTGTTCACTTGAATTTTTGATGCTGTAATATGTTAAATCTGAGTTTAGCCGCACTGCACACAAAGATGGGCAGATGTTTTATCCAAAAAGTGAGTGTTAAAAGCAGCGTCACACTAATTGTACTAATGACACAACGCTGACAGAGAAGAGCCACAGTGTTAGCAAATTTTAAAGATTCACAATAAATAACCATTATAATTTTTTTTAAAACGTAAAATCCATGAAATAAGAGTTTATTTATGTAATTTAGCCATTAATTGCACTTCCATACAGTGTCACATCTTTGTTTTCTCCTTGAAAATGTACTCTCACTTCGTGCATGCCTCGTGTGATTCTGTCACTCCGTGCATGCCTCGAAAACGTACTCCATTATTTCACTCCGTGCATGCCTCGAAAACTTACTCCATTATTTCACTCCGTGCATGCCTCGAAAACTTACTCCATTATTTCACTCCGTGCATGCCTCGAAAACTTACTCCATTATTTCACTCCGTGCATGCCTCGAAAACTTACTCCAATATTTCACTCCGTGCATGCCTCGAAACCTTACTCCATTATTTCACTCCGTGCATGCCTCGAAAACATACTCCATTATTTCACTCCGTGCATGCCTCGAAAACTTACACCATTATTTCACTCCGTGCATGCCTCGAAAACTTACTCCATTATTTCACTCCGTGCATGCCTCGAAAACTTACTCCATTATTTCACTCCGTGCATGCCTCGAAAACTTACTCCATCATTTCACTCCGTGCATGCCTCGAAAGTATATTTCATTCTTTCACTCCGTGCATGCGTATACATTTTTATTTATTTCAAGTTTCTTTCTTTGTTCTACTCGAGATTTGCCTCCTGTCTGTTCATGTGCAGTATGACTCTTTTAATAAAGACATGTCGGGTAATTAATTGATTCCTGTGTCTTCATGTGCAGCATTGCAGGGCCGGCCTTAGGCATGTGCAAACTGTGCACCTGCACATGGCCACCAAACCCCAGGGGCCACCACGCCAATATATATCCTTAATATAATAATCCCCCGAGGATGGATACATATTTGCGTGGCGGCCCCTGGCAGGGATTTGGCGGACTCCGGCTCTGTTCCACTTCCAAACACCCTGACGCTCCCCCTCTTCACTGGCCTCCGCGCTACGCCCCGCCCGGACCCCATCTTCCGGGGCCCCTACCTACGCTCCCTGCCCAGGGCAACCATGAGCCTAGAGCCGCCCCTGAGCATTGCCTCCTTCATTAAAGAAGCATGAGCAATTAATAGCCTTAGCTCCGTTTCGGATCCAGTGAAATCGTGTATCCCCGCACTCAGCCCGAGCAGAGATCGACTGCTTCTGTCTGATCCTGCCCGGGCTGAGTTTATTCTACGAAGTCAGCCGAAGTGCAGGGGATACACGATCCCAAGGGGATACCACATATTACACAACACCGGAAACCAACGCAATAGGAACTAGGCAATGGGTGAAAGTTGCTGGTTCTGAGGCTCACAGACCAATAATGGTTCACGGGATGAAACGTATATTACACGCACTTCCGGCGAAACAGGAGCATAGAATGTCGGTATATGTAAGCACCGCAACCCGGAAGTGGTACAGACTCCTCGGGACACATGACGTGCATTACGTGCGTGGTACCAAATTGCCGAGGTGTATCCAGCAAGTTTATTGCTAAATGTCGCGGCCATTTTGAAATGTAGTTATTCATAGTGATATGTGATAGGCTAAATTATAATATTAGCGTGCTCGCATAATATAAGCAGCGCTATAATATTAGCGTGTTCGCATAACATAAGCAGGGTAAATGTACACATTAGTGTTACTAACTCGTCGAAACCTACGACTTGTTTTACGTGCGTCGTGTCAAAATACTGCGATGTATCCAGCAAGTTTATTGCTAAATGTCGCGGCCATTTTGAAATGTAGTTATTCATAGTGATATGTGATAGGCTAAATTATAATATTAGCGTGCTCGCATAATATAAGCAGCGTTATAATATTAGCGTGTTCGCATAACATAAGCAGGGTAAATGTACACATTAGTGTTACTAACTCGTCGAAACATACGACTTGTTTTACGTGCGTCGTGTCAAAATACTGCGATGTATCCAGCAAGTTTATTGCTAAATGTCGCGGCCATTTTGAAATGTAGTTATTCATAGTGATATGTGATAGGCTAAACGGTTCCAGCGTTGTTCTTTCGTCATAAGAATTTGGTCAACGTTGGACTGTCTGATTGTGGGTTTTACTGTTTCAAAAATACCTGAGGCCACATTATTGCATTCAGTGCCCATGTGGCCTCAGGTATTTTGGTAAAACCACGCAGGTAGTTAAAAGACGAATATTACAACATCAATCCAGGATACAATGTAGGATAGAGAATGCCCCCCTGGTAGACCAATATCTGATGAAAAAACATACAGAGAAAGAAATGTTGTGGTGGGTTGTTGAAACTGTAAAACCCACAATCAGACAGTCCAATGTTAACCAAATTCTTATGACGAAAGAACAACGCTGGATCTGTTCTGCGGATTCAGTTTAAAATGGTTTGAATTCGTCAACAGAATGGTTCACCTTGGCTAGTTCTACGTGACTTGTAGTCACTATGGACCACATGAATGACAGTACCTATCATGTCAAGGATTTATCCGATAATCTATTTTAGATTCATGACCATTTCAATGTTCAGAATTACCCAATATGTGGTTATAAAGTATAATAACGTCTTCTGGCACATATGTTTAATTACTGTAATTTTTGTGAAATGTGTCGCTCACACTAGGTTTGATGTAGAAGGTGAACTGGCTTGAGTAATGGCTAATATAGTATCAATCCCTTCCTCTTTACAGCGATTTCATGTGGGGAAGTGTTTTAATCACTGACTGGTTTCCTCTAGGAGCTCTTTTTATTATTTTTTTAACTTTCAATTGTATTATCAAACATTGTCCATCATGTTGAGTTGGTTGTATCTAATAAATGAGGGTATTTTGCATATATATGTACGCTTTATGAATGCTCAAATAATGTCAACTTGAGTGTCCACATTACAAACAGCAACTAAATTCCAATATGGCCATCAGAGTCGGATAGCAGAACTAGCCAGATTCCCCACGGCCTGCAATGATGTTATATTCATGGCGCGGTAGCTGGATTCTTTTTGGTGACGATGTGTTCATTTACTCTGCTTACGTTATGCGAGCAGGCTAATATTATCAATCTCAGCCTATTACATTTTATCGCGAATAATTATATTCCAATATGGCCCTGACATTTAGCAATAAACTTGCTGGATACATCGTGGTATTTTGACACGACGCACGAAATACAAGTCGTATGTTTCGACGAGTTAGTAACACTAATGTGTACATTTACCCTGCTTATGTTACGCGAACACGCTAATATTTTAGCACTGCTTATGTTATGCGAACACGCTAATATTCTAGTTTAGCCTATCACATATCACTATGAATAACTACATTTCAAAATGGCCGCGACATTTAGCAATAAACTTGCTGGATACATCGCGGTATTTTGACACGACGCATGTAATACAAGTCGTATGTTTCGACGAGTTAGTAACACTAATGTGTACATTTACCCTGCTTATGTTACGCGAACACGCTAATATTCTAGTTTAGCCTATCACATATCACTATGAATAACTACATTTCAAAATGGCCGCGACATTTAGCAATAAACTTGCTGGATACACCTCGGCAATTGGGTACCACGCACGTAATGCACGTCGTGTGTCCCGAGGAGCCCGTACCACTTCCGGGTTGCGGTGCTTACATATACCGACATTCTATGCTCCTGTTTCATCCTCGTGCTTTTGCCGCCGGAAGTGCGTGTAATATACGTTTCATCCCGTGAACCATTCTTGGTCTGTGAGCCTCAGAACCAGCAACTTTCACCCATTGCCTAGTTCCTATTGTGTTGGTTTCCGGTGTTAGTTACCGACTCGACTTTATCCATGCCAGTCACTTTTGTTTTGGATTTGTTGTCATGTCTTATATCTTTTTTTTTATTATATATATTTTATATATTATATTTTATATATATATTTTATAAATATATTATATGTATTTATCATGTCTTCGGTATGTTTGTTGCTGTCGCCACAATCGTAGGCTTTAGCCAGATATAATTCTATGTGTGGCAAGGACGCTGACAGAATTGTTTTGCTCGACTAGAAATGTCATCCGTTTGAGCTTGAACCCTGCTAGCATTTTGTACATCTATGATTAAGTGGGCAACTACCGTAGATGTTCCTTTTTATGCTGAGAATTATAAAAACTATGTTTTCAAACTCTGAGAGCATTCCAGGTTGCTCTCGGTGCATTATTCATTAAGCAATTGTGTTAACCTTCTGCATGACGCAGATACATATCTCCCGGTTTTTGCTGTTTTTAATTGCTTCAGTAGGCACATATATTCTCTTTAAATATCGTGCTAGCTCGATGCATAATTATTTGACAATATTGAGACATTAGTTCTTTTGTTTTAGAAACGTTGATTCAAATATAATTTGAACTATTATCTGAAACCGTCGACGAATTAACACCCCGGGATAGCTCTTTGCATCCTTGGAACACAGATAGGTATTGCCTTTTTTGATTTTTGACTGTTCATCTTACAGCATAGATAGACCAATGAGGTGATTCTTACTTGTAATGTTTGTATTACACTGAATAAAGACGCTGCATCAACTGTTGTGGTAACGGTTATTTATTATCTTACAGGTTTCCTAAGGAGCGCCGAGCCACTGCCTCCGTACGCTCGGCTTTCGCGCCACTCAATGCGCGATGCGCGCGCAGCCTAAACATGGCCGCCAGCACGTCACGTCAGCGCGTAACGTGCAACAACTAGACTACGCCGCTACATAACTGTATTTTGTTTTGTCCCATGGGTTGACTTAACCGAAAACTGTGGGGTGCTTGTCTCGTGCAGCGAGTCCCCTATTAATCAGCACGTCATCATCCTTTGAAGTAAGTCAGTGACCATACTTGCTGTTTGAAATGTGATCTGGTGCTATCCTTACACTTTATAGGCATACTTACAACGCATTTGTAAATGATAAAATTAAAATGCAGTACTGAATAATGCACTATTTTCAGTGCATTTCTAAGTGAGACTATACATTTAGATTGACAATAAACTGTTGAATTTTAACTTCTGCTTTGAATTTGTTTGAAATTGTATATGATTTGGTCAAGTTAATATGTCTAACACGCTGCTGAGTAATGAGTATCTCTCAGTAAATATAGCACTTTGGTGCAATGCACACGGCCATCCTATTGTAAATTGTATATATTTGCTATGTTTTAATATATAATCCTGTATAAAATGGTAATTGATTTACGTTATATTTACACAGGGGGTTTTTCTCATACCATATTAATTGTCCTGAAGATGGTCTTTTGACGTGTGCAACCAAGACCGAAACGTCGACCAACACATCATCTCCAATAACAATTTATTGATCCAAAGAATCTCCTTGGTTCAAGTTACTCTTGGCTGATCTAATAGGAGTTGATGTCTAAATTATGAACTGATGTGCCATTGATTTGCTTTATCTGTTCATCACTGTTTACTATGAGATAATTTTCTGTATGTTTCCCCGCATTTAAATCTGATAAATTTCAGTTTCTCAAGAATAGGTTCTCCGTGTACTTTCTCTAATTCTTAGATTTTTTTGAGATTCAATCATTGTTATCCCGTGGATACAATAGAGTTAGATTGTTTCCACAACTAACCTGCCTGACTAATGCTTTTAATTTTTTCTTTACTACTCTTCCAAATAAATCCCTTGTAGACAACTCCCTATTGATACATTATACTGCTCAAGCCTACAAGAGTTTACTGGGTTACCCAATCTCCTTTGATGCAATACTGTGCAGCCGTTGGTGGCAGGCTGCTGTAAGACTGTGCTGCTGTTGCTGACAGGATGCTGTAAGACTGTGCGGCCCTCGGTGGCAGGATGCTGTAAGATTGTGCTGCTGTTGCTGACAGGATGCTGTAAGACTGAGCTTCTCTTGCAGGCAGGATGCTGTAAGACTGTGCGGCCGTCGGTGGCAGGCTGCTGTAAGACTGTGCAGCCGTTGGTGGCGGGATGCTGTAAGACTGTGCAGCCGTTGGTGGCAGGATGCTGTAAGACTGTGCTGCTGTTGCTGGCTGGATGCTGTAAGACTGTGCGGCCGTTGGTGGCAGGATGCTGTAAGACTGTGCGGCCGTCGGTGGCAGGATGCTGTAAGACTGAGCTGCTCTTGCAGGCAGGGTGCTGTAAGATTTTGCTGCCGTTGGTGGCAGGATGCTGTAAGACTGTGCGGCCGTAGGTGGTAGGATGCTGTAAGACTGTGCAGCTGTTGGTGGCAGGATGCTGTAAGACTGTGCAGCCGTCGGTGACAGGATGCTGTAAGACTGTGCGACCGTCGGTGACAGGATGCTGTAAGACTGTGCGGCCGTCGGTGACAGGATGCTGTAAGACTGTGTGGCCGTCGGTGGCAGGATGCTGTAAGACTGAGCTGCTGTTGCTGGCAGGATGCTGTAAGACTGTGCGGCCGTCGGTGGCAGGATGCTGTAAGACTGTGCGGCCGTCGGTGACAGGATGCTGTAAGACTGTGCGGCCGTCGGTGGCAGGATGCTGTAAGACTGTGCTGCTGGTGCTGGCAGGATGCTGTAAGACTGTGCTGCTGTTGCGGTCTGGGTGCTGTAAGATTGTGCTGCTGTTGCTGACAGGATGCTGTAAGACTGTGCTGCTTTTGCTGTCACGGTGCTGTAAGACTGTGCTGCTGGTGCTGACAGGATGCTGTAAGACTGTGCTGCTTTTGCTGTCACGGTGCTGTAAGACTGTGCTAGGGGAACCGAAGGTTTTTAGATCAGTTATAGATGGGTGCACTACCAGTTTATACGCATACAATTCTAGATACAAAGGTTATCCTAGGTGCTAATCGGCGAGTGGACAAACCCAAACCACTCCTGTGAGTAGAGAACTACTGCTGTCTGAAAACATGGATTGCCGATGCACTCTAACATTGAGTAAACAGATTGTTCAGTAACAATTCATAACAGTTCAAAAACCACTTTGCAGAAGTGACAAAAAACTCCAACAGATGCGTAAATCTTGGAGTCTTTAATGCAGAGTACAGCCAGCCGACACGTGTTTCATCGCCTTCGCAATTCCTCAGGGCTGAAACAAACAATTGAATAACATCTAGCATGTGTCTAAAATGAGATGAATTTTACATACATGACCCTGGTATAAGGTCTTCATAAAGAACCACAATGAATGCTTCCCACTGCAGTGAACATACAGTGATTTTTTTCATCAAAACTTGTTGCACTAGTGCCACCACAACACATCCGTGTCGAAACTAGGTGTATAGTACCGATATTCTATATGGGCGTGCTCATAAGTGGTGGTGTTTGTGATGGCTGTGTATGGGGACAAAAGAGGTTAATCATGATGTACCCGGGGCGACAAGCAATGACAGATGTGAGACGTCGCAGCGGAAGTGTCCTATCCGTATGCGGCTCATTCATTCCTCATGCCAATTGGTTGTGATGTAGTGAAAACATGTGTCAATTCGAAAAACATACCTAGATGGCCGTGTCAACGTAAAAAAGGTCTGCATATTGGGATAAAAAGGGAAGACAAAACCGAAAGAATCTCATCACTAACTACTACTGGTGGTTTTTAGCGACAAGAAGTTACTGAGGTAAGACTGTCTGCCAAGTTCAAATTGCAGACTCACCGCTCAGCTGGTGATAATTCCAACCCAGCCGGGCCCTTGACCAATGACACTCGGTTCGAGTGTCTCCAGCAACGATTATATCCTTTGTTTCTGTGACAAAGTAAAATAATATAAAATATGTCACTATAATTGCACGGTATTCAGTGGTCACCACGATGTCCTAAAATAATATTCTCTACATATGCCCAATGTATATAGCACCCTCCCTCTTATATTTCGTGTTAACACATACACGTGAGTAGTTTGATGGTACTTAGACGGGAGGGTGCTATATACATCGAATCTTTGTAAATTTGAAGATTTACAAGCACCAGTAAATGAGAGTGACGTGAATATACAGTCACCTAATGGGAAATTATGCGTGGGTATTTTAAATAAATTGAAACGACTATGATAATCATAGTGACATTGGGCATATGTAGAGAATATTATTTTAGGACATTGTGGAAAAGTAAATTTTGCCATGTTCTGTGTCCCTACGTGTTCCCCATGTTATGTTATATGTGCACGATTAATATGCATATGTATTCCCCATGATCGATTAAAGACGCAATTACAGTTGTGTCCATCTCTAGTATGCCAGTTTCCAGTTCTCGTGAAAGCTACGAGCATCAGGCCTATGTAAAGTTATGTTGCCACGTTTTACAGTGTGCACGTTAAATTCATTGTAAAGTCCCTGTTTCTAGGCCTCAAAAGGGCCCGGACTCAGATTCAGCTCCTGTCTCCTGAACCCTCGCTGAGGAGCGATACAGCCCCCAGCTGTATCCCTGACCCTTCACTTACTTCCTGCCTCACAGTGCCCGGCTCGGCCTGGCTCTGCCTGCCAGTCTGCCAAGAGTATGTTATGATTCCAGTTATCAGTCCAGCTCTCCTTCTCTGCATTCCTAAGCTACTGAATCGCATCAATAGTTTCAGTCATCGTCTAGCCTTTACGTCTCCATGTAAGAGAAATACTGTATTTATGGTCATTTAATATTCCTCAACACACACTACATGTAGAATAATGCATGCACCAGTCTTAGTGTCTGTTAGCCTTTGCCCTGATAACTTTTGGATTCCATCAACATGTTCTCTAAACATCAGATACTAGATAGTGTTTAGGTACATGTCGCTCTGACTCTCCAGACTTTCGTCTCTCCTTCTAGCTCAGAAGTCATAGCCCCCAGCTTCTCCCTAGTAACACGTCATTGTCAGTTTGCGCGCACCACTAGGTTAGAGGTCCCGGCTCCTTAGGTAGCCCCCTCCATGTTTCCGCCCCATTTATGACATATTCCGTTACGTTTACATCACATGTCCATGTACACGCCTCTTGTTACACCTACTTTCAGCCTTATCTTTCGCGACTGCTACAGGCCCCACCCACTGTTACGCCTACTGTATGTACTGTAATGCAATTGTTTTAACTATATATACTTGTGCACTGTTATTAAAAAAAAGTGATCCCTTCAGCGCGCTCATTCCAGCTCCTGCCCGACAGCTGTCGGGGCCCCCCTGTTGGCTAGCCATCCCAGATCTTGCCCGTGCAGGTTGTCCTGTTCCTGTCCTTTATGCTGTATTAAAACCTGCAAACTCCTACTACCTCGAATCTTGACTCTTATTTATTGAGCTATCTGTTATTGTTATGTCCAGTCAAAAATAGAGGTATTATTTATTTATTTACCACATAATGGCGCCCGAACAGGGACTTGCCCTTTCCCCACGCGCCGGTGAAGCCACGCAAGCCCCCTGATCCTCTGCAGCCGTGACGGAACCATACTGTGCACGTGCAGATATTTCTGCTTCAAGTATCCCTCAGGCCCACGGAGGAGACGGAGGTTGCGGTCCAGCATCCAGACGAGGCGGTGGAGGAACGCGGCGAGTCCCGACCAGAGCCCAAGCCGAGAGTCCAAGGTCCGAGGTATCCGTAGGCCCACCCGTAACAGAAGTCCGAAGTTCGTCCGTCCGTCATCGTAGCAGTCCAGTCCGAGGCCTTCCGTTCTTGCTGCCCGGTGAGTACCGTTGCTGGGGTAGTATCTAGACAGGGTCAATTGCATTGTCTCTGGTCCGTGGGTTTGGGGTACGCAGATCCAACACGAAGTGTCCACTTAGGTGGATGCGGGTCCTGACGTGTCTCTTTATGAGACCGGTAAGTTTCGTACTGTTTTAGCAGTGCATCTAGTTTCTGTTCTAGTCCGTTCTGTTCTCGAGAAATTCATGTATTCTGTTTTCAGTATTCCAGGTAGTGTTTTGTCCGAACTGTTAATTTAAATGTCATTCATGTATTTCAATGTCGTGGTATGAAAGTGGTGTAATCATCGTGTTCATTGTGTATTGTATTGTGTCTAGACTACAGTTCAGTCATGCCGCTGCTCTCAAAACTACGTCAGTTAAAAACTAGAAAAGGTCTGTTAGAAGAAGCAGTTCCTGTCCCGCCTAGGGACAGTCCAGGTCATTTTATGTATCAGAAGCATGGCATAAGTGCCATATTATATCTAGATTTATGGGTGGAGTACACCAAACAGTTAGAAGAAAAGTACAGATGGCCCGTATCGGGTACATGGGATGCCGAGTGCATCATGCGAGTAGAAGAAGTATTATGGAAAAAGAAAGCCGGACAGTCACAGAAAGATGCCATCGAGTTATGGCGCAAAGAATCTCATAAAAGAACCGAAAAAGAAATCAGAAAGTCAGAATTAAGTAGAGAATCCTTAGAAAGAGCCCAAGAAAGGGAACTAATCGAAATAGGTGAACGAGTTAAAACCGAACAGTCAGACAGACAGAGGAATGCCCTCATTAAGGGTATGTATCCTCTTCTTGCCGAGGGCTTGCCAAAAGCAACCCCGGAGGCATCCAGTAATTTTCCGCCACCCTTAGTTCCGACCAAGCTACGTCACAAACAGACCGCAGCTGATATTTTTCTCTCGTCCTATTTGGACGACACAGTCCCAGAATATGCAAATCCTGCTCAGCCAGCTCCCGTGAATAATGTAATTCATGGTCCTCCAGCCACCGGGGCACCTGTTACAACACCTGCTACGGTACCCCCGGTCCAGCCCGTAGTACAAATTCCCGCCACATCAGTCACTCTGCCAGCACGAAGAGTATCAGTCGACGATTCCAGTTTAGGGGCCGCGGGAGGAGGTCCTCCTGGTACCCCGCCCCCAAATAGACGTTTAGGAGCAGTCGAGTTACATGAACGTGCGTTACAGCGTACGCCCAAATATAAGACTATTGCAGAAATCAGGCGACTTCTTACTGAATGCTGTTATGATCCAGTCCCAGGCGAGGATAGTATGGTTATATATTCCGTACGTATAAGACAGGTGTCCGAGTATTTGGTCACCCTACCGAATATGAAAGAAGATCTAGACAGAATGTATTGTTTCATTCGTACAGGACAAGATCCAGAAAGTATTGCTGAAGTCATGTCTCTCAGGAAATCTGAGATCCAGTTTATGCTATTAAAGTTTCTGATCAATTGTTTAATTAGGGAACAAGATTCCCCGACTAAAGATCCGACCGAAATGAGAATTCTGACAAAGTGGAGTGATAATATAGCCGAGGGTAAGCACAAGACACTCAATAGTATAGAGAGTATGTACAAGAAAATACATAAAGAAATAATAAGGTTACACGAACAACGCAAAGAAGCACAAGTAAGCGAGAAAGAAAATGACTCTTCTACTGAAGAGGTAGACGACGAGACTACCGCCAGAATAGCGTATGTAGGTGAATCTAGATTTCCAGACCGACATTTACGCCTAGAACACAAGAAAGTCTTTCATCTTCCAGCACCGGAACAAGGCTCTCTAGAACAAGTATTTCAAGCTACCGATCAAATTCTGAAATCACGAATCGGTTATAGTGAATTAAGTACTATGCATGAACAAGAACTAGCCCGATCAGCAGTCCGATGGATTACTGATTCTACCACTTTTCCAGACGAAATAGTGGCACAAATGTTTCTGAAACTGCCCCCAGCCGAGCAGCGACTGGTGGGTATGTATATGATCCAACACCTCATTACACTGTATGAGGGTCAACATTCTGATCCAGGTCCGTTACATAATATCCTGAACGAGCTACTCCAGTATAGATGGAAAGGTTTATGTACCGATTTAATTAGTGTCATTCTAGAACAGCGCCACAAATGCAGAACGTTTTTGAACCCGCATTTTGTTCATGTCTCACCTCCAGAAAGTAAACCGTTTTACATAGACAGGCAGCATCCGTTACGAGAAGTACACCCAGTTAGGACACCAGATGGTGAAATGCAACGAGTATTTGTTTACACCCCAGTTACCAAGATGGAACTCTTAGAGATGAAGAAATTAATTCCCTGTCACGACAAAGATCCAGCAGGGTTCCACCGTGAATTAAAAGACATGCTCCGTATGGGAGAATACACGTATCCAGATATTATTAAAATGCTAAAAGTCCTGTTGCCTGCAGGCATATATGAAAAACTCAAGGAAAAGGATTGGGAGGTGGGAGAGAAAAAGATCGATTGGACAGCTCTAGAAGCTGAAGATAAGATACGAGTACCAGGTACCGGTCTTGGAGATAAATGTAAAGAATTACCAGAATTATTGATACAAGTTTTGTCTAGATTATTAGCCACTAAAAAGGAAGACTGGGATGCAATCACAGCCTGTAAACAGAAACAAGACGAAGACACTAGTGATTTTTATTCCAGATTTGAGAAATGTTTTATCATAAACAGTGGTTTGAAGACGAGTAGCGAGTCATACCCTCATCTTTTTGTTACTAAATTAGTCGAGAATTCAAGTCCACAAGTTAAAAATCGAGTTTTGAAAGTCGAAAGTACTTGGCAAGCTAGTACCCCGTCCCAAATGCTCCAGATGCTCCAGTATCACCAGAATAGAATCAGAGAAGAGCAAGAACACGAGAGAAGACGTATGAAAGACACGAAAATGAAAGTACTAGTTGCACAATCTGTTCCTCAAGACAGTCAGAAGAGGGGTCCGAATCAAGCCAGTCATCCTGCAGCTCCCGTTAAAGGGACATGCAATTATTGTAAACAGCCAGGTCATTTTATAAACGAGTGTGCAGTTCTGAAACACAACATAGCCACTGGTAAAACTAAAGAAAGACCCCGTCCGCCTAGACAAGAACAAGTTTCACAGACTTCTCAGCCACAGAATACACAACAGACAGTTCCAGCACCGCAGCCTATTGCTGCAACACAGCATGTTACACAGCAGATGTACCAGTATGCACAGACAGAGTATCCAGAGTATCAAGCGTATTCATGAAACAGCCTAGAGAGGGAGGTAGTTATAGTGAACAGAAGGTCCTTAGCTTATTTCAGAATCAAAAACACAATACTGTATAGAAACACAATGGAAAACTATACGTTATAAAATTTCCAAACCCAGCCGGGAGAGGAGTTTATTTTATAGAGAAGCAATGTTCAATCCAACAATACAAACGTAATCACAAGACACAAGCCTGTGCCGTACATAAAAGAAAGAAAAAGAAAAATAGAATAAGGGTGAAAGGGGTGTCTATCAGGCATAGAGCGAGAGCAAAGACAGGGCACTGTTGATAGGTAAAAAAATCAATAACAGTATCGCCTGGAGTGGAATATAAACAATCTTATTGGTCAATATTGTAAATATGAACCCACTCATGGGTGTCGACGTTTCGATCCCTATTGCTCAATTAGATACATGGGATCATCATCAGGACATTTGTAATGAACAAGACATGCCTGATTGTAAGGAAGCCTGTTTAGGATAAACGAAGAGAAACAGAGATATTTCAAACAACTTAAGAGTAGTTTGCAGACGTATGCCAACTATGTATCGAATTCGCAGTGTGTGACCAAGTGCACGGTGTTTGTGACTTAATCAAGCATCAAATAACAGCATTTTCATACTCCTCGGAATCGCAGTGGCATGCGTGAAGGGCTGCGAGAATCAGTCGTGACGTGATGGTGAACAATTCAATTACTGGTCTACTGGGTACAAGGATTACTAACGTGGAGTGTCGGTAACATTTTCAATAAACTTTGTAATTATTCTTCATTACAAAATTCTTCCGGACCCCCGAAGAGACCTCCACGACAATTTACTGCGTGGTACGTGGTCATGATTAGTATTATTAATTGGAATCTATGGTTTGGGGTACTTTGTGAATCAGGGAATTCATAACCTGCTGACTCCCTTTCTAGCAGTATCTCTTTGGATTAAGTCCTCGAGGGGTAGCACACCTCCCATTTTACGTTCAATATAACTTATAATCCACAGGCTATCCCCAATCTGCTACTCGCCCTTAGTCACGCAACTTTTGAAAATGTTACCGACACTCCACGTTAGTAATCCTTGTACCCAGTAGACCAGTAATTGAATTGTTCACCATCACGTCACGACTGATTCTCGCAGCCCTTCACGCACGCCACTGCGATTCCGAGGAGTATGAAAATGCTGTTATTTGATGCTTGATTAAGTCACAAACACCGTGCACTTGGTCACACACTGCGAATTCGATACATAGTTGGCATACGTCTGCAAACTACTCTTAAGTTGTTTGAAATATCTCTGTTTCTCTTCGTTTCTCCTAAACAGGCTTCCTTACAATCAGGCATGTCTTGTTCATTACAAATGTCCTGATGATGATCCCATGTATCTAATTGAGCAATAGGGATCGAAACGTCGACACCCATGAGTGGGTTCATATTTACAATATTGACCAATAAGATTGTTTATATTCCACTCCAGGCGATACTGTTATTGATTTTTTTACCTATCAACAGTGCCCTGTCTTTGCTCTCGCTCTATGCCTGATAGACACCCCTTTCACCCTTATTCTATTTTTCTTTTTCTTTCTTTTATGTACGGCACAGGCTTGTGTCTTGTGATTACGTTTGTATTGTTGGATTGAACATTGCTTCTCTATAAAATAAACTCCTCTCCCGGCTGGGTTTGGAAATTTTATAACGTATAGTTTTCCATTGTGTTTCTATACAGTATTGTGTTTTTGATTCTGAAATAAGCTAAGGACCTTCTGTTCACTATAACGTTGTTATACCCATGGTACTTAGCTATCTGTTGGGTCCCCCTTGTGTCTTAAAAAAATAGAGAGGGAGGTAGGCTTGCCCCTCATCGAGATTCCTGTAGATCAAGAAGGTCCCTATGTACATAGTCAAGTATTGGGGAAAGACAGAAAGTTTTTGATTGATACAGGGGCAAGTAGGACGACTATTAGTCACGACGAGGTTCCAGGGGCTCCGCTCTCAGGCTCTAGAAATGTTTCCCTTGGATTTTCAGGAAAGCCAATTGTTAACGAGATTTCCAAACCAGTTACTCTAGAAGTAGGTCCATTGTCCCGAACTACTGATCTATTGCTTACGAAGTCCTGTCCAGAAAATTTGTTAGGTATTAAGACACTGAAAGAATTAGGTGCAGTTATTTGTTGTTCCCCAGAGGGAATACGTTTGTTTTTACGTGACTTCAAGGGTCACTATGTTTTACGAGATTTTGATCCGAGATTGTCTAATGTTCCGCAGCATCTATGGGCGCAAGGTCCAACTGATGTTGGCTTCATGCAAATCACACCTCATCGTGTGACTCTCAAGCAAGGTATAGTCTTGCCACGAATCAGACAGTACAGATTGCCACCTGAGGCTGTAGCAGCCTTATCCAAAATTATTGACGAGCTCATTGCTCAAGGAGTAGTTGTAGAAACTGACTCCAATGTATGTAATTCTCCTATCATTCCAGTCATGAAACGTACTGATCCAAATGCACCCCCAGTATATCGATTAGTGATTGATCTTCGAGAACTCAATAAATGTATCATTCCCCAGTATCCAGTTGTTCCAGATATCTCATCCCTATTGACAGCCATTGATCCTGAGGCTACATTTTTTACAGTCACAGACCACAGTCACAGACCTCAAAAACGCATTTTTCAGTGTTCCAATTCATCCAGACAGCCAGTACCTTTTCGGTTTTTGTTTAAATGGAAGGAGCTATAAATTCACACGAGCTCCTCAAGGTTTCACAGAAAGTCCTAGCATCTACAGTCAAGCACTTAAGAGACAACTAGACAACATTCACATGCCAACTGACACTGCCCTGCTCCAGTATGTCGATGATCTACTGATCACAGCCCGTTCTGAACATGCTTGCGAGCGAGCATCGCTTACAGTCCTGTATTTCCTAGCCGAGATGGGGCACAAGGTGTCTCCTTCGAAGCTTCAATTCTGTGTCCAGCAAGTGATCTACTTAGGCCACTTACTGTCCAAGTGGGGTAGGCAGTTGACACCCGATCGTATCCAGTTAATAGCGAGTCTTCCTCAGCCCAAGACCCAGAAGGAGGTACGTGCTTTTATAGGCCTCACTTCTTACTGCAGACAATGGATTCCTCAGTATGCATTTCTAGCTAAACCACTGATACAGTTAACGACACAGGATGCAGCCGTATCGACTGTCCTCCCTTGGACATCTGAACATACACTTAGTTTCAATGAGTTAAAGAAAGCCTTATGCCAAGCTCCTGTCCTAGCTACACCGAACTACAGTAAGCCTTTTACACTTTTTGTCACAGAACGTGATGGTACAGCATTATCTGTTCTTACACAAGATCAAGCAGGACAATACAAGCCCTGTGCTTATTTTTCGAGCACACTAGATCCAGTAGCCCAGGCTCTGCCTGCGTGCCTCAAGTCAGTTGCAGCCACAGCACTAGCTATCAGACAAAGTGATTCCATAGTATTAGGACATTCCTTGACAGTACAAGTTCCACACTCCGTGGAAGTTCTTTTAAACCGAACACAGACTCAGCACTTGACAATTGCACGTTTAACAGGTTATGAACTGACACTGTTCCAGCCACACATAGAAATCAGACGCTGCAACGTTTTAAATCCTGCTACACTGTTACCGTCAGTTACTTCAAATCCTGCCACACATGATTGTGTGGAAGTTGTTAACACTATGACTAATCCAAGACAAGATCTGACAGATATTCCATTACCAGACCCCGACCTGACACTTTATGTGGATGGTTCATGTATGAGAACAAGTACAGGAGAACTAGTAGCCGCGTATGCAGTGACTACTGACACTGAAGTTATTGAAACACATCGTATTGACACCCTGTCTGCTCAAGCAGCAGAGCTAGTTGCTCTGACTCAAGCCTGCATACATGCCAAGAACCTGAAAGTTAATATTTACACAGATTCACGCTACGCATTCGGAGTTGTACACGACTTCGGAGTGCTCTGGCAAGAGAGAGGTTTCATGACTTCTCATGGAACCAAGATTCAGCATGGTTTCCTCATTCAAGCTCTGTTAGATGCAATACATTTACCGACATCTATCGCTATCATGAAGTGCAAGGCACATACGAAAGTTACTGACATTATTTCCCAAGGAAATGATCTAGCAGATCGAACAGCCAAGCTTACAGCACAGACACCAGACATACCAGTTAACAAGACACCGACATCCACTCTAGAACAGACTATTTGTATGACAGTTAAGGACCCTACTCAAGATGTCATAGATATCCAGTTACATGCTACTCCCGAAGAAATCAAGAAATGGTCCGAACAAGGAGGGGTCTAGACAGATCAGGGATGGGTGACGAAGGGTAGAGCCACATGGTTTCTCCCCGACTCAATAGTTCAAGTCATTATCAATACCGCACATAGTCCTGCACACTTAGGAGAAAAAGCCATGTTAGACAGTATCCAGAACATTTGGTTTAACAAGCATTTACGAGCTGCAGCCAAGCAGAAAGTCCGTACTTGTATGATATGTTGTCAATTCAATCCAGGTAAAAGTGTCCCGGTGGAACAAGGTGAATTCCAGCCCCCTGACCACCCTTTTGAAGTCCTCCAGATGGATTATATTCAGATGGAGCGATGTCGAGGTTTCAAGTATGTCCTTGTAGTTGTATGCGCTTTGTCCAGGTGGACAGAAGCATATCCAGTCCCAGATTACACAGCCGCGACCACTGCCAAGCAGCTGGTTCGTGAATTCTTCCCCCGTTATGGACTCCCTAGGGTCGTGTATTCTGATAACGGCCAGCCATTCTCATCTGAATTAATGAAGCACGTTTCCCTTTTGTTAGGGTACCAGTGGAAGTTCCATTGTGTACGCCATCCAGAAGCAGCCGGTCTCGTAGAGAGACATAATCAAACCTTGAAAATCCGCATTGCCAAAATCTGTAAAGAAAAAGGTGTAGACTGGTTAGTTGCCCTGCCAGTTGCCCTGTTCTATATGCGCATTGTCGCACATTCCAGATCAGGTCTGTCCCCTTATGAGGTCGTATTCGGCCGCCCCCCGAATGTATGGGGTACACCTAGACCCCGAAGTATTACAGATGTTTCCAGTAATATGCTGACAGATTACCTAGCTTCCTTGATGTCTGCCCTACACTCTTGTCGTTCACAGGTTGCCGCCGCATTTCCCGACAATACTGAAGTCAAGCCACACGAGATCCTTCCCGGCACCCTGGTCCTCGTCCGCAATTTTGATCGTTCGAGTCCGCTGGAGCCTCGCTGGAAGGAGCCGAAGTTAGTCCTTTTGGCCACCCGTACTGCCGTCAAGTTGGAAGGCAGGAAGGGGTGGGTGCATCTGTCACACGTCAAGAAATTTCACGGACTAACAACTGTTTCCAAGAACTTTTCCAAGGATTGTCAAGATTTTAAAGACTGCCACGAAACTATTCTTAAGGACTGTCCCGCAAATGACATTGATACCAAACCTCCCCTGTTAGAGAAAACTCCACAGCAGGAGTATAAAAAGAAGCTCCGGTCTAGTAAAATAAGTCAGCCAGTTTAATTGTCTAAGTCCTCCCCTAGGTGAAACGGTTAGCCAGGTATCTGACATGTATGAAATAGACCCCCATAGTGAGAGAGTTAGTTAAAACTCAATCCGATGTATCGTTTTTCTAAGTTTTATATTGTTTCTCAGCTTAATGATTACCTGCACGAGTTATGCATTTCATTTATGTTTTCCAATTTCTCATGTAAATAAGTATTCTAATGCTACAGTAGAGCACACGTTTAGTGATCTGCCTCCTCACGAACTATCCTATCGTCTTGCTATGCGCAACAATTCATTCATCCGTATGTTACATTATTCACACCAGACCAGCAATACCACTAATTGTTGGGTGTGTGGTCAACTCCCCCCTTTCCAGACACCGAAGGGAGTTCTGCCACTCTTTCCTTATCCATTTTCACATAACGGTTCATGTAGAGCCTGGTCCATGTTAACGTCATCTTCAAATGATATGTCCCTTCTGAACAGTACATGTTTTCCAGACAAGCAAGGTCTTCCCCACAGAACAGGGTTAGACCTAGAAAATGAAGTTTATAATTTAGGTAATTATTCTTCGAAATTTATGGTCCTGAATGTTCAGTCTGATCCTACTCCAGACTTACCTGCTATTTCAGTACTACCAGTCAAAGGCGAATTATGTGTCAGAAATAATGGTTCCGTACATGTAGGACATAGTGATTGTACTACTATTGTCGAGTATAGTGACAGTGGGAAATCTATTTTCAAAGCTTCACGTCATTCTTATTTTGTTTGTGGTCAGACCGCATATGTTCGTCTGCCCCTCGATTGGGATGGAACCTGTTACATTGCCTTCCTACTGCCACCAGTTTTCCTAGCCCCGTCTGATTATCATAGAAACACACATCTAGTACACATTAGACATAGAAGGGAGATTGAATCCCCGATTGTCGATCAAACTGAAACTGCTCTAGAACAGTATACAGATTTCAATAGAGGTTTCTTCTTCTTTATAGGACCTATCCAGAATAGTAAGTTAATCCGTAGGTTAACAAGAACTCTTGAAGCAGTAGTGAATGAGACTGCCTCTGCTCTAGGTAACTTAACCGAAGAGCAATCTGCTATGAGATTTGTCGTGCTCCAAAATCGTCTCGTTCTTGACGTCATACTGGCCGATAGAGGAGGAGCATGTAGAGTCATCGGATCTAGTTGCTGCATTTTCATTCCTAATAACGCGCCGTCTGTTTATTCAGCTATAACCAGACTTCATAAAATTGCCCATCAGTTACACCAGAATCCAGGCACCTGGACATGGTCCGGTTGGTTTTGGAGTATTATTTCTGCCTGGGGATGGAAAGTATTGTCATTTCTAGGTATTGCAGTAGCGATCATATTCAGTTGCTGCCTCTGTATACAATGTGGCCCTGCGATTTGCGGCATTTGTGCTACCTCTTGTATTCCTAGTCCCAAGTCCCGTCCTAGATCCCGTTCCAAGAAAATTCGAGACGAGCAAATGATACTGTATGAAATGATAGATGGTATCATGAATATTGATGTTTCCTGATGGAAACGTAGTGACAAGGAGGGAATGTGGAAAAGTAAATTTTGCCATGTTCTGTGTCCCTACGTGTTCCCCATGTTATGTTATATGTGCACGATTAATATGCATATGTATTCCCCATGATCGATTAAAGACGCAATTACAGTTGTGTCCATCTCTAGTATGCCAGTTTCCAGTTCTCGTGAAAGCTACGAGCATCAGGCCTATGTAAAGTTATGTTGCCACGTTTTACAGTGTGCACGTTAAATTCATTGTAAAGTCCCTGTTTCTAGGCCTCAAAAGGGCCCGGACTCAGATTCAGCTCCTGTCTCCTGAACCCTCGCTGAGGAGCGATACAGCCCCCACCTGTATCCCTGACCCTTCACTTACTTCCTGCCTCACAGTGCCCGGCTCGGCCTGGCTCTGCCTGCCAGTCTGCCAAGAGTATGTTATGATTCCAGTTATCAGTCCAGCTCTCCTTCTCTGCATTCCTAAGCTACTGAATCGCATCAATAGTTTCAGTCATCGTCTAGCCTTTACGTCTCCATGTAAGAGAAATACTGTATTTATGGTCATTTAATATTCCTCAACACACACTACATGTAGAATAATGCATGCACCAGTCTTAGTGTCTGTTAGCCTTTGCCCTGATAACTTTTGGATTCCATCAACATGTTCTCTAAACATCAGATACTAGATAGTGTTTAGGTACATGTCGCTCTGACTCTCCAGACTTTCGTCTCTCCTTCTAGCTCAGAGTTCATAGCCCCCAGCTTCTCCCTAGTAACACGTCATTGTCAGTTTGCGCGCACCACTAGGTTAGAGGTCCCGGCTCCTTAGGTAGCCCCCTCCATGTTTCCGCCCCATTTATGACATATTCTGTTACGTTTACATCACATGTCCATGTACACGCCTCTTGTTACACCTACTTTCAGCCTTATCTTTCGCGACTGCTACAGGCCCCACCCACTGTTACGCCTACTGTATGTACTGTAATGCAATTGTTTTAACTATATATACTTGTGCACTGTTATTAAAAAAAAGTGATCCCTTCAGCGCGCTCATTCCAGCTCCTGCCCGACAGCTGTCGGGCCCCCCTGTTGGCTAACCATCCCAGATCCTGCCCGTGCAGGTTGTCCTGTTCCTGTCCTTTATGCTGTATTAAACCTGCCAACTCCAGCTACCTCGAATCTTGACTCTTATTTATTGAGCTATCTGTTATTGTTATGTCCAGTCAAAAATAGAGGTATTATTTATTTATTTACCACAACATCGTGGTGACCACTGAATACCGTGCAATTATAGTGACATATTTTATATTATTTTACTTTGTCACAGAAACAAAGGATATAATCGTTGCTGGAGACACTCGAACCGAGTGTCATTGGTCAAGGGCCCGGCTGGGTTGAAATTATCACCAGCTGAGCGGTGAGTCTGCAATTTGAACTTGGCAGACAGTCTTACCTCAGTAACTTCTTGTCGCTAAAAACCACCAGTAGTAGTTAGTGATGAGATTCTTTCGGTTTTGTCTTCCCTTTTTATCCCAATATGCAGACCTTTTTTACGTTGACACGGCCATCTAGGTATGTTTTTCGAATTGACACATGTTTTCACTACATCACAACCAATTGGCATGAGGAATGAATGAGCCGCATACGGATAGGACACTTCCGCTGCGACGTCTCACATCTGTCATTGCTTGTCGCCCCGGGTACATCATGATTAACCTCTTTTGTCCCCATACACAGCCATCACAAACACCACCACTTATGAGCACGCCCATATAGAATATCGGTACTATACACCTAGTTTCGACACGGATGTGTTGTGGTGGCACTAGTGCAACAAGTTTTGATGAAAAAAATCACTGTATGTTCACTGCAGTGGGAAGCATTCATTGTGGTTCTTTATGAAGACCTTATACCAGGGTCATGTATGTAAAATTCATCTCATTTTAGACACATGCTAGATGTTATTCAATTGTTTGTTTCAGCCCTGAGGAATCGCGAAGGCGATGAAACACGTGTCGGCTGGCTGTACTCTGCATTAAAGACTCCAAGATTTACGCATCTGTTGGAGTTTTTTGTCACTTCTGCAAAGTGGTTTTTGAACTGTTATGAATTGTTACTGAACAATCTGTTTACTCAATGTTAGAGTGCATCGGCAATCCATGTTTTCTGTAAGACTGTGCTGCTGGTGCTGGCAGGATGCTGTAAGACTGTGCGGCCGTCGGTGGCAGGATGCTGTAAGACTGAACTGCTCTTGCAGGCAGGGTGCTGTAAGATTGTGCTGCTGTTGCTGCCAGGGTGCTGTAAGATTGTGCTGCTGTTGCTGCCAGGATGCTGTAAGACTGAACTGCTCTTGCAGGCAGGGTGCTGTAAGATTGTGCTGCTGTTGCTGACAGGATGTTGTAAGACTGAGCTGCTCTTGCAGGCAGGGTGCTGTAAGACTGTCATCAGGAGGTTTATGGTTTTTATCTCCTCACATGATAAAGATGACTATTCTCAGGAGTGATGTCCTATCAGCTGCATCTCATTAAGAGGTCATGTTCTGTCCCTGATGGATGAGAAGTGATTAACGAAAGACTGCACAGCTCGCACCGGTGGAGGGGTTGGGGGAGGGGAAAGAAAGGGATGGAGAATGTGAAAAGATTATATGAGTGAGTGAGGGACACAGGGGTGATTGCGTGAAATAATTTAAACATGAATTAGTGATTGAGTGAATGGTTGAGAGTGATTCTACATTTGAGTGAATGAGTCAACAAGTGAGCCTGCATGTGGATTCAGTTATTAGCCTCATTTACAAGGCGCATGCTGGCTCAGAAGGGTTTCTTGGCACTGTAGTAATCTGCAGGTATTTCTTGGGATCCCCTTGAGAGTTTAAGGGAGCTCAAGGAAGATGAAATTCAGAGCTAGACTGGCCTTTCATTCCCTCGGGTATGTCCGGTGCGCTGGAGCCCTTGGGGGCTGACTGTGAAAGCCTAGGACCCCTCCAGAGGCCAGAATACTCACAGGGTGCACTTTCTCTATTTGCACCACGACCACGACACATATTTCAAAAGGTGCACCAGACGCAAACAGGGAACCTGCTCCCTATGATGCTGAATGCACTGCCCTCACAACAGCCACAAACTCACGCGGCCCTGGGGGCAGCTCTTTCCAGTGGACCATGGAGCAGCTGTTTAAAGCCGCTCCGTGTTTCTTTGTGCAGACGGCAACCTACCTGCACTTTCAAGAGGGGAGGGAGATCGTGTTGCAGGTGGGGGCAGTCAGTGACTTTATCCCCCTAGAGGTAGGGATCCATGGCTCCCCCCTCCAGAGGGCTGCCCTCAGGGGGCGCACTGCCTCAACGCCCCCTGCTGGCTTCTTTTCCTTTGCACCCACATCCTTAATACCACGCAGGTGTAGAGTCAAGGTGATTTGCATGGGACCACGCCTCCATGCAAATGAAGGAATGCCCTCTCAGGATAAGGCTAGAGCTACATGTGCGTCAGCACTATCCATATTACACAAAGGGCCACGCAAGTGTCTGGGGCCCCTTCTGTAATGCCAAATTGGCCAGGGGTTCACCTGCCAGTTGCGTCCCAGGACACTTGTGCAATACGGCCCAGGGTGCCTCTGTCCCCGTCTCCAGGTCCCTGAGGTGAGCTGCAGCAGGCAAAGGGGGCTTCAAGAAACAGAGCAGGGGCGAGGGAGGAGGAGAAGAGATCAAAGAGGGAGAGAAGAGAGAGATAATGGACAGGTGCAGACAGATAGATAGAGTGAGAGATGAAGAGAGCAGGGATGGAGGGAGAGAGAGAGAGATGAGAGGGGAGAGAGAGTGGATAGATGAAAACAGACAGACAGAGCGAGAGATGAAGGGACCGGGGAAGGTAGGTAGAGCAAAAGGGATCAGATAGAGAGAAGAGAGAGATTGGATAGGTGAGGACAGATAGACAGAGTGAGATATGAAGGGAGCAGGGGGAAGATGGTAGAGAGAAAGAGAGAAGAGAGGGAGATGAGAGAGACTGGACAGGTGCAGACAGACAGAATGAGTGATGAAGGGAACGGGGAGGTAGGTACAGAGAAAGAGATCAGAGAGAGAGAAGAGGGAGCTAGGATAGGTGCGGACAGACAGACAGAGCGAGAGGTGAAGGGGGCAGGCTGGTTTTTAGGATGTTTGCCATGCCTGCTTCCGGCTCCCCAGTCTGGTCCTGATGGGACTGGCTGATGTAATGTTTGTGATGACACCAGATTGAACTTTGTCCTTTGACCTCTGCCTTGGACAGACCTCTGGCGCCACTGGGCTGTTGTAGGAGCTCTGGAGGTGTCCTTTGGTGACTGATCATAAACCACTCATCCACTTATTGAAGGAGGATCTTGTAAAAACCACAGTCTGAACATAAGTAGAATTATTTCAAAACAGTTAATGCAGGTAACAGGAAGCCTCACCTGTAGAGGAGCTGGTGCCATTTCTCTGCCCCGCTGCCCACCCCTGGGCGCTCTGAGGCAACAGAAGAAAGGCTCAGGACCTGATTTAGGGTTTGGCAGACATGTTTCTACACCACAAATGTAGCGGAGTGCCCTGTCCGCCAGACTGACGTCCACCCATCCTTCTCTGGTCAGACGGTCCATCGTGTTTCCAAAGGCGGTGATCCTGATAGCTGAGCTGGCGAGGTTCATGCTATAGAAATACTATCTGCTTACCCACACACACGCAATGACTGTCCGTGTGGATGTTAAAGTTGAGGCTGTCAATATATTACTTGACAATAGTTTGTGCTTCTTAAAGTGTAGCACATTTTAGGGTACTCTAAAGCTCTACTTTCTTTATAACAAATGTAAGAGAGGTATGTAATGCAACAAACTCCACAATCTAAACCCTGGATAAACGAGGAGACCCTCCCCTGCCCCAGAGTCCTTTAACAAGTTCAACAGAACAGAGAAAAGAAAAATGTGGCTAGTCCAAATATCATGGGGATAGCCCCTAGGAAGACTAAAAATAAAGACAAGAGTGGGTTGGCAAGGAGAACAGAAGTGCAGGCTAGCTGCACACCTGTAGGTTGACTGTAGACTTTCTCAAGCAGAAGATGAAAGGAGAAGTAGATTAATGGACCCACGGGAGCAGATGTAGTGAGCAGCTCAGGCCCGGTCTAGCTTCCAGGTCAAACCTCTACGGACCCCATCACATAAAGTTCTGTGATGTCATGAGAGAGCATCACTGCGGATACCACAACCCGAAACACAGGCAGCGTAGACTGGAGCTACAGGACCAAAGACCACAGTCACATGGAAGAACACGAGGAAGGCAAACCCTCCCATGGAAATCCATGACCAATGCCCACGATCCCACAGAACTGCATGACCGAGGTTCACAATCCCATGGAACTACATGACCAAGACCCGCAATCTCATGGAACTCCATGACCAAGGCCCACAATCCCATGGAATTTAACACCTCAAATGATTTCACCTTGCCCTTCACCCAGAGGTCGCCCACCTTACTAATACCGATAAGGTCCCATCTGTCGAATCCCTTGGTTTTCCATAACTTCCCAAGCCTGTCCGAACTGAAGAGCGGGGTCGCTAAGGTTAAACGATCTTTCCACCCCAGGGAAGTATTAGCGTCTTGCCACGTACGCACCGCCGTCTTTGTAGGCCCCGACAGAGTCTTGACCACCGATTTTGAGTAGAGCGCCCTATAATAATTACCCCCGGGCGGCAGCCATCTGTCCATAGCGAATGCAGGATTTAATACAGGACCATACATACCGTGGTTGATGGCACTCAATTGGGCATCCCAGTAATAGCGTTTAATGTCAGGGAGAGCAATTCCCCCGTCATACCAGGGAAGCGTCAATTTGGTCAAAGCAATACGAGGTCTACCGTCCCATATCAACTTCCTCTGGAGGTCTTCGACAGCACGAAAGTAGCCAGCAGGGACAATATCAAGAGTGTTCTGGAGAGGGTACAAAAAACGAGGCAAAGACATCATTTTAAATAGGGCCGCACGGCCAAGCGGCGAAAGCGGAAGTTTACGCCAACCCGCGACGTCCTGTTTCAATCTAGCCTGAGGTGGAAGAAGATTCTGCTCATAACGGGCCATCGGATCCAATGAGATAAAGATACCGAGGTACTTAAATCCAGTGAGAGTCACCTGAATAGGGCAGGTACGTGGGAGAGGAACATCACCAGAAAGAACGTATAGATAGGATTTCGCCCAATTAATAATCAGACCAGAATTCCTACCAAAGGAGGCCAAGACATCACACAGAACCATCAAAGACTTCTGAGGCGAAGTCAGATACAGTAAAATATCATCCGCGTAGAGCGAGATGCGATCCTTGAGTTCAGGAGACCATCGAATACCCTTCATCGAGGGCTCCCATCGGATCCACGCAGCAAGGGGTTCTAGGGCTAGGGCAAACAATAACGGAGACAAGGGACAGCCCTGACGAGTGCCCCTTCCAAGACTAAACTGAGTAGAAACACGACCGTTCACTACAATTTGCGCAAGGGGGTTTTCATGGAGAAGCCGCACCCAGCCAATAAAACCAGGTCCAAACCCGAACTTAGCCAACACGCCCCATAAGTATGGCCATTCCACGGTATCGAAAGCCATCGTGGCATCTAATGACGCCAAGACGGCCGGCTCCCGCAACGTCGCGGCTCCCGCGAGAACACCGTGTAAACGCCTGAGATTCAGAGCAGTATTTGGGTGTATCAATTCACTGATAACGGTGATCAAGCGGTTAGCCAGCAATTTTGCAAGGATCTTAGGTTCAGCGTTCAAAAGAGAAATTGGCCTGTACGATGTGCACCTATCTCTCGGTTTCCCTTCCTAATGGATCACCACAATGGTAGCGAGACGTTGATCGCTGGGTAGAGATCCGCACTCCCGAGACTCCAAAAACATATCTCTTACATAGGGCGCTATCCTGGCAGGCCGCAATTTGTAAAGTTCAATAGGCAGGCCGTTAGGACCCATAGCCGTTCCCGAACGCAAGGAGCGAATCGCTATAGCCACCTCGTCCGCAGTTATTGGAGCATCCATATGTTCCTTATCCAAATCAGAACGAGGCGGTAGAGCAATATCGCGCAACAATAGATGTGAATCTTCCTCCGGCCTATCCGACACAGAGGCATATACTGACTGAAAGTGATCTGCGAAACACTGGACGATCTCTTCAGGATCAGTAAACTGGCAACCACTCGCTGTCTCAATCACAGGCACAACACGACTGGCCCTATCCTTCTTATCTAGCCACGCTATAAATTTGCCGGCTTTATCACCTACGTCATAAAGCCTTCCCTGCTGTTCTCTACTCATTGCCTTAGCTGCATCAGTAACCAGCGCCCTATATTCCAACTGCTTAAGCCGCAGAACATGTGTCTTAGCACGCGTTACCTCCCGTTCCAGGCCGAGCTCGAGATCCGCTATCTCCGCCTCAATCTTAACCACCTCCTCGTCTCTCCGTTTCTTAACACCTGCAATTAACGACAGGGCCTGGCCCCTGAGAACAGTTTTGAAAGCCTCCCAGAGGGACACTGCCGATGAAACCGAACCCTCATTCTCAAGAAAATAGTGATCGAGAGATTTCACCAGATCCGCACGAGTTTTAGGGTTCCGGAGGTACCACAGGTTGATCGGGCTACCCGACCCTCCGTTCCAGGACTAGATCCCATACAGAGCCATAGTGGAGAGTGATCAGAGATCCCTCAAGCGAGATGCTGGACCTCAGTAACAGAGAGCGCCTGTGCAGCCGGGACCAAAACATAATCAATTCTAGAAAGGCTACCATGTGCTCCCGAGTGAAAGGTAAACTGCCGCTGAACAGGGTGCAACAACCTCCAACAATCTACCAAGCCTAGAGTATCAATGAAATCATGAAGCCTGTTCTGCGCCCCCTTAAGATCTCTAGGTGGGTGGCGATCAGCCACACCGGAAGTACAGCGTTAAAATCACCACCCAGTAGCAATGACCCCTCGGGGAGAGCGAGGATCACCCGCCCTAAGTCCGCGAAAGCAGTAGACTGTAGGCCAGGGGGGACATAAACAGAAACAAGGGAAAGAGTTCGACCCTCCCACCTACCCGTTAGAGCGACATAGCGCCCCCTGTCATCAAGGACAGTTGCATCGATCTCCAAGGGGAGAGAAGTCTTGATAAGAGTACCAACCCCCCTCGAGCCTGAGGAAAACCCAGCATGGGCGACCAGACGATACCCCTTCCTATTCATAGCGTGACAAGTATTACCTATCAAGTGAGTCTCCTGAAGAAGGACTACATCTGGGGAAAGGCGTTTCAACAATTGTAGCACTACCCCGCGTTTAATCCTATCCCCCAACCCATTCACATTCCAACTCATCAATTTCAGCCCCCTAGCCCCCATCCAAAAGTGAAAGTTCCTACCCCAACAAGAACCCAGCACTTTGATCAGAAAGTGTAACAGTACATTGCCTTGACGAAAAACAAAAACACACCCCAACCGGAACCCCCTACCCCCCCACCAACATCCCGTTACAAACCCCCCCACCCTGCACCCCTGCATAAGACTAAAAAGCCACCCCAACTTGCAGTGTGCCTGTCGCCCCCACATCAACTAAGCTACAAAAAAGTAAGACGGAGGAGGAAAGAGACCCACCAATAGCCCCGTAACCCCCCCCGGATGTTACAACCATTTAAAATACAATAGTAGCGAACCACATTTCGAGGCCAACTGGGGGACCCCAGAAACCAGGCAAAGGTGTCTATTCCGGTTCCATCCGTCCGCCCTCTGCCCCTCCGGATTGTTCCTCTGGTGCAGGATGATTCGGAAAAGTGTCAAGCCAGTCAGCCACTGCATCAGGCCGATCAAAGAAATAAGTGCGCTCAGCGTGTTCGATTCTCAACTTGGCAGGGAAAAGCATAGCGTACTTTAGTCCATATCACGCAGTCTCCTCTTTACCCCCAGGAAACGAAGTCTCTGCCTTGGAACAGATTGGATAAAGTCCGGGTAGAAGTTGATTGTGGTGTTCTCGAACTTAGTAGGTCCACTCACCCGCGAAGCCTGCAGAATAGCGTCTCTGTTGCGAAAGTTGAAGATCCTTGCGATCATAGGCCGCGGCGGGGCACCCACCTTTGGCTTACCGCCCGGCACTCCATTGGCACGCTCGACCATGAAAAATTTGCTAAATGTAAATTGATACTTGTATAGCGCACTACTCACCCGCAAGGGTCTCAAGGTGCTTGTACGAATACCGCTGTGGAACCCATCCTGGCTTTCCCTGTGAGGCGTCCACTCCTGGGCACCCCCAGGGTGAAGGCCAGGCATCCTTAGCGTTGTGGGGGCCGTTGTGGAGATTAAGCAAGCTATTGCCCAGAGTTGCAGAGTGGGACTCTATGATTAGAATAGGCACCGAGGCGAGAATTATCAGGTCCGTGGAATTTTGAGCCCAAGACCTGCCGAAGCGGGGAATTGAACCCTGGTCCCGGGCTAGACCTCTGCATCAGGGTCTGCCGCTCTAATCATTGAGCCACACTTCTCCTACTTAGTCCCTTGGGTGCTAGATGGTTTACAACCAAGTTCTCGACAAAGAGGTCAGCTGCAGAGTCTTCTGCCTGCTCCGGAACACCGATAATGCGGACGTTGTTCCGCTGAGCCCTCACTTCAAAATCCTCCAGACGACGAACGAAGAGATCATTCGAGGCCCTCTAATTGCGGACCTCCGACTGCAGGTCAGTAACGTCACTCGTCAAACTGGAGGTCTTAATGTCCAACGACTTGACTTTCTCATTAGTTTTCGTCAGGTCCGTACGGATCAGATTGACCTCGATCGCCACAGTGTCGAGTTTATGGGCGAAGGTCTCCATTTGTTGCCCGAGGGAGGACTTGATCCCATCTATGGCGGCCATGACGTCCTGTAGGGACGGTTCGGTTGCCGAAGTCGGAACATCTCTAGAGTCCTCTAGCGACCTGCCCGGTCTGCTGGGAGATCCCTTGGCTTGGGCATAACGGTCCATATTGTTGGTCTGGGTATAGCCACCACGCCTGGTTGTCTTGAGCTTCTGCTTTTCACCCTCTGGTTTCCCCGCCATTGCGGAGTACAGACCGACGCGAGGCAGATAGGCCAGATAGGAAGATGGCGGTCCAAGACCCCGGGACCGTGGCCCAGCGGCACTCAGGAGGGCACACACCAGGTATCAAAGCAAGAGTCTCAAAGCGGTGAGGAGGTACACTCGGATGTAGCAGAGAATAGCCGACCCAGGCACGCCGGGGCCGCTTGCTGTCGATTCTCCCTCAGAGAACGGCCAAATCGAAAGTGAAAGTCAACCAAACCGGTCCACCCCACCACCTCAGGCCGATGTTGATCAACTACAGCTCGGGCACTGTGCCAACTCGACAGCCGGGCATCACGGAGGCGTAGGCCGCAATCTTCAAAGCACCACAACTCCGGTCTCCGGGGTCCGATTCGGAATCTGAAAGCAGATCTCGCCTCACCCGTGGTTCATCTTCATAGATATGTCAATGAAGGACAGGATAAACAACAGAATAAATGTGGGAGGCTAAGAGGGTCTCGGGAGCCCTGTGCTCACGCGGCCATCTTGGTCGCGACCGAAGCTCCTCCTTCCCCGGTGATAATTTTTACAACAAATGCAGAATGACCGCTCCTTAGCACTCGTAATAGGAAGATGATATGCATTTAGAAATATGTGTTATGTTATTCCAAGTGGCATATGCCTGTTATTGGTATGACCCTATCCGCTCTGGGTTGGCTTGTTCGTGACTTGTAATGTGGACATGGTTTATTATCCTGACAAATTATAAATTGGGCGCAACACGTGTCTCAGAGGCCATCGATGTTACATTTTAAAGTAGAGAGGATAAGTTTGCCATTGGCAGGGATGGTGGCAATATGACATTTAAATGCTGGAATGTGCCACATGGCAAGCAGTAGGATTCTTAATGTTGTGGTCTTTGCGAGAAAATGAGTTGTAGGTGTATCTAAGATGTAATTTTGTGTTGTCATCTGGAACTATTTGTTACTGTGTCAGTTGTTCTTATTCTTTGGTTGTCTCTTTGGATTGTTAACCAGCTAATAGGCATATATATATATATATATATATATTTTGCTAATACATAGCCAAAGAGAAAATAAAGAGTTTTTTTATTTACACCCAAAAAAGTGTACAAATAATAGACACAGCAATCAACAAGCAAAACCTATGATGATGTTCTGATGTTTTACCAGATTCACCGAAGCGATAGGCTTACAAGAGGTAGCTCTACATCTTCCCTTACTTTTCTGGAAAAGGTCTTTCTCAATGATTTTTGCTTTTTCGCGCTCTGAAAAAACAAAACAGCACTGCCGCAGGTGCATGCGCACATTTTTTCAAGCGCTTGTTGGCAAATGCAGCCGGCTTTCTGGCGGCCGTGCTTCTTTGTATCTTGAGGGTAATTTAAAACACGGGGTCTCTTCTGACAGTCATACTAGCTGTTGGGTTTGCCGTGAGATTACTGCACAGCTTCTGCCTCAGCCTGAGGATAATGCAGCATGGTGCCTGTCCGTGCGCGAGTCAGTGTCACACTTAGGCAGCTAAGATGGATCCGCGTGTTGTAACTGCTCATGTTGGGGCTGCCTCACATCCTGTTGGGTTGGGTCCCGCGTGGACGGAGAGGCCCCGGAGTCCTGGTGCTTTCCTGATTGATTGCTGGCAGGGAAGAGGCCCAGTGTGGGCAAAGGCTGCCAATCTTATGGGGCGCCTCTGCCTCTGCAGCAGGCAGCACATTTGTATTTCATAAAAGCACACAGGAATGTGCAGATTCAGTATCAGGAGGTGTTTTAAATATTCCTTTTACCCCCACATACAACATGGGGGTTTCCATACTGGTCATGATGTGTACCACAAGCCATTTCATGTGCTTAACCCCTCCCATGCTCATGACGACCTCAGCTCGTCATGAGCCACGGTTCTCGTGTGCTCATGACGAGCTGAGCTCGTCATGACTGTGGGAACGCTCACACGCGGGGATAATTCCCCTGCTGTGCTGAGCGTTCCATTAAACGGGCGTGGTCGTGACGATCTCAGCTCGTCATGAGCACACGAGAACCGTGGCTCATGACGAGCTGAGGTCGTCATGAGCACCGGGGCGCTGTGTGCGCCCCCTTCCCCCTATCACCGCAGGGGAATGTGCCCCGCAGCCAAGAGGTTAAACCATCTTCTCAGAAACCCTGTGTTATAAAACACTCCTAATAGCTTTTGATAAAACAAACTTCCAACCCATAGATTGGCAAAAACCTTTGATTTCAGTTTTTTCCAGCATGAGGTTTAGGTATGTGTTTTTTAATGATGCTTGGCCCCGGGGGTTAGTTAGTATCAAGGTGGTTCTACGTTGCCAGCACTGCGCCCTGTGTATTGCGGTGCAATTTCTATGCCCTGCAGGTGTGCGTCTTCAAGGATGGCATGGCTTGGAAATGGCCCTTTGGCCTCTGTGGAAGAGAAGGACCCGCACAGTACATGACCATTTACTATACAATGAGAGGCCATACTGTGCCATTCCATGGCTGAGTGCCCTTCCATTTCTGGTGCTTTACACCATTTCTAGTGTTTTAAGATCTTCTTCAAGTTTCTTCTTGCTCAAATGGGAGTAATATCTGATGTTAATATATTTTGATAGTCTTCATTGCATACTTTTGCTCGGACGAAAGTGTCACTTATAGTCGTTGAAATGTCACTCATAATTACACTGAAATTATGAAAATGTCACACATAGCAATCTGAAACCTTGGCAGCTATGCCCGCAGCAGCCCCCGTGTTCCAGCCTCCAGGGGTCCCATCAGCGCTGTAGCGCCCAGAGGCAGCACTACACTCTCGCCGGCGTTGGTTGCACCAGTGAGTTGCCTCATAACAGTCCTACCTCATAAATTAAATGGCGCGTGCCGTGTGCGGTGGGTGCAGGTGACCTGAGCTTCCAGGCCCAGCAGCAAGGAGGTTGAAGGCAACTACCTTGAGGCCAGAAACCATTTGCATATTTACATACCTTTGTAAATTGGTTACAGAGGCTTAGGTTTTTTTCTGGTTCCAGTAACCCCTGGGCCCCCACTCTGACTATTCCTTACATTTGAAATGTACATTTACTGCTGTAGTATGAGAATGCGTTTCATGAAAAGGAGTATAAAGTAAGGTTGCCTACAGAAAAATGCCAGACATGTGTTGTTTAAAGAGCCTGGAAGGACCTTGTCTTCACACTAAATAGGGTTATAAATAAAGTTTGTATTGATTTGTAATGTGACTTTTCTGTCTTAATTCCCTTTAATTATCAGTCATGGATCATTCAGGCGGCCCTAGAGCATTATTAAAAGTGCTTTCTTTTCATATTTGCTGTTCGAATTATTCACAGATAAGTGCTGAAAATACGGCTTTAGGTGACTGCTTATTTTTGTGCGTCAGGGATATCAAAATAATAAGCTGGCAACCCTAATCATAAGGCTGAAAGTTTGTTGCAGGATCAGCACATTATTTATTTCCACCCTCGATCCCTGATTAACGCCATAAAAGCAATAGTTCGACGTATCTGAAAACCTACATCGCCATCAATAACATGCTGAGTTATTTCCAGTGTCTGGGAATGCACCCTTCATTCAAACAACTCACTCCTCATTCTCGCCCTTCACTTTTATGCTCACCCTGCACTCACAGCAAGCACAATGCACTCACACTGATCACCGTGTACTCCCACCATTCACCTGCTCACCCTGCACTCACAGTGATCACTCTGCACTCACAATGCACTAGCGCTATTTATTTATTTTTTGTTAAGTTTATAAGGCGCGCAGCTACCCAAAAAGGGTTTCCCTGCGCCGGTGACGGAGCAAAACAGCAGAACAAAAACTAACGTAGATGTTACTGGTCAAATAGCCATGTCTTGACATTTTTTCGGAAAGGCACATAGTTGGTTTTTTCCGTATGAAAGTGGGAAGTGTATTCCAGATAGATGGACCTAAATAGGAGAAAGATCTCCCACCCACTCTAGAAAGTTTAAACCTTGGTACACAGGAATTAGCCGCAGTTTGGGATCGTAGATGAGGTGTGGGTACATATGGGTGCATTAATGCTTGGAGGTATTTAGGAGCAGTATCGGCTTTTATCTTGAACATATAGCTCAGGGCTTTAAATTTAATTCGATTCTCCACCCTGAGCCAATGTAGGTCACGTAGATGGCCAGAAATGCTAGATGTTTTAGAAACCTTACAGAGCAGCCTATTCACCCTGTACCTCACCCTGCAGTCCACAAGCATACTACTCACCCTGCACCCATGTGACACTTCACTCACCTGTCCCCCCCCTTACTGCTCAATCTGCAATCTCACTCAAACATGCCCATCACTAACCATGCATTCATTCGTCCAACTGCACTTACATCTGTACCCAAATTCATATGGTCACCTCACTCACCCTGGGGTCACTCCTCTTTCCCTACACTCACACTGTTGCATCGCTAACCGTGCACTCACATGGGCACTCCTACCACCCACACAGCACAGAGGGTTAATGTACCTGCTGCAAAGAGCGTGTATGATGCATATCACAGAACTAAGTGTGAGTAAACTATGAGTAGCGCTATAAAAAAATGAAAAGTTTGTCCGAAAGGTGCTATAGAGAGATGAGGTGCATTGTTAGTGAGTGGTAGTGAGGGAATTCATGGAAAAGGAGGAAATGGTGGAGGGCGCACCAAAAAAGACTGTCCAATGCCATCCAGAGACATTTTGAGGCGTGGGCAAAGTGGGCTCCGGCCCAGGGCCCCAGACTTTCAGGGGACCCCTGATAAAACCTGCTCTGCTCTGTAGAGTCTTGCCCTGATGGCATTAAATGAATCTTGAACAGGTTGTTTTAAATACAACCTTTCTTCGCTTTTTTCAATATTGCTGATGTGTGTCTATTACAGACATTTTGTGGAGGAATGTTGTGTTTCATGCAACATCCATAACATTTCCTTTTGGATCAAATCAGGACCTCACACTTATGAGAAATGCAAGAGTGTCACAGAGACTAACATGCTGCTGTGTTACAATTTTAAAAACACGCATCACTACCCTGAATATTACACGTGAACACATTTTAGAGTTTGGACTAGTGTGTCTGTGCACTGTCTGTGACTCGCCCAAAGAGGGCAGGAAGGAGATGAAATAGGATCATGAATTCAAAACTGTTCTTACAGGGGTTCCCAATATATGTTTGGCAATTGGCCCCTAAAATCCCTAAGATGTTCCTGGTGCCATTTTGTGTATAAAGTTCAGAAAAAAAGCAAATTGTAGCAAAGGTGCAGAATGCTTAAACTCTGCATAAGTGTTTCCGTGGTGCTGCACAAACAACAGGGGAATTAGTTTGACTAAATAGGTTTGCTTTATGTATGCTGCTGCTTGTTTTACTAATGACTTTGAAATATTTGCACCTTCATGCACAAGCACAAACCAAAAGGTCATTGGTTGACTAAAGTGGTTTGATTTTTGTATGCTCCCTGCTGTACTTGTTACTGTTTTGGTAGTCACTTTAACTCCTTCCGTGCTCCCGTCGGCCGTTGGCTGACGGGAGCACTACCTCGCGGGTGCTGCCGATGGAGCCCCGCCCACTCAATAGAACACCCGCACCTCGGCAGAAAAACCGCCACGGTTAAGGCGTTAAAATTTTTGAGCATTCAAAAAGGGAATTGTTAGTTTAAACTGGTTTGATTATTGCATGGTGCTGTAGTTGTTATTGTTTACCATTTGCTTTGAAATATATGTGCCTTTATGCACACCCCAAATGGGGAATTGTTTGACTAACCTGGCTTCATTTTTGCATACTGCTGGACTTGTTTTATCATGCACTTTGAATGTATTTTCACGTTGATACAAGAAGAAAGTTCATTGTTTTACTAAACAAGCTTGATTTTTGTTTATTGCCGGACTGGTGATTGATTTATTATGCACTTTGAAAGTAGTTGCACTTTTCTTTTGCTTTACGAACTGCAGTTTGCATAGATTGTCATTAGGTACTTGCTGATATGGTTTGTTTTATTCGACATGTGGTGTTATTTATGGTGTTGCTTGCACCTGTCTGTAATATGTGTGCCTTAAATCTTGTATTTAGCATTGTTTACACTACAGAAATGATCAAATAAAACAGGCAAATATCTGCATCAGTGTTCTGAAGCATCCGAACAGTTTTCTTCCTCAGCCTTGTTTGCCTGCCTGTTTTGTAATGCTTCCTAAGAAAGACATGATGGTAGAAATTGAAATTGCTTCCTCAGTTCACGTTACTATCATGCACAACCCTTGACAGCCGCTAGTGTGTGACATGCAGATAATTCACCAGTCTATTTCTCTTGCCTTACGCAGGATACTGAGTTATATCTTGTGTTCTTTTCATGTATATTGTCATTCGAGGTTTTATGGAATTGCAGGTTTGGGTTTCTCTTTCAGAGTTTTACGTTATTGTCCATTAATGTCAATTCTAATTCAGACCCTTCATAGTTATTCTCCAGCCATAGGCAGTTCCTGAGACAATCGGATCGCTCTTTGGCATTGTTGTGATTGGTCCTCAGTCAAATAAACTGCTTTTCACCTTGTTACAAATGGCGTAGCTTATATGTTAAGAGGGTTTCCCACTTTCTCATTAGATCTTTGAGAAAGACAATATAGAGGCATTTAATTTAAATCTTGGAGGTTTCAAATCAAAATATGCCAGATTTTCGGGTGGTGGGGCAAAGTGGGAGGTGGTGGGCCGGGCCGCTGGGGGGGGCTCCATCTGTGTTGCAGTGGGGCCCCTCAAGTTTCGTTACACCACTGGGTAGGATGCGGAAAGACTGTGCTGCTCTGTTGCTGGCAGGATGCTGTAATATTGTGCTGCTGTTGCTGTCAGGGTGTCGTAAGATTGTCATCAGGAGGTTTATGGTTTTTATCTCCTCACATGATAAAGATTAATATTCTCAGAAGTGATGTCCTGTCAGCTGCATCTCATTAAGAGATCATGTTCTGCCCCTGATGGATGAGAAGTGATTAACGAAAGACTGCACAGCTCGCACCGGTGGAGGGGGCAGACGGGGGGAGGGGCAAAGAAAGGGATGGAGAATGTGAAAAGATGATATGAGTGAGGGAGTGAGTGAGTGAGTGAGTGAGGTACACAGGGGTGATTGGGTGAATTAATCTAAGAGTGAATTAGTGATTGAGTGAATGGTTGATTGTGATTATACATTTGAGTGAATGAGTCAACAAGTGAGCCTGCGTGTGGATTTAGTTATTAGCCTCATTCACAAGGCGCATGCTGCTCTGAAGGGTTTCTTGGCACTGTAGTAATCTGCATATGTTTCTTGCAATCAACTTGAGAGATTCAGTCAGCTTAAGGAAGATGTAATTCCGAGCTAGACTGGCCTTTCATTCCCCCGGGTATGTCCTGGTGTGCTGGAGCCCTTGGGGGCTGGTTTTGAAAGCATAGGACCCCTCCAGAGGCTGTATTACTCACAGGGTGCACTTTCTCTATTTGCATCACGACACACATTTCAAAAGGTGCACCAGGCACAAACAGGGAACCTGCTCCCTATGATGCTGAATGCACTGCCCTCACAAAAGCCACAAACTCACGCGGCCTAAGGGCAGCTCTTTCCAGTGGACTATAGAGCAGCTGTTTAAAGCCGCTCCGATTTTCTTTGTGCAGCCGGCAACCTGCCTGCACTTTCAAGAGGGGAGAGAGATTGGGTTGCAGGTGGGGGCAGTCAGTGACTTTATCCCCCTATGGCACCCCCTCCAGAGGGCTACCCTCAGGACGCGCACTGTCACAAAGCCCCCTGATGGCTTCTTTTCATTTGCACCCTGTTGGACCCGGCCTCGTGGCGTGGTCCTACCCCTCCCGTATGGCGGACCCTGGACGACATCGGCCCTCCATCGACCCACTGTCGCCCTCCGGACACCCCCCCGCAACGAACTCTCGACGAGAGCCGCCCTTGGCAAACCCCGGCTCTCCCCCTCTGGAACCCGGCGAACCCGGCTCGCCCCAACTCTGCAGGTCCGGTCACCACCCCGGGTCACCCTCTCAGGCCCGACTCCATCTTGGGCCCATCACGTCCCGAGCACGTGGCCTCGGCCCGACCCTGGCCAAGGCCCCAGCGAAGCCCCGACATCGTGGCACCAAGATCAACCCAGGTGGTAAAGTGGCCACTTGGCGGATCCCGGAGGAGAAGAGTTTCGATGGCCCTCCAGCCGTCCCCGGACGCCTGGTATCGATCGCCCTCCGGCCTCCCTGGGCGCTGGCTCCACCCCCCTGCTGGGTGTCTGGACACCTTCATCCCGGCCCCTCTGACCCCCAGGCGCGAGGGTCCAGACATCAAAGGACTACAGTCCTATATCTGGGCCAGCCCTGGATCAGGAAATCAGTTGTATCTGGGAGTCGAAGCCCTGCTGACCTCGTCGCGGCTGATCCTGATAAGAATTCTGGAACCTGGAACCTCTGAGCCCTGCTGACGCTGTCGCGGCTCTACCAAGCTGAACCATCCTCTGAGCCCTGCTGACGCTGTTGCGGCTCTACCAAGCTGAACCATCCGCCGAGCCCTGCTGACGCTGTCGCGGCTCTACCAAGCTGAACCATCCGCTGAGCCCTGCTGACGCTGTTGCGGCTCTACCAAGCTGAACCATCCGCCGAGCCCTGCTGACGCTGTCGCGGCTCTACTAAGCTGAACCATGCGCCGAGCCCTGCTGACGCTGTCGCGACTCTACCAAGCTGAACCATCCGCAGAGCCCTGCTGACGCTGTCGCGGCTCTACCAAGCTGAACCATCTTCGGAGGCCCTGCTGACGCTGTCGCAGCCTGCCCACGCTGAAATATCTTCGGAGCCCTGCTGACGCTGTCGCGGCTCCCGGCACCCCCCAGCTCGAGGATTGAGAGCTGTGCGCAGGGTTTCCTAGTACCAGCTGGTACCAAGACTGTCCCGCTACCCCCTTCCCTGAACATTGAGACTCTGTTGGGATCCCTCGATCCCCCTGTACACATTGCTGCAGAACCTTGTCTTTATTCTTTATATAAAGACTCTTAAACCTACTCTTGTGTGGTGTCTCTCTGTGGTAGTGTGATTGCTCGGCTGTTACGATCATAGGAGAAGAGCCTCGCCAAGGAGGCCTCTCGACGGCGCTCGGCCAATTCCATACGGAAAGGTGGGTTTCTGGGCGGCAGTCAGACATCTTCTGCCTCCCCTGGGATCGCCTTTCTAACATTGGTGGCAGGCGACGGGATCCGAGCCGACGCATATCGTACAGCGAGCAACTCGCCCACTACTAACAAAGACCACAGCAACCATGAGCGATAAAGTAGCCGGAACGACCGCAGAGTTCCAGAAGGAACTACTGGAGGAGTACACACATAAAGAACTCAAACAGTTCTGCAAAAACTTAGGTATCGCTACCACCCGACTAAGTACAAAGGAAGATTTTAAAGAAGCGCTGCAAACATGGGTGGAGGCCGGAGAGACACCACCCCCGACCGGAGGTGAACCAGTCCCAGATGTGCACCAGGGGACCTCAGCAGCCCCCGTAGAGGAAAGAAACCACAACAAAGATCCGGGCCTCTCCCACGAAGAGGCCCGAGAACGAGAGAGAAGCTGGCTCCACGAGTTGGAGCTCGCCCGACTCTGGCTAGACGGAGAACTCCAGCTAGCGGAAAAGAAAATCGCCCTTGAGCAACTACGGCTGCAAGGAGACCTGCAGGAAAGACGGAGACAGAGCGAACTAGAAGAGAAGAAACTCACGTTCGAACACGAGCGTGGCCTCAAAGAGCTGGAGATCAAGGCCAAGAGCGAAGAAGCTGGCGCCGCGGTGCTCCAAAACCCCCCGCCTCCTGCCGACCCGAAGGTCCACATCCCCAAGGATGTCATCAAAGAGTACTACAAAAATGACGACATCCAGCAGTGGTTTAAGGCCTACGAAGTCGCCATGGCCGCGCACCGCATACCCCGAAAAGATTGGGGTGCCGGCCTATGGGGGAGATTCGTCAGCGAAGGAAGAGACACCCTGCTGGACCTGGCCGACGACGTGATGTCCTCCTATGATCACATGAAGGACGCCCTGCTCACCCGATATGGACTCACCCCTGAGATGTACCGGCAAAGATTCAGAGACTGTAAAAAGATCCCCGGTACCACATTGGTGGAGTACGTGAACTTTTATAGCAGGGCGCTAGAAGGGTGGATAAAGGGCATCAAGGTGACCTCCTACGAACAACTGTTCGACCTCATCGTATGGGAGCACCTCTCCAACAACTGCTTTGTCGAGCTCAGACAGCATCTACTCGACAGCAAGCTGACAGAGCCACGGAAACTCGCCGTCGAGGCCGATCGATGGGGGAGCACCCGGGTCCCCCGGACCCCGATAGGAGAATCCGGACGGAACACGCAAGGGCACCCCCGCCAGCGAGGTGGCGGAGGAGGCCAGAACCGGAGCCGAGACTTCCCGCCTGCGCCGCCCCGGAGTCCACACCGGGGGTCGCCCCAGAACAACACTTCACCGTCTCTGACCCGGAGAGGGCCCCCCTCAGCACGACCGGGGCCCCGCCTGAACGTTACCTGCCACAGATGCCAGCGGCCAGGTCACTACACCAGTGACCCCCAGTGCCCAATGAACCAGCGCACCGGCGTTGCCGGACCTCCGACCCGCCAGATCACTGCCGCAGCCCTGGGGGAAGGAGGCGAGGGAGAAGAAGAAGTCTACAACGAGGACCAGACCGAGTGGGAGCCAGCCGCCATGGCCCTAGCCTGTCTGGGCGAGAGAGACATGATTCCCCGGGCTCCACTCCCGAGCAACACCCAAAAGTACAGTCAGTGGGTCAACATTAATGGGCGCCGGACCGAAGCACACCGTGACACGGGAGCCAGTGTGACAGCCGTCCGCTGCCACCTGGTGACTCCCTAACAGATCCTACCGAATGTACTGTGCCCCGTGCGGGCCGCCGACAATTCCAAAACCCTGTGCCAGATGGCCCGCATCCCCTTCGAGTGGGGAGGGGTGTCGGGCCTGCTAAAGGTAACCGTCCGGGACGACGCCCCCGTGGACTTCCTCCTTGGAAACGATCTCGAGAGTTCCCCCTGGGCCCAAGTCAAGCGGAGAGAGCATCTGGGGATGCTGGGACTACCCGAGTGGGTTTGTGTGACAACCCGATCCATGGCAGCTCGGGCCCCGGCGCCGGCGGAGGCCGCCCCGACTGAAGAACAGGAATGGCCCGCGCCTCCGCCACCCGCCATCGATGAAGCAACCGGCCTTGAGCCCGGGCCACCAGGGCCCAACCATCAAGACATCGCCGAACTCGGCGACATCCCTGAACTAAGCCAATGGCGCCAGGAAGGTGGTCCCACCAGAGAACAATTCCGCCAGGAACAGAAGACCTGTCCCTCCCTCGAGGGGACCCAGCAGCAAGCCGCAGCCCAAGCCACCGGGGACACCTTGGGGTCCCACTGGGTCTACTGGGACCACGACCTCCTATACAGTGAACAGAAAATTGCTGAGCTGGGGGCCAGCCAAGTGTTGGTGGTCCCCCTACGATTCAGAGACTTCCTCTTAAACCTGGCACACGACGTGCCCCTCGCCGGGCACCTGGGGCAGGACAAAACTTACAGCCGCCTGGTGACCCACTTTTTCTGGCCCCAGATGCGCAGCGATGTGAGCAACCACTGCAGGACCTGTCCAACCTGTCAAGCCAGCGGGAAGAGCGGGGGAAACGCCAAGGCCTCGCTCCAACCCTTTCCCGTGGTGACAACCCCCTTCGAGCGAGTGGGGATCGATATCGTGGGGCCCCTGGACCCCCGCACCGCACAAGGACACCGCTTCATCCTCGTCCTGGTGGACCACGCCACCCGCTACCCAGAAGCCATCCCCCTCCGGACCATAACGGCCCCCGTGGTGGGCCGAGCACTAATGGGAATCTTCTCCCGAGTGGGATTCCCCCGAGAGGTCGTGAGTAATCGGGGCACAAACTTCATATCAAAATATATGTGGTCCCTGTGGCAACAATGCGGGGTCACATATAAGTTCACCACCCCGTATCACCTCCAAGGGAATGGACTTGTGGAGAGGTTTAACAGAACACTCAAGGGGATGATCAAGGGCTTAGAAGAACCCCTCCGCCGCAAATGGGACGTCCTACTCCCATGCCTCCTGTTTGCCTATCGGGAGGTACCTCAGAAGTCCCTGGGGTTCAGCCCCTTTGAACTATTGTACGGACACCCTGTCCGAGGTCCCCTCAGCCTGGTCAAAGAAGGCTGGGAGACTACAGTCCGAGATGCTCAACCGGATGTCTACCGGTACTTCCTGACCATCCGCAACCAGACTAGGAAGTTCCGGGAACTTGCTGAGGCCAATCTGGAGGCCAGTCAGGAGGAGATGAAATGCTGGTATGAACAGAACGCCTCATCCATCGAGTTCGAGCCGGGCCAACAAGTCTGGGTCATGTCCCCGGTCGAACCCTGTGCCCTCCAGGACAAGTGGACGGGGCCCTTCAAGGTGGTGGAGCGCAAGAGCCCCGTCGCTTACTTGGTGGACATGGAGTCCCCCAGGAACCCCCTTCGGGTTCTGCACACCAACCGGCTCAAGCATCACTTTGCCCGCACGGAGCTGAGCCTGCTGCTAGCTACGGATGATGGGGCCGAAGACGACTCCGAGCCCCTGCCCGACCTCCTGAAGTACTCTGAGAAAGATGGCTCAGTCGAGGGAGTTCCCCTCTCCACCGCCCTGACCCCCGAACAGTGCCAGGACTGCCAAGAGCTGTTGGGGCAGTTTGCGGACATGTTTTCGCTCACTCCTGGGGTCACACAGTGGTGTGTCCACGATGTCGACACTGGGGACAGCCCGCCCGTGCGACACCGGGCCTATCGAGTGCCCGACCGAGTCCGGGCCTGCATCCAGTCCGAAGTTGCCAAGATGCTAGCCCTGGAAGTGGTCGAGCCTTCAGACAGTCCCTGGGCCAGTCCAGTTGTCCTGGTCCCTAAAGCCGCCGCCCTCAGCGCCCCTCCAGAGCTCCGGTTTTGTGTCGACTACCGGGGGCTGAATGCCGTCACCAGGACCGACGCCCATCCCATCCCCCGGGCCGATGAACTGATCGACCGCCTGGGGGCCGCCAGGTACCTCAGCACCTTCGACCTCACGGACGGATATTGGCAGATCGGCCTCACCCGTGGTGCACAAGAGCGATCTGCCTTCTCAACCCCCGATGGCCACTTCCAATTCAAGGTGATGCCCTTCGGCATGAAAAACGCCCCCGCTACCTTCCAGAGACTAGTGAACAGAGTGCTGGCGGGGCTAGAAGAGTTCAGTGTCGCATACCTGGACGATATTGCGGTGTACAGCCTCCACTGGAACGAACACTTGAGACACCTCTGGGAGGTCCTGACGGCCCTCCAGCGGGCCGGACTCACAGTGGAAGCCAGCAAGTGCCAGATAGGCCAAGGGTCCGGGCCTATCTGGGGCACCAAGTGGGGAGTGGCCACGTGGCTCCCCTCCAACCCAAGATCGACGCCATCATGGCCTGGGAGCCCCTGGCCACCCAGACAGCAGTCCGAGCCTTCCTGGGACTCACTAGATATTATCGGCACTTCATAAAGGACTACGGGAGTATTGTGGGGCCCCTCACTGAACTGACCTCCAAAAGACTGCCACAGAAGGTGCACTGGACCCCCGAGTGCCAAGTGGCCTTCGAGACTCTAAAGACTGCCATGTGCACCGCCCCTGTGCTCCAGGCCCCCGACTACAGCCGAGAGTTTGTGGTCCAAACCGACGCCTCAGAGCACGGCATCGGGGCGGTCCTGTCGCAAGTCAACCCCGAGGGGGTTGACCACCCTGTGGCCTTCATCAGCCGGCGGCTGCTGGCTCGAGAACAACGATGGAGCACCATAGAAAGAGAAGCCTTCGCCGCCGTGTGGGCCCTAAAGAAACTCCGGCCCTACCTCTTCGGCACCCACTTCCGGGTCCTGACCGACCATCGGCCCTTGCGGTGGCTGATGCAAATGCGTGGAGAGAACCCGAAGCTGCTGCGATGGTCCATCTCCCTCCAAGGGATGGACTTCACTGTGGAACATCGCCCTGGCAACGACCACGCCAACGCTGACGGCCTGTCCCGCTTCTTCCGCCTTGACGAGGAAAATCCCCAAGAAGATGGGTGACTCTCCCCGCCTTCAGCTGGAGGGGACGTGTGTTGGACCCGGCCTCGTGGCGTGGTCCTACCCCTCCCGTATGGCGGACCCTGGACGACATCGGCCCTCCATCGACCCACTGTCGCCCTCCGGACACTCCCCCGCAACGAACTCTCGACGAGAGCCGCCCTTGGCAAACCCCGGCTCTCCCCCTCTGGAACCCGGCGAACCCGGCTCGCCCCAACTCTGCAGGTCCGGTCACCACCCCGGGTCACCCTTTCAGGCCCGACTCCATCTTGGGCCCATCACGTCCCGAGCACGTGGCCTCGGCCTGACCCTGGCCAAGGCCGCAGCGAAGCCCCAACATCGTGGCACCAAGATCAACCCAGGTGGTAAAGTGGCCACTTGGCGGATCCCGGAGGAGAAGAGTTTCGATGGCCCTCCAGCCGTCCCCGGACGCCTGGTATCGATCGCCCTCCGGTCTCCCTGGGCGCTGGCTCCACCCCCCTGCTGGGTGTCTGGACACCTTCATCCCAGCCCATCTGACCCCCAGGCGCGAGGGTCCGGACATCAAAGGACTCCAGTCCTATATCTGGGCCAGCCCTGGATCAGGAAATCAGTTGTATCTGGGAGTCGAAGCCCTGCTGACCTCGTCGCGGCTGATCCTGATAAGAATTCTGGAACCTGGAACCTCTGAGCCCTGCTGACGCTGTCGCGGCTCTACCAAGCTGTACCATCCTCTGAGCCCTGCTGACGCTGTCGCGGCTCTACCAAGCTGTACCATCCTCTGAGCCCTGCTGACGCTGTCGCGGCTCTACCAAGCTGAACCATCCGCCGAGCCCTGCTGACGCTGTCGCGGCTCTACCAAGCTGAACCATCCGCTGAGCCCTGCTGACGCTGTCGCGGCTCTACCAAGCTGAACCATCCGCCGAGCCCTGCTGACGCTGACGCGGCTCTACCAAGCTGAACCATCCGCCGAGCCCTGCTGACGCTGTCGCGGCTCTACCAAGCTGAACCATCCGCCGAGCCCTGCTGACGCTGTCGCGGCTCTACCAAGCTGAACCATCTTCGGAGGCCCTGCTGACGCTGTCGCGGCCTGCCCACGCTGAACTATCTTCGGAGCCCTGCTGACGCTGACGCGGCTCCCGGCACCCCCCAGCTCGAGGATTGAGAGCTGTGCGCAGGGTTTCCTAGTACCAGCTGGTACCAAGACTGTCCCGCTACCCCCTTCCCCGAACATTGAGACTCTGTTGGGATCCCTCGATCCCCCTGTACACATTGCTGCAGAACCTTGCCTTTATTCTTTATATAAAGACTCTTAAACCTACTCTTGTGTGGTGTCTCTCTGTGGTAGTGTGATTGCTCGGCTGTTACGATCATAGGAGAGGAGCCTCGCCAAGGAGGCCTCTCGACGGCGCTCGGCCAATTCCATACGGAAAGGTGGGTTTCGGGGCGGCAGTCAGGCACTGTCACAACGCCCCGTGCTGGCTTCTTTTCCTTTGCACCCACATCCTTAATACCACACAGATGTAGAGTCAAAGTGCAATGAGGGAATGCTAGGCTAGAGCTACATATCTATATTGCACAAAGGGCTACACAAGTGTCTGGGGCCCCTTCTCTAATGCCAAATTGGCCAGTGACTCACCTGCCAGTTGTTTCCCAGGAGACTTGTGCAATGCATCCCATGGTGCCTCTGTCACTGTCTCCTGGTGCCTGAGGTGAGCTGCAGCAGGCAAAGGGGGCTTCAAGAAACAGAGCAGGGGTGAGGGAGGGGGAAACAGAGATCAAAGAGGGAGACAAGAGAAGAGAGAGATAATGGAAAGGTGCAAACAGACAGATAGAGTGAGAGATGAAAAGAGCAGGGATGGAGGAGAGAGAAAGAGATGAGAGGGGAGAGAGAGTGGATAGATGAAAACAGATGGACAGAGTGAGAGATGAATGGAGAAGGGGAGGGAGAGAGAAAGAGATGAGAGGGGAGGGGAGAGGGAGTTGATAGGTGAAAACAGACAGACAGTGTGAGTGATGAAGGGAGCAGGGATGGAGGGAGAGGGAGACAGAGAGAAAGAGATCAGAGAGAGCAAAGAGAGGCAGACAGGAGAGACTGGACGGGACTAACAGACAGACTGAGAGGTGAAGGGAGTGGAAGCAGGTGTGTAGAGCAAAAGAGATCAGGGAGAGAGAGGAGAGAGAGATTGGATAGGTGCAGACAGACAGACAGACAGACAGAGCGGGAGATGAATGGGGCAGGCTGGTTTCAGGATTTTTGCAATGACTGCTTCCGGTTCCCCAGTCTGGTCCTGATGGGACTGGCCGATGTAATGTTTGTGATGACACCAGATTGAACTTTGTCCTTTGACCTCTGCCTTATACAGACCTCTGGCGTCAGTGGGCTGTTGTAGGAGCTCTGGAGGTGTCCTTTGGTGACTGATCATAAACCACTCATCCACTTATTGAAGGAGGATCTTGTAAAACCACAGTCTGAACATTAGTGGAATTATTTCAAAACAGTTCATGCAGGTAAGAGTAGGCCTCACCTGTAGAGGAGCTGGTGCCATTTCTCTGCCCCGCTGCCCAACACTGGGCGCTCTGAGGCAACAGAAGAAAGGCTTAGGGCCTGATTTAGGGTTTGGCAGACATGTTTCTACCCCACAAATGTAGCGGAGTGCCCTGTCCGCCAGACTGACGTCCACCCATCCTTCTCTTGTCAGACGGTCCATCGTGTTTCCAAAGGCGGTGATCCTGATAGCTGAGCTGGAGAGGTTCATGCTATGGAAATACCATCTGCTCACCTACACACACGCAATGACTGTCCGTGTGGATGTAAAAGTTGAGTCTGTCAATATATTACTTAACAAAAGTTTGTGTTTCTTAAAGTGTAGCACATTATGGGTTACTCTAAAGCTCTACTTTCTTTATAACAAATGCAAGAGAGGTATGTAATACAACAAACTCCACAATCTAAACCCTGGATAAACGAGGAGACCCACCCCTGCCCCGAGAGACCTTTAACAAGTTCAGGGAAAACGAGAAAAGAAAAATGTGATGAGTCCAAATCTCATGGGGATAGTCCTCAGGAAGACTAAAAATAAAGACAAGCGTGTGGGTGGCAAGGAGAACAGAAGTGCAGGCTAGATCTACACCTGTAGGTTGACTGTAGACTTTCTCAAGCAGAATATGAAAGTAGAAGTAGATTAATAGACCCACGGGGGCAGATGTAGTGAGCAGCTCAGGACAGATCTAACCTCTAGGGACCCCATCACATAAAGTTCTGTGATGTCATGAGAGAGCATTACTGCGGATAAAACAAACAGAAACACAGGCAGCGTAGACTGGAGCTACATGACCAACGCCCACAATCCCATGGAACTACATGACCAAGGCCCGCACTCCCATGGACCTGCATGACCAAGGCCCGCACTCCCATGGACCTGCATGACCAAGGCCCGCACTCCCATGGACCTGCATGACCAATGTCCACACTCCCATGGAACTGCATGACCATGGCCCACAATCCCATGGATGATCCGAGTCTGAAAGAGTGGTACCAGAGAAAACCTGGACATCTTGCGCTAGTTTCCCGCTCACTGTGAAGTGACATAAACCATGTAAAGAAGAAGCACGTGACGCATCAGAACTTTAAATACATGCAAATAACGATCGGTGTCATCAATTCATATTAAACATGGACACTTGAAGGTTTTGCTTAATTCTTTATTAAACACCCTTCAGCTGGCGCATATTTAGAAATAAACACTGAAATGCAACAAAGCAGAAATATAGGTGGATTACAACACAATATAAAATGGCAGAAGCACTACAAAAATGAGAGTGGTAAACTCAAAGGTAAATTACAAAGAAGTAGAATACGCGACCAATCAGGAAGCCAGACATAACAGGGTGGTAAAAGTGTTTGGCCTCCAGATAGGAACATTTTTACAAAGACACTTAAAATCCAAAATTGGGTCATTTTATTCTATTTCAATCTCTCAGTGGGTGGAGTAAGGAGGGGGCATTATCTGCTGGTAAACAACAAGGAACATGAATCAGGAGATGCAGTTGATGAGTCAGAAGATTCTGGTTTCGGATTGGACAATCACTATTAGGGGTCCCAGGTAGGGTGCCAAGTTAGGTTGTTCTGACTAAGTTTCATTTTTTATTCTCGGTGCTGACATTAGGGGTGGGCATAACTCGTGTAACTCCATGCATCGTAGCCACACAGAATTACCTAAAAGATTCCACAGGATTATGCAAAATGACACAAGAAAAGTAGTTCTTCATTTAGTGCTATTTTATTAGAGTAAAATGCCCCTTGTGTCCAAAATGAACGAGAGGCTGCATTTTGCCTCAAGAAATATTGCAGAATGCAACAGAACACGAATAGCAGTGCAAACAGCCACTCACGCTCGATAAATGTGCTCTTGTTGTGAGATTTTCCACCAACTTTCTCCAGACATCCTAAACCCTTAGGGCCTCATTTATGAGCCCTTGCGTCACTTTTATGCTGTCAGTGCGTCACTTTTTCTGATGCACCAGTGGTGTAAAAAAATGTGCCTTGTTGTGCCATATTTACAACGTGACGCATCTCGGTAGATCCGTCACTTTTTAAACGCCTGCGCAACATTATACCTGCACCAGGTATAATGAATGTAGGGGGCGTATTGACGCAAGAAAGGGTCGTAGAAGTGACGCAGTGAAATCTATGTGATTTCACTGCGCTACTTCTAGGACACAAATGTGTTAATTTCTTACGCATGCCTCACAGCAGGCGTAAGACTGATGCAGGCCCTTTCACATACGGCTTGCCCCATGTGAAAGGATACATTGCTTGAGTTGCGTCACTTTTGTGACACACTCCAGCAATGCGTCACTTTTACGCCTACAGATACGTCAGAAATACTGACGTATCTGTAACTCCTTGCGCCATGATGCGTCATACTGTAAATATGAAGCATCATTGGTGTCGCAAGGAGGGCGCAAATGAGGCCCTTAAAGTTCTGCAAACTCCCTGAAATTTGAAAAAGGCGCTAAGATCCCTTTTAAATCACACGCACACTGTTTTTTAAATGCAATGCAGTGAGAGATAACTAACTGCCTTCCATTATTCCTTCTGGCACCACCCTGTGTCTTCCTTCCCCACTGCCGGAAGTCCGAGGGCGGGATTTACGGCTGTGGAGAGAGTGAAAGACACCCAAGGGAGGCTCTTGTGATTTACCCTTCTCCCTGCGCCTCGTCATGAAATGGTAAATATTAGCTGTGAAGTGTGTTCTATCGCTTTTATTCTAAACTACAGAGCTGTACCTGGACCCCCACCTTGTGTCCCTTGAAAGAAGCGGGAGTGTGTCCCTTTTATACCAGCAGGTTGTGTTGTATAGTTTTCAGTTTGTGCTGGACCCTGAGGCAGATGGACTCGGTCAGCTCCGGCAGGATTTGCTGAAGCTCTTCCAAGTTCTTCATTATGAACACGTGGGCCGCAGCCGGGGGGCTGGCGATGGCCTCCAGCTCAGGGCGCTGCGCATCCCACGCACCGACAGCAAAGACCTCCACCCCCGCGCCCCGGAGCTCCAGCGCCGGACCTGTGACATCATCCGCTGACCACAGATCTGAAACGAGGACCAGGACCCTGGGCACGTGGGCTCTGGCCCCCCTGCTCTCGACCAGCACCTCCCGTCTGACGAAGGAGAGGGCTCCCCCAATATAAGACCCAATGTCCATCCGTTCCAAGGTCCGCAGAGAGTCAATCAGGACACTGACGTTGAGGGAGTCGGTGAAGGGGACCACTATCCGAGCATCAATGCCGAACCGGACCAGGCTGAACTGCACCGAGTCCCGGGACATGTGGAAGCTTCTCAACACCTCCAAGAAGGACATGAAGAGGCTGAAGCTCCAAATCTGTACAGTAAAAGAACTATGGACTAAAAGCACGATGTCCGCCTTTATATCCGTCCGACCAAAGCATTCTGTGGAAAGAAAAACAGAGACGGGTCAGAGAGGAGCAGACAACATGTGCCGAGGAAGACAAGGATGAGGCTGGGGCGGCCGGGATTCAGCCTCACGAAATATCAACCTGTGAAAACAATAACCACACACCCAGTGTGCTTGTGAAAAGAATTAAACAAACCCTGTGTGCTTGAGTAGAATAAATACACACCAGCATCCACACTGCACTGTTGCCAAATACACACCAGCATCCACATTGCGCTGTTACCAAATACACGCCAGCATCCACACTGCACTGTTACAAATACACACCAGCATCCACACTGCACTGTTACAAATACACACCAGCATCCACACTGCGCTGTTACCAAATACACGCCAGCATCCACACTGCACTGTTACAAATACACACCAGCATCCACACTGCACTGTTACAAATACACACCAGCATCCACACTGCACTGTTGCCAAATACACACCAGCATCCACACTGCGCTGTTACCAAATACACGCCAGCATCCACACTGCACTGTTACAAATACACACCAGCATCAACACTGCACTGTTACAAATACACACCAGCATCCACACTGCGCTGTTACAAATACACACCAGCATCCATACTGCGCTGTTACAAATACACACCAGCATCCACACTGCACTGTTACAAATACACACCAGCATCCACACTGCGCTGTTACCAAATACACGCCAGCATCCACACTGCGATGTTACCAAATACACACCAGCATCCACACTGCGCTGTTACAAATACACACCAGCATCCACACTGCGCTGTTACAAATACACACTAGCATCCACACTGCGCTGTTACAAATACACACCAGCATCCATAATGCGCTGTTACCAAAAACACACCAGCATCCACACTGCGCTGTACCCAAATGTACACCAGCATTCATACTGTGCTGTTATAAATACACTCCAGCGGTGGGCGCGGTCCAGGCTCGGACGGGCGTAGACGGGCTTACCTTTGGCGCACCTTCGGCACGCATGGGGCGCGACCGCAGCGCGTGGGAGCATCTGTCATATATGGATGGTGGAGTGGGCGAGGGAGGGTCAGCTGGGAGGCGGGGCGGGCTGTGGGGGACGGGCTCTGAGGCACCACAACAATCAGTAAAATGGCGGCAGGGAAATGAAAACGAAACTGGAGGTAGGCACAGACAATCAACAATGGCTTTCCTCTATTCTAAAGCAGGCAATGCAAAGTCAACCTAGCGGTACAGATCGCGCAACATCTGTGAAAGCGCGACTTAAAGCGCCGTATTAAATCACCCCAAAAGCGCTACAAATGTCTTAGATGTTTTGTAAAGGCACTCGCACTACAGCGCTATGCTGTGTAGGAGGCGGCAGTAATGCCAATACAAATTGTGCAAGATCGCAGTGAACGATACCAATCAGGAGCTGGGGGCGAAGGGAGCGACCGCCTTCAGCAAGCGTCGGGCCGGTCACAGCGCTTACGGGTGTGGGAGCGGGCTTTGCAGTCCGTGGGAGGGAGGGTCAGCTGGGAGGCGGGGCGGGCTGTGGGGGACGGGCTCTGAGGCACCACAACAATCAGTAAAATGGCGGCAGGGAAATGAAAACGAAACTGGAGGTAGGCACAGACAATCAACAATGGCTTTCCTCTATTCTAAAGCAGGCAATGCATAGTCAACCTATCGGTACGGATCGCGCAACAGCTGTGAAAGCGCGACTTAAAGCACCGTATTAAATCACCCCAAAAGCGCTACAAATGTCTGAGATGTTTTGTAAAGGCACTCGCACTACAGGGCTATGCTGTGTAGGAAGCGGCAGTAATGCGAATACAAATTGTGCAAGATCGCAGTGAACAATACCAATCAGGAGCTGGGGGCGAAGGGAGCGACCGCCTTCAGCAAGCGTTGGGCCGGTCACAGCGCTTACGGGTGTGGGAGCAGGCTATGCAGTCCGTGGGAGGGAGGGTCAGCTGGGAGGTGGGGCGGGCTGTGGGGGACGGGCTCTGAGGCACCACAACAATCAGTAAAATGGCGGCAGCGAAATGAAAACGAAACTGGAGGTAGGCACAGACAATCAACAATGGCTTTCCTCTATTCTAAAGCAGGCAATGCACAGTCAACCTAGCGGTACAGAGCGCAACAGCTGTGAAAGCGCGACTTAAAGCGCCGTATTAAATCACCCCAAAAGCGCTACAAATGTCTTAGATGTTTTGTAAAGGCACTCGCACTACAGCGCTATGCTGTGTAGGAGGCGGCAGTAATGCGAATACAAATTGTGCAAGATCGCAGTGAACGATACCAATCAGGAGCTGGGGGCGAAGGGAGCGACCGCCTTCAGCAAGCGTCGGGCCGGTCACACTGCGCTGTTACAAATACACACCAGCATCCACACTGCGCCGTACCCAAATACACACCAGCATCCACACTGCGCTGTTACAAATACACGCCAGCATCCACACTGCGCTGTTATAAATACACGCCAGTATCCACACTTCACTGTTACCAAATACACGCCAGCATCCACACTGTGCTGTTACCAAATACACGACAGTATCCACACTGCGCTGTTACCAAATACACGCCCGCATCCATACTGCGCTATTACCAAATACACGCCAGCATCCATACTGCGCTGTTACCAAATACACGCCCGCATCCATACTGCGCTATTACCAAATACACACCAGTATCCACCCTGCACTGTAACCAAATACATGCCAGCATCCACACTGCGCTGTTACGAAATACACACCCGCATCCATACTGTGCTGTTACCAAATACACACCAGTATCCACACTGCGCGGTTACCAAATACACACCAGTATCCATACAGCGCTGTTACCAAATACACACCAGCATCCAAACTGCGCTGTTACCAAATACACGCCAGTATCCATACTGCGCTGTTAACAAATACACACCAATATCCACACTGGGCTGTTACAAATGCACACCAGCATCCACACTGCGCTGTTACCAAATACCCGCCAGCATCCATAATGCGCTGTTACCAAATACACACCAGCATCCATACTGCGCTCTTACCAAATACACATTAGTATCCATACTGTACTGTTACCAAATTCATACCGGCATCCATACTCCGCTTTACCAAATACACACCAGCATCCATACTGCGCTGTTACTAAATACACATTAGTATCCATGCTGTACTGTTACCAAATACATACAAGCATCCATACTCTGCTGTTACCAAATACACACCCGCATCCATACTGCACTGTTACTAAATACACATTAGTATCCATACTGTACTATTACCAAATGCATACAAGCATCCATACTCTGCTGTTACCAAATACACACCAGCATCCACACTGCGCTGTTACCAAATACATGCCAACATCCACACTGCGCTGTACCAAATACACACCAGCATCCATACTGCACAGTTACTAAATACACATCAGTTATCCATACTGTACTGTTACCAAATACATACCAGCATCCATACTGCACTGTTACCAAATACACACCAGCATCCACACTGCGCTGTTACCAAATACACGGCAGGTTCCATACTGTGCTGTTACTAAATACACATCAGTATCCATACTGCACTGTTACCAGATACACACCGGCATCCATACTGCGCTGTTACCAAACACACACCAACATCCATACTGCGCTGTTACCAAATACACACCAGCATCCATACTGCGCTGTTACCAAATACACATCCGTATCCATACTGCGCTGATTCTAAATACACGCCAGCATCATTCTGCGCTGTTACCAAATACACACCAGCATCCATACTGCGCTGTTACCAAATACACATCCGTATCCATACTGCGCTGATTCTAAATACACACCAGCATCCATACTGCGCAGCTACCAAATAGATGCCAACATCCATACTGCGCTGTTACCAAATACACACCAGCATCTATACTGCACTGTTACCAAATACACACCAGCATCCATACTGCGCTGTTACCAAATACACACCAGCATCCATACTGCGCTGTTACAAATACACACCATTATCCATAATACACTATTACCAAATACACACCAGCATCTTTACTGCGCTGTTTCCAAATACACACCAACATCCATACTGCGCTGTTACCAAATACACATTAGCATCCATACTGCGCTAATACCAAATATACACCAGTATCCATACTACGTGGTCCCCAAATACACACCAGCATCCGTACTGTGCTGTTACAAATATGCCTGCATACATACTGTGCTGATACCAAATACACGCCAGCATCCACATTGCGCTGTCACCAAATACACACTAGCATACATTCTTCGCTGTTACCAAATTTAAGACAGCTGTGGAATCGCAATAAATACATATAAGCAACGGTTGTGCTGTCTTTGAAATGGGATATAGTGTAAGAAATACACATCCCCTGACATCGTGGGAGCTGGTACGCGGGTACACGGGCCCGTGGCTCCCACTTGTCACTCTATGTATACAGACAGATGTCCAGTGAGGAGATCTATGACCTCAGAGCCCTGACGAAATTTCCGTATAGAAATAAAGGCAATTAAACATGTTGGCCTACTTAGAACGGGTATATAACATGCTTTGTTTTTAATATTGGGCAAGCTATAATTTTGGATTAAAGGGTCAAATTGTGTATGTGAGTCTTAGCTCATTTTTATCTTGTTTGAGACAATTTGGTCTCTTGCACTTCACTGAGTCTTGTTTTCTTTTTTCTATTAGTGATTCTCTCATTAACCACACCGCTACACATTTATTTTACTGGACACTAAGTAACACTGAAGATTGCAGGAGGTGGTGTTACTGCCCTTTAAAGTCCTGCGCAACTTTGGCTGACCTGTTTGTGGGATTTTGGACTGTGGTGTTGCTCCATCTTCCGGTGTCTCGTTTTTTCTGCCCCGCGGACCGCGCGCTGCCCAGGACTTCCCACCCCAGCAGGCAGCCCGGTCTCGCGAGAGGCCAGAGACACGCCCCCCGCCCCCGGCCCCCAGGCCTACATAATCAGCCGCAGACCACCGCGGCGCGGGCAAAGGGCGAGCCCGTCCGCGCCCGTCGCAGCCCGGAGGAGGCTGCGCTGGGCTCACTCTCTTAGCTTTCCATTTAGGTGTCCCATTTAGGAACATAGCACATTGTAAGACAAAGATTACCTATAAGAAAATACGGGTAAAAGGAAATTAGTAAGCCCAAAGGGCACGAAGAGTAGCCTAGATTCCCAGCAAACCATATTAGACTACCTAACAGGCGCTGTGGGTGTTTTAGACAAACAGATCTTATCTGTAGAGGAGTCAATTGGAGGGGCATCATCAAGACTTAGTCAAGATTCGCCCATAAAAGAGGCAACTCACTCATTGACCTCAGGGGAGAAAAAATCACTCCAAGTTAACGGCTGTATCCAACTTGACTCCGATGACCTAGAACAGATCACCAACGATTCCCCCACACAACCTCCCCAAAAAAAGCAGAAGAAACCAAGTGATAATGGAATAGTCGATGCCCAGAACGATGTCATCCCGATTATAATACATTCCCCGCCAAAACAGAAAAAAACACCAAAATATTTGAATCAAGGGAAAAAACGGGCAGACCGGCAAAAAACCCCAGCGAAGCAGAAAGCTAGGATAACAAGTCATTGTGATTGTAAGCCCGACATCCAAACCCTGACATCCCTAGTGAAGCGACTAGATATGTACTTAAGATTGAGGCTGGATCTGTTAACATCATGAATGGAAATATAGAAAGTACCTTGAGTATTTTACATAAAACATTAGGTTCAAACATAAATAACACTGAGTATCCTACTAATTTGTCGACACACATAGAAATTATAGATCCTCTACTCAGAAAAGGAATAACTAAAAGCATACCTTCTTACCCAGATACTGTTTCACAGACTATTTCAGTAAATAAACCCTCAATAGGAAAAAAGACCCAATCCTTTTTAGAAGCAGCGAAAAGGACTACTAGTAAAAAGATACCCACCCCACAAGCAAATCCACGCATCCTTCAATCCGCACACATTCTGTCTGAGCCCAAGCAAGCTTACACTCCGAAGGCTCCAAAGGATGATATATCGGCACCGGGTATGCATTGAGACCTGCCCCCACACGCTACCCCTTATATCATCGTTTTGGGTAATGTCCCCAACAATGAATCACCCACTGAGGAAACATGGACATGAATGAATGAATGAAGTCCGTCTTATAATGCCCTACTAAGCCCAAAGGGCGTAAAGGCGCCTAACCCAAAAAATGTCCACATAGCAAGCTTATTGAAAGGCCTTAAGACAACGAAGGTTGTATCTTTATGTCGGAGGGAAGAGCATTCCACAAACGGGGGGCCCGATGTAGGTACATCTTTTTTACCACTTCTTAAATACCGATTCATACCAAATCGGTATTTAAGAAGTGGTAAAAAAGAGGAGGGCAGATGTAGGTAAATAATTACCGAATCGGAAGGAATTGGTATTTACCGATTCGGTAAATACCGAATGGGTAATGCCCATTGATTCCTATGGGCATTGAAGCCCATAGGAATCAATGAGCATTACCTAATCGGTATTTACCACATCTGTAAATACCGAATTTTGCAAGGGTGCAGGGGGTGTCACTTTGACACCCTCTGGCACCCCAATTACAGGCATGTGTGCCATGTGGCACACAGACATGCCCTAAGGGCATGTCTGTGTGTCACATGGCACAGGTGTGCATGCACAGATGTGCATGCACACCTGGATTCTGTATTTCCCCACCCAATTGGATTGGGTGGTAAAATACCGACTCCTAAAGGCCTGTGGCACTGTTTGCAGTGCCACCTACATGTGAGATTTACCGAATCGGTAAAATTACCGATTCGGTATTTTACAGAATCGGTAAATTTACCGGTTGATTAAATTTACCGATTCTGTAAAAAAGTTCCCCTACATCTCAATGACCCATTTACCGGTCGGTAACGGACGAATTCGGCCGTTACCAACCGGTAATGGCCACCTACATCGGGCCCTTAATTGGCTGAGCAGTAGGGTGGGACTCCATAGAGATCTATTTCAGAACTTTAAGATGGTACGGCGTGTACGCTGGATGGGGTCGCAAGAAAAGGTCCTGACAGGAGATTGTATAGTCCTGACATTTAGTTCACCACCGCTGGTCAACGAGATACTGAGAGTGGGGTCTAATACAACAGTGGATGCTATAGGGATAAATATTACCATTAGGATTTTTTTTACCCTCCTAAAAGATTCAGCAGCCCCCATATTAATTGGAAAAACCCTACAAAAGACCAGTGGGTACCCAATTACATACCTACTTACAATAGATTTAATATCCTCTCGGGACTTGATGATAACGAATGACTGGAGCAGGAATCAGACAGTAGTAAAAAGGTAGAACGACTGGGCAAGCAGAATGGAAAGGCTGTTTACGATCACCAATCACAGCTATCCGAATCTGTTGGCCAACATGTAGGTAGTTTAGACCCTATACATATAATAGATCTGGAGGTTCCCCAACTAAATGTAAATCTGTTAGGGGATGCCCGAACAGCCCATTTATTTAATTTTGAACTACATTTACGATCTACTACAACCAGTCATGAATCGAAATACCCGAAACTCCAGAAACTTAACATAGTTTTTTGGAATATAGCGGGCCAACTCTCAAAGAGTACGAATGATAAGTGGTTGAATGAGGTGAGGGTACATAATATTATATGCCTCTAAGAGACCTGGCTCAGAACCCCAATTCACTTGGAGGGCTTTAAGACCTACTTCCCTCAGGCTATTCCATCATCCTCTGGGAGAAGGAAGGGGGGTTTAACGATATACGTCTCAAATACCCTGGTTCTAAAAGAATTAGTCACCTTAAGCCTGGAAAGTAATTACCAAATTTTAATGCTAAAATTAGGTAAATCAACTTGTCACTTTTTAGTAAATTTGTATAATAATTTGAACGGAGGATCATGTGTCCTATGGCCACACGAAGGGAGCCCTAATGTCCAGAGATGCTTTGACCCCAGAGTTGTACAGACAAAGATTTAGGAATTGCAAGAAACTGGAGTCTACCACATGGGTGGAATATGTGTATTTCTTTTGCAGAGCTTTGGATGGTTGGGTGAAGGGTAGCAAAGTGGATAATTTTGAGGCACTCTATGATTTGCTTGCTTGGGAGCACTTGTCCAATAATTGTTTTCTAGAGCTACGCCAGCACCTGATTGATAGTAAGCTGACTAATCCTAGGAAGCTTGTTGAGGAGGCGGACTGCTGGGTGAGCACCCGGGTCCACAAGGGACATGTGGGAGACTTTGCCACAGGTGGGCAGGGTGCTCAGCAGAAGAGTGGGGGGGATAAGGGTAAACAGAGGGACTTCCAGAAAGGGCCCCAAAGTAATCCCAAAGGGAAGGGTTCCCAGCCTCCTCCTGAGAAGAAACCAGGGGCCCGACAGATAAACCTGTTTATAAGGGACGCCCAAATTGTTTTAAGTGTGGCGAGGTGGGTCACTGTTTCTATGATCCCAAGTGACCACTGAGAAAAAAAACAGCACCCACTGGTGCACCGCCCGGCAGATGGCTAGTGTAGCCCTGGGTGAGGAGATGGGTGCCCAAGGTGGGTGAGATCCCACAAAAATGTCCCTAGTCACTTTAGGAGACTGTGAGGTGGTCCCCAGGACCCAGCTGCCTGATAACACTAAAAAATAACGGCAGTGGGTGACCATCAATGGGCAGAGGGTGGAGGCTCTGAGAGACACCGGAGCCAGTGTGACAGCTGTCAGTTGTCGGCTGGTGTCTAAGGAGCAGGTAATTCCCCATGCGTACTTCCCTGTAGTTGCCGCTGACAACTCAAAGAGCCACTGTAAGGTGGCTCAGGTTCCATTTGAGTGGGGGGGTCTCAGGTACCCTTCAAGTAGCTGTGAGGCCAGCCATGCCTGTTGACTGTCTGTTAGGCAACGACTTGGAAAACTGCCCGTGGGCTAAGGTGGAGAGAAAGTCTCATTAGGAAATGTTGGGTCTGCCTGAGTGGACATGGGTGACCACTCGGTCAATGGCAGCCAGTAAGGGTGTTCAAGAGGACCTGGAGCCTGAAAGAGGGGCCCAGGTACCTGCCTTTAAGAAAGGAGGTACGAGCGCGGGAAACCAGCCCCCGAAGTTCACACGGTCCAGAAGGATACAGACCTTGAAGGGGATGCCCTGGAACCTACAGGGGAGATAATTGCTGAACTGGGAGACCTATCTGAGCTGACCCATTGCCAGCAAGAAGGAGGGCCCTCCAGGGAAGAGTTCTGTGAGGAGCAGAAAAAGTGCTCTTCTCTTGAGGGTTTGCGGAAACAGGCCACAAACCAGGAAGCAGGTGATCAGTCTGGATCACATTGGATCTACTGGGAGAATGGTCTCCTGTATAGTGAGCCTAAGTTTGCTGAGCCTGGGTCATCCGGTGTGCTTGTGGTACCCAGTGCTTCAGAGCTTTCCTACTGTGTTTCACTCACGGTGTACCTTTAGCAGGACATTTGGGGCAGGACAAGCCCTTCGAAAGGCTTGCCACCGACTTTCATTGGCCCCAAATGCGCAAGAGTTCAGATACTCATTGCAGGACCTGTCAGACTTGCCAGGCAAGTGGTAAGAGTAGGAAGAAGAACAAGGCTCCTCTCCAGCCTTTCCCTGTGGTCTTCCCCCCTTTGAAAGGGTGGGTATTGACATTGTGGGGCCTCTGGATCCCAAGACAGCCATGGGCAACAGGTTATGTTATGTTATGTTATCTGGAATTTGTAGAGCGCGCGGCTACTCCAAAGAGTGTCCCGACGCTGGGAAAAGACCACCATAACCACTAACAAACATAAACCCTGAATCACAGTGCAAGAAAATCCTATTGCTGGAAAAACCACGTCTTCAGATTTCACCTAAAAGTCAGAAGGTCTGGGATCTGTCGCAGCAAGGGAGGGAGGTTATTCCAGAGTCGGGATACACCTACCTGGAAAGATCTTCCTCCTATCCGTGAGAGCCTGATCCTTGGAGTCAAGATCAGGCACTGGGTAGAAGATCTTAAAGAGCGCTGAGGCATATAAGGCTGAAATCTTTCCCTTAGATATGGGGACCGATCCCATGCCAGAACTAAGGCTTTGAAATAAATTCTTTTTTGCACTGGAAGCAAGTGAAGGGAGGACAAGAGATTAGAGGTATGTGTTCAGGGCCTAGGTAGAAAAATGGCCCTGGCTGCCATATTCTGAATGATCTGCAAACGACCCAGTGTATACTCAGGGAGTCCTAGATATAAAGAATTGACGTAATACAGTCTTGATATCACTAAGGCCTGGACAACTGTTTTACGGTGAGAGACTGTAAAAAGTGGGAGGAAGTTTTTCAGCATTTTCAAAGTCCCAAAACATGTACCTGCCATTGCTTGGACTTGCACCTTCATAGAGAGCGCAGAATCCAATTTGACCCCCAGATTTTTCACAGTAGTGACCTCAGACAATGGGGGGGTGGGGCATGTCTTGAGGCCACCAAGAGTGCCAGGCTTCATGTGGGTGGGAGCCAAAAAAATGATCTCTGATTTATCAGAGTTGCATTTTAATTGATTACAGTTAAACCATGAGAAGATCTCAAAGAGGCTGTTCTTCATACAGGTCCCATCAAAATCAGAGCCGATCTCGCACGTGAACAACAATTGAGTGTCGTCCGCATATGACACTATTATAGCGCCATGCTTCTTGGCTAGAAGGGCAAGAGGGGCCTTGTACAAATTAAACAGCGTGGGACTGAGAGTCGATCCCTGTGGGACCCCCACATTCAAGGGCAGAATTTCTGCTGAAAAAGGTGGTGCCCAGACTGTTTGGGAGCGGATACTGAGAAAGGATGTCAACCATTTCAACACCGAGCCTCCAAACCAGCCCTCCTCAAGTCTTTGCAAGTCGCTTGTGAGGGACGGTATTTAGCGCCAAGACGCCCAAGGGCATATGTTGCGCTTTATAAATTTTAAAAATAAATAAATAAATAAATAAGGCCGTGGAAAGGTCGAGTAGCACCAGAACCGCGCTCCCGCCTCTATCTAACGTGGCTTTAATCGTCTCAGCAACCTCCAGCAGGGCAGTTTCTGTGCTGAAGTTGGCTCTAAAGACCGATTGACTGGGGTGAAGGAGATTATTGGCCTCTGCAAAATTTGTAATCGCTTCATTCTCATATTTCTCCAATACTTTGGAGAAAAAGGGCAGGAGGGCGATGGGCCTATAATTACTAATCACCTCAGGGTCTGCCGTAGGTTTTTTTAAAAGAGGAAGGATTTTGGTGTTTTTCCAAATTTGAGGCAGGAGGCCCTCCCACAATATGGTGATTTAACTGTGTGAATATTTGTTTCACTCTGTGTCTTGTGTAAACTACTGCATACGTTGGTTACTAGGTATGTGAAACTCTATAATAGTTATTAATTAGTTAAGTGAGTATTTGTATGAGAGAATGAATGTGTGTGTAGTTGGATGGAAGGTGTCTAAATGTCTAAAGATGTGTATATAGTTGATTAAGTACATATATGAGGTTAAGACTGTATGTGAAAACAGTTGTTTTGGGGGAGTGAATCTCTTTATGGGTGTGCTGATGAGTAAATATATTTCTCAATGATATATGTCCAAAAACTAGAAATATAAAAGGCAATGTATGTGACAGTTATTGTATATAAATAAGTAAACATAAGACTCAGTGATTGTATGAGTGACTGTATCGAAAACTGTATACTTGTAATAGTGATTTTATAACACACTAAGTATGAGTTCTTATCGATATGAATAAATAAAGTGGTGTTTGTATAAGTGTGTAGCTTAGTAAATGTCAGTATGATCAATTGTTTGCATAAGTGAATAGGGTGTGTAATTTCGATGTAGGTGTATAAGTATATTTAATAGTGCTCTATTGATCTTTGTTAGCATGTATGAGTGAATCTATAGGCAAGTGTTTAGATGTGTGTGTAGATCTAGGAATCACTGAGTGGGTTTTTAGAAAGTTTTATTGGTCTGTCAATGGATTCAAATATGGTACTCTAATTTTACTGTGAGTGATCAAAGGATATACTAGTGTATGATGAGGTGTATCTGATTGTCACATGCATGATGTCATCAGTGATGTCTCTGACCATGTCATAAATGATGTAATATGTGACATCATCAGCAGTGGATTTCGGGCGCGTGAGTTATACTTAGTACAGCTAACTATAACGGAGGAATTTCAATGGTTTTGTATGAGTGAAATGTCCAGCTAACTATAACACCCCTGAAACCTAGGGTTTTTTCAGTGAAGTTCTAAGGTTTTTAAATGCTAATTTCTTACTATAACATGTCTGAAACCTATGGTTTTTTCCGTGCATTTCAAGGGTTTTTTAAATGATAATTCCTAATTATAACATGTCTGAAACCTATGGTTTTTTCAGTGAATTTCAAAGTTTTTTTAAATATTAAATATGCAATCATGGCTGAAAGACTTACCGTTTTCAGTCATGTAAACACTCTTAGATGATAAACTATATATATTAAAATGTGCAAGTTTTCTTATTCGAGCATATATATTGCTCTTAAAAAGTTCTTTACTAAAAGTCTTTTATTGTTTTCACCCTTTTACTTTTAGAACAACAGACCTATTGGCCTAGTACTCATCATTGACAGCATTTAGAATTGCTCAAAAAATAACCCAATTTCCGTATTTATCCACACTTTAAAATAAATACAGAGCGGAAAATAAATACTTTTCTGTCTGTATTTATCTGTAAAAATCTGTAAAAACATAAAACAAGGAGCCCTACTTATAATTTAATAATGTTTTCAACATAATTAGCTAGTAGCAAAAGACTTGTCCTAATGTGCCCTACCCCTTTGTTTAATGTCTAGGGAGGCCATCCCACCAGAACGGTCAAAGCAGGGAAAGAAGGGAAAGAAATGGGGAAAAATTGCCCTTGTTTTTCCTATTTATTTTTGATTGCACGTTCGAATGGTCTCCGAATCCACGCAAGACCTTCCCGGTACAACCGTGAGTTGTACTGCACTGATTTGTTCCTCAGGTTAGGGTGCGCCTAAACATGTTGACCAATTTTTAATTACATAAATCGGATGCCACTATTTACTTTACAGGACTAGTTTACATCCGTCTTGTCAGGCCGTCCGAGATCCGAATCCTCAGGGCTGTGTTGATGCTCAATGGGGGCCCACCTCTGAATTTACTCAAGTCTGGTTTGAGCAGGGAAAAAAGGAAGGGGAGGGAACTGCGGGGAGGGAGACCTGTAAGGGCGAGAAGAACATATAATCAAAACCCTGACTCAATGGTTCTCTTCCTGTTCTACCCACTTAGCCTTCTCTTTCCTCAATACCAGAAGTTCCTACCTGTAAAGGAAGATAAATGCTCTGAAATCCTTATGCAAGAGAGGGTCAGAGCTGCAACACGTTCCAGACTGTCACAGAGTCTACTGCAGTCTAGGCGCTATTCATTAGTCCTCTACCATGCACTCTCTCTCCTCAAAATCATAGAAGAAAATAAACGTGTGGCTACTGAAATATCAATTTGGCAGTAGTTTGCGTAGACATACAATCCTGTATCTCTTCCGACATGAAAGTCATATGAAAAGTTATATATCGGCAGCTATACTCTAGGTGTGCTTATTAAAGTCTTAAACACTATCTTTACACTGAGTAAAGTTCTGATGCCATATATCTTCAAGAAACCACCAAAACAAAAGTCACAGGCGCCACTACCCCCCCTGCACGAAACCCGCAAGGAGTTTCTCCAACAGGGAGATCACGCTGCCCAAACGCCACTACGGGCGCCGTCTCTCCTCTGCACAAGAACGCGGAAAGGCGTCTCATCCAACAGAGGAGCATCAATACAAAAGTCGCGGGAGCCACTACCCCCCCTGCACGAAATCAGCAAGGAGTTTCTCCAACAGGGAGATCACGCTGCCCAAACGCCACTACGGGCGCCGTCTCTACTCTGCACGAGAACGCAGAAAGGCGTCTCATCCAACAGAGGAGCATCACCAAAATACTGCAGGATACTTGAAATCCTGGTTAGTCTGGGGGCCAAGAGTGAACTCCGTACAATCACCGAGTCCTATGAACCAAGAACAGCAGTGTTGCTCAACTAGCAATGGGGAATTATCGGCAGCGCTGGTCTTCGTTCTGTCGGCTTTATCTGACTTCCGGCGCGTCATACTCGTTCTACGCTAAGCGCCACTGTCAGGAATCATGGGATATATAGTTTTCTTCTTTACTTCCTCATTTCCCTATTTTCACGCAGCTAGCGTGACAACCGGTAGCGAATCCTGACACGTCTCACCCCTTTTAACGGCCTTTGGTCAGCCTTTAATAAAATTGTTGATAGGTTAGCACCAAACACCTTTTAATCTCACTTCACTTCGATCACTAGTGCACACACGCCTTTGATCATCCTGCCCCGCTGTAAACCAGGCATAGAAGCACACCCGGGAAGCACTCGGCTTCTCTGGTGGAACCCTATGATGAAGCATGTCACCGACCAGGTCGGTGAGTGAGGGTTCCTTTTACAAACACTGGTTGTGTCTGTTGTTGCTCAGTGCAACCGCCTTTTGGTTACACTAGTAGTCACTCTTTTGTTGTTATTTGTGTATAAAAATAGGAGCCCTGCTCCTAAGAAATCAGATCCTGCTTAAACAAGAAGAACCTCTGCCCGACAAGAAGGAACTGGAAAAGCTGCTAGGAGGAGTACTGTCTCTGACCTGGGGATTGGCCTGCAGTGGTTGCCTTGCTGTGAAAGGAGAGGAAAAGACTGAAGTGACTTTATTCAACTTGTGCATTTTTGAAATATCTCCAAGGGCTTGTGTGTAAGCTTGCCCACTGAACGGAGTCCCAGGACCAGTGGACTCTAACTACCTGGAGAAAAGCTGTTGAGAGCGCCGCCTTCCCTCTAGCGCTGAAGGAGAAGGCTGTGTGCGCCTCGTGAAAACTCACCTCGCACTTTGAGAACCCTGTGCCCAGCTGTCTGGACCGAGCAACGCGACTACTGCCACCTTCGAGCCGTAGCTCGCAATGAACGGACCTGCCTGGCCCAAGCAACGCAACTTCTGCCACCTTCGAGCCGTAGCTCGCAATGAACGGACCTGCCTGGCCCGAGCAACATGACTTCTACCATCCTCGAGCCGTAGCTCGCAACGAACGGATCTGCCTGGCCCGCGCAACGCGACTTCTGCCATCCTCGAGACGTAGCTCGCAACGCAGGGCCCTGACTCTGCTTTTGGGCTTCGCTTCTCTCCTTCACATCATCCTGATCGATGTGCCCCCTGCCGCTGTCATCAACAGGCTGCGGCACGTAGAGCACTGGGTACGTCTCGTACCTCTGAAGCGTACTGCCGCCGCACTCAGGCGCCCCCTCTCCATGTACGGCGTGGATGCCGCAAAGAAGTGCCCCCGGATCAACAAAGCAGTAAACAGTCAAAATATCGAGTCCAAAATATCGATTGGACATAATATCGAGTTTTTAATATAGTTTGGACAAAATATCGAATGGACAGAATATAGACAGCAAAAATATAGTTTTTAAGGTAAGTGAAGTAATATCAAATGTTTAAAATATAGAAAGTTAAAATATCGAAGTATATAAAATAGGTTATGAAAAATATCGAATTTTTAATAATATAATTTTTTATAGTGTTTTTTATGTTATCATATGTGTGAAAAGTGTGTATTTATGTTATAAATAATTTTAAAATAATGAATTTAGTGTTTTTAATTTTTGTGTAATTTAATTCTGTAGCATGGTTGTGGGTTTATAGGGGAATAGGTTGGGAAGTAATTTAATTATAATTAATTAAATATGCTAATTTATTTATTGGTATTAATTTTTAATTAATTGTAATTTAATTTATATTTGGTAATTAATTACATTTTAATTGGCAATTAATTTTAAAGAATTGATTAATTGCTAATTATGTTAATTTTACTAATTTATTTTCTGTAGCGGGTTGTGGGTTCGTAGGGGAATGGGGTGAGAAGCAATTTATTTAATTAAATATGTAAAATTAATTATTGGTATTTATTTAGAATTAAATGTTAAATACGTTTTTATGTGTAATTCATTAAATTTTAATTGACAGTTAATTTAATTTATTTGAATAATTGCTAATTATGTTAATTTTACTATTTTATTTTCTGTAGTGGGTTGTGGATTTATAGGGGAATAGGGTGGGAAGTAATTTATTTATAATTAATTAAATAATTTAATTTATTAAATTGTATTTAATTAGAATTAATTGTTAATTAATTTTTAATTGTTAAATAATGATTTGTTAATTAGTAATTAATTTGTATTAATAGGTAACTAATTGTGATCATTAATTTTTAATTAGTAATTTTAATAGGTTAATTATTATATTATATTACATTTTAATTAATTTTTTATAGATATTTACTTTCCCTACTGTTGTTCTCTCGGGAGTGGGAATATTAATTTTAACCACTACACTATCCAATGCTTTCCCTACTGTTGCACTCAATGGAGTGGCCATAGTAATTTTACCCCTACGCTATCCAACGCTTGCCCTACTGTTGCACTCACTGGAGTGGGAATAGTCATTTTTAGCCCTACGCTATCCAACGCTTTCCCTACTGTTGCACTCACTGGAGTGGGAATAGTAATTTTTACCCCTACGCTATCCAGCGCTTTCCCTACTGTTGCTCCCACTGGAGTGGGAATAGTAATTTTTACCCCTACGCTATCCAACCCTTTCCTTACTGTTGCACTCTTTGGAGTGGGAATAGTAATTTTAACCCCTACGCTATCCAACGCTTTCCCTACTGTTGCACTATTTGGAGTGGGAATAGTACGTTTTTACCCCTACGCTATCCAACGCTTTCCCTACTGGTGCACTCTTTGGAGTGGGAATAGTAATTTTTACCCCTACGCTATCCAACGCTTTCCCTACTGTTGCACTCACTGGAGTAGGAATAGTAATTTTTAGCCCTACGCTATCCAACGCTTTCCCTACTGTTGCACTCACTGGAGTGGGAATAGTAATTTTTACCCTTACGCTATCCAACGCTTTCCCTACTGTTGCACCCACTGGAGTGGGAATAGTAATTTTTACTCCTACGCTATCCAACGCTTTCCCTACTTTTGCACCCACTGGAGTGGAAATAGTAATTTTGACCTCTACGCTATCCAACGCTTTCCCTAATGTTGCAATCATTGGAGTTGGAATAGTAATTTTTACACCTACGCTATCTAACGCTTTCCCTACTGTTGCACTCTTTGGAGTGGGAATAGTAATTTTAACCCCTACGCTATCCAACGCTTTCCCTACTTTTGCACTATTTGGAGTGGGAATAGTAATTTTTACCCCTACGCTATCCAACGCTTTCCCTACTGTTGCACTATTTGGAGGGGGAATAGTAATTGTTACCCCTACGCTATCCAACGCTTTCCCTACTGTTGCACTCTTTGGAGTGTGAATAGTAATTTTTACCTCTACGCTATCCAATGCTTTCCCTTCTGTTGCACCTACTGGAGTGGGAATAGTAATTTTTACCCCTACGCTATCCAACGTTTTCCCTACTGTTGCACCCACTGGAGTGGGAATAGTGTTTTTAACCTCTACGCTATCCAACGCGTTCCCTACTTTTGTACTCTTTGGAGTGGGAATAGTAATTTTTATCCCTACGCTATCCAACACTTTCCCTACTGTTGCACTCTCTGGAGTGGGAATAGTAATTTTTACACTTGCGCTATTGTACGGTAATAAAATAGTATATTATTTAATTATATTATGTTACTATATATATATGTTTTAACAAATATGATGTAAAAAATGTTTTTATAACTTTCATTAATTATTTAATTATTATAAGTTAATTTAAGTATTTTTAAGTATATTTCAGTAATTAATTTTTAATATTAATTTAATTTAACATTGTTTTTCATAAAGTCGATATTTTTACAAACTTTATTTTAGTAATTGATATTTTTAACTCGTTATTGTTGTACTTACCTGTTTGTAGATACAAACTCGATATTCTGTCTGTAGATATTTTGGCAGCGATATTCTTGATAGTCGATAATATGTCCCTCGATATTATGTCAGTGATCCCAACAAAGCATCATGCTAAGTCTTTTAACATATAAAGAATACTTATTTTGATACAAACCCTGGTGTGGTGTTGTCACTGAGTTACTGTGTGTGATTACAAATGCTTAATCGATAACACTCTGAGATTAGCCTTGTCTGCTCACGCCACGCAACCTAGAGGGTGAGCAGGGGTTATTTTAAAGAGTACGTCCCTTGCCCTGACTAGAGGAGAGGGTCCCTGCTTGTCATAAGTTCTTACCTGTGCCAACCAGAAACCCCCAAATCGTACAGCGATTGTTAAAGGTCGCTGGCGCGATGGAAATTTTCGACCCATGGTCACAAAAACTCAATCTCTCGGTGACTGTACAGCTCAGCGAGCTGAACTACAGGCTTTCAAGATGGCGCTTGAAAATACTGATCGTGAATTCCTCACACTCATAGTGTGCGATTCGTATTACTGCATTCAATCTTACAATGAATATTTGCAGAACTGGGTTCAAAACGGTTTCAAAGACGCAGAAGGTGGCACAATCAAGCATAAGTTGCTTTGGGAACAAGTTGGTCTATTACAGAAAGAACTACAAAAGACTCACGTGATTCATACACCGAGTCATCAACATGATGGCGTTCACGTTGCAGGGAATTCATTGGCTGATGAAACCGCGAAGGCAGCTGTGCTATCACTCGTTCAAAAATAAAAATAGATCGTGAAATAATGCAAGCTGTCACTGCTTCAGTAAAAGACAGTGGTAAAACACTCCCAAAAGGCTTTCCACTCAAGTACTCCTATATAACTCATGCACATAATGTTCCTTTTGCTCGAATCCCTGGAGTGGGGGATAGAGTAATTCCTAAAATTGAACATAGATGAGGACTAATTTTAGCAGCACATGAAGGGCTCGCCTCTGCACACGCAGATGTTTCTGCGACAGTATCGTTATTAAAACAGAGATACTGGTGGCCAGGCATGAGAAAACAACCTAGAAACTATGTACTAGACTTTGAAATCTGCCAACAAATGAAGGTTTCCACAGTGAAACGTCCGGCGCAGACGCCCCTTCTAATTTCAGATAAGCCATTAGCGTTTGTTTACCTGGACCACTGTGGTCCCCTAAAAAGGGATGGCAACTATAAATATATCATGGTCGCAGTGGATTCCTGCTCAAGATTCATTTGGGTGTGGCCCCTGTGCTCAGCTGATGACCGAACTGTTATAAAAGATTTGCGAGTCTTTATCGGCACATACACAAATCAGCACGCTACATTCTGACCAGGTTCCTGAGTTTATCTCTCGAGCTTACAAAGAGGCAATGGCCAGCTTGAGCATTGCATTGCGGTTCTCAAGTCCATTCCATCCTGAGGGAAATGCGGTAGTGGAACGAGGACATAATGCAATCTATAATGGCGAGGGTATTAGGCTAGGGTGATGGGTGGGTCAAACATCTAATAAGTGTTCAACGTAGTCTTAACAATCTGCCAAGAAATTCTCTCGGTGGAATCACTCCATGTGAAATCCTTTTTGGTACTAGAATGCTTGTCCAGGATCTTGATCGTCACACTTCAGTGGTGGAACAAAAACCTTTTGATATCAAGAGACCTGTCATCAGTAAACATCAAAGCTGTTCCTATACCAGGTGGTATAGCATGGGACAGAACTGATTATGACATCTATGGTCCGGTTGAGGTGTTGAAGATTCTACACCAATTCAAGGTTTCCTTGAGTGACTTCATTTTACCCAGCACATTTTCTGATGATTGGGACTTTGAGACTGTCAATAATATGATGTCAGACTTAGAAATGTCTGCAAAATTCACAAAGCATGAATACTTAGAAGGTTCATCGGATTATGAACAAATGTATTGTTTTAATCATTATGGTAATCATTATTTGCACATATCTGCAAACCCTAGAAATGTTTTTTTCTATAATCCATGGGAACATTGTGCCACGCCACCGAAGGGTAGCTCAAAAACATTCTATGAAAAGTTTCCATCCTTCTCAGGTTTTAATGTCACAAACACAGAAACTTTTTACTTTAAAAATGTGAATAAGACAGGAATGAAAAATATGTTGACTAATACCAAGCAAATTTATTCTGCGGACTTTTATGCTCAGCTGTCCACATTAGGTTTTGAGTTTTGGAGAGACAAGATTGAGACAAAAACTGTCTGGGGGACAAAAGACTGGCAGGTGCAGGGATTAGAACCCTTATTTAGAGGCTGCCTCATCCCAGAACAAATAATGTTTTTAAATGACACTGTTCAACAAATTTCTTGTCTTGGCATAGCTAAGATACAAGATTCAAACAAACTGTCCATACCTAAACCCACACCTGATAGTAATGGCACTACAGATGAGGAGGGAGACGTAAAACATATTTTACAACAGAACTAATTCTGATTGGAAAAAATGGTTAATCTGGCCCACAGACACGAATTACTGTCAAGATAGATTCCAGAACAAAACAAAAGGGTTTACAGTGAATAGGCCAGATCCAAGATATGCCCAGAGACAACATCCAGCGATAATAACAACTTACAGTGTAGGAAAACTATGCCTTGAGTGGCTACAGAGATCCACACTTCCAGAAATAAAACAACACTTAACTTTGCGTAAATATGGCGATGATTTGAGAGACTTCTTACTAGGACCTCGTCAGCCACGTCATAAACGTTTCATATACGCCGGTATATACGCTGCTTATAATGAAGCATGAAAAGTCACGCAAATGGAAACTGCAGAAAGAATACGTGAAATTGATCGTATTAATTTAGAGAAAATTGTCTTTGTAGTGGACAATGGGTTAACGACTCTGTCCTCCAGAATTTTATTCTTTGGACAGCATTGTATCGTCTGCCATAGATATAATAGAACTGGACTTGCTCATGTTACAACATGGACAGTCTCAATTGCGTTCTATAATGCTGCTTGGCTGGACATTACAAAATCTCCGTTCAGGCTACGTGCCATTGTGTCTAATCAACACCACGTCATTGTTTACTGGGTTTAACATTGCAGATAATCAAATCTCTTTGGCACAGAGGGGAGCAGACTATACGGTGCTGAGCATAGAAAAACTTGTACCATTAACTGTTTCTGAGAAACCAGTCGTGGAATGGATAATACATGGCACCATCACGATACCAGTGACGATTTTCCAGTTTCAGTATTGCTTGAAACACATATACCAGCAGACCTGGATGAAAGGTTGGGTAAAGAGTACATAAAGTCGACTTGGGATTTACCATAAACACACAAATGTTGGAGTGGGGGAAAGGAGGTATTTCTTAGTGGTAAAAATTGCAAAAATGCACTAAGTGGTACACTTTTGTGTCAGGGTATTAATTTACATGGAACCTGCAATGGTTCTTCGACCAACCTTTCTTGCCACCTGCAGGGTTCCCCGGCAGCAGTGATAGATCCAGTTTTTAGGCAGCTATCCAATGGTAGCTACATAATGTTGAATGATCACAGCTGTTGTGGAATGATGCCAGGAATAGCCTATTTCGTTAATGTGTCAGCCAGGATAACTTGTTGTATGCAAGTATTATTTCCTAAAAGCAAGACAGACGGGGTGTCGCCGCTATGGCCTTCACTGAACATCTCTTCTATACAAATTGATACTTTAAGCAAAATGAAAGCCATTCTTTTACAAAAAACGGTGCCACTGACCTCATCCAAAGAGACGTAGGAACTACAAGTTGCAAGGTCTTCTGCGGAGATACATGCCCTTTTATCCACAAATTGCCCAATACATTTCACAGAAATGTTAGGTCATATCTTAAACATGTCACCAGCGATACCCAGACTACCATGGAGAACACTCTTCTGGCCATGCAGTATCGTGACCAATTTACATAGATTCTTGGCTACGCTCGTTTGAGAGATCTGAATACTACTTGGTTCCTTTCGTTCAGACCAATCTGTCAAGATTGCATCTTACCTGTTTTACGAGGCCTGCTTTGCGGAGAAGAATGCGTGTTGGGCGTTTGTCGACACTTCCATCAGTGCTGCCAACGGACGTTGACGCTTTGCTTGGTTCTGTAACGGCTCATGCATCATGTTGTCCCCAACGGCTACCAATCCTGATGACGGCATTCATTGAGGTCTCACCGGCAATTCAAGCTGAGGGTAAGATACCAAGACCAACGGGCACAGGTACCATCTACTGTGAACATTGCTAATGCAGATGACGCTGACGGCGATGATTCTCATCCGTGTACGAATGATCTACTTAATGAAGTAGTCCAACTTTCACCTCCTGTGGTAGACAATTTCTTTGCCAACTTAGAAGATTTAATGTTTTCTCCTAACAGCGAGAATAACCTTTGAAATTAGCACACAGCGTTCTATCAACTGTGAATTCGACCTTCGTTTTTCAAAACAAAACTTCTAACTTGGGAACTCTATTTTTTCTACAAATCTGATTTGACTTTTTCCCAAAATTGAATTTTGTTTGGGCACAAACTAATCTGCTTAAAGGAGAACAAAAGTTATTTCCAACCTTACGTCAAACTTGGCACCTTCAAGTTATAAATATGCACACACTTGCCCAAGCCAACACAGGGTGGTGTGGAGCAGTTTGACTATCTACCTACCCGACACAGCTTGCCGCAGCAAGTGCCGAAGGGAGCCGACACCCCAGCAGAAGCACTGAGAGAGACGCCGTCTTTTACCAAGAAATCCAGCTCCAGTGTTTGCAAGCTCCCCTTGCGGGGTGTTGGGAAATCGAGTCCTGAGGCAGAGAGATACCAGACCGCCTTCATTCTAAACCAAGGTACAGAGCTGATTAGACCCTGAGAGAAATATTGGATAGATTCTCAGCAAAGAATACTAAACCTATGCTACACCTCACTTCTTCCCTCCTACTAGACCTAGGTTAGGTACATCGGGGTAGGCATATTTTAGAAGCACCAGTTGAGTACTTTTTTAGTAATTGTTATTTATGTATGTATTTTATGGCTTAGAAACCATACCATGCTTTTACAGTATTATTTTATAATACTCTTCTTGCTGTACGCATTATACTTTACAGCCAATATTACGATTGTAGCGGTTCGTTTCTTCTGCATGAGAAAGAAGACTGTTCAATAAATACCTTTTATTGAAAACGCCCGTCTCTCTATTTCTCTGCACCTCTGGTGAAACGAAGCATGCACGATTGACTAAGTAAAATATCAATCTATTGTTTCCACGACTCTGAAGATACGTTTTATCTTGGGGAAACAAAGTTGTCATGTTTATGCGGTTGTCAGAAACTAATCCCTTCTTGTTTATTCGAGAAAGTTTCTAGTGACCTCTGAGCTAGCTGGCGCTCACAATTAAGTCTAATATATTCGATAGAGACCCAGTCAACCTAAGTCCTAGGTCAATTCAATAGTATATATTATTCCAACGCACAGAGCCGATTGGGAATATAGGAACTTCACTACAGTATCTCATGTAGTTATCCTATGGTATCATTGTATGGGTGTATGTAAAGGTATCTCAAGTAATTATCCTATGGTATATTAGTTTGAGTGTATGTAAAGATATCTCATGTAGTGATCCTATGGTATAATGGTTTGAGTGTACGTAAAGGTATCTCATGTAGTTATACTATGATATAAATGTTTGAGTGTATGTTAAGGTATCTCACCTAGTTGTTCTGTGGTATAATGGTTTGAGTGTATGTAAAGATATCTCATGTAGTTAACCTGTGGTATAATAGTTTGAGTGCATGTAAAGGTATCTCATGTAGTTATCCTATGATAGAATGGTTTGAGTGTATGTAAAGGTCTCTCATGTAGTTATGCTATGATAGAATTGTTTGAGTGTATGTAAAGGTCTCTCATGTAGTTATGCTATGATAGAATTGTTTGAGTGTATGTAAAGGTCTCTCATGTAGTTATCCTATGATAGAATTGTTTGAGTGTATGTAAAGGTCTCTCATGTAGTTATCCTATGATAGAATTGTTTGAGTGTATGTAAAGGTCTCTCATGTAGTTATCCTATGATAGAATTGTTTGAGTGCATGTAAAGGTCTCTCATGTAGTTATCCTATGATAGAATTGTTTGAGTGTATGTAAAGGTCTCTCATGTAGTTATGCTATGATAGAATTGTTTGAGTGTATGTAAAGGTCTCTCATGTAGTTATCCTATGATAGAATTGTTTGAGTGTATGTAAAGGTATCTCATGTATTTATCCTGTGGCATAATGGTTTGAGTGTATGTAAAGGTATCTCAAGTAGTTTTCCTATGGTATAATGGTTTGAGTGTATGTAAAGGTATCTCATGCAGTTATCCTGTGGTATAATGGATTGAGTGTATGTAAATGTATCTCATGCAGTTATCCTATGGTATAATGGTTTGAGTGTATGTAAAGGTATCTCATGTAGTTATCCTATGGTATAATGGTTTGAGTGTATGTAAAGGTATCTCATGTAGTTATCCTGTGGCATAATGGTTTGAGTGTATGTAATGGTATCTCATGCAGTTATCCTGTGGCATAATGGTTTCAGTGCATGTAAAGGTATCTCATGCAGTTATCCTGTGGTATAAAGGTTTGAGTGTATGTAAAGGTATCTCATGTAGTTATCCTATGGTATAAAGGTTTGAGTGCATGTAAAGGTATCTCATGTATTTATCCTGTGGCATAATGGTTTGAGTGTATGTAAAGGTATCTCAAGTAGTTTTCCTATGGTATAATGGATTGAGTGTATGTAAATGTATCTCATGCAGTTATCCTGTGGTATAATGGTTTGAGTGTATGTAAAGGTATCTCATGTAGTTATCCTATGGTATAATGGTTTGAGTGTATGTAAAGGTATCTCATGTAGTTATCCTATGGTATAAAGGTTTGAGTGCATGTAAAGGTATCTCATGTATTTATCCTGTGGCATAATGGTTTGAGTGTATGTAAAGGTATCTCAAGTAGTTTTCCTATGGTATAATGGATTGAGTGTATGTAAATGTATCTCATGCAGTTATCCTGTGGTATAATGGTTTGAGTGTATGTAAAGGTATCTCATGTAGTTATCCTATGGTATAATGGTTTGAGTGTATGTAAAGGTATCTCATGTAGTTATCCTATGATAGAATTGTTTGAGTGTATGTAAAGGTATCTCATGTAGGTATCCTATGGTATAATAGTTTGAGTGTATGTAAAGGTATCTCAAGTAGTTATCCTGTGGTATAATGGTTTGAGTGTATGTAATTGTACCTCATGTAGGTATCCTATGGTATAATGGTTTCAATGTATGTAAAGGTATCTCATGTACTTATCCTATGATAGAATTGTTTGAGTGTATGTAATGGTATCTCATTTAGTTATCCTGTGGTATAATGGTTTGAGTGTATGTAAAGGTATCTCATTTAGTTATCCTGTGGTATAATGGTTTGAGTGTATGTAAAGGTATCTCATGTAGTTATCCTGTGGTATAATGGTTTGAGTGTATGTAAAGGTATCTCATGTACTTATCCTATGATAGAATTGTTTGAGTGTATGTAAAGGTATCTCATGTAGTTATCCTAAGGTATACGGGTTTGAGTGCATGTAAAGATATCTCATGTAGTTATGCTATGATAGAATTGTTTGAGTGTATGTTAAGGTATCTCATGTAGGTATCCTATGGTATAATAGTTTGAGTGTATGTAAAGGTATCTCAAGTAGTTATCCTGTGGTATAATGGTTTGAGTGTATGTAATTGTACCTCATGTAGGTATCCTATGGTATAATGGTTTCAATGTATGTAAAGGTATCTCATGTACTTATCCTATGATAGAATTGTTTGAGTGTATGTAAAGGTATCTCATTTAGTTATCCTGTGGTATAATGGTTTGAGTGTATGTAAAGGTCTCTCATGTAGTTATCCTGTGGCATAATGGTTTGAGTGTATGTAAATGTATCTCATGCAGTTATCCTATGGTATAATGGTTTGAGTGTATGTAAAGGTATCTCATGTAGTTATCCTATGGTATAATGGTTTGAGTGTATGTAAAGGTATCTCATGTAGTTATCCTGTGGCATAATGGTTTGAGTGTATGTAATGGTATCTCATGCAGTTATCCTGTGGCATAATGGTTTCAGTGCATGTAAAGGTATCTCATGCAGTTATCCTGTGGTATAAAGGTTTGAGTGTATGTAAAGGTATCTCATGTAGTTATCCTATGGTATAAAGGTTTGAGTGCATGTAAAGGTATCTCATGTATTTATCCTGTGGCATAATGGTTTGAGTGTATGTAAAGGTATCTCAAGTAGTTTTCCTATGGTATAATGGATTGAGTGTATGTAAATGTATCTCATGCAGTTATCCTGTGGTATAATGGTTTGAGTGTATGTAAAGGTATCTCATGTAGTTATCCTATGGTATAATGGTTTGAGTGTATGTAAAGGTATCTCATGTAGTTATCCTATGGTATAAAGGTTTGAGTGCATGTAAAGGTATCTCATGTATTTATCCTGTGGCATAATGGTTTGAGTGTATGTAAAGGTATCTCAAGTAGTTTTCCTATGGTATAATGGATTGAGTGTATGTAAATGTATCTCATGCAGTTATCCTGTGGTATAATGGTTTGAGTGTATGTAAAGGTATCTCATGTAGTTATCCTATGGTATAATGGTTTGAGTGTATGTAAAGGTATCTCATGTAGTTATCCTATGATAGAATTGTTTGAGTGTATGTAAAGGTATCTCATGTAGGTATCCTATGGTATAATAGTTTGAGTGTATGTAAAGGTATCTCAAGTAGTTATCCTGTGGTATAATGGTTTGAGTGTATGTAATTGTACCTCATGTAGGTATCCTATGGTATAATGGTTTCAATGTATGTAAAGGTATCTCATGTACTTATCCTATGATAGAAATGTTTGAGTGTATGTAAAGGTATCTCATTTAGTTATCCTGTGGTATAATGGTTTGAGTGTATGTAAAGGTATCTCATTTAGTTATCCTGTGGTATAATGGTTTGAGTGTATGTAAAGGTATCTCATGTAGTTATCCTGTGGTATAATGGTTTGAGTGTATGTAAAGGTATCTCATGTACTTATCCTATGATAGAATTGTTTGAGTGTATGTAAAGGTATCTCATGTAGTTATCCTAAGGTATACGGGTTTGAGTGCATGTAAAGATATCTCATGTAGTTATGCTATGATAGAATTGTTTGAGTGTATGTTAAGGTATCTCATGTAGGTATCCTATGGTATAATAGTTTGAGTGTATGTAAAGGTATCTCAAGTAGTTATCCTGTGGTATAATGGTTTGAGTGTATGTAATTGTACCTCATGTAGGTATCCTATGGTATAATGGTTTCAATGTATGTAAAGGTATCTCATGTACTTATCCTATGATAGAATTGTTTGAGTGTATGTAAAGGTATCTCATTTAGTTATCCTGTGGTATAATGGTTTGAGTGTATGTAAAGGTATCTCATTTAGTTATCCTGTGGTATAATGGTTTGAGTGTATGTAAAGGTATCTCATGTACTTATCCTATGATAGAATTGTTTGAGTGTATGTAAAGGTATCTCATGTAGTTATCCTAAGGTATACGGGTTTGAGTGCATGTAAAGGTATCTCATGTAGTTATCCTAAGGTATACGGGTTTGAGTGTATGTAAAGGTCTCTCATGTAGTTATCCTGTGGCATAATGGTTTGAGTGTATGTAAATGTATCTCATCTAGTTATCCTATGGTATAATGGTTTGAGTGTATGTAAAGGTATCTCATCTAGTTATCCTATGGTATGGATCCAGCCCTCTTGGACCTACATTGGATCTCTCTGAGTCAGGGGTTTACAGTGTTTCACCATTACATATTCATGGTTTCTGTTATGCCATGTTATCAGTTTTCTAATCAGTTGGAATATTTCCCTTTCTTTATTACATGTTTTCTTTGCCATCTAGCTCACATTTCTCTGAGATCTTTTGTTCTGGACATTTCTCTCATTTCAATGGGTTTTTTGATATATAAAATGCAGGCGACCTGGCAGGAAAATATATGTAAACCTTATTACACTCCTTGTGTTATTAAGGCACTTAAAGTTTAATTTCTGGTACTATATTTTTTAATTCAACAAACAATTTAACATTTTGAAATAAAGTCCACTTACCTGCGCGGAGACATAGTGTCTGTCTCAGGTAGGGGGATAAACCCATCCAGGAAGAGGAATCTTCTGTTCCGGGCTCGTGTCTTACACAGGTGTGGTCCTGTCCACCGGGTCCTCCTTGTTTGTTATGTCGGTCACACTGGGTCACTGCTGCAGGGGAAAAAGGAGAGGACTGATTTAAAGCGGAAGAGACCGAGAGAGAGACCGAGAGAGAGAGAATGTGAGAGAAAGAGAGATGAAATAAGAGGGCTCGGAAGAAAGAGAGCTACAGGCAGAGAGAGGTAAAGAGAAAAGGTAAGAGAGTAAAATTAAGGTGAAAGCAAGAGGGCCATAGGGGAAAGCTGAGTATAGAGAGAGCGAGAGAGAGAGAGAGAGAGACAAAGAGTTGAGAGAAAGACTAGGAGAACATGAACGACACAGAGCAAGAGAAAGGGCAGGCAGGGAGTGAGAAGGGAGAATGAGTGAAATTCAGATAGAGTGAAAGAAAGGGGTGAAATAGAGAAAGCAAGAGAAAGAGGGATACAGGTAGATCAAGAAATAGAGAGATAGAGGGGGAAGTGGAAGAGAGTGAGAGCAAAACTGTAAAATATTACTCTTTAGTATTATTCCATTATAAATTCCATTCTTCATAAATACTTTTTTTAGTTAGCCCTAATGTGTTTTTTGAATCCTGGCTATATTGTCCACAGGCACAAGGTTGGAGGGAAAGGATAGAGAAAAGGTTAATGACTGAAACAGAAAAAAGAAGAGAGAAGAAGAAACTTCAGAGAGAAAGAAAACGAGAGTGGAGGAGAACCAGAGGCAGAATGAGAGAAAAAAAGAAGCTAGAAAGACCGAAAGATATAGAGAAACAGAGGCTGAGATAGAGATAGAGTGAAGGAGGATGAAGAGGGAGAGAGATGGAGGAATCAAGAGAGAGATAAAGAGAGAGGGAAATAGAGAGGAAGAGTGAAGGAGGCAGGGACATCATTCAAGACCAGTAATGTGGCTACAATTCTAGAAAACTTTCATTGGCAAAGAGGGGACGAGATGCAATGTCCACACCTCACACAACGACAGCAAAGCAGATAGATTTATATTCCAGTTTTTGCTTGTGCATAAGTTGATATTCTGGTGATATTAATATTAACCCTATTATTATATTGAGAGTAGAGAGGTCTTGTTGCCGTGCATCTTTGCCATAAGACACTTCTTCGGCTACAACACCTCTCTTCATCTGGGCAGAGAGTCCCTCTCACAATGCAGTACTGATTCGCAAAGCTAACTTACACTTTTAAGTAAGTTTACACTCGTGAGTAAGTTACCTACTTTGTTGTATTAACAATCTGCACTTTTGTAATAACTTACACTTTTGTAGTAACTTACACTTTTGTAGTATATCCAGCACTACTGATGGCCAACCACTGGTATTGCAACACCCTTCCATAGAAAATTAAATCCCATAGGAAAAAATAAAATGAAATTAAATGATTTTAAATAGATAGAAATATAATGAAATATACATTATTGTTAACATATATGGAAAAGTGCATATTTGTTATTTAATTATATAATATTTAGGTTATTAAATAATACTGATATTTAAATACAAATTAAATAAATGAAAATATGTACCCACTTCCAGAAAACAAAATAAAGAAAACAACCTTAACTTTAAAAAGGTTGCTTGCAAAGCTGGCATTTTCAGCTAATGAGATGAATGCACCAGCATTAACTGTCTCAGTACATATAAGCCATGCCCTCAGGATATATTTGAGCAGTACATGATCTAGTTCTTGAGGTTGGGGCGGGGTTACTGGAACTTCTTGACCCATAAAATGAACTCCTTATCACAGCGCACCAATGGCAAGTCATCTACACCCGTCTGCAACCAGAATATATCCAGAACAGCTACTTTGCCGGTAGGAAGGTAGGATCTGCTTTCATGGTCACCCCCACTTTTTGCTGGTGTTCCTCTGTTTTGTGAAGAGTCTGATTGGGATCCTGCCAATCAGGACCCCAGCCACTGTGCATCCACCCTAAATTTGACAATGGTAAGTACTTTTGCACCTTCCCAGTTGGCTACTACTGGTGTACCCATGTAAGTCCCTAGTATATGGAACTGAGGTACCCAGGGCATAGGTGCACCAGGGGTCTCCCATGGGCTGCAGCAAGCATTATGACACCCATCGGAGTCCACTTAAACTGTGACTACAGGCCTGCCATTGCAGCCTGTGAGAGTGGGTGCTTGTACCTCTCATAACTGATATATTTTCCTTGTATTTGAGGTCAATGCACTGTTACAATCGCATAGTCAAACATAGGACAAAAAAGCAAAGTTACAGTAATTCATCAGAAGGGGGAGGGAGAGGAAGGAGACATAGCAGGGAGAAGGGAAGGAAGTATGCCCAATGTCCGGCTGGGTAGGTGACGGCCAAGGGAGTGAACCAGGGCCGATCTCCTCTCCAGCTGTCTAAGCACCTCCACCGGGCATCGGCCATATTGCCCCGAATCCACTGTCAGGATAAATATCAGGGTTAAAGTAAGTGATGGTCGAGGGGGTGAACCAGGGCCGATCTCCTCTTTAGTGACACAAGACACTGAGTATATACAAAACACTGAATACCTTTTTTACACTCTACCCAGAAAACAAATAACATAAAAGTGCTTCAGCTTAACACCCACATTTCGAGCACTTTTCTGTATGTTGGATGATCACTGAGAGAAGGCAGAGAGATGGAGAGTGATTTCATATTTGAGGATGACAGAAACCCAGGGCTGAGTCACCTGAAAGGAGCTTGGAACCCCCAAGACACCTGAGGCAGGAATAAGATACACAATTGAAGTGAATGAGGGGTCTGAGGGATATTGCATGCATGTATCCATGTACAGTGAATGAGGGGTCTGAGGGATATTGCATGCATGTATCCATGTACAGTGAATGAGGGTCTGATGGATATTGCATGCATGTATCCATGTACAGTGAATGAGGGGTCTGATGGATAGTGCATGCATGTATCCATGTACATTGAATGAGGGGTCTGATGGATATTGCATGCATGTATCCATGTACATTGAATGAGGGGTCTGAGGGATATTGCATGCATGTATCCATGTACAGTGAATGAGGGGTCTGATGGATATTGCATGCATGTATCCATGTACATTGAATGAGGGGTCTGAGGGATATTGCATGCATGTATCCATGTACAGTGAATGAGGGGTCTGATGGATATTGCATACATGTATCCATGTACAGTGAATGAGGGGTCTGAGGGATATTGCATGCATGTATCCATGTACAGTGAATGAGGGGTCTGATGGATATTGCATGCATGTATCCATGTACAGTGAATGAGGGGTCTGAGGGATATTGCATGCATGTATCCATGTAGAGTGAATGAGGGGTCTGAGGGATATTGCATGCATGTATCCATGTACAGTGAATGAGGGGTCTGAGGGATATTGCATGCATGTATCCATGTACAATGAATGAGGGGTCTGATGGATATTACATGCATGTATCCATGTACAGTGAATGAGGGGTCTGAGGGATATTGCATGCATGTATCCATGTACAGTGAATGAGGGGTCTGAGGGATATTGCATGCATGTATCCATGTACAGTGAATGAGAGGTCTGAGGGATATTGCATGCATGTATCCATGTACAGTGAATGAGGGGTCTGATGGATATTGCATGCATGTATCCATGTGCAGTGAATGAGGGGTCTGATGGATATTGCATGCATGTATCCATGTACAGTGAATGAGGGGTCTGATGGATATTGCATGCATGTATCCATGTGCAGTGAATGAGGGGTCTGATGGATATTGCATACATGTATCCATGTACAGTGAATGAGGGGTCTGGTGGATATTGCATACATGTATCCATGTACAGTGAATGAGGGGTCTGATGGGTATTGCATGCATGTATCCATGTACAGTGAATGAGGAGTCTGGTGGATATTGCATGCATGTATCCATGTACAGTGAATGAGGGGTCTGATGGATATTGCATGCATGTATCCATGTACAGTGAATGAGGGGTCTGAGGGATATTGCATGCATGTATCATGTACAGTGAAAGGGAGGGGTCTGAGGGATATTGCATGCATGTATCCATGTACAGTGAATGAGAGGTCTGAGGGATATTGCATGCATGTATCCATGTACAGTGAATGAGGGGTCTGATGGATATTGCATGCATGTATCCATGTGCAGTGAATGAGGGGTCTGATGGATATTGCATGCATGTATCCATGTACTGTGAATGAGGGGTCTGATGGATATTACATGCATGTATCCATGTACAGTGAATGAGGGGTCTGAGGGATATTGCATACATGTATCCATGTACAGTGAATGAGGGGTCGGATGGATATTGCATGCATGTATCCATGTACAGTGAATGAAGGGTCTGATGGATATTGCATGCATGTATCCATGTACAGTGAATGAGGGGTCTGAGGGATATTGCATGCATGTATCCATGTACTGTGAATGAGGGGTCGGATGGATATTGCATACATGTATCCATGTACAGTGAATGAGGGTCTGATGGATATTGCATGCATGTATCCATGTACAGTGAATGAGGGGTCTGATGGATATTGCATGCATGTATCCATGTACAGTGAATGAGGGGTCTGATGGATATTACATGCATGTATCCATGTACAGTGAATGAGGGGGTCTGAGGGATATTGCATGCATGTATCCATGTACAGTGAATGAGGGGTCTGATGGATATTGCATGCATGTATCCATGTACAGTGAATGAGGGGTCGGATGGATATTGCATGCATGTATCCATGTAGAGTGAATGAGGGGTCGGATGGATATTGCATGCATGTATCCATGTAGAGTGAATGAGGGGTCTGATGGATATTGCATGCATGTATCCATGTACAGTGAATGAGGGGTCTGATGGATATTGCATGCATGTATCCATGTAGAGTGAATGAGGGGTCTGACGGATATTGCATGCATGTATCCATGTACAGTGAATGAGGGGTCTGACGGATATTGCATGCATGTATCCATGCACAGTGAATCAGGGGTCTGATGGATATTGCATGCATGTATCCATGTACAGTGAATGAGGGGTCTGATGGATATTGCATACATGTATCCATGTACAGTGAATGAGGGGTCTGATGGATTTTGCATGCATGTATACATGTACAGTGAATGAGGGGTCTGATGGATATTGCATGCATGTATCCATGTACAGTGAATGAGGGGTCTGATGGATATTGCATGCATGTATCCATGTACAGTGAATGAGGAGTCTGATGGATATTGCATGCATGTATCCATGTACAGTGAATGAGGGGTCTGATGGATATTGCATGCATGTATCCATGTACAGTGAATGAGGGGTCTGAGGGATATTGCATGCATGTATCCATGTACAGTGAATGAGGGGTCTGATGGATATTGCATGCATGTATCCATGTACAGTGAATGAGGGGTCTGATGGATATTGCATGCATGTATCCATGTACAGTGAATGAGGGGTCTGATGGATATTGCATGCATGTATCCATGTACAGTGAATGAGGGGTCTGATGGATATTGCATGCATGTATCCATGTACAGTGAATCAGGGGTCTGATGGATATTGCATGCATGTATCCATGTACAGTGAATCAGGGGTCTGATGGATATTGCATGCATGTATCCATGTACAGTGAATGAGGGGTCTGAGGGATATTGCATGCATATATCCATGTACAGTGAATGAGGGGTCTGATGGATTTTGCATGCATGTATACATGTACAGTGAATGAGGGGTCTGATGGATATTGCATGCATGTATCCATGTACAGTGAATGAGGGGTCTGATGGATATTGCATGCATGTATCCATGTACAGTGAATGAGGGGTCTGATGGATATTGCATGCATGTATCCATGTACAGTGAATGAGAGGTCTGAGGGATATTGCATGCATGTATCCATGTAGAGTGAATGAGGGGTCTGATGGATATTGCATACATGTATCCATGTAGAGTGAATGAGGGGTCTGATGGATATTGCATGCATGTATCCATGTACAGTGAATGAGGGGTCTGAGGGATATTGCATGCATGTATCCATGTACAGTGAATGAGGGGTCTGATGGATATTGCATGCATGTATCCATGTACAGTGAATGAGGGGTCTGATGGATATTGCATGCATGTATCCATGTACAGTGAATGAGGGTCTGATAGATATTGCATGCATGTATCCATGTACAGTGAATGAGGGGTCTGATGGATATTGCATGCATGTATCCATGTACAGTGAATGAGGGGTCTGATGGATATTGCATGCATGTATCCATGTACAGTGAATGAGGGTCTGAGGGATATTGCATGCATGGATCCATGTACAGTGAATGAGGGGTCTGATGGATATTGCATGCATGTATCCATGTACAGTGAATGAGGGGTCTGATGGATATTGCATGCATGTATCCATGTACAGTGAATGAGGGGTCTGATGGATATTGCATGCATGTATCCATGTACAGTGAATGAGGGGTCTGATGGATATTGCATGCATGTATCCATGTACAGTGAATGAGGGGTCTGATGGATATTGCATGCATGTATCCATGTACAGTGAATGAGGGGTCTGATGGATATTGCATGCATGTATCCATGTACAATGAATGAGGGGTCTGATGGATATTGCATGCATGTATCCATGTACAGTGAATGAGGGGTCTGATGGATATTGCATGCATGTATCCATGTACAGTGAATGAGGGGCCTGATGGATATTGCATGCATGTATCCATGTACAGTGAATGAAGGGTCTGATGGATATTGCATGCATGTATCCATGTACAGTGAAAGGGAGGGGTCTGAGTGATATTGCATGCATGTATCCATGTACAGTGAATGAGGGGTCTGATGGATATTGCATACATGTATCCATGTACAGTGAATGAGGGGTCTGATGGATATTGCATGCATGTATCCATGTACAGTGAATGAGGGGTCTGATGGATATTGCATGCATGTATCCATGTACAGTGAATGAGGGGTCTGATGGATATTGCATGCATGTATCCATGTACAGTGAATGAGGAGTCTGATGGATATTGCATGCATGTATCCATGTACAGTGAATGAGGGGTCTGAGGGATATTGCATGCATGTATCCATGTACAGTGAAAGGGAGGGGTCTGAGGGATATTGCATACATGTATCCATGTACAGTGAATGAGGGGTCTGATGGATATTGCATACATGTATCCATGTACAGTGAATGAAGGGTCTGATGGATATTGCATGCATGTATCCATGTACAGTGAATGAGGGGTCTGATGGATAGTGCATGCATGTATCCATGTACAGTGAATGAGGGGTCTGATGGATATTGCATGCATGTATCCATGTACAATGAATGAGGGGTCTGAGGGATATTGCATGCATGTATCCATGTACAGTGAATGAGGGGTCTGATGGATATTGCATGCATGTATCCATGTACAGTGAATGAGGGGTCTGATGGATATTGCATGCATGTATCCATGTACAGTGAATGAGGGGTCTGATGGATATTGCATGCATGTATCCATGTACAGCGAATGAGGGGTCTGATGGATATTGCATGCATGTATCCATGTACAGTGAATGAGGGGTCTGATGGATATTGCATGCATGTATCCATGTACAGTGAATGAGGGGTCTGATGGATATTGCATGCATGTATCCATGTACAGTGAATGAGAGGTCTGAGGGATATTGCATGCATGTATCCATGTAGAGTGAATGAGGGGTCTGATGGATATTGCATACATGTATCCATGTACAGTGAATGAGGAGTCTGATGGATATTGCATGCATGTATCCATGTACAGTGAATGAGGGGTCTGAGGGATATTGCATGCATGTATCCATGTACAGTGAATGAGGGGTCTGATGGATATTGCATGCATGTATCCATGTACAGTGAATGAGGGGTCTGATGGATATTACATGCATGTATCCATGTACAGTGAATGAGGGTCTGATAGATATTGCATGCATGTATCCATGTACAGTGAATGAGGGGTCTGATGGATATTGCATGCATGTATCCATGTACAGTGAATGAGGGGTCTGATGGATATTGCATGCATGTATCCATGTACAGTGAATGAGGGTCTGAGGGATATTGCATGCATGGATCCATGTACAGTGAATGAGGGGTCTGATGGATATTGCATGCATGTATCCATGTACAGTGAATGAGGGGTCTGATGGATATTGCATGCATGTATCCATGTACAGTGAATGAGGGGTCTGATGGATATTGCATGCATGTATCCATGTACAGTGAATGAGGGGTCTGATGGATATTGCATGCATGTATCCATGTACAATGAATGAGGGGTCTGATGGATATTGCATGCCTGTATCCATGTACAGTGAATGAGGGGTCTGATGGATATTGCATGCATGTATCCATGTACAGTGAATGAGGGGCCTGATGGATATTGCATGCATGTATCCATGTACAGTGAATGAAGGGTCTGATGGATATTGCATGCATGTATCCATGTACAGTGAAAGGGAGGGGTCTGAGTGATATTGCATGCATGTATCCATGTACAGTGAATGAGGGGTCTGATGGATATTGCATACATGTATCCATGTACAGTGAATGAGGGGTCTGATGGATATTGCATGCATGTATCCATGTACAGTGAATGAGGGGTCTGATGGATATTGCATGCATGTATCCATGTACAGTGAATGAGGGGTCTGATGGATATTGCATGCATGTATCCATGTAGAGTGAATGAGGGGTCTGATGGATATTGCATACATGTATCCATGTACAGTGAATGAGGAGTCTGATGGATTTTGCATGCATGTATCCATGTACAGTGAATGAGGGGTCTGAGGGATATTGCATGCATGTATCCATGTACAGTGAATGAGGGGTCTGATGGATATTGCATGCATGTATCCATGTACAGTGAATGAGGGGTCTGATGGATATTACATGCATGTATCCATGTACAGTGAATGAGGGTCTGATAGATATTGCATGCATGTATCCATGTAGAGTGAATGAGGGGTCTGATGGATATTGCATGCATGTATCCATGTACAGTGAATGAGGGGTCTGATGGATATTGCATGCATGTATCCATGTACAGTGAATGAGGGTCTGAGGGATATTGCATGCATGGATCCATGTACAGTGAATGAGGGGTCTGATGGATATTGCATGCATGTATCCATGTACAGTGAATGAGGGGTCTGATGGATATTGCATGCATGTATCCATGTACAGTGAATGAGGGGTCTGATGGATATTGCATGCATGTATCCATGTACAGTGAATGAGGGGTCTGATGGATATTGCATGCATGTATCCATGTACAATGAATGAGGGGTCTGATGGATATTGCATGCATGTATCCATGTACAGTGAATGAGGGGTCTGATGGATATTGCATGCATGTATCCATGTACAGTGAATGAGGGGCCTGATGGATATTGCATGCATATATCCATGTACAGTGAATGAAGGGTCTGATGGATATTGCATGCATGTATCCATGTACAGTGAAAGGGAGGGGTCTGAGTGATATTGCATGCATGTATCCATGTACAGTGAATGAGGGGTCTGATGGATATTGCATACATGTATCCATGTACAGTGAATGAGGGGTCTGATGGATATTGCATGCATGTATCCATGTACAGTGAATGAGGGGTCTGATGGATATTGCATGCATGTATCCATGTACAGTGAATGAGGGGTCTGATGGATATTGCATGCATGTATCCATGTACAGTGAATGAGGAGTCTGATGGATATTGCATGCATGTATCCATGTACAGTGAATGAGGGGTCTGATGGATATTGCATGCATGTATCCATGTACAGTGAATGAGGGGTCTGAGGGATATTGCATGCATGTATCCATGTACAGTGAAAGGGAGGGGTCTGAGGGATATTGCATACATGTATCCATGTACAGTGAATGAGGGGTCTGATGGATATTGCATACATGTATCCATGTACAGTGAATGAAGGGTCTGATGGATATTGCATGCATGTATCCATGTACAGTGAATGAGGGGTCTGATGGATAGTGCATGCATGTATCCATGTACAGTGAATGAGGGGTCTGATGGATATTGCATGCATGTATCCATGTACAATGAATGAGGGGTCTGAGGGATATTGCATGCATGTATCCATTTACAGTGAATGAGGGGTCTGATGGATATTGCATGCATGTATCCATGTACAGTGAATGAGGGGTCTGATGGATATTGCATGCATGTATCCATGTACAGTGAATGAGGGGTCTGATGGATATTGCATGCATGTATCCATGTACAGTGAATGAGGGGTCTGATGGATATTGCATGCATGTATCCATGTACAGTGAATGAGGGGTCTGATGGATATTGCATGCATGTATCCATGTACAGTGAATCAGGGGTCTGATGGATATTGCATGCATGTATCCATGTACAGTGAATGAGGGGTCTGATGGATATTGCATGCATGTATCCATGTACAGTGAATGAGGGGTCTGAGGGATATTGCATGCATATATCCATGTACAGTGAATGAGGGGTCTGATGGATTTTGCATGCATGTATACATGTACAGTGAATGAGGGGTCTGATGGATATTGCATGCATGTATCCATGTACAGTGAATGAGGGGTCTGATGGATATTGCATGCATGTATCCATGTACAGTGAATGAGAGGTCTGAGGGATATTGCATGCATGTATCCATGTAGAGTGAATGAGGGGTCTGATGGATATTGCATACATGTATCCATGTACAGTGAATGAGGAGTCTGATGGATATTGCATGCATGTATCCATGTACAGTGAATGAGGGGTCTGAGGGATATTGCATGCATGTATCCATGTACAGTGAATGAGGGGTCTGATGGATATTGCATGCATGTATCCATGTACAGTGAATGAGGGGTCTGATGGATATTACATGCATGTATCCATGTACAGTGAATGAGGGTCTGATAGATATTGCATGCATGTATCCATGTACAGTGAATGAGGGGTCTGATGGATATTGCATGCATGTATCCATGTACAGTGAATGAGGGGTCTGATGGATATTGCATGCATGTATCCATGTACAGTGAATGAGGGTCTGAGGGATATTGCATGCATGGATCCATGTACAGTGAATGAGGGGTCTGATGGATATTGCATGCATGTATCCATGTACAGTGAATGAGGGGTCTGATGGATATTGCATGCATGTATCCATGTACAGTGAATGAGGGGTCTGATGGATATTGCATGCATGTATCCATGTACAGTGAATGAGGGGTCTGATGGATATTGCATGCATGTATCCATGTACAGTGAATGAGGGGCCTGATGGATATTGCATGCATGTATCCATGTACAGTGAATGAAGGGTCTGATGGATATTGCATGCATGTATCCATGTACAGTGAAAGGGAGGGGTCTGAGTGATATTGCATGCATGTATCCATGTACAGTGAATGAGGGGTCTGATGGATATTGCATACATGTATCCATGTACAGTGAATGAGGGGTCTGATGGATATTGCATGCATGTATCCATGTACAGTGAATGAGGGGTCTGATGGATATTGCATGCATGTATCCATGTACAGTGAATGAGGGTCTGAGGGATATTGCATGCATGGATCCATGTACAGTGAATGAGGGGTCTGATGGATATTGCATGCATGTATCCATGTACAGTGAATGAGGGGTCTGATGGATATTGCATGCATGTATCCATGTACAGTGAATGAGGGGTCTGATGGATATTGCATGCATGTATCCATGTACAGTGAATGAGGGGTCTGATGGATATTGCATGCATGTATCCATGTACAGTGAATGAGGGGCCTGATGGATATTGCATGCATGTATCCATGTACAGTGAATGAAGGGTCTGATGGATATTGCATGCATGTATCCATGTACAGTGAAAGGGAGGGGTCTGAGTGATATTGCATGCATGTATCCATGTACAGTGAATGAGGGGTCTGATGGATATTGCATACATGTATCCATGTACAGTGAATGAGGGGTCTGATGGATATTGCATGCATGTATCCATGTACAGTGAATGAGGGGTCTGATGGATATTGCATGCATGTATCCATGTACAGTGAATGAGGGGTCTGATGGATATTGCATGCATGTATCCATGTACAGTGAATGAGGAGTCTGATGGATATTGCATGCATGTATCCATGTACAGTGAATGAGGGGTCTGATGGATATTGCATGCATGTATCCATGTACAGTGAATGAGGGGTCTGATGGATATTGCATGCATGTATCCATGTACAGTGAATGAGGGGTCTGATGGATATTGCATGCATGTATCCATGTACAGTGAATGAGGGGTCTGGTGGATATTGCATGCATGTATCCATGTACAGTGAATGAGGGGTCTGATGGATATTGCATGCATGTATCCATGTAGGGTGAATGAGGGGTCTGATGGATATTGCATGCATGTATCCATGTACAGTGAATGAGGGGTCTGATGGATATTGCATGCATGTATCCATGTACAGTGAATGAGGAGTCTGATGGATATTGCATGCATGTATCCATGTACAGTGAATGAGGGGTCTGATGGATATTGCATGCATGTATCCATGTACAGTGAAAGGGAGGGGTCTGAGTGATATTGCATGCATGTATCCATGTACAGTGAATGAGCGGTCTGATGGATATTGCATGCATGTATCCATGCACAGTGAATGAGGGGTCTGATGGATATTGCATGCATGTATACATGCACAGTGAATGAGGGGTCTGATGGATATTGCATGCATGTATCCATGTACAGTGAATGAGGAGTCTGATGGATATTGCATGCATGTATCCATGTACAGTGAATGAGGGGTCTGATGGATATTGCATGCATGTATCCATGTACAGTGAATGAGGAGTCTGATGGATATTGCATGCATGTATCCATGTACAGTGAATGAGGGGTCTGATGGATATTGCATGCATGTATCCATGTACAGTGAATGAGGGGTCTGAGGGATATTGCATGCATGTATCCATGTACAGTGAAAGGGAGGGGTCTGAGGGATATTGCATACATGTATCCATGTACAGTGAATGAGGGGTCTGATGGATATTGCATACATGTATCCATGTACAGTGAATGAAGGGTCTGATGGATATTGCATGCATGTATCCATGTACAGTGAATGAGGGGTCTGATGGATAGTGCATGCATGTATCCATGTACAGTGAATGAGGGGTCTGATGGATATTGCATGCATGTATCCATGTACAATGAATGAGGGGTCTGAGGGATATTGCATGCATGTATCCATGTACAGTGAATGAGGGGTCTGATGGATATTGCATGCATGTATCCATGTACAGTGAATGAGGGGTCTGATGGATATTGCATGCATGTATCCATGTACAGTGAATGAGGGGTCTGATGGATATTGCATGCATGTATCCATGTACAGTGAATGAGGGGTCTGATGGATATTGCATGCATGTATCCATGTACAGTGAATGAGGGGTCTGATGGATATTGCATGCATGTATCCATGTACAGTGAATGAGGGGTCTGAGGGATATTGCATGCATATATCCATGTACAGTGAATGAGGGGTCTGATGGATTTTGCATGCATGTATACATGTACAGTGAATGAGGGTCTGATAGATATTGCATGCATGTATCCATGTACAGTGAATGAGGGGTCTGATGGATATTGCATGCATGTATCCATGTACAGTGAATGAGGGGTCTGATGGATATTGCATGCATGTATCCATGTACAGTGAATGAGGGTCTGAGGGATATTGCATGCATGGATCCATGTACAGTGAATGAGGGGTCTGATGGATATTGCATGCATGTATCCATGTACAGTGAATGAGGGGTCTGATGGATATTGCATGCATGTATCCATGTACAGTGAATGAGGGGTCTGATGGATATTGCATGCATGTATCCATGTACAGTGAATGAGGGGTCTGATGGATATTGCATGCATGTATCCATGTACAATGAATGAGGGGTCTGATGGATATTGCATGCATGTATCCATGTACAGTGAATGAGGGGTCTGATGGATATTGCATGCATGTATCCATGTACAGTGAATGAGGGGCCTGATGGATATTGCATGCATGTATCCATGTACAGTGAATGAAGGGTCTGATGGATATTGCATGCATGTATCCATGTACAGTGAAAGGGAGGGGTCTGAGTGATATTGCATGCATGTATCCATGTACAGTGAATGAGGGGTCTGATGGATATTGCATACATGTATCCATGTACAGTGAATGAGGGGTCTGATGGATATTGCATGCATGTATCCATGTACAGTGAATGAGGGGTCTGATGGATATTGCATGCATGTATCCATGTACAGTGAATGAGGGGTCTGATGGATATTGCATGCATGTATCCATGTAGAGTGAATGAGGGGTCTGATGGATATTGCATACATGTATCCATGTACAGTGAATGAGGAGTCTGATGGATTTTGCATGCATGTATCCATGTACAGTGAATGAGGGGTCTGAGGGATATTGCATGCATGTATCCATGTACAGTGAATGAGGGGTCTGATGGATATTGCATGCATGTATCCATGTACAGTGAATGAGGGGTCTGATGGATATTACATGCATGTATCCATGTACAGTGAATGAGGGTCTGATAGATATTGCATGCATGTATCCATGTACAGTGAATGAGGGGTCTGATGGATATTGCATGCATGTATCCATGTACAGTGAATGAGGGGTCTGATGGATATTGCATGCATGTATCCATGTACAGTGAATGAGGGTCTGAGGGATATTGCATGCATGGATCCATGTACAGTGAATGAGGGGTCTGATGGATATTGCATGCATGTATCCATGTACAGTGAATGAGGGGTCTGATGGATATTGCATGCATGTATCCATGTACAGTGAATGAGGGGTCTGATGGATATTGCATGCATGTATCCATGTACAGTGAATGAGGGGTCTGATGGATATTGCATGCATGTATCCATGTACAATGAATGAGGGGTCTGATGGATATTGCATGCATGTATCCATGTACAGTGAATGAGGGGTCTGATGGATATTGCATGCATGTATCCATGTACAGTGAATGAGGGGCCTGATGGATATTGCATGCATGTATCCATGTACAGTGAATGAAGGGTCTGATGGATATTGCATGCATGTATCCATGTACAGTGAAAGGGAGGGGTCTGAGTGATATTGCATGCATGTATCCATGTACAGTGAATGAGGGGTCTGATGGATATTGCATACATGTATCCATGTACAGTGAATGAGGGGTCTGATGGATATTGAATGCATGTATCCATGTACAGTGAATGAGGGGTCTGATGGATATTGCATGCATGTATCCATGTACAGTGAATGAGGGGTCTGATGGATATTGCATGCATGTATCCATGTACAGTGAATGAGGAGTCTGATGGATATTGCATGCATGTATCCATGTACAGTGAATGAGGGGTCTGATGGATATTGCATGCATGTATCCATGTACAGTGAATGAGGGGTCTGAGGGATATTGCATGCATGTATCCATGTACAGTGAAAGGGAGGGGTCTGAGGGATATTGCATACATGTATCCATGTACAGTGAATGAGGGGTCTGATGGATATTGCATACATGTATCCATGTACAGTGAATGAAGGGTCTGATGGATATTGCATGCATGTATCCATGTACAGTGAATGAGGGGTCTGATGGATAGTGCATGCATGTATCCATGTACAGTGAATGAGGGGTCTGATGGATATTGCATGCATGTATCCATGTACAGTGAATGAGGGGTCTGATGGATATTGCATGCATGTATCCATGTACAGTGAATGAGGGGTCTGATGGATATTGCATGCATGTATCCATGTACAGTGAATCAGGGGTCTGATGGATATTGCATGCATGTATCCATGTACAGTGAATGAGGGGTCTGATGGATATTGCATGCATGTATCCATGTACAGTGAATGAGGGGTCTGAGGGATATTGCATGCATATATCCATGTACAGTGAATGAGGGGTCTGATGGATTTTGCATGCATGTATACATGTACAGTGAATGAGGGGTCTGATGGATATTGCATGCATGTATCCATGTACAGTGAATGAGGGGTCTGATGGATATTGCATGCATGTACCCATGTACAGTGAATGAGAGGTCTGAGGGATATTGCATGCATGTATCCATGTAGAGTGAATGAGGGGTCTGATGGATATTGCATACATGTATCCATGTACAGTGAATGAGGAGTCTGATGGATATTGCATGCATGTATCCATGTACAGTGAATGAGGGGTCTGAGGGATATTGCATGCATGTATCCATGTACAGTGAATGAGGGGTCTGATGGATATTGCATGCATGTATCCATGTACAGTGAATGAGGGGTCTGATGGATATTACATGCATGTATCCATGTACAGTGAATGAGGGTCTGATAGATATTGCATGCATGTATCCATGTACAGTGAATGAGGGGTCTGATGGATATTGCATGCATGTATCCATGTACAGTGAATGAGGGGTCTGATGGATATTGCATGCATGTATCCATGTACAGTGAATGAGGGTCTGAGGGATATTGCATGCATGGATCCATGTACAGTGAATGAGGGGTCTGATGTGTGGAAAAGTAAATTTTGCCATGTTCTGTGTCACTACGTGTCATCCATCATATGTTATGTGTGCATGATTAAATATGCATATGCATTCCCTATGTTCGATTAATGACGCAATTACAGTTGTGTCCACCTCTAGTATGCCAGTTTCCAGTTCTCGTGAATACTACGAATATCAGGCCTATGTAAAGTTACGTTGCCACGTTTCTCAGTGTGCACGTTATTCCATTATAAAGTCCCCGTTTCTAGGCCTCAAAAGGGCCCGAACACCAGATTCAGCTCCTGTCTCCTGAAGCCTCGCTGAGGAGCGATACAGCCCCCACCTGTATCCTCGACCCTTCACTTACTTCCTGCCTCGCAGTGCCCGGTTCAGCCTGGCTCTGCCTCTGAGTCTGCCAACGGTATGTTATAGTTCCAGTTATCAGTTCAGTCCTCCTTCTCTGCATTCCTAAGCTACTGAACTGCATCAATAGTTTCCGTCATTGTCTAGCCTTTCCGGCTCTAAGTAAGAGAAATACTGTATTTAATGGTCATTTAATATTCCTCATCACGCACTACATGTAGAATAATGCATGGTCCAGTCTTAGTGTCTGTCAGCCTTTCCCCTCCTGACTTATAGTTTATATCAACATGTTCTCTAAACATCAGATACTAGATACTGTTTAGGTACATGTCGCCCTGACTCTCCAGACTTCAGTCTCTGCTCCTAGCACAGAGTTCATAGCCCCCAGCTTCTCCTAGTAACACGTCATTGCTAGTTTGCGCGCACCATCAGGTTAGAGGTCCCGGCTCCTCAGGTAGCCCCCTCCATGGTTTCCGCCCCATTCATGACATATTCTGTTACGTTTGCATCACATGTCTATGTATACGCCCTGTTACACCTCTTTTCACCCTTATCTTTCGGGACTGCTACGCGCCACGCCTTTTGCTCCACCCACTGCTACGCCTATTGCAATGTAATGCTATGTGTTTGCGTTATGTATATATGCTCATGCACTGTTATTAAAAAGTTATTCCCCTTGTCCCGACCCTGACACCAGCAGCGCTGCTGGGCCTTGCCATCCTATTCCTGTATTTGCTGTATTAAACATGCAAAAACTCCTACTACCTCGAATCTTGACTCTTATTTATTGAGCTATCTGTTATTCATTTATTCATTCAAAAATAGGGTATTATTTATTTATTTACCACATAATGGCGCCCGAACAGGGACTTGCCCTTTCCCCACGCGTCGGTGAAGCCACGCCGACCCCCTGACCCTCTGCAGTCGTGACGGAACTCTTCTGCGCACCGGCAGATATTTCTGCTTCAAGTATCCCTCAGGCCCACGGAGGAGACGGAGGAGGCGGTCCAGCATCCAGACGAGACGGTGGAGGAACGCGGCGAGTCCCGACCAGAGCCCAAGCCGAGAGTCCAAGGTCCGAGGTATCCGGAGGCCCACCTGTAACAGAAGTCCGAAGTTCGTCCGTCCGGCGTCCAAGCAGTCCCGTCCAGTCTGAGGCCTTCCGTTCTTGCTGCCCGGTGAGTACCGTTACTGGGGTAGTATCTAGACAGGGTCAATTTAATTGACTCTGGTCCGTGGGTTGGTGGTACACAGACCCACAAACGAAGTGTCCACTTCGGTGGATACGGGTCCTGACGTGTCTCTTTATGAGACCGGTAAGTTTCGTACTGTTTCAGCAGTGCATCTAGTTTCTGTTCCAGTCAGTTCTGTTCTCGAGAAAATTCATGTATTCTGTGTTCCGTATTCCAGGTAGTATTCTGTTCGAACTGTTATTTTTAAATGTTCTTCATGTATATTAATGTCGTGGTATGAATGGGGAATAAGTATCGTGTTCATTGTGTATTGTATTGTGTCTAGATTACAGTCCAGTCATGCCCTTGTTTTCTAAGTTACGTCAGTTAAAAACTAGAAAGGGTCTGCTGGAAGCAGCAGTTCCAGTTCCGCCTAGGGACAGTCCAGGTCATTTTATGTATCAGAAGCATGGCATAAGTGCCATATTATATCTAGATTTATGGGTAGAGTATACCAAACAGTTAGAAGAAAAGTATAGATGGCCCGTATCGGGTACATGGGATGCCGAGTGCATCATGCGAGTAGAAGAGGCATTATGGAAAAAGAAAGCCAGACAGTCACAGAAAGATGCCATCGAGTTATGGCGCAAAGAAGCTCATAAAAGAACCGAAAAAGAAATCAGAAAGTCAGAATTAAGTAGAGAATCCTTGGAACGAGCCCAAGAAAGGGAACTAATCGAGATAGGTGAACAAGTTAAAGCCGAACAGTCAGACAGACAGAGGCATGCTCTTATTAGGGGTATGTATCCTCTCCTTGCCGAGGGCTTGCCAAAGGCGACCCCAGAGGCATCCAGTAATTTCCCGCCACCATTAGTTCCGACCAAGCTACGTCACAAACCGACCGCAGCTGATATTTTTATTTCGTCCTATTTGGACGACACAGTCCCAGAATATGCAAATCCTGTTTGCGCTCCGCCAGTCCCTGTAAATCAGGCACTTCCCGCTCCTCCAGACACTGGAGTACCTGTTACGGTACCCCCGGTCCAGCCCGCCATACAAGTCCAGCCTACATTTCCATTTCCCACTCTGCCAGGACGAAGAGCCTCAGTAGACGACTCTAGTTTAGGGGCCGCAGGGGGTGGTACTCCTCAAACCCCGCCGCCACACAAGCGTTTAACGACAGCCGAATTACATATACAAGCGTCACAGCGTACGCCCAGACATCAGACTATAGCAGAAATAAGAAAATCCCTTGCCGAATGCGGCTATGATCCAGTCCCAGGCGAGGATAATATGGTTTTATATTCATTCCGCGTAAGAAAGGTGGCCGAGTATCTAGTCACCCTACCGAATATGAAAGAAGATCTAGACAGAATATATCGCTTCATCCGTACAGGGGATGATCCAGAAAGCATTGGCGAGGCCATGTCTCAAAGGAAAGCTGAGACCCAGCTCATGATATTAAAGTTTCTGATCAATTGTCTAATAAGAGAACAAGATTACCCGTCTAAAGATCCGGCTGAAATGAAAACCCTGACAAGGTGGAGTGATAATATAGCCGAGGGTAAGCACAAGACCGTCGGTGCTGTGGAGAGTATGTACAAGAAAATCCGTAAAGAAATAATAAAGTTACACGAACAGCGTAAAGCAGCACAAGTAAGCGAGAAAGAAAGTAACTCTGATCCTGAAGAGTTAGACGACGAGAATCCCGACAGAATAGCGTATGTAGGAAAATCTAGATTTCCAGATCGCCATTTACGCCTAGAACACAAGTCTATTTTTCATCATCCAGCACCAGAACACGGTTCTCTAGAACAAGTGTTTCAAGCTACCGATCACATTCTGAAATCACGAATCGGTTACAGTGAGTTGAGTACCATGCATGAACAAGAACTAGCCCGATCAGCAGTCCGATGGATTACTGATTCTACCACTTTTCCAGACGAAATAGTGGCACAAATGTTTCTGAAATTGCCCCCAGCCGAGCAACGACTGGCGGGTATGTATATGATTCAGCACCTCATTAAATTGTATGAGGGTCAGCACTCTGATCCAGGCCCGTTACATGATATCCTGAACGAGTTACTCCAGTATAGATGGAAAGGTTTAGGTACCGACTTAATTAGTGTCATTCTAGAACAGCGTCACAAATATAGAACGTTTTTGAATCCGCATTTTGTTCATGTCTCACCCCCAGAAAGTAAACCATTTTACATAGAGAGACAGAATCCGTTACGAGAAGTCCACCCAGTTAGAGGAACGGGTGGCGAACTAGAACGAGTGTTTGTTTACACTCCGATTACAAAGATGGAACTCCTAGAGATGAAGAAATTAATTCCCTGTCATGATAAAGATCCAGCAGGGTTCCATCGAGAATTAAAAGACATGCTCCGTATGGGAGAATACACGTATCCAGATATAATTAAAATGTTAAAGGTTCTGCTGCCCGCAGGGGTGTATGAAAAGCTCAAGGAAAAAGAATGGGAGGTGGGAGAGAAAAAGATCGATTGGGCAGTTCTAGAAGCTGAAGACAAGGCACGAGTACCAGGTACCGGTCTTGGAGCGAAATGTAAAGAATTACCAGAATTATTAATACAAGTTTTACCCAGATTATTGACAACTAGAAAAGAAGACTGGGATGCAATCTCAGCCTGTAAACAGAAACAAGACGAAGATATTAGTGATTTTTATTCCAGATTTGAGAAATGTTTTAGCATCAACAGTGGCCTCAAGACAAGTAGTGAGTCATACCCTCACCTTTTTGTTACTAAATTAGTCGAGAATTCAAGTCCACAAATTAAGAATCGAGTTTTGAAAGTCGAAAGTACCTGGCAAGCTAATACCCCGTCCCAGATGCTGCAGATGCTCCAATACCACCAGAATAGGATCAGGGAAGAACAAGAACACGAGAGAAAACGTATGAAAGACACGAAAATGAAAGTACTAGTCGCACAATCTGTTCCTCAAGACAGTCAGAAGAGGGGTCCGAATCAAGCCAGTCATCCTGCAGCTCTAGTTAAAGGGAACTGCAATTATTGTAAACAGCCAGGCCATTTTATAAACGAGTGTGCAGTTCTGAAACACAACATAGCTACTGGTAAAACTAAAGAAAGACCACGTCCGCCTAGACAAGAACAAGTTTCACAGATTCCTCAGTCACAGAATGCACAACAGACAGTTACAACACCGCAGCCTATCGCTGCAACACAGCATGTCACACAGCAGATGTACCAGTATGCACAGTCTGAGTATCCAGAGTACCAGCAGTATTCATGAAACAGCCTAGAGAGGGAGGTAGGCTTGCCTCTCATCGAGATACCTGTAGATCAAGAAGGTCCCTATGTTCACAGTCAAGTATTAGGGAAAGACAGAAAGTTTTTGATTGATACAGGGGCAAGTAGGACCACAATTAGTCACGCCGAAGTTCCAGGGGCTCCGCTCTCAGGCTCAAGAAATGTTTCCCTTGGATTTTCAGGAAAACCCATTGTAAATGAAATATCAAAGCCAGTTACTCTAGAAGTAGGTCCATTGTCCCGCACTACTGATCTGTTACTTACTAAGTCATGTCCAGAAAACCTATTAGGCATTAAAACACTGAAAGAGTTAGGTGCAGTTATATGCTGTTCCCCAGAGGGAATACGATTGTTCCTACGTGACTTCAAGGGTCACTATGTGTTACGAGATTTTGATCCCAGATTGTCTAATGTTCCGCAGCATCTATGGGCGCAAGGTCCAACTGATGTTGGTTATATGCAAATCACACCCTATCGTGTGACTCTCAAGCCAGGTGTAGTGTTACCACGAATCAGACAGTACAGATTGCCACCTGAGGCTGTAGCAGCCTTATCCAAAATTATTGACGAGCTCATGGCTCAAGGAGTGGTTGTAGAAACTGACTCCAATATATGCAATTCCCCGATCATTCCAGTCATGAAACGTACTGATCCAAATGCACCCCCAGTATATCGATTAGTGATTGACCTACGAGAACTTAATAAATGTATTATTCCTCAGTACCCAGTCGTTCCAGATATCTCTTCCCTATTGACAGCCATTGATTCCGAAGCCACGTTCTTTACTGTAATCGACCTCAAGAACGCGTTTTTCAGTGTCCCTATTCATCCAGACAGCCAGTTCCTTTTCGGATTTTGTTTAAATGGAAGGAGCTATATGTTCACACGCGCTCCTCAAGGTTTCACAGAAAGCCCTAGCATTTACAGTCAAGCACTTAAAAGACAACTAGACAACATTCACATGCCAACTGACACTGCCCTGCTCCAGTATGTCGATGATCTCCTGATCACAGCCCGTTCTGAACGTGCTTGCGAGCGAGCATCCCTTACAGTCTTGTATTTCCTAGCCGAGATGGGGCACAAGGTGTCCCCTTCTAAGCTTCAATTCTGTGTCCAGCAAGTGGTCTACTTAGGACACTTACTGTCCAAGAGGGGTAGGCAGTTGACACCTGACCGTATTCAGTTAATAGCGAGTCTTCCCCAGCCCAAGACCCAGAAGGAGGTACGTGCTTTTATCGGCCTTACTTCTTACTGCCGACAATGGATTCCTCAGTATGCATTTCTAGCCAAACCGCTGATACAGTTAACAACACAGGAGGCAGCCGTACCGACTGTACTCCCTTGGACATCTGAACATACACTTAGCTTCAATGAGTTAAAGAAAGCTTTATGCCAAGCTCCAGTTCTAGCTACACCAAACTATAGTAAGCCTTTTACACTTTTTGTCACAGAACGGGAAGGTACAGCATTATCTGTTCTCACACAAGATCAAGCAGGACAATACAAGCCCTGTGCTTATTTTTCGAGCACATTAGATCCTGTAGCCCAGGCTCTGCCTGTGTGCCTTAAGTCAGTTGCAGCCACAGCACTAGCTATCAGACAAAGTGATTCCATAGTCTTAGGACACTCCCTGACAGTACAAGTTCCACACTCCGTGGAAGTTCTTTTAAACCGAACACAGACTCAGCACTTGACAATTGCACGTTTAACAGGTTATGAATTGACACTGTTCCAGCCACACATAGAAATCAGACGCTGCAACGTTCTCAATCCTGCTACACTGTTACCATCAGTTAATTCGAATCTTGCCACACATGACTGCGTGGAAGTAGTTAACATTACGACAAAGCCAAGACAAGATCTGACAGATATTCCGTTACCAGACCCCGACCTGACACTTTATGTGGATGGTTCATGTATGAGAACAAGTACAGGAGAACTAGTCGCCGCGTATGCAGTGACTACTGACACTGAAGTTATTGAAACACACCGTATTGACACCCTGTCCGCTCAAGCAGCAGAGCTAGTTGCTCTGACACAAGCCTGCATACACGCCAAGAACTTGAAAGTTAATATTTACACAGATTCACGCTACGCATTTGGAGTTGTACACGACTTCGGAGTGCTCTGGCAGGAGAGAGGTTTCATGACTTCTCATGGAACCAAGATTCAGCATGGTCTCCTTATTCAAGCCCTGTTAGATGCCATACATTTACCGACATCTATCGCTATCATGAAGTGCAAAGCACATACGAAAGTTACTGACATTATTTCTCAAGGTAACGATCTAGCAGATCGCACAGCCAAGCTTACAGCACAGACTCCAGACATTCCAGTTAATCCGACACAGACACACACTCCAGATCCGACTACATGTATGACAGTTAAAGACCCTACACAAGATGTCATAGACATACAGTTACATGCTACTCCTGAAGAAATCAAGAAATGGTCCGAACAAGGAGGGGTCCAGACAGATCAAGGATGGTTAACGAAGGGTAGAGCCACATGGTTTCTCCCCGACTCTATGGTTCAAGTCATTATTAATACTGCACATAGTCCAGCACATTTAGGAGAAAAAGCTATGTTAGACAGTATCCAGAACATTTGGTTCAACAAGCATTTACGAACTGCAGCCAAGCAGAAAGTCCGTACCTGTATGATATGTTGTCAGTTTAATCCAGGTAAAAGTGTCCCGGTGGAACAAGGTGGATTCCAACCCCCTGACCACCCTTTTGAAGTCCTCCAGATGGATTATATTCAGATGGAGCGATGTCGAGGTTTCAAGTATGTCCTTGTAGTTGTATGCGCTTTGTCCAGGTGGACAGAAGCATATCCAGTCCCAGATTACACAGCCGCGACCACTGCCAAGCAGTTGGTTCGTGAGTTCTTCCCCCGTTATGGACTCCCTAGAGTCGTATATTCTGACAACGGCCAGCCATTCTCATCTGAGTTAATGAAGCATGTTTCCCTTTTGTTAGGGTACCAGTGGAAGTTTCATTGTGTACGCCACCCTGAAGCAGCAGGTCTCGTAGAGAGACATAACCAGACTCTGAAAATTCGCATCGCCAAAGTATGTCAAGAGAAAGGTGTGGACTGGCTAGTAGCTCTGCCAGTCGCTTTGTTCTATATGCGCATGGTCGCACATTCCAGATCAGGTCTGTCCCCGTATGAGGTCGTATTCGGCCGCCCCCCTAACATGTGGGGGGCGGCCGAAACCTAGACCCCGAAGTATTACCGATGTTTCAAGTAATATGCTGACAGATTACCTAGCTTCCTTGATGTCTGCCCTCAACTCTTGTCGTTCACAGGTTGCCGCCGCATTTCCAGACAACACCGAGGTGGCACCGCATGAAATCGTTCCAGGATCCATGGTCCTTGTCCGGAATTTTGACCGCTCAAGTCCGCTGGAGCCACGCTGGAAGGAGCCCCGACAGGTCCTCCTCGCCACCCGTACAGCCGTGAAGTTGGAGGGTCGCAAAGGCTGGGTGCACCTTTCACATATAAAAAAGTTTTATGGACTGAAACCCGTCTCAAAGAACATTTCCCAGGATTTGAAGGATTGCCAAAATATTGTTCTCAAGGACTGTCCCGCAAAAGACATTGCTACAAACCCTCCCCTGTTAGAGAAAACTCCGCAACAGGAGTATAAGTTGAAACTCCGGTCTAGTAAAATAAGTCAGCCAGTTTGATTGTCTAAGTCCTCCCCTAGGTGAAACGGTTAGACCGTTTCTGACATGTATAAAATAGACCCCCATAGTGAGAGAGTTAGTCAAAACTCAATTCGATGTATCGTTTTTCTATGTTTCATATTATTTCTCAGTATTATGATTTCCTGCACCAGTTATGCATTTTTCTTGTATTTCCCAGTTCTTCATGTAAATAAGTCTGCTAATGCTACAGTAGAGCACACGTTTAGTGATCTGCCTCCTCATGAACTCTCTTACCGCCTCGCTATGAAAAATAATTCTTTCATCCGCATGTTACATTACTCACATCAGACCAGCAATGCCACTAATTGTTGGGTGTGTGGTCGACTCCCCCCTTTCCAGATACCGAAGGGAGTTCTGCCACTTTTTCCTTATCCTTTTTCACATAATGGTTCGTGTGGAGCATGGTCCACGTTAACGTCATCCTCAACAGATATGTCTTTTCTTAACAGTACATGTTTTCCAGACAAGCAAGGTCTCCCCCACAGGACCGGGTTAGATCTAGAAAATGAAGTGTATAATTTAGGTAACTATTCTTCGAATTTCATGGTCCTGAATGTTCAGTCTGATACTACTCCAGACTTGCCTGCTATTTCAGTACTACCAGTTAAAGGCGAATTATGTGTCCGAAATAATGGTTCCGTACATGTAGGACATAGTGATTGTACTACTATTGTCAAGTATAGTGACAGTGGGAAATCTATTTTCAAAGCTTCACGTCATTCTTATTTTATTTGTGGTCAAACTGCATATGTTCGTCTGCCCCTCGATTGGGAGGGAACCTGTTACATTGCCTTCCTACTGCCACCAGTTTTCCTAGCCCCACCTGATTATCATAGAAACACACATCTAGTACACATTAGACATAGAAGGGAGTCCCCCATTGTCGATTATACTGAAACTGCTCTAGAACAGTATACAGATTTCAACAGAGGTTTCTTCTTCTTTATAGGACCTATCCAGAATAGTAAGCTAATCCGTAGGTTAACCAGAACCCTCGAAGCTGTAGTAAATGAGACTGCCTCTGCTCTAGGTAACTTAACTGAAGAGCAATCTGCTATGAGATTTGTCGTTTTACAGAATCGTCTCGTCCTTGACGTCATACTGGCCGATAGGGGCGGGGCCTGTAGAGTCATCGGATCTAGTTGCTGCATTTTCATTCCAAATAACGCGCCGTCTGTTTATTCAGCTATAACCAGACTGCATAAAATTGCCCATCTGTTACACCAAGATCCAGGCACCTGGACATGGTCCGGTTGGTTCTGGAATATAATTTCCGCCTGGGGATGGAAAGTCTTGTCCTTTCTAGGTATTGCAGTAGCGATCATATTCAGCTGCTGCCTCTGTATACAATGTGGCCCTGCGATTTGCGGCATCTGTGCTACCTCTTGTATTCCTAGTCCCAAGCCCCGATCTAAATCCCGTTCCAGGATAATTCGAGACGAGCAAATGATACTGTATGAAATGATAGATGGTATCATGAATATTGATGTTTCCTGATGGAAACGTAGTGACAAGGAGGGAATGTGGAAAAGTAAATTTTGCCATGTTCTGTGTCACTACGTGTCATCCATCATATGTTTTGTGTGCATGATTAAATATGCATATGCATTCCCTATGTTCGATTAATGACGCAATTACAGTTGTGTCCACCTCTAGTATGCCAGTTTCCAGTTCTCGTGAATACTACGAATATCAGGCCTATGTAAAGTTACGTTGCCACGTTTCTCAGTGTGCACGTTATTCCATTATAAAGTCCCCGTTTCTAGGCCTCAAAAGGGCCCGAACACCAGATTCAGCTCTTGTCTCCTGAAGCCTCGCTGAGGAGCGATACAGCCCCCACCTGTATCCTCGACCCTTCACTTACTTCCTGCCTCGCAGTGCCCGGTTCAGCCTGGCTCTGCCTCTGAGTCTGCCAACGGTATGTTATAGTTCCAGTTATCAGTTCAGTCCTCCTTCTCTGCATTCCTAAGCTACTGAACTGCATCAATAGTTTCCGTCATTGTCTAGCCTTTCCGGCTCCAAGTAAGAGAAATACTGTATTTAATGGTCATTTAATATTCCTCATCACGCACTACATGTAGAATAATGCATGGTCCAGTCTTAGTGTCTGTCAGCCTTTCCCCTCCTGACTTATAGTTTATATCAACATGTTCTCTAAACATCAGATACTAGATACTGTTTAGGTACATGTCGCCCTGACTCTCCAGACTTCAGTCTCTGCTCCTAGCACAGAGTTCATAGCCCCCAGCTTCTCCTAGTAACACGTCATTGCTAGTTTGCGCGCACCATCAGGTTAGAGGTCCCGGCTCCTCAGGTAGCCCCCTCCATGGTTTCCGCCCCATTCATGACATATTCTGTTACGTTTGCATCACATGTCTATGTATACGCCCTGTTACACCTCTTTTCACCCTTATCTTTCGCGACTGCTACGCGCCACGCCTTTTGCTCCACCCACTGCTACGCCTATTGCAATGTAATGCTATGTGTTTGCGTTATGTATATATGCTCATGCACTGTTATTAAAAAGTTATTCCCCTTGTCCCGACCCTGACACCAGCAGCGCTACTGGGCCTTGCCATCCTATTCCTGTATTTGCTGTATTAAACATGCAAAAACTCCTACTACCTCGAATCTTGACTCTTATTTATTGAGCTATCTGTTATTCATTTATTCATTCAAAAATAGGGTATTATTTATTTATTTACCACAGATGGATATTGCATGCATGTATCCATGTACAGTGAATGAGGGGTCTGATGGATATTGCATGCATGTATCCATGTACAGTGAATGAGGGGTCTGATGGATATTGCATGCATGTATCCATGTACAGTGAATGAGGGGTCTGATGGATATTGCATGCATGTATCCATGTACAGTGAATGAGGGGTCTGATGGATATTGCATGCATGTATCCATGTACAGTGAATGAGGGGTCTGATGGATATTGCATGCATGTATCCATGTACAGTGAATGAGTGGCCTGATGGATATTGCATGCATGTATCCATGTACAGTGAATGAAGGGTCTGATGGATATTGCATGCATGTATCCATGTACAGTGAAAGGGAGGGGTCTGAGTGATATTGCATGCATGTATCCATGTACAGTGAATGAGGGGTCTGATGGATATTGCATACATGTATCCATGTACAGTGAATGAGGGGTCTGATGGATATTGCATGCATGTATCCATGTACAGTGAATGAGGGGTCTGATGGATATTGCATGCATGTATCCATGTACAGTGAATGAGGGGTCTGATGGATATTGCATGCATGTATCCATGTACAGTGAATGAGGAGTCTGATGGATATTGCATGCATGTATCCATGTACAGTGAATGAGGGGTCTGATGGATATTGCATGCATGTATCCATGTACAGTGAATGAGGGGTCTGATGGATATTGCATGCATGTATCCATGTACAGTGAATGAGGGGTCTGATGGATATTGCATGCATGTATCCATGTACAGTGAATGAGGGGTCTGGTGGATATTGCATGCATGTATCCATGTACAGTGAATGAGGGGTCTGATGGATATTGCATGCATGTATCCATGTAGGGTGAATGAGGGGTCTGATGGATATTGCATGCATGTATCCATGTACAGTGAATGAGGGGTCTGATGGATATTGCATGCATGTATCCATGTACAGTGAATGAGGAGTCTGATGGATATTGCATGCATGTATCCATGTACAGTGAATGAGGGGTCTGATGGATATTGCATGCATGTATCCATGTACAGTGAAAGGGAGGGGTCTGAGTGATATTGCATGCATGTATCCATGTACAGTGAATGAGCGGTCTGATGGATATTGCATGCATGTATCCATGCACAGTGAATGAGGGGTCTGATGGATATTGCATGCATGTATACATGCACAGTGAATGAGGGGTCTGATGGATATTGCATGCATGTATCCATGTACAGTGAATGAGGAGTCTGATGGATATTGCATGCATGTATCCATGTACAGTGAATGAGGGGTCTGATGGATATTGCATGCATGTATCCATGTACAGTGAATGAGGAGTCTGATGGATATTGCATGCATGTATCCATGTACAGTGAATGAGGGGTCTGATGGATATTGCATGCATGTATCCATGTACAGTGAATGAGGGGTCTGAGGGATATTGCATGCATGTATCCATGTACAGTGAAAGGGAGGGGTCTGAGGGATATTGCATACATGTATCCATGTACAGTGAATGAGGGGTCTGATGGATATTGCATACATGTATCCATGTACAGTGAATGAAGGGTCTGATGGATATTGCATGCATGTATCCATGTACAGTGAATGAGGGGTCTGATGGATAGTGCATGCATGTATCCATGTACAGTGAATGAGGGGTCTGATGGATATTGCATGCATGTATCCATGTACAATGAATGAGGGGTCTGAGGGATATTGCATGCATGTATCCATGTACAGTGAATGAGGGGTCTGATGGATATTGCATGCATGTATCCATGTACAGTGAATGAGGGGTCTGATGGATATTGCATGCATGTATCCATGTACAGTGAATGAGGGGTCTGATGGATATTGCATGCATGTATCCATGTACAGTGAATGAGGGGTCTGATGGATATTGCATGCATGTATCCATGTACAGTGAATCAGGGGTCTGATGGATATTGCATGCATGTATCCATGTACAGTGAATGAGGGGTCTGATGGATATTGCATGCATGTATCCATGTACAGTGAATGAGGGGTCTGAGGGATATTGCATGCATATATCCATGTACAGTGAATGAGGGGTCTGATGGATTTTGCATGCATGTATACATGTACAGTGAATGAGGGGTCTGATGGATATTGCATGCATGTATCCATGTACAGTGAATGAGGGGTCTGATGGATATTGCATGCATGTATCCATGTACAGTGAATGAGAGGTCTGAGGGATATTGCATGCATGTATCCATGTAGAGTGAATGAGGGGTCTGATGGATATTGCATACATGTATCCATGTACAGTGAATGAGGAGTCTGATGGATATTGCATGCATGTATCCATGTACAGTGAATGAGGGGTCTGAGGGATATTGCATGCATGTATCCATGTACAGTGAATGAGGGGTCTGATGGATATTGCATGCATGTATCCATGTACAGTGAATGAGGGGTCTGATGGATATTACATGCATGTATCCATGTACAGTGAATGAGGGTCTGATAGATATTGCATGCATGTATCCATGTACAGTGAATGAGGGGTCTGATGGATATTGCATGCATGTATCCATGTACAGTGAATGAGGGGTCTGATGGATATTGCATGCATGTATCCATGTACAGTGAATGAGGGTCTGAGGGATATTGCATGCATGGATCCATGTACAGTGAATGAGGGGTCTGATGGATATTGCATGCATGTATCCATGTACAGTGAATGAGGGGTCTGATGGATATTGCATGCATGTATCCATGTACAGTGAATGAGGGGTCTGATGGATATTGCATGCATGTATCCATGTACAGTGAATGAGGGGTCTGATGGATATTGCATGCATGTATCCATGTACAATGAATGAGGGGTCTGATGGATATTGCATGCATGTATCCATGTACAGTGAATGAGGGGTCTGATGGATATTGCATGCATGTATCCATGTACAGTGAATGAGGGGCCTGATGGATATTGCATGCATGTATCTATGTACAGTGAATGAAGGGTCTGATGGATATTGCATGCATGTATCCATGTACAGTGAAAGGGAGGGGTCTGAGTGATATTGCATGCATGTATCCATGTACAGTGAATGAGGGGTCTGATGGATATTGCATACATGTATCCATGTACAGTGAATGAGGGGTCTGATGGATATTGCATGCATGTATCCATGTACAGTGAATGAGGGGTCTGATGGATATTGCATGCATGTATCCATGTACAGTGAATGAGGGGTCTGATGGATATTGCATGCATGTATCCATGTACAGTGAATGAGGAGTCTGATGGATATTGCATGCATGTATCCATGTACAGTGAATGAGGGGTCTGATGTATCCATGTACAGTGAATGAGGGGTCTGGTGGATATTGCATGCATGTATCCATGTACAGTGAATGAGGGGTCTGATGGATATTGCATGCATGTATCCATGTACAGTGAATGAGGGGCCTGATGGATATTGCATGCATGTATCCATGTACAGTGAATGAGGGGTCTGATGGATATTGCATGCATGTATCCATGTACAGTGAATGAGGGGTCTGATGGATATTGCATGCATGTATCCATGTACAGTGAATGAGGGGTCTGATGGATATTGCATGCATGTATCCATGTACAGTGAATGAGGGGTCTGATGGATATTGCATACATGTATCCATGTACAGTGAATGAGGGGTCTGATGGATATTGCATGCATGTATCCATGTACAGTGAATGAGGGGTCTGATGGATATTGCATGCATGTATCCATGTACAATGAATGAGGGGTCTGAGGGATATTGCATGCATGTATCCATGTACAGTGAATGAGGGGTCTGATGGATATTGCATACATGTATCCATGTACAGTGAATGAGGGGTCTGATGGATATTGCATGCATGTATCCATGTACAGTGAATGAGGGGTCTGATGGATATTGCATGCATGTATCCATGTACAGTGAATGAGGAGTCTGATGGATATTGCATGCATGTATCCATGTAGGGTGAATGAGGGGTCTGATGGATATTGCATGCATGTATCCATGTACAGTGAATGAGGGGTCTGATGGATATTGCATGCATGTATCCATGTACAGTGAATGAGGAGTCTGATGGATATTGCATGCATGTATCCATGTAGGGTGAATGAGGGGTCTGATGGATATTGCATGCATGCATCCATGTACAGTGAATGAGGAGTCTGATGGATATTGCATGCATGTATCCATGTAGGGTGAATGAGGGGTCTGATGGATATTGCATGCATGTATCCATGTACAGTGAATGAGGAGTCTGATGGATATTGCATGCATGTATCCATGTAGGGTGAATGAGGGGTCTGATGGATATTGCATGCATGTATCCATGTACAGTGAATGAGGGGTCTGATGGATATTGCATGCATGTATCCATGTACAGTGAATGAGGAGTCTGATGGATATTGCATGCATGTATCCATGTACAGTGAATGAGGGGTCTGAGGGATATTGCATGCATGTATCCCTGTACAGTGAATGAGGAGTCTGATGGATATTGCATGCATGTATCCATGTACAGTGAATGAGGGTCTGAGGGATATTGCATGCATGGATCCATGTACAGTGAATGAGGGGTCTGATGGATATTGCATGCATGTATCCATGTACAGTGAATGAGGAGTCTGATGGATATTGCATGCATGTATCCATGTACAGTGAATGAGGGGTCTGATGGATATTGCATGCATGTATCCATGTACAGTGAATGAGGGGTCTGAGGGATATTGCATGCATGTATCCATGTAGGGTGAATGAGGGGTCTGATGGATATTGCATGCATGTATCCATGTACAGTGAATGAGGAGTCTGATGGATATTGCATGCATGTATCCATGTAGGGTGAATGAGGGGTCTGATGGATATTGCATGCATGTATCCATGTACAGTGAATGAGGGGTCTGATGGATATTGCATGCATGTATCCATGTACAGTGAATGAGGAGTCTGATGGATATTGCATGCATGTATCCATGTACAGTGAATGAGGGGTCTGATGGATATTGCATGCATGTATCCATGTACAGTGAAAGGGAGGGGTCTGAGTGATATTGCATGCATGTATCCATGTACAGTGAATGAGCGGTCTGATGGATATTGCATGCATGTATCCATGCACAGTGAATGAGGGGTCTGATGGATATTGCATGCATGTATCCATGCACAGTGAATGAGGGGTCTGATGGATATTGCATGCATGTATCCATGTACAGTGAATGAGGGGTCTGATGGATATTGCATGCATGTATCCATGTACAGTGAAGGGTAGGCTGTCTCTGACAGAAGAGGTCAGATCCTACCTGTGGCTACAGATCGGGGGATCTGATCCCTCAGGAGCAAAGGCCCTCACACCCCCCAACGGGTCGCATGCTTCATCTTCGGGCAACTCCTCGTTCGGCCGACGCTGCAATGCCCAACGGGCCCTCACCCCCCGAGGGGTGTCATGCTTCATCATCGGGCAGCTCCTCGTTCGGCCATCGCTGCAATGCCCGACGGGCACTCACACCCCCGAGGGTTGTCATGCTTCATCATCGGGCCGCTCCTTGTTGGGCCGGTGCTGCAATGCCCAACGGGCCCTTACACCCCTGAGGGGTGTCATGCTTCATCATCAGTCAGCTACTCGTTGGGCCAGCGCTGCAATGCCCAACGGGCCCTCACGTCCCCGAGGGGTGTCATGCTTCATCATCGGGCAGCTCCTCATTCAGCTGACGCTGCAATGCCCAACGGGCCCTCAAACCCCCCGAGGGGTGTCATGCTTCATCATCGGCCCGCTCCTTGTTGGGCCGGCACTGCAATGCCCAACGGGCCCTCCCTCCCACGAGGGGTGTCATGCTTCATCGTCGGGCAGCTCCTCATTGGGCCAGTGCTGCAATGCCCAACGGGCCCTCACAGCCCCCGAGGGGTGTCATGCTTCATCATTGGGAAGCTCCTCGTTGGGCTGGCGCTGCAATGCCCAATGGGCCCTCACACACCCGAGGGGTGTCATGCTTCATCATCGGGCAGCTCCTCAGTCTGCCGGCACTGTAATGCCCAACGAGCCCTCACACCCCCGAGGGGTGTCATGCTTCATGGTCGGGCAGCTCCTCGCTGGGCCAGTATTGCAATGCCCAACGGGCCCTCACAGCCCCCAAGGGGTGTCATGCTTCATCATCGGGCAGCTCCTCGTTCGGCCGGCGCTGCAATGCCCAAAGGGCTCTTTGCTGGAGTTCTTTTGATTTTTGCCGATGTGAAAAGTGAGGTGTAGAGTGGGTGTGATAACGTGAGTAGACTGGTGTAGAGGTGAGGTAAACATACTTAGGAAAACCCAAGGCAATTTTAATAACTGTGCTCCCTTGTTATGATTAAAATCAGGCAGGCTAAAAATGGCTACAATGGTTCGGTCAAGCACAAGGTGATGTTTTAAGAGAAGCTCAAAGTTTTTCTTGCCTAATTACTGTCGAAAACATCATACCAATTCATCAGGACCGCCGCCCTAATCTACACGTGTGAGGGTCGGTTACAAGTGTCTGTAAGTTATGCTGCACCCTTCAAAATATCACACTAGTATGCAGTATACCTTCAGGATAAAAGCTGACCTAAAGAAGTAGATAAAACAAAGAAAATGAACAGAACAAAATATAGCATGCTGTGCATTGAGAACAAGTGCATGCTGAGGCCGTCAACGCCCCTATATTGTGGGTGTGGAGCGCACTAGTTTAAGCATGATTCATGCAAAGATACCGCACACAGACAAGACAGACACGTAACACTCAGCGTAAGCCCAGAAGTATAGCATGGGGACAGAAGTGAAGGCGAAAGCCCCGGTTCCAAGTAAGAAGGCTTAACAAGTATGGGGAAAACTGCACCCCAACAATGAATGGTACTTTGGGGGGACAATATGGAAAGAATCAAATGATTGTGAGCACCAGAAACAAGTAATGCTAGGGGGGCCGGTCCAGTGGAGCCCGCCTGGGCGGTGGGGGGAGGTGTATACTCAGGATATGCTTCTACTCTTTTGAATTTTAATTGCTGTGTCCTTGTTTCATTTATTAAATTAAGTTATTTTTCTAATTTTGTGTGTAATCTTTTTGGGTGGTTTTTTCACTGTTTTACTGTTTGATGCGTTGCACAAATACCTTACACATTGCCTCTTAGTTAAGCCTGACAGCTCTGTGCCAAGCTAGCAGAGGGCGAGCACAGGTTCATTTAGGGTGTGTTTGTGACTTACCCTGACTAGGATTGTGGTTTCTGTTTGACCAGCACTTTCACCCCAATCAACCAGAAACCCAATTTCTATCAGCAGCCATTAAGGTACTCCGTTAGCTTTCAATGAAGTTACAGATCAAAATCAAGACTCTTTCTCCCATCCACGCTTCCTCCAGGATGAAAGGTCCCACTGCTAACAAAGGTGGCCTGACACTGCACTTGTACCAGGATCCTGCAATCATCTTAGTAGCATGAACAATCAGAATTTAAAACAACTGGTGGGAGATCTGTGGGCATTGATTCTGGACCGCCTCATACCCTACCTTTAAACAAAAAGCCACTTGCCTCTCATACAGGAATATGAAGCATTTATGCTACGGGATACGAACGATTGTGCCATTTCTGAATGCAAAAATGCTTTTACAAATGAACATTACACAAATTGTGATTCCGTAACATGTTACCAAATCGCAATTTGTGTTTGCAATTCGGTATTTGGAAGGGTACGTTTATATCGTCCTTTCCAAATACTGAGTCTGAAAGGGATATATGAATGTTTTGTAAATTACGGTTGCAAAACATTCCTATTTCACCGGCTCCTTGAAGGAGGTGGTAAACCATTCTCAAATCGGAAGTGGTCCCCATGGGACCCTTTCCCCTTTGAGATTTTTAAGAGCAGGCAGTGGTCCCATGGCCTATTCTTAAAAATGAACTTGCAAAGTTTCACTTTTTCCTTTTTAAAAACATCTTTTTGTACTTTAAGGAAGACTGGGTGCATTAAAAAAAATTGCTTTATTAAAAAGCAATCGCAGACATGGTGGTCTGCTGACCCCTGCAGGCCGCCATCTCTGTGATGACTGTGAATCCTCATGGGTCACCAATTGCAACCTCCCTCATCAATATGCATGAGGTAGATCAATTTGCAACCAACAAAGGAATCCCTAAATGAAACTCAATGACTTTCATACATTAGGAACACCAAGTTCTTATTTGCGAGAACTGAGAGAATCGCAAATAGGAAATCGGCCTTCCTAACGTTTGTACATCTGGCCCTTAATCCTTTAGACCGGTGGTCTGCCAAAGGCAGGTGAGAGCACGGAGAGCGAACAAGGCACACAGGTTTGGGATTGACGCAACATTCAGATCAGATCGATTCTAAATACCCTGGACTGTGCTGGCGGCTCTCAGGATCTCGCTTTATTTCCTGACTTCATATTGGCCTGCAGGGGCTTTGAGGAGACTCATTTTACTCTATAAACTACTTGGTAGCGTGTGTTCGTGTTAATAACAGTCGCCGTAGATCTCAGGGCATTCTCCCTAGCATATGAATTAATTGTTTGTTTTTAAACGTAACGTTGTAAAAAACAATTAAAATTGTGTTTTAATTAAGTGTTATTTATAAATGTCATATCTGCTGCTATTTGACCGCTACTGTTTATTCCCTGTGATTTATTTGTAATCATGTCTTTTTTTGATTTTTATTAATCGAATAAAAGTATTTTGACTGACTGACTCTATAAACATTCTACATAAATAAGCTTAGGTTTACACATATTTTGTTTTGCGTGTGTTACAGAAGGCACTAAGGGGTACATGGATGTGGGGGTGTATAAATTGACTGAAAAAATAAGGGATAATATGGGGGTATTCGCAAGTCTTACTATAATAAAAAAACTGATGTTTGAAACCAATCACTGAAATTCACCAGTTATACATCATTGACACATCATGGGTTGGAGATGTCATCAGTGATGTGATGCGTGTCGTCATAAGCAGTGCATCATAGCGGTGCACGTTATAGTTATGTCAGGTACGTATATCTGGTGAATATCAGTGTTTCTTTTGTTTTTTAACATTAGTTTTTGTTATCATTATAAGACCTACCTATAACTCCACTTTAA